>NC_080471.1:22106307-22796307 GCF_030265055.1 Doryrhamphus excisus
GGACCCTCATGTGCAGCATATTGTTTGTCCAGTGTGCCATAATAGTGAGAAGGGGAAGCATGCGTAGGTTGTGAGTGTGTTGTGTGCCAGTTTTTTGTGACATGTTTCTTTATGACAAAAGGGCTGGGTGTGAAAAAGAAAAAAAAAAGCGTTTTTTTTTTGTTTGTTTCTTATGTAAGTGAACTTAACGTCACCCATCAGCCAAACTGTGGCACTTATTCACCAAACCATGACAATGAAATTGACTGAAGAATCCTGTGTCATATAAAATATGAGTGAAACAATCATTAACAATGTTAATTATCTTGTGTATTTTGCCTGACATTTATTGTAGACTACAGTTTTTGTTTTTTTTTAAAAAGACAGCAGGAGATACCACTTTTTTTAATTTATATTGACTTTCATGGTCTGTGTATATAACAGTTTTATTCTGAAATGCCCATGCTGTAGTAGCTGCCAGTGCTTATTCTGGTAGGAAGAGCTTTGTGTACCTTTTGAATAAAAGAATGTGCCATTTCCCTTTACTTGTCTTTGACTGTTGTGATCTCAAATATAAATATATATAATATATTAGGAGATATCTGGCAGTGATGCGTTATCAAAATAACTATAACACCTTACATTTTTATTTTTTTTTTACAGTCAGTGGTAAAAACATCCGTCAATCTGTTATGTCAACACTTCCTGTTTGAGTATTTCCTGCTTTTTGGTCTTACATAGAAGTGTACACTAGCTGTATTACAGTACCCAACTGAAATAAAGGAATATCATAGAAAAGAAAGAGACTCAATGACAAGAACGTCAAGAGGAAGTGAGGTTTCCATGGCGCCAGGGAGATGATGCCAGGACGTGCCAGCACAGGAAATGAAGAGTAAAAGAACGGTTGATATTTTTAAACAGAAAGAAATGTGCCGTGTGAAGATGCCATGCCAGGCACATTAAAATGACAACATTATTTTGTTTATTATTTGTCGAAGGAACATTTTTTTTATTAGAAAATGTGCATGTTACATATCATATTCATATACATTGTGCCATACAAGCTTAACAAATTAATTAAAATTAATTAAAATTAATAATAAAAAAGATAGATACCAAAAAATATGATGTATCTGTATGAATAACCCTTACTACAAAAATAAAAGAATAAATCATAATACTTATCATATTTAATTATGATGATGGGAATAATGCATTTTAGTATAATTACATTGAAAGTGATTTTTTCCTCAATTTGTTGGCGCCCCCTGGAGGCCATGGCACCCTTAGCATCTGCCTATATTGCCTAATGGGCCAATCGGCCCCCTTTTTTTCCAGTGTGTAATGCAGTCAATCAGGATTGACACTTGTCCCTTGATAAAAAAAAAATAATAAAAAAAACAGAAAGAAGAAAGAAACCTGCATGGAGCTGAAAATGTCCCGTTTTACCGTGATAATCAAAAATAGTCTGTAAAATGTCAATGAATCCATTGACCTTTTAGCTTTGGAACAGCTTGCCACAGGCGGAGTAAAATGGTGAATGGACTTTCACTTGTATGGCGCTGTTCTATTTTCAAGGTGCTCAAAGCGCTTTGACACTGTTACTGATGACGCAACAGCATGGGCAACTGGGGATCAGTATCTGGCCCAAGGATATACTCAACGGGAGGGGGACAGAGGATCGAACAACCAACCTTCAGGTTGGGAGACGACCACTCTATTCCACTTCAGCCATGTTAAAGCAGTTGACAATGATCATTAACCTATGTTAAATTCATTGTACGCTAAAACTGAGTTACAAAAAATTGGTGTCAAATAGGTATCCCTTATAAGGTGTCCCTTATTTGGCAACCTTACTGTCAAATTTTTTTCCCTGGAAAAATTACGCATTTTGCCTCAGAAAATGCCTCATTTTCAAATGCATATATTGATAAGTACTAGCAAAAACTCAATGACTGAAACAAACTTTTACCTTTTATGATGTTGCAATCATCAAACCATCATCATACAGAGTCATGCAAAATGATCATTTGTAGGTTAAATAAAAGGCAAATAAAGTAAAGAAACAAAAAAGTGTTTTTATTTCCGAAAAGTACATACAATGCTATTCTGTTTCATTATGTTTTAAAAATGAAATCAGTTGGTAACCCATAACAAGATGGCGTTTCCAGCTGGTACGGGATCATGTCTACCAAGATTGAAGTGCAAACGGAACGCTCGTTGTGTTGAAGTTACAGATTCATTTGTTTTGATAAACGTTTCCACAATGAAAGCACCAATTCATCGCAGCAACTGAAAAACAAACGAAAAACGATGGCATTATAAAGAAATGAAGCAAAATGGCATTATATGTACTTTTCGAAAATAAAAACACTTTTTTGTTTCACTTTATTTGCCTTTTATTTAACCTACAAATCACCAATTCATGGCAGCAACTGAAAAAGAAACGAAAAACGATTGCATTATAAAGAAACGAAGCAAAATGCCATTATATGTACTTTTCAAAAAAAAAATTGTTTTACTTTATTTGCCTTTTATTTAACCTCCAAAAGTGTCATGGCAGCAACTGAAAAAGAAACGTAAAATAATGACCTTATAAAGAAACAAAGCAAAATGGCATTATATGTACTTTTCAAAAAATAAAATAAAATAAATAAATTTTTGTTTTACTTTATTTGCCTTTTATTTAACCTACAAATGTGTCATGGCAGCAACTGAAAAAGAAACGTAAAATAATGACCTTATAAAGAAACAAAGCAAAATGGCATTATATGTACTTTTCAAAAAATAAAATAAAATAAATACATTTTTGTTTTACTTTATTTGCCTTTTATTTAACCTACAAATGTGCCATGGCAGCAACTGAAAAAGAAACAAAAAATGATGGCATTATAAAGAAACAAAGCAAAATGCCATTACTCTATGTACTTTTCGAAAATAAAAACACTTTTTTGTTTTACTTTATTTGCCTTTTATTTAACCTACAATTCACCAATTCATGGCAGCAACTGAAAAACAAACGGAAAACGATGGCATTATAAAGAAACAAAGCAAAATGCCATTATATGTACTTTTCAAAAAATAAAACACTTTTTTATTTTACTTTATTTGCCTTTTATTTAACCTACAAATCACCAATTCATGGCAGCAACTGAAAAACAAACGAAAAACGATGGCATTATAAAGAAACAAAGCAAAATGCCATTATATGTACTTTTCAAAAATAAAAACACTTTTTTGTTTTACTTTATTTGCCTTTTATTTAACCTACAAATTTGTCGTGGCAGCAACTGAAAAAGAAATGAAAAACGATGGCATTATAATGAAACAAAGCAAAATGGCATTGTATGTACTTTTCATAAAATAAAATAAAATAAATAAATTGTTGTTTTACTTTATTTGCCTTTTATTTAACCTACAAATGTGTCAGATCATTTTGCCTGACCATGTATAAAGCACCTATCTCCCAACAGAAGAGCGATTGGAATGGCAGATTACTATCACTGCCCTGCTTCACTATCTATTAGGAATCAATAATATAAACAAAACAGCAGCCAATATTAGTTATGAATCAACATTTATTAGTGATATTTGTATATGTACACCAAAGGTACAGCACATTTAGATATGTAGAAACATTTTTTTTTATGTATAGCATAATATCGAGGAAAGAATTCATGTATATATATATTTTTTTTGTCTTTTTCTCAAAGTCTCCCTCACACGTACTTTCTTGCCTTTACATCAAAATAACAGCAAAAGCTTTACAAAGAAGGGAAGGCCTCGAAAAGTAAGATCAGGAAGGCAAGTTCTTAGTTCTTGTAGACTGGTCGGTTATCTCCGTTTAAGGGCTTTCCTTTCACAAAATGATGCATTTCGATAGAAATGCGAGTGTGGAGATGGACGTACTGGCTTTTAACTTGAAGTGTCGTTTTTCCTTTCGTAACTCAGCAGGTATCAGGTGTTTTTTTTTGTGCATATTGTGCATTGAGTATTGGAAAAAAGGCAAGCGGGTAAAGGCAGGTTAACTATTGGATATGTTGGACGGTAAAGGCATGATGACGGAGTTTGCATGTGTGGCGATGGTGGTAATGTGGCACTTTAACAAAGAACCCGAAAAGCAGTCTGGAGAGATATAATGCTACTATCCAAGCACCTTTATGATGCCTTTATATATATATGACAGAAGGCTGTTCTTATTTGTAATGGAACAGACACAACAGATGATTCACCTGAGGAATTTTACTCGATACTATAAAGTGATATTTAAAAAAATGTTCGTTCACTCCAGCCTACGTACAGGTATCGAATTTGTACCCTCTTTTCGACAACTTTTCTCACACCACAACTAAGTCATGTTGGCCCCCCTTTTTTTCACAAACTCTCGTTCACGCCCTCTTGTTGTTTTTCCCTCCTCATGCTTCAGGATATTCTGTATTTCCACGGAACAGAACATTTATATATCTATGTATATACAATGATATGAATGCACGCTGCTTATCATCATTGAACAAACATTCAAAAGGCTTACATTAGATACAAAAAAAAAGATATTTATACTGTATATTGTTGAGTGACAGATAAGTAAAGCAGCTAGTTGACAATTATTAGAGAATACAAAAAGAATAAACAAGCAGTTTGTTACACAATTTCCTGCAATTTCTCTAATCTAGCTCTAATCGGGACATAATTCATATATTTCCTAGAGGATTACTTGTCATCAAACTATAGTCCTACAAACCATTTCAACAAAAAAAAAAAAATGAAATCCAACAAACAACAACAAAACACTGACTACAATATATACACAAAAGTGCAAGGAGGCACTTCAAATATCATGCTTTTTAAGATAGTGGTGCAAAAAAAAAAATTATTTTATATAACTCATGCTTCTAAAAATAACGAGTTTGAACGTAATTGCGCTCCAACTCTTATCGTAACGGTGTTCGATGGTGTTTTCGGAGACTTTGTTCCTGAAGGTCATAAGGGGCGTGCTTGTTATGTGCTCGTGCAGCGTCTCGTCACCTTCAACATGTGAGTGTATTATTTATCATGCAAATGTTACGTCGACTTGATCTGAGGGACTCTTGAGTTAGCTTCTGTATTGTTGCTCTCACATGCATTTGTGCAACACAAAGTCGAGGTTGTCGTGGAGTATAAATGAAGAGAAACAAGACAGGAAAGACACAAATCACAGAATCGTCACGCACACACGTTCATTTGTGCAGGAGTTTTATACAAGAGTCGATTTTATTACTGGATTTTAGTCAAATGTATAAGTGTCCCCTGTATAAGTGTCCCCGCTTGTGCTATTATGAGTGAAATCTTGAATATGGGCACGCAGCTGCAGCAATCGAGGGTTTGTAGAAACAGTCTTGAGCTCTGGTGGATTAAAAACACGGAACTGTTTGCCTTTGTACACGTGGCAAAACAAGAATCTTCCAAGGCTCCTCAAGGCTGAGTATAAATATCTACGGTCTGTCTCTATTTGTGCATGTTATCAATTCCACCTGACCAGCCGAATGCTGCTGCACACTTTACACTTTACACCCCCTTCCGAGCTTGATTTTAGCATTTAATATCACACACATGTCACAATGTATACATATACCGATGTTACTTTGACAAATAAGCCATTTGCGCTATACGTGTTCGTTATGAAATATTCGATATGTTGTGCTATAGTGTCTATTTTCATAACAAGAACAAGCAAACATAAAAGGCCTGAGAAACAGTTAACAGTTACAGCCTCCTGGAATCAAATACGTGCATTATTTTTTTGTGCCGAGTCAATTGTGCTTGAAATAATTTCTTGTTTGTGCCGTCATGGATTCAAACCCGTCATTGGATTAAAATTTTTTTTTTTTTTTTAAATTTTGTTTGGTATGACTATATCATTTTGGGCAGTGACCAGCTTACTTAATATGGACATACTGATTGTATTCATGTAAATGGACATTGTGTCACCTGTGGCAGATTACAGACTTTTTGAGTCCATGTTTGGTCCCAGTAACTCACTTGTTCATAATCTATCTCTCTCTCTCACACACACACACACACAAATATAAAGGTTTTATGTCAAACACAGGAAAAAAAACGTCCCTTTTCTAGAGTAAACAACAAAAAAAAAAACACATAGAGGCATAAAATTGTCTCCATAGTGTAATTTGTGCTTAAATGTTCCAGTGAATATTGTCATAAGCGGCTTCACAGGGATTCTGGGTCACATGTTGCCAGGTGTATTCTGACTTGTTAGGATCTTAGCAGGTGTGCTTGTGATGCTACTAAAAAAAAACCAAAAAAAAAACAAGGAAGTAGTTGACATGACAATTTCCTTCCTCTATTAAATGCCCCCAGGTTTGAGCACGGTGTAAAATGCAGACGTGGGTTGTATTGCTAGGAATAGTGAATACTAAGTCATGTACCTGTATTATTTTTCTCTTCCTTCCCTCCCTCGGCCTTGAAAGTATATTGTGCAAGTCTGCTATTAAGGACATAATTGTGCTCTACCTTTGTTATAATTTCACGGTTAAGTGAATTAGTAGCATATATCAGTCAGGGAGACAGTTACAAAAACATCTTAAAGGGACTACAAAAAAATGAAAACTAGACTACATCATAAACAATTAGTAGTTCTGTTCATATATGACTTTTTTTTTTTCATTCACTCCTTTTTCACCAGATAGGAAAGCTTGAGGAGCCCAGGAGCAGGGGATGACTTTGCTGCCATTATTCATGTTTCCATGGTTCCTCCTCAACAAGCGTGCACTCCGCAGCAGAGCCGTTTGTGGCTGAGGTTACCTGCAAGCAATTAGCAGGTAAATCCAAACAGCACATTGAAGGGAAAACAAAATGACAGATTTTTTTTTTTTTTTTACATAATAGTTCATTCAGGGGTGATTACATCCCAGGAAAATGGCACCCGGATTTGCACAGCTCTTTGGCTGCTAGATTAGTGTTTTGGAATTTACTACAGTGGAACCTCAAAAGTCAAATGTCTCTAAAGTGTCATTTGGAATTGCTCCAAATTTTTTTTAAATAAATATACGACTCTCTAAAGGCGGAATTGTTAGAATAAATGTGTACATTTCCAAGAAAAAACTCATAAAATGCAAATAATGTCATAAACGAATGACAAAATGTAAGACTTTATAGGGCCATTTTGTGGGGAAAAAAACGTATTTGCGATTAAAATTGTAAATTCGTGCAGTTGTAAATTCACGAGAAAAAAAATTTAATATTACAAGAATAAATACATGAATTCAGAAGAAAAAACTCATAATATGATGAGAGTAATATCGTAGATATATAAGAACTATACAACTTTATGGGATATTTTGAGAAAAAAAATTATCAGAGAATAAAGTCAGAAATTTATAAAGAATAATGTTGTACATTTACAACTTTATAGGGTCAAATTGTGAATAAAATCTGAATTTTTTGTCGTGAATTTATGTTTTCGTTTTCAGAAGAAAAAACTCATACAATGATGAGAATAATGTCATATGTATACAAGAAATATATAACTTTATGGGGCTATTTTGAGAAAAAAAATTACCCGAGATTTAAGTTGTAAATTTGTGCGAATAAAGTGGTAAATTTTCGAGAAAAAAATTGTAATATTAAAAGAATAAATATATGAAAAAACTCGTAACATGATGAGAATAATGTCGTAAATATACAAGAAATATACTTTATGGGCTATTTTGAGAAAAAAAATAACCAGAGATTGAAGTTGTAAATTCACGAGAATAAAGTCGGAAATTTATAAAAAATTATGTTGTACATTTACAACTTTATAGGGTCAAACTGTCAATAAAATCTGAGTTTTTTTTCCGTGAATTTATGTCTTCTTTTTTCAGAAGAAAAAACTTGTAACATGATGAAAATAATGTCGTAGATATACAAGAAATATACAACTTTATGGGGCTATTTTGAGAAAAAAAAAATACCCAACATTTAAGTTGAAAAATTTTCTAATAAGAAAGTCATAATTACATGAAAAAATTCGTAACATGATGAGAATAATGTCGTAGATATAAAATAAATATACTTTATGGGCTATTTTGAGAAAAAAAAATAACCAGTTGTAAATTGATGAGAATAAAGTCGGAAATTTACAAAAATAATGTTGTACATTTACAACTTTATAGGGTCAAATTGTGAATAAAATCAGAAGTTTTGGTCGTGAATTTATGACAATAAAGTCTTAAATTTATGAAACAAATGTAAATGTACAAGAATAAAACAAGAATAAAATTGTAAATGTACGACTTTTCAGGGTTACATTGAGAAAAAAAATGCTCTATTTTCCCTCTGACATGTAATCTTACGACTTTTTTCTTATAAATGTTCGACTTTATACTTATACTTAAGTGTTTTTCTCCGAAATGTCCAATTTTCCAATTTTTTTCTCTTAATGTGGCCCAAACATTTTTTTGTACTGTTCAGAGTTTTTAATCAATTTATTCTGACCGGTCTCAGAATTGACTCACATTCAAAACAATAATACTTTCTTACCAACGTTAAGGCACAGTTTTAACAGTTGTTTACTTCTTATGTGAATAAAATGAGATATCTTTGGGTGTAATATTTTTTAAATGCTGATTATTGCTTCCTTTGTACATATACACTTTTTCTTACACTTGTATAATTGCTAAGAATATTAAATTATTACCTATAATTGCCAGCACATTTAATAAATGTCTTAGAATAGTCCACTGTATGATAAAATAACTTATTTCTATATCCTATGTTGGGATACGTATGGAAACTCTGTACTGTCAAGGCACCCGTGCTGACATACACGCTAGTATATAACGGAAAACGTGAAATTAATAAATTAATCATTGATTTTGGATTACGTTTTAAAATTTTTTTGTACTTTTTACCATTACAAAACATGTAAACAATACCCATTCCTAATGGTATGGACCATGAACGGATTGTCTTTGACCTCTAAGGTCCCACTGTGTTTGGGGTAGTAAAAGCCACATTCAAGTTACTGTATTATCAAGAGCACTCTTTGTCCTTCTGGGTGCTAAAGTACTGTACTGTACTTTGGAAATATAATAGCAGCAATATTACTGTACAGTATATGCAAACACTATAATGGAAGGCTGGAACCCCAGGAGGACCACATGATTATTGTAGTCATTTGAGTGACGTTATTGACCTGGGAACAGACCAAACATTTACAATAAACAAAACCTGAAAATCCAGTAAAAAAAAAAAAAAAAAAAGGAAAACTAAACAAAACACATTTTCATGCAAAAACAGTGGCACGGAATTTAGTACAACCACTTCTGAATGAATACGTTGTTATGTTTAGGCTACTGTGCAGGCACTCAAACGGGGGTTTGCATGCTCAGGTGAGAAACGTGAATCACATGATTAACAGACAACAAATGAACAAAAATAGCCAGAGGAGAAACTGGAAATAGCAAGCCTTTGTGCCACATGAATATGTATGCGTCTGCTGATAAATGGAGCCATAAAAAGTGGATGTAACTTATCACTAAACAGATTGCAGGTGCCGGCGTTACTAGGCAACACGTTCCATCCGTTAAAAAATGAATAGCGTGTACGCATGTTTCACTGAACATACATGCACCAGCACTCCCATGTATTGTCATAAACCCCTAAACACATTCAAATATGGGAGTGTGTTTTTTTTTACATGGTACGATCCTCACAAAAAAAAGCTTTTGTCTAAAATAGGAATCCCTGTGTGGAAACGGCTCGGTGGATATGTGGTTGATGTGTCTCGGGAAAATATGAGCCGCTAATTATCTGCAGCATTTTCCATCTTTGGATTTCAAATGCCTGCAAAAGGTGACCCATTGGAAATCTGTTAATAATTAAAATAACCTATAATTAGATGAATAGCAGAGTACATGAGGGAGTGAGCCCAGGAAAAAAAAATGTCTGCAGGAACTGAAGCAAATTAGAGGAACAATTTCTTATTAAAATGGGTTTTTAAAAATGGACATAGAATGAACGTTTGATAGATGAGACCACTGTTGAATAATTTCTCAGTATGAAGTAATGAAGATGGCCTTTTAGAGCCAATCAGGTTAAAAATATCAAAAAAGGCTGAATAGTTGCATACAGTAGATCCCCACACATTTGCAAAATTTGTCCAAAAATAGGCTGTAAAGACATCTATTTCGTCATTGTAATATTTTTTAAATATGTGATAATATAGGTAAAATATACAG
The DNA here is from genome assembly GCF_030265055.1 of Doryrhamphus excisus. Lineage (NCBI taxonomy): Eukaryota > Metazoa > Chordata > Actinopteri > Syngnathiformes > Syngnathidae > Doryrhamphus > Doryrhamphus excisus. Next base: position 22,116,507 of record NC_080471.1, read on the forward strand.
CATATGTGCACCACTGTTTAAAAGAAACACAATATTGCTATGTTTATGTCTTGTGTCTTTTCATGATTTCATATTTGTTCAGTGGTTCTTAAACGCACCATAGTTGCGGCAGACACAAGGGAGCTTCAGAGTGAGGTGGAGGCGGCCCCACAACAGACTCATCATTATCATTATCATGGTCATTTTTTGGCGGCACGGTGGTCGAGTGGTTAGCGCGCAGACCTCACAGCTAGGAGACCATGGTTCAATTCCACACTCGGCCATGTCTGTGTGGATTTTGCATGATTTTCTCCGGGTACTCCGGTTTCCTCCCGCATTCTAAAAACATGCTAGGTTAATTGGCAACTCCATAGGTATGAATGTGAGTGTGAATGGTTGTTTGTCTATATGTGCCCTGTGATTGGCTGGTCACCAGCACCCCTGTGACCCTCGTGAGAAAATGAATGAATAGTCATTTTTTCGTATTCGGGTCTTAAATTTTGTGTATTTAACCGAGTGAACAGGCGGCACGGTGGTCGAGTGGTTAGCGCACAGACCTCACAGCTAGGAGACCAGGGTTCAATTCCACCCTTGGCCATGTCTGTGTGGATTTTGCATGTTCTCCCCGTGCATGCGTGGGTTTTCTCCGGGTACTCCGGTTCCCTCCCACATTCCAAAAACATGCTAGGTTGGCATGTTTTGGCGACTCCAAATTGTCCATAGGTATGAATGTGAGTGTGAATGGTTGTTTGTCTATATGTGCCCTGTGATTGGCTGAATAGTAATTGAATGAATAGTCATTTTTTCGTGTTCGGGATTAACCGTGATTGTGTATGTAACCGAGTGAACAATGACAATAGAGGAGCGGGTCCTGGAACTGAATCCAGTCTAATAATTACAACATTCACTTTTATCGCAAATGTTGATCTGAAATCGAATGAGAACATCAATGTCAAGCTAGCTGGATTTCGGACATTTGTGTGGAAGAAAAAGGATCTACCGTATAGCAAACTTTCAATACTTTTGGATGTGTGCCTTTTATATGAACACAAAAGCTGCTTTTTAAAAAAATAATAAAAAAGACAAACATGCAATGTGCCCATGCTTCAATTCCATCAAGTTAGTGTGTTACAGTCGAAAAAAGTCAAGCAAAGATGCAGAGTGAGCATGCAACTACAGAGGAGATTATATACAAGTCTCTAGATCAGTAAGCATTAATTGTACCTTGCATTCATCTACTACAACAGAAGTGTTAGCATTTGCGGTAGGCGTTAAGACGCACTGGTTGGAATTGTTTTCGTGGTGGTTCTTCATGTCGTCGTAATAGGACTGGGTCTTTGTCATCATTTCGATGTCGTCCGATTTAGCCGTGTGCGCATCCAGCTCGTCGAGCTCCGCCTTGGACATGTGGTACACGATGCCTGCACCGTAGGAGTCCCCAACCACATTCACAGAGGTCCTGAATCGATCCCTGTAAAAAAAGGTATGCATTTCCAAAATGGATATAATGGTTTTGTCCTTCTTTTCAGCATATATGCTATAATTAACACGGAGTATATTTATTGGGTGTGACTGCGCTATTGTACTATGGTGCACATACTGTAAGGTTCTACTACATAGATTCTACCTTGTGGCCACAAATACAGATATTAAAGTAATCCAAGTATTTCTGCTAATACATGTCTGTGCATCTACTAGTTCACTAAAACATACATCGTATCAGTTCTGAATTCTGGAATAAGATATAAGAATGATAAGATATTGGAAAAAAAAGCACATGAGACAGTAGCCACGTTTACATGGATCCAAATATTCCAATTCCATTCGGGTTATTTGCTCAAACGGAAAGAATCTAACCTTTGTATACACCTCATTCCGAAAGAAAAGTGTCAATCCGAATGAATATACAGTAAACCTCGGATATATCGGATTCATTTGTTCCCACTGGTTTTGTCCGATATAAGCGAAATCCGTTATATGCGTATACCGGAAAATGTCCGTTTTACGCATATATCGGATTTATATCCGGTATATGCGTAAATCGGATTTGATCCGTTATAAAAAGGCACTTCCTTGACTATGTTTCCAATGTACCTGGACGCGCAGGCAACGCTGCAAACGCTGCAAATGACGTCGTATAGCGGCCTGTCACAATTCGGCGAATCGGAGCGCCACGATGCGGCCATCCGATATATGCGAGGGAAATTTAATGGAAATGCATTGGAACGGGACTGGAGATTTTGTCCGAAATAGGCGAAATCCGTTATAAAAAATCCGATATATGTAATGAATTTTTATTGGAAATGCATTACAGAAAAATCGGTTCTTTTTTATCTGTCCGTTGTGAGCGAATTTCCGATATATCCGAGTCCGATATATCCGAGGTTTACTGTATAATCGGATTCACAGGGGTGGGATATTCCTTTCCCCAATCCGATTGAGGTATCTTGTACCCGCTCAATCGAAAAGTTGTCAAGGTGTGACGTAACACGCAGACGTCTCTCAGGTTTTTAAAATGGCGGCGAGCAGTCATCACTGGACGACAGCGGAAAGTTCGTTTTTGATACAAACTTTAAAAGAACTGAACGTAATTGCAAGACTTCGATGAATCACATGATGTTGTTTACTTTTTACTACGCATGCCCCATTGACTATTCCGTTTGATTATACGGTGCATGTAGACAGGAGATTGGAATATTCCTTTCCATGTATACACTGTTTTCTGGTACGTCTTTTGGAAAGATTCCATTCGGAATCTCCTCATGTAAACGTGGCTATTGAGTGAAAGTACTGTACTGTACTATGTAGTAGTGGCAGATGTTTTGTTTGTGTTTATTATGACACTCACAACAGCCAATCGACAGCAACCAGCAGACTGATGTCCTGGGTTGGAAGCCCCACAGCAGTCAGGATCAAAAGCATGGTCACCAGTCCAGCACTGGGAATACTGGCAGCTCCAACACTGGCCAGTGTAGCTGTGAGACTGGGAGAAGAAAGGAAAGTCAGTACGATTCCTGAAGAGTAAAGGAACCAGAGTGAGTTGGTCCTTCATCTAGTCGTTCTAGAAGATTGTAGAGTCTGTCTAAGGGAAATTGTGTCCATTAGTTGATAGTAGAAGAACATTGTGAGGTCAGGTGTCACTGACATTAGACCAGAGAGTCTAGCATACAATCTTGTTGATGTCTTGGAATGGGTTGAGGGCAGGACTCTCGGTTTCTTTCACATCCATCCATCCATCCCTCCATCCATCCATCCATCCATCTTCTAATGCTTATCCAACAGCAGCCTAAGAAGCCTCTGTGTTCCCTGCAGATCCTGAAGTGTTCAAAGACCAGTTGAGAGACATAGTCTCTCCAAAGTGTCCGGGGTCTTCCCTGAAGCCTCCTACCGATCGGTTGTGCACTGAACACCTTCCCAGGGAGGCATCCTGAATTCATCCTAACCAGATACAAGCCCCGTCATCTGGATCTTCTTAATGCGAAGGATCAGCAATTCTACTCCGAGTCTCTCCCAGATGACAGTGCTTCTTAACTTTTCTCTAAGGGAAAGCCCAGCTACCCTACGGAGAAAACCTTTTTCAACAGCTTGTACCCGGATCTTGTCCTTTCCGTCACTCCCCAAAGCTCATGACCATAGGTGAACGTAGGAACATAGATGGACTGGTACATTGGGAGCTTTGTCTTTACGTTCCACTGTTGCTTCACCGATGTCTATATCATTAGAGACTGTTGAGCTCATCTTCCATCCTTCCATCACTCGTGATGTTTCTTCCACATTCAAACAAGCCTTTATGGACCTTGCTTGTAACGATGCATAGTAACGACCAAAATGAAAACAATGGAAGTTGCAGAGAAGTAAGCACAGAATTGACATTGGCAGCCATCTGTAATTTGAAATGACGTCATGGTACTTTGAGTATTAAATACACTGATATACCACAATGTGTACTTTCTGACCTGACGGTGACAATCTGACCAGGGTCCAAGTGGACACCATTCATCTGGGCAATGAAGATAGCAGCCACGGCCTCATACAGAGCAGTTCCGTCCATGTTGATGGTGGCGCCGACCGGAAGCACGAAACGAGTGACTCTTTTGTCAATTCCGAGATTCTCCTCCAGACAGCGGAAAGTGACGGGCAGTGTGCCGGCACTGGGGAAGAAAAAAACAGTTTACCAAAATGTTCCGATTATCTTATGGACGTTTGTTAATTCTGACCTTGAGGCAGTTCCCAGGGCTGTGATCCAAGCCTGGAATATACCCAAGAAGAATTTGAAGGGATTCTTCCTGACGATTACAAAATAGATGCTGGGCAGGAAGATAGCTCCATGAATGATAAGGCCAACGATCACAGTGACCATGTACATGCCCAGTTGCCTGGCCACCACCTCCAAGTCATTGATGGAGATGATCTTACCACAGATCAGGCAAGCGATACCAAAGGGAGAATACCTGGTAAAAAAGCAATACGACTTTTATTATTCTATTTATATCATCATCTCAGTGTACTTTTTATTAATATTACCAAACCCTAAACACAATACACAGCAAATGAGTTCACTAACCACATGATCATGATGACAAGTTTCATCACAATCTCATTGAGGATGTTGAAAAAATCAATCATCAGTCTGGCCCTCTCGCCCATCTTGCCCATGCAGATGCCAAAGGCAATAAAGAAACCAATCAGACCTGTGAGATTAAAAATTCCCACAGTGTCAGACATTGACGATTCAAGTGGACCAGAGAAATAAAATTAATTCTAACACAAAATATGAACATTTTAACATAATACAAACCCAGAACATTCATGCCGCTCTTGAACTGCAGGGACTTTTTGATGACAAACTGAGGCTCCTTGGTAATATTAGCCAGTAGACCCTCCACGGCGGTGGTATTAACATTCTCCTCCACAACCACTTCCACCTTCTTTGTCACCGTTTGGATCTAGGGTGAAAATGTCATTTACATAAGCGATTCTGGATTTTGGCAATAGATTCTGGAGAGGCTCTGTTTGGTTTTTAGGGGTCAAATTGTTGTCCTACCTGTTGGAAACAAGCCTGCACCAGGTTCTCGGGGAACAGATTCCTGATTAAATCAAAAAAGGCATCCAAACTGGACACATCATCGTTTTTCTCGCCCTCGCCCAGATTCTCCTTCAGTTTGGGGTTGCCGGGGTGGATGACTAAGACCAGGATGACTCCCAAGATGGCGGCAATAATGGTGGTGCTCATGTAGTAGACCATCGCCCTGGTTCCCAGACGGCCACTAGATTTTGCATCCAAACCCGCCAGACCTGTAGCCAGGGAACAAGAGAATCTGTTCTTATCTGTTCATACCTGAAATGTGAAGGTTGAGTGGTTCTTGGCAGATCATGTGTCTAAAATTACATCTTTTAAAATTACACCAGCCTGGACAAAATCTGTGAAAAACTAATTGTGATTTTCCATATGAGCTGTAAAAAAATATGGTAATGGTATTGGTTTTATTTCATTTGAACATGCATCAGATTACAATTGAGTGCATCACATAGTCAGTTCACAGTTTAATTTAATTTAATTTAATTTAATTTAATTTAATTTAATTTAATTTTATTTTATTTTATTTTATTTTATTTTATTTTATTTTATTTTATTTTATTTTATTTTATTTTATTTTATTTTATTTTATTTTATTTTATTTTATTTTATTTCATACGCCTCAGATAACTATAACTAACTATAACTAGAGCAAATATATTGATTTCAAATGTGTGGAAAGTGGTGTGGAAAAAGTGTGAACGCCGCATTTCAGAAGAAAACATCATACCAACAGTAAAATACTGTGGCGGTAGTGTGATGGAGCTGTCTTGCTGCTTAAGGACTTGATCTATTACGTTACAGCAGTCAAGCATGTGACGAGTTATGACCCTTGGCAAAATAACGCATGTACGGAAGTACCTGTGATTAAACTAGAGATGATAAGAGGCAGGATCAGCATCTTCAGCATCCGCATGAGGATATCTCCAGGAAAGGCGATCACCATGACAATGTCTGGGTGAATTGGGGAGGCAACACGAAGCAACATCCCTGACACTGCTCCTAAGATCACACCTGAAGTAGAAGCACAAAGACAGTAGTAGTACCATACCAAAACAATACCTTATTATACTGTACGTTATATTTAATTTAGAATTCAGTTAGCACTTTAGCGGTACTGCAAAGAGATGTGAGATGCAGTCCCACAAGAAATGACAAGCACTGATGTGCACACAATGGAGGCTCATAGAAATGCATTGACAGGCAGCAGTTAAAGTAATGACATTTTTTGTCGGCACTGAAGTGGGTGGAGAATGTTTTTGACTGACTGGCGATTACAATGCTGGGCATGTTACACAAAAAGGCAGATTTTGGGATGCCATAAAACTTATACAGTAAACCTCGGATATATCGGATTCAATTGTTCCCACTGGTTTTGTCCGATATAAGCGAAATCCGTTATATGCGTGTACCGGAAAATGTCCGTTTTACGCATATATCGGATTTATATCCGGTATATGCGTAAATCGGATTTTATCCGTTATAAAAAGGCACTTCCTTGACTATGTTTCCAATGTACCTGGACGCGCAGGCAACGCTGCAAACGCTGCAAATGACGTCGTATAGCGGCCTGTCACGATTCGGCGAATCGGAGCGCCACGATGCGGCCATCCGATATATGCGAGGGAAATTTAATGGAAATGCATTGGAACGGGACTGGAGATTTTGTCCGAAATAGGCGAAATCCGTTATAAAAAATCTGATATATGCAATGAATTTTTATTGGAAATGCATTACAGAAAAATCGGTTCTTTTTTATCTGTCCGTTGTGAGCGAATTTCCGATATATCCGAGTCCGATATATCCGAGGTTTACTGTATGTCATAATAATGTTTTTGCTTCTTTATCCGGTTTTCTGGGCTACAAAATAGTGAGATTTCAAAACCCTCCTACCCTGGCCAGACACTGCGACATCTCCCCTCCATACCCCCCCCCCCCCCCCCAACCCAGCGCCGCACTTCCTCCCCTTCAACGTCTACTGCCAAAGACCACACAACCCAAGAGGTTGTTTTATAACACACGCTGGAATGAAACGCCTTCCATCTTTTGTAAGATCCCCTCCATCCATCCTCTAGCAGCATCCTGTGGATTCTTGACATGCAAGTGATGGCGCTTGATTTCCATTTGCAAGTTCCCCATTCAGGCTCTTTTTGCACCCGGTGGCAGATGATCAATGATGCTGCTTGCTCGCTCGAATCGTGAGAATCCTTCCAAGTAGCGTGAGATGTACACATAGTACCTAAATACCCACATTATATAAGCACCCGTGCATTTTTAACCCATGTTTGCATATACGGTGTTGACGGAGGGGGCCCAGACGCTAAATGCTATATGTGGCTGCAGGCCATGCATTCAAAGAAAAAGCCTCCTTTTATACGAGCTCGCTGGAATCATAATAATTTTCATGCACCACCAGAGACTGTTTGGGTGACTGGATGAGTGCTGCCGAGAGCTTATAATTACAACAGGTGGTGAGGAGGGGAGGAAGGTCAGGACAGCCAGTCATCTCACTGTCTGGTATGTCGAAACAGTACAGATGGCTGCTCCTATTATTTACAAGCTGCAGCCAACTGAGCAGCGTACAAGAGAAATGAGGAGAAAAATGCACAAAAAGAGGTTACTGACCAAGGACGGTGAGAGTTAGCAGAAGGTTCTTGAACATCTTGGAACACAGTCTGGCGCATTTGGACTGAGGTCGGGCCTCGATGGGCTCCAGGTGACTCTCATGCATCCTCACCTCCACTTGTTTAGGCATACTGTTGGCACTGTGACACAAAGAGAATACAATTATTGTTTAAAAATACAACATAAGTGAATAAAACTGGACATATACTGCAAATACTTGATAGCTAGTACACCCATTAAAATATGTCAACAAAACCATTTAATATAATACATTTAATAATACATTTACAGAGAAAAAGCTACTGTTAGCCACCCAAGTGTGATGCTGAACCTCCATTCCAATATTATGGTTCATGGTTGCTATGGCAGCAAACAGATGGAAGCTGACGACAATCTGCTGCCTGTAACATCGGAGCCTCTTCAGCAAGTTTATTAAGAGCAGATTTCTTTTACGTTCTCTAGTGTATCATTTTGTAACTCGATACGATATTTTATGAGGTGCATTTGTGCAGCATGATCCATGACAACTCTGAAATAAGAGATTATTATTTCAATATTTTGTTGCTACAGCAGCAATATAGTTTGATATTACTAATAACATTAAATGTGTGACTTGTTTTGCTATTGTAAGCAAAGGTTTTCAGCGACACCAGATCCACGTTAGACAGACAAAGACAACCCTTGAAAGTGCTCAATTTCCACACATGATTGCATGTCGGCATAATTGAAATCATACAAAACCTCAAATACAATGGCAGAATCAGGCAGATTAGTCACACAGCCTTATTAATTCAATGAGAAGTCATTTTTCCGGAGGCGTTTGTCTGCTTTTCCGTTATGTGAATGCAAGACGACAGCCAGCTGTGTCAGTCACCAGTCACTAAGGCAGGTGTGCAACTATGTATAGATGACAGGAGATGGAAATGTCTGCAGAAGTCCATTGTAACGGCAGCATTACACCTTGGTCTGTTCGCCAACCAATCACAGGGCACATATAGTCAAACAACCATTCACACTCACATTCATACCTATGGACAATTTGGAGTCACTAATTAACCTAGCATGTTTTTGGAATGTGGGAAGAAAACCGGAGTACCCGTAGAAAACCCACGCATGCACAGAGAGAACATGTAAACTCCACACAGAGATGGCCGAGAGTGGAATTGAACTTGGGTCTCTTAGCTGTGAGGCCTGAGTGCCAACCACTCGTCCGCCGTGCAGCCCCAGATTCCATCACTTATTAGTAATTCATTATTTGGGAACTATTTATCTGTTTGCATGCAAACTCCACACAGAAATGGTCGAGAGTGGAATTGAACTCGGGTCCCCTAGCTGTGAGGCCTGAGTGCTAACTACTCTCTGATGTGTTGCGCCACATTTTTATTATTTCACAATTATATTCTGAGATGCATACAATTTTCTAAAGGCATATAAATGATGAATGAAAGAGATACATTGGGTAAAATTGATTTGGTTAACATCCGTTTTGGTTAGAGTCAGACCTTCTGGAATGAATGAATGACTCTAACCAAGGTTTAATGTTTTCACCACTTCAGTGCCCTTGTTAGCGTCACCAACATCACCAACATTTTAAAGTACAGCTTGTGAGACCCGCGTGCTAACCACTCGTCCACCGTTCAGCCCCAGATTCCATCAGTTATTAGTAATTCATTATGTGGGAACTACTTATCTGTTTGCATGCAAACTCCACACAGAGATGGTTGAAGGTGGAATTGAACTCAGGTCTTCTACCTATGAGGCCCGCATGCTAACCACTCTCTCACTGTGCAGCCCCAGATTCCATCAGTTATTAGTAATTCATTATTTGCGAACTATTTATCTGTTTGCATGCAAACTCCACACAGAGATGGTTGAGGGTGGAATTGAACTCGGGTCTCCTACCTGTGGGGCCCGCACACAAACCACTCATCCACCGCGCAGCCCCAGTTTCAGTTTAGGACATTATTATTTTGGTGCCCTCCTATCCTCCCCCCCATCAGCTCATGGCTTAATTTCTGTGAAATGAAGCACTCATAAATCACGCTGCTGTGAAATGTTTCTTTTCAATAGTGTTGGAAGGCCTTGCAGGGGGTCATCACATTGTGAAACATTCCTTACAATCAAAGGGCTTTTTATGGTCTTATGTGTTGGTGCATAAGTAGCCACTAATAATTGCATATTATTACACACACGCTCACAATAGCTCCTCAAGCTTTGTGGATTGCTGTAAGATTGACTATAGAAAGACCACCTGGGAAGCTTCCAGGCACACAGATGGAGTGTTCCTATCTCTTCTTATTAACTTCAAAGCGAAGTGTGAAATACTGAAAGTACATGCAAACAGCAGGCAAATCATTTCCATCAAAATTCAACTCTGCATGTTTTTCATGCTTCATACGAATTGCTGAGAGTGCTGAAAAAAATAAAAAGGTTGAAAAACGAGCAGGACGGCGGCTGCCGTTCCATAGGAGTGATGAGAGCAGTTAATTACATTTTTAGCCCTTCTCTCCTGGTTTGATATTTTTAGCAGTCTAACACGAGGGAGCAGATGTTAAAAGTCATAGAGGTCGGATATTACTCCGCCTTGATCTTCTCATTAGCGTTTCCCTCACCCATACATGTGTGAACCGAAGGAAAAAAATGTTTAGTGAATAAAAAAATGACAAATTATATGAATGTATATAATTTTTAATAAATTCAATATTAATAATACATAATGCTGGTTATAGGGAACACACAAAATTGATATAAAAATCTCATGCAATGAGCCAGAATGTCTGATATCAGTTATTCCTGCATCAATTCATATTTAAAAAGTTGTCATTTATAATATATTTGAAATGTATTTATTCATTATACAATGTTTCTGTTTATTTACTGAACTATCTATTTATTATAAATTATTATGTTCATTCCCTTATAGAAAATAGTAAGCAAATAAGTTATTGGAAGTGTGAAGATGTTAAAGACGTGCATAGACTATTTATCATCGCTGACATGGTTTCTTCCTATTTCTTTTCAGGTATGCTGAAAGTGAAATTTAATTACAGAAAATGAAATGAATATAATAATAAAAAAATAACATTAAAACATATAAATAATAATTTATAAATATTATTATATTATATAAATAATAATTATATGTATAAATAATAATTATATATAATAATAATGTATAAATATATTATATTATATAAATAATAAAAAAATATATAAATAATAATTTATAAATATTATTGTATTATATAAATAATAAAAACATATAAATAATCATTTATAAATATAATTTTAATATATACATAATGTAAAAAAATATATAATCTTGCATAATTCTCTGACAACACTCAGCAGTCAATAATTATCTCTCAGGTTCAATAAATTAAAGGACAGGAACTAAATCAATCACTGACTGACTTGTACTTACTTCATTTCATGTGATGTTGAGGTAAGAGCTATGTACACTGACCAGGATCACTTCTCCAGGCTTTGGTAGTCAGTACTGCATCAGTTCAGTAACATTGCGAATCCTCCATTTAAAAAAGAAAAATATCTAGCAACAGATGATAGCTTCCCAAGTACGGCTCTCGGCGGGTGGACACCAGGGATCTTGCTGGGAGCTCTCAGATGTCCATCAACTCTTCCTAAGCACCCACAGAAGAGAAGCCCACTCGGACCAGACCACTGACCAAGTCACTGTTGGGGCCACCTTCATCGCCCCCATCCCTGAAGTCTGCAGCAGCCCCCCCACTCTCTATCTTAGCCCCCACCCACCTGACTCCACCACCAAACATCCCCTGCTCAAAGACAGATAATAATAAACCCAGATAAATAAATCAAATGTGTAGGGAGGAGTTAATATCTGAGATTACAAATACAATCCCTAGGAACCGCCATTCCCGGGACATACGTAGTAATCCCCAGTTTGAACTGATCCACCTCCATGGAATATAGTCATAATGATGCCTGCTAATGGCACAATATGCAGACCTTTTACTGAAAATGCCGTCTTGATGGACAGCAGATGGGCGGTCCATGCTTACAGTTCTATGTATGATTATGCAACAATATATATAGCGTCTCCCTGGTGATAAACACCAACCTGCAAATGTCATCAAGTGAGTTATATAAATGCTTATGGTACATGAAGGCTAACCATCAATTCACGTCTTTGTAAAGCCCAGCAAAAAAAAAAACCCGGGAGAACAAATGACCATCGTGATTCATGTGAGGATCGAGTCACGCTGATTTCTCTCTCGTCTCCCAGCAGCATGGGACTTCACTGCATTCAGCAGTATCACATTATTCTAATTAGGGAAATGTGTTGGAAAGCTATTTCCTCTCCAAACAAATGCCCGGCTGCACAACAAAAGCCGACGGAATGTCATCTTTGTCGGGAAAGGTTGTGTCATGAGAAATCCTTCATCCTTAATCCCTTGACATGTCATACACATTCAAAAGGCTTTCTCCGGGAAAAGGTAGCATTTTTTTTACATGAGAGTAGGGGGGGCACAGAGAGGAAGGGGTTACAAGGGGACACTCAGGAGGAAAAGAGGGTGCCGCGGTCCCACAACCTCCTCTCAGCCAAAAGAGGGGCCTAAAATGGGGCGAGCTGAGGCAGCCATCCCTGCTCTTGGCTGGTACCATGTGAAGCGCTCCGTTTCCTCTCTCTTCCTTGTGAGCGGCTTTGTTTCACATGCAAACAGTGGAAGTGGCCCCAACTTGCCTGGCCAAGCACTGCATCCAAACTGGCAGGGGTGAGAAAACCGAGTGAGGGGGGGTGCAAATTTGAGGATAAGAATATAGCCAGAAGGGAGGGCAATGGGCACGCCGGTTCTTTCAGGCCGCTGATGTCATGCCTGTGCCCACCGTGGGAGAGCAGCGGAGGGACCAAGACGCCCCTTTTCTCTTTCTCCCTCTTTTTTAACCCGGGATGAATGAATCTTTCAGAAGCCGCGGGTTCATTGTGAGCCGTAATCGACGGCGATTATCCCGATTTTATGCTGCCTTCCCAGTGTGAGGAGGTTCCCTGAGTGCCGGCTTTCAGGGCCGCTGTGATGCAGCCAGGACCACAAGGGGTTGTCCTGGCAACACTCTGCAGCTTAGAGAGAAGGGGATGAAGAGAAAGGAGGTCTCAGCTCCCAGCCATACAAATACACTGCATACGGACATTAGCATACACCCACGGGGCTAGCATCTAAGGATGGGGTACAGCCTGACTGAATAGCAAGCACATAAGCACCTAAATGACTCCCAAAGAAAATAGCAATTTAAGGAGCTGCTTTAAAAATTCAACAAGTTAATTGAATTGCATTTGTGTCTGTGATCTACCCGTTGTGTCCTGTACACATACTGACCTTTCCATTACATAACTGTTTGTAATGAAGCCAAATTATCTGTACCGTTGCTGTCAGATGTATTTTATTTTTTTTTTTACGAAACCAAGAACACAGAAGAAGATGTAAATGAGAATACAAGATTCCCATTGGTGTCTCAGCGGGGGGTCCAATGCCAGTTCTCATGACTGGAGCATCACAATATACTGCGAGGTAAAGACAACTGGAGCCGGGCCAGGCTCCGGATATATCAGGCCCCACTGGGCCTCACAACTACTTTGCTATGTAGTGGGAAGAAATGGGCTCACACATACTGGCTGCCTAGGAGCTGCGAAAAAAAAAACAAAAAAATGAAGCCCTCAGCAAACACTTCAGGTTGTGCGGCGCATAGGAAGTGGGAGATAAATTCCAGCATCTAAAGAAAGGGGACTTTTGTCATTCGGTGCCTTTTAATTACACTTTATACCCCAAGATGGTTAGTTATGTGAATGCATCCAGGAAGCAGAAGTGATGCAACCTCCAGTCAGCAATAATGAAATCATCTTTGGGGTTCTACTTTACATTTGCAGGGATTTACACTCACCGACCACAGCAGTAGAACACCAAGTACAATCCAATAAACTTCTATAACGATTTTCTCCCTGATGGCACAAACATCAGAATCAACTGGGGGTTCAGTATCTTGCTGGAGGCTGCTTCGACATCGTGGGAGAATGGAGGATCGAACTAGCAATCTTCAGATTGGGAGGTAGCACTAGCCTGTGAAAATGATTGTTGTGGCCATTATTACTACAATTTACTTACATTTATTTATTCAAGTGGTAAGTGGTAATAGCATAAAATATTAAATTATATGTCCCCATTCCAACTAATATATAAACTAAGGTTGTCCCGATCCACATTTTTAGGCATTAGATTTTTACCTATCTGATCCAATCTGACCTGGTACCAATTATTTTTTAAGTATTATATATATTATAATAGATATAAACTACATTATATACATTATAGTTTTTTTCAGGCTGCACGGTGATCGAGTGGTTAGCAAGCAGACCACACAGCTAGGAGACCTGGGTTCAATTCCACTCTCGGACATCTCTGTGTGGACTTTGCATGTTCTCCCCGTGTTTTCTCCGGGTACTCCGATTTCCTCCCACATTCCAAAAACATGCTAGGTTAATTAGCAAACTCCAAATTGTCCATAGGTATGAATGTGAGTGTGAATGGTTGTTTGTCTATATGTGCCCTGTGATTGGCTGGCGACCAGTCCAGGGTGGACCCCGCCCCTCGCCCGAAGACAGCTGGGATAGGCTCCAGCACCCCCTGTGACCCTCGTGAGGACAAAGCTGAGTGAACAATGACAATAGACAAACGGGTCCTGGAGCGGAATCTAGTCTAATAGTCACTTTTATCGCAAATGTTGATCTGAAATCAGATGAGAATGTCAAGCTAGCTTGCTAGCTGGATTTCGGACATTTGTGTAGAACAAAAAGGATAGGAAATTAATGAATGAATAGTTTTTTTCAACATTCTTTTATTACAAACATGAATTTGTGGCGTTGAATATGGTTATGAAAATAGCTCTGGAAAGTATTACAAATAATGCAAGCAAAACATTTGACATGGTTATAGATATAAATTTCTAATTTTAATAATAAAATTAAATTACATTTCTTTAACAAATTCTCTGCAATGCAATTGTAATTTATTGATGGTCCCTAGTATTAACAACCAAAAGTTCTTCCTCTGAGAGCTCCCCACACCAGTGAGGGGGAACTACCGCTCTAGCAAAAAAAACAATTACACAACCAGCTTTGATCCTGAAGATCGGATCGGGACATCCGGGATATAGACATACGGTATCTGTAACTTGTAGCCATGGTATATATTTTTTTCTTGCTTTCTTAGTCATGAGCAGGGCAATAATTCAGTACCATGGTCAGTGACCAACCAGTCCTGAAGGAGCTGATCCTTCAGAAAGATTTCAACTGACAAAAGTATAGTTTCCATACAATTCCACACACGGAATGCGTATTAGGATCCAATCTAATGTGTTCCTGAACATCATAAACCCTGACTAGGAAACGACCATTACAGAGGCTGCTGTTGTTATCAAAACAACAACTCGTTTTTGTATTTTAACCATATCCTTTCCATTTTTATCATCCACTCCCTCAATCAGGTTGCATCGCATCCTGGCGACACATGACTGAACAATATTTCGCCGCCCTGTAAGGTTTCCCTTTGTGTTCATAATGAGGCAGTCATTAGAGAGAGAGAGAGAGAGGGAGAGCCTCTGGGAATCTTGAGGCTCGTGTTGTAGTCTGCATACTGTAGGTCTCTCAGATGTGACCAGTTCAACTCTAATTATGCGCCAAACTGCCTATTACGCTGGAGAGGGGCCGGGATAGACTGGATTGTATCCTTTCCATTCATCTGAGTAAAGCTGTAGAGATACTTGAGTTAAATTAAATGTAATCCATCTCCACTCTTCACCACTGGAGCCACAGTAAATATCAATTATTATTCCCACGTGTCTTTACTACACGTCTCGTATGTTGTCTTCTTAAATGAGGCATTCCAAGACTCGGAATCTCCTTTGTGGTCGACATACGAGGATGAGCTTCAAAAACCCTGTCATTGTCCTATTTCCCAGATCCTAACTGCCATCGATCTCCTACAGCTGCACAGATGAAAGACCAGAAAAGAAAAGAAGACCATCCATATTCATGGTTGCTTTTTCTGTGTGGGTTTCTACACCTTTAGCAGACGCGCTCATCTCTCTTTTTTTTTTTCTTATAGCTGCACGACTCTTCATGCAAGTACAAAGCAGCACCGCTATCATTAGCAAAAAGGCGCATCTGTTTAACAGATCTGTAGATATGGCAGCATACAGCTTCTGATGGCTTCGGCCCGATTCCCCACAGGAGCTCATTAAATCAGCTAGTAAGGCAGGACCACCCCAACCCCCCCTACTACTACAAGCGCCGATATTACTCGCTGCATAGCTTCGAGGAGAATGCCAGAAGATGACGGAGAGGTGTATAGCAGACAGAAAAGTAGAAGGGGGGGGCAGGCAGGAATGCCATATAAAGATAGATGTGCAGCCATGTATGAACAAGCGTGACCAATAAAAAAAAGGCGGGGTACGGATGAAGGTGTGGCTTCTGCGAACAAAGACAAAGGAAGTGAAGAAGAGTTGAGAAAATGAGGGTGGAGATCAGATTAAAAGCAATCACTGAAAGTGTCTCGCATGCTCGGTTCATCAAGGGGTTCTACGTTATCGGGTTATTTGTTGGCTATATAAAGAACCCACAGCTGTGTTGGGTAGCTCCGCCTGTTAAATGGGATTACTGCACAAATCATGTTTCATACATCGATAGACTCACCTGCCGCTATCAAAAATAGACACACGACGACCGTGTGACATGCCTTCACTCGGACTGTCTTGCACATTTCCTTCACGTTAAATATGAAATTGCCTCGCTGTTACACACAATATATTCAATATACTCTCGTTTCTTGTCATAAATCTCAGTTGCATATAGTCCCGAGGCGGAAGTGAGGGGTCTCGGTATAATTCGAGATTTGCCAATAAGAGGAGTAAGAAGGATGGATGTTCTCTAACTAATTAAACATTGGAGTCTGTTGGGACTGTGCACCGCCTGCAGCAGTAGCAATGCTAAGCTCTCCTCACACCACCCCTCAGTGTTGACAGAAAGGGCATTCCTTCACACATATACACACACAGCTCATTACATCAGTCAGCTAAGCCAGACAACTACACACACACATATGCACTACTCCACAATTCTGGAGCACTGGGAGCACTGGGGTATACCTCCAAGAAGCCCACGACATGTTTGAGCATGACAAATTCTCACTGAAAACAAATCATGTTTGCTACAGGATACACCATCCAACTATTCACTTGCAAAACTCAAATTTCACCAAAATCATTGTAATCATCAATAAATACTTTATAATACATGTACTACTGTTACAAAAATAAACCCAATTTTACATGCTTTAGTCTTTGCTTCAGCTGCACAGAGGTCGAGTGGTTAGCGCACAGACCTCACAGCTAGGAGACCTGAGTTCAATCCCACCCTCGGCCATCTCTGTGTGGAGTTTTCTCCGGGTACTCCGGTTTCCTCCCACATTGCAAAAACATGCTACTTATTTGCCGACTCCAAATTGTCCATAGGTATGAATGTGAGTGTAAATGGTTGTTTGTCTATATGTGCCCTGTGATTGGCTGGAGGATAAGCGGTAGAAAATGAATGAATGAATGAATGAATGAAGTCTTTGCTTCATATTTTTCTATCAAGCGTTGAGATTTTGCACTTTCTTTGGTGGTACGTGAACACATCATAGTTGTGTGCCGTGACTCGCCACACCATGACTCCATCTGTTCATCGATCATCTTCCATTGTCCATATTCCATACACGTTAATGTTCTCTGTTATTAATTGAATTAGCTCAGAGCAACCACAATAATCCCTAACACGGGCGACTCTTGTTGCGGTAAACCAACGCCAAGCTTGCAGTCGACAACAATAACACTTCCTGTTCCTTGCACAGGAACGCATTTACTGCAACACACACAAGCAAGAGTCTTATTTATGTCTTAAAATGCTTATTTTCTCTCATTATGCCTACTATATTGGGTAACAGGAGGGTTATTTCATGTTTAGAGATAACACTAAAACCCTATTTAGAAGGTCGTACACAGAAATATTGGATTTATACATAAGGAATTAGGGATTACCGTATACGAATTGGCAATATGTCTGACAAAGAGCAGGTATCTACTAAGACAAGAAGCAAATACAAATGTCATTGAGAAAAAACACAACAAGGCAGAATGCAATCTATAAAGCCACTTTTTGCAAGCTTTTACTGATATCCCAGCTATAGTCTTAGAGTAGTTTCCTATTTACTACGAAACAGAGCCTATCCCATTGTAAAGACGTTTTCTGAATTCCTGCAAAAGCATTCTTAAGCATGGAAAGCCGCCTCAGCAGAGATGGAAGCTTACAACAGAAAGTGATAGAAACACTAAAATGACTCAGATTACATGAGAAACACAAGCTGGCTTTGATCCTTGATGGTGTGAAAACTTCTATGTTGTTTGTAAATGTAATTATTCTTTAAGATTCTGTCATAATTGAGGATTAAAGGTAAATTTGGATGGATGGATGGATGGATGGATGGATGGATGGATGGATGGATGGATGGACGGATGGATGGACCGACAGACAAATGGATGAATGGATGGATGGATGGATGGATTGACGGATGGATTGATGGATGGATTGACGGATGGATGGACAGACAGATAGATATGGATGGATGGATGGATGGATGGATGGGTGGATGAATGGATGGATGCATGGATGGTTGGACGGATGGATGGATGGTGGACAGATGGATTGACAGACGGACAGATATGGACGGAAGAATGAATGGACCAACAGACAAATGGATGGATGGATGGATACTGATAGATAGCTAGGCTAGATAGCTAGGCTCGATAGCTAGATAGCTGGATGGATGGATGGATGGATGGATGGATGGATGGATGGATGGATGGATGGATGGATGGATGGATGGATGGATGGATGGATGGATGGATGGATGGATGGATGGATGGATAGATAGATAGATAGATAGATAGATAGATAGATAGATAGATAGATAGATAGATAGATAGATAGATAGATAGATAGATAGATAGATAGATAGATAGATAGATAGATAGATAGATAGATAGATAGATAGATAGATAGATAGATAGATAGATAGATAGATAGATAGATAGATAGATAGATAGATAGATAGATAGATAGATAGATAGATAGATAGATAGATAGATAGATAGATAGATAGATAGATAGATAGATAGATAGATAGATAGATAGATAGATAGATAGATAGATAGATAGATAGATAGATAGATAGATAGATAGATAGATAGATAGATAGATAGATAGATAGATAGATAGATAGATAGATAGATAGATAGATAGAAGCAAGTCCTAATTAAGCAGTGTATAAAGCGGTGAGCCAAAAGCTGCAAACAAAACCCTCTCTGTGTTCATCGGCCATTGATGCAGAGCGCTCTTGGAACACGCCATCCCTACTAGAATAATGGGCCACTTTACAGGCCTCCAAGTTAGTTCACAGAATATCAAGCTGGGAAACCGCTAGCATAGGGTTCATGGGGAGGAGGGGTAATTTAATTGTTTCCTTCGTTTTTGTTTTTGCGAGCTCCACCGCCCCTCTCTCGCCTCTTTCCCCTTTCGGTTCTGAAAAGGGGTTCTGACAAACAGGCAATGAAGGGGATTGTTGTGTGTTCCGCTGCACAAGTGGGTGAGGTAAACAAACTAGACAGTACGCTCTATCAGCTGTGCTTTTGGGGATGGGATAGGCTAAGCGACGGGAGACGCTCATAAGGTGAAGGCTGATTGGTTAGGGATCCTGGGGTAAGTGGGGTGCAGGGTGATGGGGCACAGAAGGGAGACATAGAAAGGGGTGACGGGTAAAAGCTCCTAAGAGGGGGTTATTCCGGAAGAAATGTGATGTGGGCATGGGTGACGGGTTCTCTCCTTCAAGTGTGGTCATTGTGCTCGATGCTGAAGTTCTCATGTACAAAACCGTTAGGGCTCCCTAAAATGTCCACAAGTGATGGAGCTCTCCCACATCTGAGCAAACAAGCGGCGGTCCGGCTCTTTTTGCTCCCACAGCCCAAAGCCATTTACATGCTCAAGAGGAACATTAATGCCTGCCGATTCACTCGGAGTGAACAAAGACGCACACAGACTTTCCTCAGAGGCCCGTTGCGCACTTGATTGAGGATTTGTGAACTAGAAAAGCAGACTAAAAGGATGTGGGTTGCAAGGACGGGCAAGACTGAAAACAATTTGAAAAATGATGTTTTTTTTTGTGATGATGAATCGATTCCCTCTTTTCCCTTTCATCCACCACTCAACCCCCCACTTACAGTATATTTACCAACAGGTCAAAACCAACTGAAGTATAATCAAATCCTTTTGGATGCATCCTGAAGTATCTTTCAACTATAGTCTTCTTTGAACAAATCAATTACAGAGCTTTAATTATCATTCTTGGTTTTCGCATAATGGATTGATTGTTCTCAGTGGCATGGTCTTTGGTGTCAGGAGGAAAAAAACAAAAAGAGACGCCCCCCCCTCGACCATTCCTGGGTCATTTTACCCCCCGCCCCATCCCAATCCTCTTTAACATTCACTGTCAGTGCAATACCGTGACTCCCACTGCTGACCTGAATTCTGATAAAGCAGGTGCCAAAGGGTGGTTGCGTTCGTTGCATCAACGTAAACACGTTTCACTCCCACCCGAGGTTTAAATTATGGTGTTTAGGAGGGGCAATCAATCACGTTATTGATCATGTGTAATTCTACTTACAGATATATGGTGATAGTATGAGATGTCAAGGTGCAACACTGTTACTGTGGCTATGATCGATTTTAGCAGGCTATTTTTCACATAGCTGGACTTCTGCATCCGCTTGGGTTAAAACTTGGTTAAAACTCCATCCACAATTTTGGATTTGGTGCCAATACAGCATTTCTATCTATGTCCCAGTCGGATGCTACAAAAAAGTAAACCTTTCCATGATTATATTGGGGTGTTATATCTGATATCTGTTGTTTCATAGCAAAAAATGAAAGACATGTCCTAACCACGAAGCATGTGTTGTCCTGTTCCTGTGCAGTCAAACAGAAGCGAAGGGAACGGGGCTCTTTGTTTAGTCAACCCATGGGAAAGACCTCATTCTGTGAAGCCCTCTGAGAACTGAAACACCGATTCTATAGGCGAGACTACACAAGCGACAAAAAGGACATGTACCCCATATATTGGAAGATTTATTCTACGGATCTGCTGATGAATACCATGAATAAAAAAAAAGCCCTAGTCAATGAATGACAATATATACAGATAAAAGTGTCTGAACCAAAAGTGAAAGTAACTAATAAAAAGATGAGTGCAGATGTGAGAAAACGAGAAACAAGTATAGACAAGCAGAGGGTGGTAGAGAGTGAAAAGAGGAGTTGGATGGGACTTTGGCATCCTCTGTGTGTTCCCAGGAGGATTACACAAGCGGTGGAGTCCACACAATGACGGTAGGAACTCTGTGAATGGAAAATACCAACATCGAAGTAAAGAGGGAATTCTGGTGTCTAATTCACATGATTTTTCTCTGCTGTATTCAGCTTTTGTCTCGTTTTTTTAAATGCTGCATTTCAGCAGTCGGCCCACCACGAGCAGGTAACATATGCTGAACCTTCAGGCTGATTGTGCTGCCCTTCTATTTCACCACACAGCCGCCACTCTGAGTCTCAAATTGCCCCCCCTTTATCATCAACATTTTGAATATGTATTTATCAATTCTAATGTCTGCACTCTTTTTGCGTCACTCCCACTTTGACGCCCACTCTAGATCACACGTCTGGCGGTGTTACATCGCAAGTTTATCTGGCAGTAACGAATGCTTGAGCATGTTCTTAGGTTTCTATAAGGGATAAAAATTCAGACTAGCTTTAGTCTTTAACTGTCGGGTTTTACTGTAAGAATACATTTATACCTTAATTCATGTTTGATTATTAAAATCTATCAAATATGTTTTAGCCAAGTTGCACGGTAGTCGAGTGGTTAGCGCATAGACCTCAAGACTAGGAGACCAGGGTTCATTTCCACCCTCGGCCATCTCTGTGGGTTTTCTCCAGTTTCCTCCCACATTCCAAAAACATGCTAGGTTAATTAGCAACTCCAAATTGTCCATAGGTAAGAATGAGAGTGTGAATGGTTGTTTGTCTATATGTGCCCTGTGATTGGCTGGCGACCAGTCCAGGGTGTACCCCGCCTCTCGCCCAAAGACAGCTGGGATAGGCTCCAGCACCCCTCGCGACCCTCGTGAGGAAAAGCGGTAGAAAATGAATGAATGAATGAATGTTTTAACCAAGCTGCACGGTAGTCGAGTGGTTAGCGCATAGACATCACAACTAGGAGACCAAGGTTCAATTCCACCCTCTGCCATCTCTATTGGTTTTCTCCGGTTTCCTCCCACATTCCAAAAACATGCTAGGTTAATTAGCGACTCAAAATTCTTTATTATAGTGTGAATGGTTGTTTGTCTATATGTGCCCTGTGATTGGCTTGCAACCAGTCTCACCCGAAGACAGCTGGGATAGGCTCCAGCATCCCCGCCACCCTCGTGAGGATAAGCGGTAGAAAATGAATGAATGAATGTTTTAACCAAGCTGCACGGTAGTCGAGTGGTTAGCGCATAGACCTCACAACTAGGAGACCAGGGTTCAATTCCACCCTCGGCCATCTCTGTGGGTTTTCTCCGGTTTCCTCCCACATTCCAAAAACATGCTAGGTTAATTAGCGACTCAAAATTCTTTATTATAGTGTGAATGGTTGTTTGTCTATATGTGCCCTGTGATTGGCTTGCAACCAGTCTCACCCGAAGACAGCTGGGATAGGCTCCAGCATCCCCGCCACCCTCGTGAGGATAAGCGGTAGAAAATGAATGAATGAATGTTTTAACCAAGCTGCACGGTAGTCGAGTGGTTAGCGCATAGACCTCACAACTAGGAGACCAGGGTTCAATTCCACCCTCGGCCATCTCTGTGGGTTTTCTCCGGTTTCCTCCCACATTCCAAAAACATGCTAGGTTAATTAGCGACTCTAAATTGTCCATAGGTATGAATGAGAGTGTGAATGGTTGTTTGTCTATACGTATGTGCCCTGTGATTGACTGGCGACCAGTCTCGCCTGAAGACAGCTGGGATAGGCTCCAGCGACCCTTGTGAAACTAAGCGGTAGAAAATGAATAAATTAATTTTTAAACCCATGTAGCTTCTGAAACATATTAGTGATATTTTTATTTCTACCTCTCATATTGATTTTTTTTTAAACCACTGAGCTATTATTGGCTTGTTTCTACTCATGTTATTAACCCCTGGCTTGGTTTGTGTGTTCCAACCATGACCCTCCCCCTGTGTGTGTGTGTGTAAGTTCTAGAACAGCCTGGACATAAAAACACACTAACAAACACACACATATTCGTGTAAACATACAAGGTACCCTGAACAATGTCTACCCTAATTAAAGCGTTGTCTTCCCAGATGGCTGGCAT
The DNA here is from genome assembly GCF_030265055.1 of Doryrhamphus excisus. NCBI lineage: Eukaryota > Metazoa > Chordata > Actinopteri > Syngnathiformes > Syngnathidae > Doryrhamphus > Doryrhamphus excisus. Next base: position 22,139,710 of record NC_080471.1, read on the forward strand.
TAATAACGTGGATGTTATGTGGATTTTATTATCTCATTAATAAGTGGCTTAGGAATGAAAAAAGATGAAATAAAGCATATGTTACGAGCATGGGCATCGGTATGACACACAAAAGTATATTATCTAAAATGTAAGCAGAGCTTGAAATAATTCTGCATTTATTCATGTGAGTCTGTTTCATAAACACTGGGGATGCCCGTTTTTCTATGAAGTTACTACAAGATTAAATTGAATACGCTGAAGTGGAAATGTTGGGTGGCATCCTTGACAAGTGTTTGAGCGTATTACATTCTAGTAGTGTTTTGATTCTCGATAAAATAAATATAAAAAGGCACATAATGAACCCCAACTGTTATGATTTCAGTTATTATGGGTCACATTCATTTATACATGAAATGACTCATACTGCCTTTGAGCATGTGCCGTGGATGTCTGTGCTCATTCATGTAAGGCAGCAAATGCCACAGTACGGTACTGTAGTTTAGAGAGTAGCCTCTGGGAAAAGGACAAAACGCATTAGCTGCATGGACACTTTTCAATACAGATTCTCCCCGCAATTACACTGAACACCAGCCCCCCCGCCCCGGTTCGGATCCCGCCCATGTGACGAAATGGCCACACGGTCCAGCCTGTTTGTCTCAACCGGGGGACCACCGACGGACGGAAGATCTTTTGATCGTTAATAATCCAACATCCACACTGATTTCCTGTACAGGTCACATTCGTCACCGTGCTGTTGACAGAAGCATCCACTCACACACTCCAAACACGTTCTCTCAATTGACGAGCTGAAGGCGATAAACTGATGGTGCCGAGGGAGTTGGTTGCCATGGTGACATTGGTGGTGCTGTTGGGAAACTGTTCTTTGTGTGTGTGTGTGTGTTTTAAAATGAAAAAAGGGAATGGGCTGCAACCATTGGCTCAAGAGGTGGGTGGTGATAGTAAGGTTGTGAGCTTTTCCCGGAGATGTTCCTCCGTCTGTACATTATTAAAACGCAAATGCATTGTATGGCAAAACACAATACTCTCACACCCGACACTGCACATTTCATAGTATTTTTATCACTCTTTGCATACATTTCCCTGAGGAAACCAACTTCTTTGTTAGTCTTTTAACTTACTTGCCATAAAACATACAAAGACGTGTTATTTTAATACAAATAAACTATTGCCTTAAAAGTTTAAGCCAAAAATAATTAAACCATAAGCAACTTTCTTTACTTTTATAACAAAAAAAACACACATACTGAGATTTAATGGTCTAAATTAAGCCAACCATTGATTATTCTGACTAAATCAAATAAAGTGTGAAGCAAATTGTACAGTGATGTACTTAGTCCTCCATGTGATGTTATTCTATGTGACAGGACATAAAGGTTAACTGGCGTCAATCATTGCTTGCAACTCTACATGCATGTCTGATCATTTCAAATTAATGAACTCAACTGGACGGAAGTCAAAGCAGCCCTGATAGAATGTGCGCTTGTTTCCATTAATGAATATTTGCGGCACATTATTTTAAACTGAATAAAAATAATAAATAAAATAATAATAAATAAATATAAAATAAAAAAAATAAATGAATAAAATAAAAAATTAAAATAAATTAAAAAACATACATTTTATTTATATTGCACTTTACATTACAGAAATCTCAAAGTGTTATAAAGACAGCATAAAGCCTACAGTGAAGCAATAAAACAAAAGGCAAAAAAATAAAAAATAAATAAAAAACAAATAAAAATATGCACCTGTGCTAAATTGAAGTGTATGTTTTAATTTTTTGTAAAGAAAAAAAAAAACAACCCGTCCAAAAAGGAGATGAAAAACAGCATCTTACCTTTGTTCCAAACCTCACTGGAGAAAGTTTTCGGTGCAGCCCCTAAACAGGGTCTTGTTGCATCCGCGTCACGGAGGCTGAAAGCAGCACAGGGAGCCACTGCGGTCCACCACAGCAGCGCTTCACGGAGCTATCACGGAAGGGGAGGGGAGGGGGGTTTGGTCTCAGTAGAATCCGAGGTGCTGTGCAGCTTAACGAGCCCACACGGAATGAGCTCTGCCTCACCTCAGCCCTCAAACGCCTGACTCCGCCGCTTGCTTGCCTCCGCCCGCCCCCCTCCTCTTTGTGTCCTCTCAATGGAGATGCAATCTCCTGTTGGTGGAAGATGCAGCCTATACCTGAAAGGGGGGCCGTATGGGGGGGGGGGCACACACACACATTCCCATACACTCATTTGCATCCCATTGACAACTTCATCCAGACCCTCACAGTCAATTACATATATTTGCAATTCATAAGGGCATCATTACATCATCAATCTCCTTTATTTATTTTGCCCAACTCAACAGAAATACTGTATATTAAAAAAAATATGTGAAAAAATACAGAAACGGGCTGCACGGTGGTATATAGTGGTTAGCGCGCAGACCTCACAGCTAGGAGACCCGAGTTCAATTCCACCCTCGGCTATCTCTGTGTGGAGTTTGCATGTTCTTGTGGGTTTTCTCCGGGTACTCCGGTTTCCTCCCACATTCCAAAAACATGCTAGGTTAATTAGCGACTTCAAATTGTCCATAGGTATGAATGTGAGTGTGAATGGTTGTTTGTCTAATGGTTGTTTGCCCTGTGATTGGCTGGCCACCAGTCCAGGGTGTACCCCGCCTCTCTCCCCGAAGGCAACTAGGATAGGCTCCAGCACCCCCATGACCCTCGTGAGGATAAGCTGTAGAATACCAAAATACAGTAGTTACCGAGGAACTAAGGAAGAACTAATTAGGAACTAACTTGGTTGGGGTTAGGTAGGTTCTTTTCATACATATTATGTAATAAACAGCTCCACACTATATTTCTCTTTATAGGAAGAGAGGCAAAATGTCTCTTTTGAAGGTAAGGTTTTTTTTTAATTATTTTATTATACCTTTATTTAGCCAGGCAAGCAATTTAAGAACAAATTCTTATTTACAAATGCAGCCTGAACAAAGAGCAAAAGCACTTTGACGGGAGAAGGGAGTGCTGAAAATAGGAATAATGTTATATAAAATTACAAATATCAATATAGTAAATATGTACAATACGTACAATACAAAAACATCAAACAACAACATTAAAGCAATGGGATATGGTTGCAGACCCCTTAAAGGTTGCAGACCCCTGCCTTACCCCAGGCTCACACTGAATCCGTCACGGCTCCGATGCAACCGCCGGAAGCATTCCGCAAGTTTGAAATCCCTGTTGGAGGCTTACACAAGCTCCGTGTGGTGCAGCTCCATCTCTCTCTGGTCAAGCTGTGGATTTCCGCTTATTCCTGTAGAACCCAACTATAGAAAAACACACAAAAAAAAGCAATTCAACCATTAAGATGTTGTTGTTGGAGGTCATTGGGGTTGAAAATGAGCTATCAACATATTAATGGGGAGCAGAATCTCCTGTATTTGTACTCAATGTTACAGAACTAAGAATTCATTTGCAGGATTTTGCTTTTGATCCAGAACAGTATAAGGTAAAACACCATCTCAGTCATGCTAGTCCCAAAAACAGTGTCCAATGTCCACCTGGACTGAGAAGAATGAATAAGTCAAAAATATCGCAAACATGGCAAACAGAAATAGATTCCACAATACCACATTGAGAGATGGTGTTAGTTTTGCCAGGAACTTCCCCATGTTCAATATCTCCTTGGGATGGTAGTGCCACGTCCAACAAATCCAGATTGTAGATAGCCACAAACTCAATGTAGTTCATGTAGTTTTTGGTGGTTTTGTCCCAGCATTGCATCTCCTGCAAAGGTTCCGGTCCAGCGATGGTTGACCCAAGTGTGACTGAAGACAAACAAACAAATCAATCAAAATCAAGCATCACGCCGATATTCCAGCTCTCACCCATACATTGAACCCCCATGGGTGTGGCTCGATGTTGAGGGGATGAGGGGATGCTGATGAGGACGGAGACTGATTTCAATATGAAGTGTTTACACATTGCACTGAAGTAACCTATTCACACATTTAACTAGTCACACAATAGTGAATACCACAATCAGTGTCAACTCGGATATTAAAAGGTATGCAGGTAGCTTCCAACGACTTAGTCTTTGGTGGTTACAAATCATGAGTTCATAGCTTTGCACACTAATACTATTTAATCTACTAAAAAAAATCTACTTCTGTATAACATATAACAAGGGCTGCTGGATGTTGTGTGAAATCCAATGAGCATTCAAATTTATATGGATGGAGTTGCAAAATATGCAAAACTGTGGTATGATAAAAATACAAATACATACTTGTTGATATTGGCAATGGCTGGCAGCCATTATTTTTGGTGTTCATTTGTTGGGTAGCAAGCTGTATATCTATAATATCTGCAAATGGTCCAAGGAATCCGTCACAGACAATCATTCGTCCCCTAACGCAAGTAACATCTTAATGGACCTGACTGCATTATGATGCATAATCAATGTTGAAATGACTCTGTCATTTTTTTAATTCAGTTTCAACAGATGTAAAACAACAATGCAAATAATGTGAATATATTTATAATATAGAAGACATGCAAAATCTTACAATTCAGACCTCATTTGACTCACTTGGCATCCTGAAGTTAAACCAGTTCTATTTCATCATTTACCCGTTCGGTATTTGGGAGTGTCCGACACAAAAGACTCGCATCTTGCACAGTCTTGTTCAGTCTTGCACTCGTTCCTGAATTGAGTGTCCCTGATAAACGACATCGTTCCAAGCTGCACATAGATGAAAATATGGCCGCATCACTACATCAATATAGGACAATTGCTTTGTGTGTGTATGTGTGTGTGTGTGTGTAGAGCTATATGGACATGTGTAGTAATAGAATTCTTACATTCTGGGTGTTGATTCAGCAATGAATGAATGAATGAAAAAAATACGCTATAGCGAGATGGGCTAAGAGTGGAAAGCATTGTAGCTTGGGGGTTTGTGTAAAGAAAATGCTGCCACCACGACAGTATTCTGGTCACTAGGCATCACTAATGTTAAAGAGACATGACGTTACATTACATTACCTTTCACACTGCATGGAGACCAACTAATGAAGCAGCATATAGCCAAGCCAACATGCCATGGGTGAGATCGAGTGGAAAAATAGGTTCTCCTCCCATTCCGTGTGGAAGTGGTTCTTCTTCTCCAATTTGTATGAAGCACAATCTTAAGTTTGGAATAAGTAAATTCATATGCAGTTTGCATTTTCTTCCCATTTTCTTCCCACAATCCAAAATATTCATGCTAGGTTAAATGGAAACACAAAGACTGTTGGGATAAGTTCCAGTATACATGTTAGAAATAATGTAAAAAAACGTAAAAAGGTCACTGTTAATACAATGCAAAACATTAAAACTATGTCATGTTATTACAGGTACATGACGCTGAAGTCTTATTATGAGTCATTGTACTTGACGTTTGTTTTTTTTCACATTTCTGAGGAATATTTTTGTTCTCTTCTCACCTTCTCTTCTCACCTGCTCCTTCATATGCGTTAAGTGTTGAAAGAAAGCCACAAAATGCAGATGGTTGAGCTCTTGTGAGGTTTGCTGAGTTTTTGTGCAATATGCGTCACGCCTTGCATGACGTATACAGTACACGATGGCGTTATTTTAAGGTTCAAAAACTGGTTCAATTGTGAATTGAAGAACTTCAGGTGGTGGGATTTACAGTTTCTATCTAATCAAATTATTAACATAACAACAGTGCTCTAGAAATGAAATACCACCACTATAGTCACATTTACACGTGCATAAACAAATATAGTAGTCATAACAAGAGACATTTAATGTTTAATGGATTGTATATGTTGCTGTAAATGTGTTCCGGCACCAGAGGATGAGGGATAGTGGCAGACAAGAAGTGATGTAAAGTTGAATTTTATGAGGGATTATCGTGCCTGTAGTGTGCCTGTGTCTTAGCAACATTACTGACATCTAGTGGCTAGTGTAGAATATCACATTTCAATGCTATAAATGCGTCTTCTGCATGCCTTATATTTGTATCTTTTATGTTATTTTATGCTATACTGTCTCCAGTTCACTCCAATGCAATTTGCTGTGGCACCTAGTGTCACCAAAAAGGTGCCTCGTGGCGTGCAGTGGCTCAAACTGCCTCCCAACTGGCTCGTGGTGGCCCGTGGTAAAAATTGAGTTTAGCTGCAAAAAAAATTAAAAATGTTTAAAATCTTTGTTGCCCCACTTGCATCAAGCAATTGCCACAAAGTGTCCACCAAGTGGAACTAAATGTCACAAACAATCCGCCTATTGGAATCCACTGGAATGTAATGGAGCGAGCCAAGTTGCGCCATGATGCTAGGAGACCACTGGGCCGGCGCCAATTGGTGCCAGTTTGCGCCGTTATTCGGCGCCACAACTGGCACCAAGCCGAACTGGCACCAACACGGCGTGAACTGGCATCAACTGGCGCCGGCCCAGTGGACTCCTAGCATTAGCTATTTTTATGCTTGGAGATGCTTAATTTTGGGAATAAAAATATGTATACTTAAATGTGCAACAGGCCAAATTCATTACTGCATATATTGGATTACTGCATATGTAACAAGAGCACCTTTTCCCCGAAAAACTCACATATTTTGTATTTTTTCATTTTCATATTCTTTCCCATCGCCCCCTTAAGATGACCATGGTGATACTATCCACAATTTTCCTTATTTTCCAAAATGTTCTCTAATTTTTACTAAATGTTTTCTCCAAGAGTAAATGACCAGGATTATTTGAATATTCTGCCTGAATAAAATTAATTAAATTAAATAATGTCTCCTAAATCACATCCAAGCACCTTCACATTGCTTCTGAACACAGAATGGAGATGTTCTTTTTATTGCTTCATATGGAGATACAAACTGAGTAATGGAGGAGGGTCAGATTGGAAGTAATTGATTTAATTTGTGCACAGAGGAGTGAAATGATATGTGAATAATATGCTCCTTTTATGCTTGTGGAAATGGTTCAGCTTTGACCTGGATTCATTTGCTTCATAACACAGACTTGTGCTTCACAGAGCAGGCAGGTTTTTTTTTTTCCTATTCCTAGCGTCAATTCAATTCACTTTTTTGACGTTGACACAACACAATAACGAGAATCACAAACTCTCCTTTTAATTAAAAAGCATCCTGTTTTTGCAGTTTTTCAATACAATATCTACATCACTTTCATAGTCATATTAGTTAATATAAAAGTCAGTACATTATAACATACTGTATATACAGTACAATAGATCCTCACCTGAGGATGGTCATTGGTGGTCATTTTCAAGTCTGTAACCTCAAATTGAGGGACGAGACGTCATCTGATGAAAGACTGATGCTACACACATTTCATGTGTGAGCGTCCTTTTCTTTTAGAGCACTGCGTTGTCCAGTGTTGCCCTTGTGCAAGACATTACACAAATGAGATGATAAGGTGACCAGATTGAACTAAAGAGAACATAAAGATACAGTAGATTCCTGTTTTTTACAGGGTTTACATTGCAGGACTACTTTGTGAATGGCGAAAAACCATGACCAATTGATAAGCCCATAAAAATTTCTATTTATGACATACGGCATGCCTGCTTGCTTGCGTTCTCCTCTAATTTTAGATCAACATTTGCAAGAAAAGTGACTAATTATTGGATAATATTCAGCTCCAGAGCCCTCCCCTTCTTGCTTCAATTGCCGTTATTAACTCGCGACACAACCCAAGTATAAGTCCTGAATATGAATCCAACACAGTTAAAGAATACAATGTAGAGGTACTTACCTCTAATGAATGATAATGTAAGATGATCAATGAACAGGTGGAATCTGAGTCAGTACACAGCAATGGTGTGTTCAAGGCATGCCAAAAAAGTGTGAAATCTCAACACTGGATGAAAAAACATTCATTCATTTTCTACCGCTTATCCTCACGAGGGTCGCATTCCTCATTCCGGCTCGAGAGGCGGGGTACACCCTGGACTGGTCGCCAGCCAATCACAGGGCACATATAGTCAAACAACCATTCACACTCACATTCATACCTATGGACAATTTGGAGTCGCCGATTAACCTAGCATGTTCTTGGAATGTGGTAGGAAACCGGAGTACATGGAGTAAACCCGCTCTGCAAAAGATGCCAGAGGTTGGAATCGAACTCGGGTCTCCTAGCTGTGAGGCCTGCATACTAACCACTTAACCGCAGTGTAGCTTCTTGTTATTATTCATTCATTTTCTACCGCTTATCCTCACGAGGGTCGCATTCCTCATTCCGGCTCGAGAGGCGGGGTACACCCTGGACTGGTCGCCAGCCAATCACAGGGCACATATAGTCAAACAACCATTCACACTCACATTCATACCTATGGACAATTTGGAGTCGCCGATTAACCTAGCATGTTCTTGGAATGTGGTAGGAAACCGGAGTACATGGAGTAAACCCGCTCTGCAAAAGATGCCAGAGGTTGGAATCGAACTCGGGTCTCCTAGCTGTGAGGCCTGCATACTAACCACTTAACCGCAGTGTAGCTTCTTGTTATTATTCATTCATTTTCTACCGCTTATCCTCATGAGGGTCGCATTCCTCATTCCGGCGCAAAAGGCGGGGTACACCCTGGACTGGTGTCCAGCCAATCACAGGGCACATATAGACAAACAACCATTCACACTCATATTCATACCTATGGACAATTTGGAGTCGCCGATTAACCTAGCATGTTTTTGGAATGTGGGAGGAAACCGGAGTACATGGAGTAAACCCACTCTGCAAAAGATGCCAGAGGTTGGAATCGAACTCGGGTCTCCTAGCTGTGAAGCCTGCATACTAACCACTTAATCACCGTGTAGCTTCTTGTTATTATTCATTCATTTTCTGCCGCTTACCCTCACGAGGGTCGCTGGGGGTGCTGGAGCCTATCCCAGCTGTCTTCGGGCAAGAGGCGGGGTACACCCTGGACTGGTGGCCAGCCAATCACAGGGCACATATAGTCAAACAACCATTCACACTCACATTCATACCTATGGACAATTTGGAGTCGCCAATTAACCTAGCATGTTTTTGGAATGTGGGAGGAAACCGGAGTACCCGGAAGAAACCCACGCATGCACGGGGAGAACATGCAAACTCCACACAGAGATGGCCGAGGGTGGAATTGAACTCGGGTCTCCTAGCTGTGAGGCCTGCATGTTAACCACTTGAACACTGTGCAGCCTGTACCCAAACTAGTATGTATTGGTCATGAAAAAACATGAAATGTGAAAATCGGGGGCTTTGTAACAGTGGTCCGTGTTTAACTTTTACTTTGTATGTACATGGATCCACTGTCCATGTACATTTAAATAGTATGAGTCCCACAGTACTATTTCATACAACTCTCTATCCACACTTTGAAATTTGCTACATGTGTGTAGACCGTATAGAGGGCAGGATCACACTCTCCTTGGTCATAGCCAAAGCTAACCAGTCCCAGAAGTCTCCAAAGTCCTTTGTTCCTCCCTTGATTAAAGCCAACAGAGGGATTACGGCCGTTGTCAGTGTGAGCAGGAAGTACAAGAACCCCCCCGGTGTCAGAGGGACATATGTTCGAGGGTCCATAGTCAGGCTTCTGGCTTGCACACAACATGTTCTCCGTAACACTGATTGGCACACCATTACGGGCATATTGCTGCTCGCATGGGACAATGTCAGCGAGGTGGACAAGTCCGACTCTTGCCTTCTCGTCAGCGCCTAAACCCGAGTCGGGAAGCGGGGACCAGCCTGTCACAAGCCCTTGTCCGGAGATCTCCGCCTCACTTTGACTGTCTGATAAGCAGAGCGGCAACACTTTCTCTCCAATTTTTGCCTTGTCCAATAACTTAATGACGGCTATGTCCGAGTCAAGAATATGGGGGTCGTAGTTCGGGTGAACGACGACAGAGGCCACCTGGTGGGGAAATTGACAAGTCATTATAGCCCTGAACATAACAGAATCGAACCTTAAGAGATGATTATATCTTACCCTCAGGGGTTGGGAACCTTTATTCTCCCTGTCATCATCACGATAGTATTTCCCAACCACCACCTTGATTTTGCCTGCATCCAGAGGATAAACCTTCCCCAGGTCCGTTACGCAGTGTGCTGCAACCACAACGCTCCTTTGGTTCACCAGAGCCCCACTGCACACCAGCTGCCAGTCAGAATCCCGAATATGGTTCCCAGTTCTTGCATCGCCATCCTTCTTCACAGATCCTGAGTTCCTGTCTGTCTTGGTCACCTTGGTGCCGGCGCCATTGGTGGTACGGCGGTAGATGGCTGCCAGCCAAGGCCAGTGAGCCTCTCCCGGCCTCTCAGGGTTAAAGGTTGGATGCTTCCCACACACTGCCAAAGAGGAGGTGACAGGAAACGAGGACAGAAGAGGAAGACCATGATGAAGAGGGAGGACAGGGTAAATGTGACTTACATTGAAGTTGTGTCAACACAAAGTGTTGTTCATCCTTCTTTCGATTAGAGTTAGAACATTGCGACTGTGAAGCTTGTTGGCCAAAATGCTAATTAGTTTAAGATGGAAACAACGATTTCTGATAAAATAACTGAACATAAAAAGCAGTTTTTAAATAAAACTTTTTATTTTTAAGGAGGAAAAAAATCACCCCCTTGTTAAAACATAACTTAACTGAGATTAATTAATATCTATTAGTGTGGAAAAGGTTATAAAGCCATTTCTAAAGCTTTAGGACTCCAGCAAACCACAGCGAGCGCAATTGAACACAAACCGAGTAAACATGGAAGAGTGATGAACCTTCCCAGGATTGGATTCCCACATTGGCCTGTGTGAAAAAATGACCCCCCCCCCACCCCCCCCCCCCCCCCCCACCCCCGGACCTCAGACAACCACAGCAAGATCCATTATCCACAAGTGCCTAAAACATGAAACATTGTTGAACCTTCTAAGGAGTGACCGACCAACCAGAGTGTGACCCCCAAGAGTGCAGGGACGGCTTATGCAAGAGGTCACAAAAGACCCCACAACAACATCCAAACTGCAGATCTCACTTGGCTCAGTTAAGATCAGTGTTCATGACGTCAACATGAGAAAAAGTTCCAAGACAAAAAACACTGCTGAACAAAAAGAACATTAAGGCTTATCTCAATTTCGCCAGGAAACAATTTGATGACCACAACAAGACCTTTGGGAAGTTGAACTTTTTCAGAAAACTGGATTTCAAAAAAAGAACATCAGGACCTGGAGGAGTTGACGTAATAAATGGAAGCATTAATTCTGCTGTCTATCAAAAACTCCTGAAAAAAAAAACTTGTGACCTCAAGCTGAAACCAACTTGGGTTCGATGATCCAAAACACAGAAGTCCACTTCCGAATGGCTGAAGAAAAACAAAATGAAGACTTTGGAGCGGCCTAGTCCTGGTCCTCCAATGTGGCTGAATTATAACAATTCTGCAAAGCTGAGTCGACCAAAACTCATCTCAAGGGTTCAGCCAAGTCTTGATACTTTCAATGGGGACACATTTTATGCAACACACTCACTGAAAATATTGGTCCTGCTGGCTTCATCGAGCCATGATCTCCTGGCATCTGGTCTCATCCTTCTCATGAGGTGTTCAGGGACCGTCTGATACAGTATGATCACGGTTCTCTACAGTATGTACAATTGCATGTTCTGTATATCAACTAATCTATAAACTAATCTACACTGGATTATGTACATACTTACTGGTTTTGGAGGTGTTTACTGACTATATGACAATACTGATATGAATATCATAACAATTTTGCAAGGGTTGCTGGATGGCTTTTGTGTGCTTCTAATATTATGGACATCTGCTGCCCTCACCTGGTGAACATGAGACATGGCGCCCACTCCATTTGCCTGTTTTCAGGCATGTCCGCCTCTGGCTGCCATTGTGGTGGTAGAAAGGAGACACACAGTCATATTCTATATGTGTGTAAAGGTGATGGAAGCCTTGGGCCAACTGGGAAGGTACTGGCGGACTTTTGGTGGTGCCCTCTGACTGGATTTGCCGACCCAGTGCGGAGGAGTATAGTTTGTGTACTGGTGTCTTTCTGGGAAGGGAAACCATGAGGACAAGTTAATACAAACATATATTTTTCAGAGCATTTATTGTTTTGATTGGAAACTGAATGCAACATACCTGAATGGCTCTTGAGGGGGAAGAATTCGTTGTCTGACTAATTCTGACACTTTGGGCTCCCGGCATGCTGCAAATAAAAATGACACATGAATACAAACGGCAATTTCCAGTGGGTGTGTTGTGAGGAAGTGTGCAAATTACATGTAATTACTTGGAGGTATTTATATTATTTTGCTACAATTTTATATTAAAACTGCCCTTTAGTTATTTTAGAACATGACACAACATACGGGCCACACGATGGCTTAGTGGTTAGTCTCACAGTTGGAAGATCAGAGTACAAATCTCTGTGGAGTTTGCATACTCCCATTGCTTGCATGGGTTTTTCCCGGGTATTCCAAAAATATGCATGCTAAGTTGTGTGACATAGAAGTTATTTTGCCTGTGTGTGGTGAGTTCGACTGTGGTGTGGATGAGCCATGGCATTTTGTTTTCGTACACAATAATGTGATGCCCAACTAGAGGTGTATCAAAGTGTTGGCAATTTAAGACAATACAGTAAAACATCTGAAGTTGATTGCCCCTGAGGTTGAACAACTCGTAATTTGACCACATTTTCACTTTCTAAAATTGCCCAAGAACACTTGATGTGTTCGGCAGCATCGAGGGTCAGCAGCATCGGTCTCTATTCTGTAACTTTTATCTTTTTACATGAGATTCAAAGCTAAGACAGTATGAAAGCCCGTTTCCGCCACTGAAAATAAAAAATTATCCCAATGGTAAGTCGAAATAATGAGATAAAAAGTCAAAATCCTGAGATAGAAAGTCAAAATTATGAGATACAAAGTCGAAATAACAAGATCATTTTGAGATAAAAAGTCAAGATAATGATACAAAGTAAAAATAATGAGATAAAAAGTCAAAATAATGAGATAAGTCAAAATAATGACATACAAAGTCAAAATAATGAGGTAAAAAGTCAAAATTGTGAGATAAGAAAGTCAAAATTTTGCGATAAAGTCAAAATTATGAGATACAAAGTCAAAATAACAAAATAATTTTGATATAGAAAGTCGAAATAATGAGATAGAAAGTCGAAATCCTGAGATAGAAAGTCAAAATTATGAGATACAAAGTCAAAATTATGAGATACAAAGTCGAAATAACAAGAAAATTTTGAGATACAAAGTCAAAATAATGAGATACAAAGTCAAAATAATGACATAAAAGCTGAAATAACGAGATAAAAAGTCAAAATTTTGAGATAAGAAAGTCAAAATTTTGAGATAAGAAAGTCAAAATTTTGTGATAAGAAAGTCAAAATTATGAGATACAACGTCGAAATAACAAAATAATTTTGAGATAGAAAGTCGAAATAATGAGATACAAAGTCGAAATAACGAGATTAAAAAGTCGAAATTTTGAGACAAAGTCTTGAGATAAAAAGTCGAAATGAGACAAAAAGTCAAAATTATGAGATAAAAAGTCCAAATTTTGAAATAAGAAATTCAAAATTTTGAGATAAGAAATTCGAAATTTTGAGATAAGAAAGTCGAAATTTTGAGATATAAAGTCATAATAATGAGATAAAAAAGTCAAAACAATGAGATAGCTTTGTCGAAGAGTCACAGCAGCGACTTTCGACTTTTTATGTCATTATTAAGACTTTCTGTCTCAAAATGTTGACATTTTATCTTGTAATTTCAACTTTCTATCTCATAATTTCAACTTTCTATCTCGTAATTTCAATTTCCCACTGAATTTTTTTTTTTTTCAGTGGCAGAAACGGGCTTCCAAAAGACAGACGTCAACCAATGGAGACCCAAAACCTCGATCTCCTGATTGTGAAGCCATCATGCTAACTCAATGTAATCCCAGATCATATATTCTCACCATAAACCATGCAATGTACAAGATGTCGAGTGGTGCATGGGTACCTCTGACACACAGCGGCTGTTTGCCACTCCAGGTACCATTTGGCTGGCATCTCCACTGGGCGTCTCCACTCAGGGCGTAGGAGTGATTACAGAAGAACTGGACTGTCTCAGGTTTGGCCCCCGGCACCATGATGTGATAGCCATGATAGAGACGAGGGGGAGGTGGGCACATCCTGTCTGAAGGCAGTTAATGTTGGTTAAGTTAAATGTTACTTTTCGTTAAAATTTGGTCTCTTACCAGTGAAACTTTGGTTTATGTCCTTCCATTGCTCGTTCTCTTCCTGATCCACATCCAGTTTCTCTTTTGGTTTCTCAGTGGGATTTTTCTCTTCTTCAATGATAGGTTTTTCCTTTGGTTTTCCGTCTTCCTCACCCCCTGCTCTGTATAAGGTATACTGTGTAATATTGACTCTTGAGGGAATGATTTTCCTTTCTGGAAAACCTCTCGTATTATTATGATTCTTTATGTCATTGTTGCCATCCGTGACTGTGTTGTTCTTTGCCCTTCCCCGTTCAAATATGTCTACTGTGTTCATTTCCTCTGAGATGACGGTCCTCAGCTTGGTGTCGTTTGGTCCAACCTTGCCCGAGTCTTTCTTTCCATTCACTTGCTCCTCTTTTCTTTCCTTCTCTCCTTGTCCTTTGTCTTTTATCGCCACTATCTCAGTGATATCCGTCTCAGACTTTGGGGAATGGCTGTCGTCTTTCTTCCCAGGTTTTACTATTTCGGGTTCTTTATTCTCAACCGTGTCCTGGCCATTGACGGGGCCAGTACTACCCACTTGATCTTCACTGCTGCTGGTCGTTTTTTTCAATCCATTATTTTTTTCCTCTTGGTTCTGATCCTCAGCCCCAGTTTTCCCTGGAAGATTACCAGTGTCTTTGTCTTCTGCTGTTGTATTTCTGTGATCACTTTCTTTTTCTACACTTTTACTGTCTTTGCTGACATCTTTATCACCGTGTATTTCTTTGTCTTTGTCTTTTCCTGTCTCCCTTCCAGTGTCTTTGCCTTCCTTTTCTGCTTGTGTGAGTGTGTTATTCACTGCGGATACAGAAGAAGTTCAAGGTCATTAGTCATTAGTGCATTGTCAATCATTTGCTGACCAAGCATATTTTGTTCCAAAATTGGTTTGGAATGCGGTGCAAGTCTAGACATTAATTCATTTCAACCATCCAGTTTTTCTTAGACAAAAGCAAACCTATGTATACAAACATAATAGCATTAAACTCTTGCCTTGGGACATTTTGGAGGTAATCCGTAAAATTCCCAAGTGTGCAAACTATGGATTTTTTTGTTCACATTTTAACCCACACATTGTTTTGCTTTACAAAAGCAAAAGCACAGGTAAAAACTGTTTAAAAAACATTTTCAGGTGGAAAACACAATTTTGAAGTTAAATGTACAACGGCTACATCCATGAGTGGACTAACAAATCAACACAGCATCCTAATAAAGTCGGCATGTGTAGTTACCACCCATTGCATGAGCCATTGTTATAGGGGACCTATTCTGTCCATTTGTATTGAGTTGTGAACTCCTATAGAGCATCTACACACAATAACCCGCAAAGAAAGCTTTCTAGATTTTCCAGATTTTTCTTTCTGCAGTGTTTCCATGGATTTCCTGCTTCCCACCCAAAAGTTTGTTAAATTTAATCCATGGTCTAAACCAGTGGGCCGCATTCAGTTAACAAAATTGTCCGGCGGGCCAGAATATATATTTAACATACACACACAGACACACACTTTTATGCATTTTATGCTTATAATTTTCCTTGAATTATTTGTCTAATTTGATCTGTAAAACTTTCATAAGACCACATCAAACTATGTAATTTAATTGTACAGTTTTTTTAAATTAATAAGATATCCAACTTGCAAGTCATGTTGCCAGTTTGTATGTTAAAAGTTGAAATACTTAGAGAGCAACTAGCGGGCCGGATTCAAACGCTTGGCGGGCCTCATGTGGCCCCCGGACCGTAGTTTGCCCACCTCTGCACTATACAGTGGAATCTTGGTTAGCGTCATTAATGTGTTCCAGAAAGGCTGACTCTAACCAAAACGGACTCTAACCAGATAAATGTTTCCCATTCATAAATGTGCATAGAAATATATACTTTTACAAAAATACTAGCAACTGGCGGGCCGGATTCAAATGTTTGGTGGGCCACATGTGGCCCCTTGACCGTAGTTTGCCCACCCCTGCACTATACAGTGGAATCTTGGTTAGCGTCATTAATGTGTTCCAGAAAGGCTGACTCTAACCAAAACGGACTCTAACCAGAAAATTGTTTTCCCATTCATAAATGTGCATATAAATATATACTTTTACAAAAATACTAGCAACTGGCGGGCCGGATTCAAACGCTTGGTGCGCCACATGTGGCCCCCGCGCCTTAATTTTGCCACCCCTGGTCTAAATCAACCATCAAACACCATATCACAACTGTGCTACATTAGAAGAGTAATACATAATAACACCATTCATATTTGTTCAAATGCAAGTCTTCATCATCCAGACCCTTTTCATGGGGTCGTACCTGAGATAGCTGTCAGTGTGCCCTTAAAGAATTCATATTATAAAGATTTTGAAAAGAAAGTCTTAGCCTGACCTTTCAAACAAACGGGAGGACTTCCACTCCATGTGTTGTTAGGAAGGCAGGTTCTCTGAGAGACTCCACTGAGTTCATAGGGCTGGTGGCAAAGGTACTGGAGAGCGATTAAAACATCATTGGGTCCATAAACCAAGAAGTGGTCCCCGTGTGTTGGCTTTGGTGGAAGAGCACAAACTCTTTCCACTGGAACTTGGAACAGCAAAAGAGCAGAAATAGAAAAATTGATATGTTAGCATGTATTATTCTGCAGAAAATAAATCAATGTAAACAAGTATTATTACCACAACGTGGGGCAGGCGCACTCCAGGTGCCATCAGTCAAGCAGATGGCGGTACGAAACCCTTGTAACTCAAAGCCTGAATCACAGTGGAAAGTGACGCGCGCCCCTGAGTGATGAAACACTCCCTGTGTGGATCCATGGGTGGGCACAGGAGGCCTGTGGCATCCGACCACTGGGTGCAAATGCAAAGTACATGCATGCTCAGTTATTTTATCAAATAATAAAATGTAAGTAGGCATTTGCACACATCAATATAGTGTCCCGCCCTGCAGTCAAGACCCCACAAATACTGACTTCTGTCCAGACTTTTAAAGTACAATATAGCATCACAGTCCCATTATTGAATTGTATGAATGGCTCACAGCACAAATTCAACACATGCCTCATAAACGCCGAACTAAGCACATGCAATAAAAAAGTTTTAGCTAACTCCTGCTTTTTTTCCAGAGCCGCAGATGTCAATTTATAAACTGTGAAAATAGTTTATTATGTGTAAAACTAAATCATATTATTAATGCATCCACAACATTGGGCTGCTCATAGAGTGAAATGATGCTGTGTTTTAAAATGCAGTAACAGTGAAATAAATATCTTATTATCAACGTAATACTTTATTTTAATATGTAAATTGGTTAGAGAATCACTTTAAATTTTGCTTGCAATATCATACTTTTCGGCGGCACGGTGGTCGAGTGGTTAGCGCGCAGAGCGCACACAGCTAGGAGACCAGGGTTCAATTCCAATCTCGGACATCTCTGTGTGTAGTTTGCATGTTCTCCCCGTGCATGCGTGGGTTTTCTCCGGGTACTCCGGTTTCCTCCCACATTCCAAAAACATGCTAGGTTAATTAGCAACTCCAAATTGTGAATAGGTATAAATGTGAGTGTGAATGGTTGTTTGTTTATTTGTGCCCGAAGACAGCTGGGATAGGCTCCAGTACCCCCGTGACCCTCGTTAGGAAAATGCGGTAAAAAATGATAAAAGGTCAAAATAATGACATACAAAGTTGAAATAACGAGATGAAAAGTCAAAATTTTTAGATAAGAAAGTCAAAATTTTGCGATAAGAAAGTCAAAATTTTGAGATACAAAGTCAAAATAACAAAATAATTTTGAGATAGAAAGTCGAAATAATGAGATAGAAAGTCGAAATCCTGAGATAGAAAGTCAAAATTATGAGATACAAAGTCGAAATAACAAGATAATTTTGAGATAGAAAGTCAAAATAATGAGATAAAAAGTCAAAATAATGAGATAAAAAGTCAAAATAATGAGATACAAAGTCAAAATAATGAGATAAAAAGTCAAAATAATGAGATAAAAAGTCAAAATAACGAGATAAAAAGTCAAAATTTTGAGATAAGAAAGTCAAAATTATGAGATACAAAGTCAAAATAACAAAATAATTTTGAGATAGAAAGTCGAAATAATGACATACAAAGTCGAAATAACAAGATTAAAAAGTCTAAATTACGAGATAAAAAGTCGAAATTTTGAGACAAAGTCTTGAGATAAAAAGTCGAAATGAGACAAAAAGTCAAAATTATGAGATAAAAAGTCCAAATTTTGAAACAAGAAATTCGAAATTTTGAGATAAGAAAGTCGAAATTATGAGATATAAAGTCATAATAATGAGATTATTATCGGTTTCCTCCCACATTCCAAAAACATGCTAGGTTAATTAGCGACTCCAAATTGTCCATAGGTATGAATGTGAGTGTGAATGGTTGTCTATTTGTGCCCGAAGACAGCTGGGATAGGCTCCAGCACCCCCGTGACCCTCGTTAGGAAAAAGCGGTAGAAAATGAATGAATGAATCACGCTTTTGGTACTATTTTTATGAGACTGACGCAGATTTGATATGTAGGTCAGCGTTTGAGTCCAGGTAATCTGCAGCCCATATAAGGAAGTCCAGATCACATTGACAGTAGAAAAAAACGCTCTAAAACCAAGCTATTCTCACTTCCAAATTTCTAGATCAAATTTGACATCATAGCATTATTCATGTTGCTGAAAGAAAATAAACAGGCTGTAATTCCCTGCAGGAATAAAAATAAACCGCTTGCTATTTTTATGAGGGGACTGGTTATTTTGTGATGGGGAAGAATTGTTTCTTTTATAGCATCAACTATAACTGCGAAAATAAAAACACAACAAACCAGTTTTTGCAAGATCTTCAGGGAGATGTATAAAGTATAAAAACCAAGTTAGGGTCCAGACACCTATTAACGTGAAACCGTGACGGGCCAAAACTAGTGTAGCCTCTCTTTGGGAACGTAAAAGCTGTTCTTCCATGGTGTTGGGAAATTATTAGTGTTATTAACCAAACAAGGCTTGTCGGAGCCTCTCCCTTTTTACATTGAATCACTGTTTCCAATCCAAACAATCGTTCCTGAGCACGATCATGCTACTGTGGAAAATTGGTTATGGTAACAGCGACATCTGGGCAACCCATGTGAGACTTGAGACTGACTTCCATTGGTTCTGTTTAGTGAGGTTTATGGACATGTTTTCATTGTGTTTGAGTTATGCTGCTAATGTCTTAGAAATTTGTCTTGGTCTGGTAAGATTGCCCTGTCCTGAACTCTGAACTCATTCCATGTTCTTGTGTTCTCCCAGCAGCATGATGGTGTATTTCGGTTAGAAAGGTTATGTATGGTTACATATATAGGACATCTCAGTGTGGAGTTTGCATGTTCTCCCCATGCGTGACATTCTAAAAACATCCATCTTAGGTTAATTGGCGACTCTAAATTGTCCATAGGTATGAATTTGGGTGTGATGGTTGGCTGGTGACCACTTCGGCCTCTTGCCTAAAGACGGCTGGGATAAGCAGCATAGAAAACAGATGGAAGGATGTTTTATTTTTAAAAAATCATAAAAAATACATGCATTCATACCTTAAGCAAGTGTGTGATGTAAGCTGGCTCAGATTGACTATTGGCAGCAGCTCCTGTGAATATTCACTGCATGTGTTCTCTACTAAAGCCATTGAAGTGCATTGAGTCCCTCCTTAGTAGAGTAGAGTAGTATTCTACACTGGTCTCAAGGTGTCAGTGATATTATATTGATGACAAAATAGCCCCCAGGTGAATCTATCTTATCTTATTTATGTCCAAGATGGGTCACTTACTGTCTTTATGTCTACAATATTGGGTCATACAAGGGTAAAGGTGACTGTAGTCACATCATTTCGTGTTCTTGTAATGCTACAAAGAATTTAGTTTTCTGATTCTGTTTATATTGACAGTTACTATGGTACCCATTATGTCATTGTATGGTCAATATTTAAAAAAAAACAAAAAAAAAACTTAAAATTGTATTAGGAAAGCAGGAAGTGAACAAATGTAAAAATTACTGATTGTAAAAGTACCAGATGGAGGGGTAGGATTTAATAAGCTTTGCTTCTTCCTACTCCTTTTGGACATGTGGAACTGTGAACTGATTATGGGATGCACTCAATTGTAATCTGATGCATGTTCAAATGAAATAAAACCATTACCATTACCACCATATTCTGTGTTTTGTATGCTCTAACTACAATAATATACAATTTATTGATATTGAATCCTACTAAATTCACTTATCACTCCCGGGCCTGGAACCAATTAACCGCGATAAACGATAAAGGATGACTGTATTTTAAAGTCTTCCTCAGAAGGCAGAGAAGAAAAAGACAGGAAACAGATAAATAGTTCCCAAATAATGAACTAAGGGGCTGCACGCTGGACGAGTGGTTAGCACGCAGGCCTCACAGCTTGGAAACCCGAGTTCAATTCCACTCTTGGCCATCTCCGCGTGGAGTTTCCATGTTCTCCCCGTGCATGTGTGGGTTTTCTCCGGGTACTCCGGTTTCCTCCCACATTCCAAAAACATGCTAGGTTAATTGGCGACTCCAAATTGTCCATAGGTATGAATGTGAGTGTGAATGGTTGTTTGTCTATATGTGCCCTGTGATTGGCTGGCAACAGACAGCTTGGATAGGCTCCAACATTGTGTTTTTGCTTGAACAGTATGTGTACACTGGTGTTTATGGTGATAGTGTGTATAGGCTTAGGGCAAGTTATGACATCAAACTCGAATAGGGATATTTTCTGTGATGCCCTGTGGCTATTGAGTCATTTGACATGGGAATGAATCCTAACTGTACTCTCCCACCACAAGTGAAAAGCAGATGTTAATGGGTTTGGTCCACAGTTGTCAAAAACAAAAACTCACCATTTTCACACCTCTTGCCTGTATAGCCAGCCAGACAGGCACAGCGATACGCATAAGAGGTATCGAGGATGCAAGTTCCATCGTGTAAACAAGGAGAGGAGCTGCAAGCTGCCAGAAAACAGATATAATATCAGGATACATTAAAAATGTGTTCATTTAAATGAGTCACAATTGACAATAGAAAGCCTGTTATATTAGGAAGGGAGCCGCACTCAAAATTGGCACCATTTCAATGTCATTTTCACTTTCCAGTTATAATGTGTGGGCATGTCTAGAAAGACACAAAGCTCCGTTTATGAGATCTGGCTTTGCAGCCGCTACACATGTGTCTGATTGTGAGCCAAAACAAGGACACATTGAGTTAAAAAAAAAAAAAGTCAAGCTGGCAGCATGGTATGGAAATACTACATTTGGGCTTTTAAAGGGTTGCCCACAGGCTCCGACATAAACTACGTCAGCCGTGTCCTATTATGGGATAATTTGTGCCTGAACAATCTAGTGGCCGTTTGATGTGCTTCTTAATGACGCCCTTTAGTTAAACTTAATTTGATGCATGGATGTGCGGAATTATTTACCTGTTGGACAACACACCATGATCCCTGGGCCTCAGGAGGTTCAGGGATCAGATGGATCTTTGGGATGTCAAACATCAGAAACCCATACTATGAACAGGCTGGTTACCATGTGGAGCTTATTTGACATGGTGCATATTTTGAAACACTTACTATCAAACTATGGAATGGATTGAGTAAGGACCTCGAACAATGCACAACGATGAGCCAAAAAAAGAAACAATACAAGCAGTTGATGTTTGCTAAATACAAGGATGAAGAGTCTTGAACCAGTCATGATGTGCTATATATATCACTATATTGACACTTACTATGGTACCCATTATGGCATTGGATGCTCATATCACCTCGTACTTTGGTACGTGACAAAAAATTTTAAATTTTTTAAAAAATTTTAAATTTTAAAACATTAAAAAAAAATTCTTTTAATTTTTTAAAATTTTTTTAAATTGAAAAAACTATGAAAAAAATTCAAATATATTAGGAAAGCAGGAAGTGAACAAATGTAACAGTTATCGATTGTAAAAGTACCAGATGGAGGGGTAGAATTTAATAAGCTTTGCTTCTTCCTAGGCCGGCACGGCGGTCTAGTGGTTAGCGCGCAGACCTCACAGACCAGGGTTCAATTCCACCCTCGGCCACCCCTGTGTGGAGTTTGCATGTTCTCCCCGTGCATGCGTGGGTTTTCTCCGGGTACTCCGGTTTCCTCCCACATTCCAAAAACATGCTAGGCTAATTGCCGACTTCAAATTGTCCATAGGTATGAATGTGAGTGTGAATGGTTGGACATGTGGAACTGTGAACTGATTATGTGATGCATTCAATTGTAATCTGATGCATGTTCAAATGAAATAAAACCATTACCATTTTTCTCAAGACATAGTCTTATAGAAATAGTGTATAGCGGTACATAGTTACTATCCACTGAAAATCAGTCAACACACAGCCGTTATTATGCCTACAGTCAAGCATGGCGGTGACGGAATCATGGATCGGGGCTGCATTAGTGCACAGCGAAGCTGCCATTCTCTGAGGGAAACATGAATTCCAACATGTTCTGTGACATTCTCGAGCACATCATGACCCCCCCTCCCTTTGGAAAGGAAAGTGGACCTCATGGCAGTTTTTTTCAGCAAACACACTCTCAAGATGACATCTGCCTACAGCAGAGGCTGAAGGTGATGGTGCGGCCGAGTATGTGTCCTCCTGACCTGAACCCAATGGAGCAGCTGCTGGAGGGGCGTATGGGGGTCTGTTGAACAGGATTTCAGTAACAAGCTATTCTGAATTCAACGCCCATGTGAATTAAGGCAGTGCTTGATAACAATAATGCTCACATTAGTGTTGATACTTTGGCCTATAATGGCTGCATGTTGAGGTATTTTCGTAAAACAAAATTTCCATTCAATAGCATTTAAATAGTGTGTTGTTCTGCAGTTGTTGTTGTAAGATGCACGTGTGTATACACACAAGACATACCTGAGCTCTCCTGGAATGTTGCAAAGAAACCATCAAAATTCTTGTACCCATCCGACTCGAAAAGAATGTGTAGGCTGTTGCCAGAACTCTGAATGGGAGCAGCTCTGTTGTTTCCACACAACCGAGCTATAACACGAGAGTTGATGCTGTTTCCGTCTCGGACTTCCACGTAGTCATAGCGACAAGAAGGATGCGACTCCAAACTCAGCATCATGAACCTGAAAAGCAGGAAAACAAAGAACCCAACAACTTAGAAACTGTAATGATCAAGTTCTCATTCTCGTTTTTTTGAACGCACCTGCGTTATCTGGCAACACCACACCAGCTGCTTTCACACCAGTCAGAAGGAAACCAGGCAATGAACAGTAATGAATGACAGTGATTACTCTAACAGCTGCTGAGTGTGACTGGCAACGCTAATTTATGGTTTGCTGCTGTGAGTCGAAGATGTGCCTCACTCTTTACATGACACAAAATAATGACTATTCCAATTGTATTCTATTCCTGTACGGTCATTCTTTCTTGTTTATGATGACATACAAGACCGTGTGGAAAACTGTGCCTTTAGGAACGCTTATAGGAAAGCTTTAGGAACTTTATCACCCTGAAAATTACAAGAATATGTATCATTAACACCGCTTGTGTACCCATTAAATGGGAAGAATGCAGTCATAAATACTACTCCACTTGTGTGATTGATGATAATTACTGCTGATAAACAGAAACACCGCTCCAGTCTGGATAAACTTCTTAATTACATCTGATCAGCGGCTGTTAAATGTCTATAAAACTTGGACAGTAAATTCCAAATACTGTACATTTCCTGACATTTTTTAAAACACGCAGTACTTTAAAATGTTGGTGATGCGAACAAGGGTGCTGAAGTGGTGAAAACATTTAACCTTAGTTAGAGTCATTCATTCATTCCAGAAGGTCTGACTCTAACCAAAACGGATGTTAACCAAATCAATTTTACCCAATGTATCCCAATTGTATGCATGTCAAAATATAATTGTGAAATAATAAAAATGTAGGGCTGCATGGAGGTCTAGTGGTTAGCGTGCATGCCTCACAGCTAGGGGACCCCAGTTCGATTCCACTCTCGGCCATATCGTTGTGGGTTTTGCATGTCCTCCCCGTGTATGCGTAGGTTTTCTCCGGGTACTCCGGGTTCCTCTCACATTCCAAATTGTCCATAGGTATGAATGTGAGTGTGAATGGTTGTTTGTCTATATGTGCCCTGTGATTGGCTGGCGACCAGTACAGGATGTACCCGGCTGGGATAGGCTCCAGCAAAAAAATTTGCACCGCAATCAAGGCTTTCCTGAACCCTGCTTGTAAGCGTTGCTAGGGGTGAAAAAGCATCCATCAAGATGAAATGAGTTAAAAGTTATAAGTCAGGAGAGACTAACAGTCTTGCACTCCCATCTACTGAAAGCTAACTGGCCAGAAAATAGGACTGTGCAGACCTCAACCATGAGTTTGCTGAAAAAAGACACATTAGTGGGTATCCAAATAGCTTGTTAATGGAAGAACTTGCACTAAGGAAAACCTGTTCTTCTTCTTTTTTATGTTTTATAACGACTATTGAATAGAATCTTTGGATAATTATGAGATTTATCATACAGTTGTAACAATGAAACTTGTTTACATGTGTTTTGAAAGTATCTGTATTTGTATCATTAGAGGATCCTGCACATCACTTCTAGTTAGTCTTGTGGAGAAGTACAGTATATTAGGATTATTAGGAACAAGGATTTAGCTACACACCATTCATAACTCAAATAACACAAATACAAAATAAGCCTGTTATTAATTCGTAGCCTGTCTTTTCAAAAGTAGCTTCATTTCATTTTGGTTTAGTACGTCGTGTGCCATGAAAGACAGATAACTGTTCATTAATTATCTCACACGGCCTTTGAAATCCCTGCATGCCTCATTTAACCCAGTAAAGATCAACAAG
This sequence comes from Doryrhamphus excisus, assembly GCF_030265055.1. Taxonomy (NCBI): domain Eukaryota; kingdom Metazoa; phylum Chordata; class Actinopteri; order Syngnathiformes; family Syngnathidae; genus Doryrhamphus; species Doryrhamphus excisus. The sequence continues at coordinate 22,164,850 of NC_080471.1, forward strand.
GAGCCTTGAGCTCATTGTTAAAAGGGCTCTGAATCATGTATTAACGTTTAACATTCATCAAAACCATTCCTCAGTTTACATGTAACTGTATTTAATCCGCCAAAACCTGCACAAATACTTGACTATGAAAAAAAAAAAAACTGGATGCGTAATGGAGAAAACGACAGACTCGGGAGGTTATCACTGAGCCGGAAAGTCATTAGGGAAAAAAAAAAAAAAAAAAGTTTCCAAACTTTGCTGTAGATTTGCCATCATTAGCGACACGCATACTGTTGAGCAGACATTTAATCCATCATCAGCTATGAATCACTATTGCAGATGGGGCGATGAATATTTCAAGGTAGGGTGTAATACCAGATGAGAAGCATCGTATTAATAACACCCGGTGGTTATGGGGTTATGAACGAGTTCCGTTTCTACGCCGCGCTGTAAGTCAAATTGAAGTGGAAGTCAGAACTCGTACTTAAATTAACAGCTAAATCACTGACAAATACTGTAGCAACCTATCTAGTTATGTGTAATGTTTGTGATTTTCCATATGAACATGACAGTCCTGACTGTCGGTGTGGCTGTGAGCAGAAAATCGGACTTTGCTGATGTTGTTTTGGCGTGGCTGGAACCAACAAAGCAATTGTTTATTGCAACATCCAGGAAAGACGTAATACAATCCCTATCATTTCTGAAGGTCGCTACAGTCAAGTATTGAGAGCAGTGGCTTGTAGTTTTTGTTTATTTGTTATTGGTATTCATTGAATGCTCACCAGTTGCAGTAAACTCATTCATTAGCCACGTTTACATGAGGAGTTTTTCTTTTTCCGAATGGAATCTTTCCGAATAACCTTTCCGAAAGCAATGGTAGTATACATGGAAAGGAATATTCCAATCGCGTGTCTACATGCAGCACTATAATCAACCAGAATAGTCAATGGGGCATGCCCAGTAAAACGTAAACACCAACATCGCGTGATACCGACTTCCTCAAGTTTTTCTTTCACTTGTTGGAATAACTCTGTATTGCCAGTTTTTTGTTCGTCCAGTCTCGAAATTTAGACAACTTTCCAATTGTGCGAGTACAAGATACCTCAATCGGATTGGGGAAAGGAATAGTCCACCCCTGGGAATCCGATTATATATTCATTCGGATTGGCACTTTTCTTTCGGAATGAGATGTATACAAAGGTTACATTCTTTCCGTTTGAGCAAATAACCCAAATCGAATTGGAATATTTGGGTCCATGCAAACGTGGCTACTAATGTGTCAGAAAGTCCCAAGTATTAATGTCTAGTGATCATAAAGTCTAGTATATGCAAAGACTTGAGTACAATCCCACCTGAGTTCTATCGTAAACGGCTGATCCACCTGTATCGTCCACTCACAGCGAGCATTGTTTGGGTAGCTCTCCAGCACCAAGTGGCCTTGACGTTTGTGGATCACCCCACCACACTCTGTAGGGTGCAACACAAAGAAATTACTTAGAGTCTTTTAATTAGAGCTTAACTACTACAGTATGATGGTCTACAGTCTGCGGTTTTGACTCCCCATGCAACAAACAGTCGTATTTGTTTTTGTTTCCAATTGTTTAATGGGTATCCACAGTATTGACTGTCTCTCTGTGTCAGCTCTTTATAGAAAGCCCCGTAGGCATGGCATTGGTCCAAGTCGGCATTGTTATCCAGGATGTAGACTCATCCACAGGCAAGGAAAGGGCATTGACTTCATCATATAGAAATGTAAAGTAGAACCATACAGTAAAGAAATGACTTCACTCACTCATGCAATCCCCACCAGACCATCCAGGACGGCACTCAGCACAGTACTGGCCCCTGACGAAGAAGTCATCTTTGGGACCCCATGTTCCATTGTTGCACCGCTTACAGTTCTCGAATATGCTGCAACCTGCAATAAAACAACCATAGCATGTATGAACCGTCATTTTTACATCGTGATGACGCCAGAAAAAAATTCTTAGAATCTTTGAACGGTATTGGCGGTTGCTCGTCAATGCTTTTCTGAAGGGGCTGTTTGCAGTTTAACTTAATTGAAATATTAATTTGTTGCTAATATACATAATCATGTCCTGTTATTGAATCTTCTGCTAATAAAATGCACATAAAATTGGCATATTTTAGACATAGTTGTAAGTTGTAAGTGATGATAAACAGCAATTAATTATTTTAACATAGAATATAGGTAAGCTTCAACAAATATCAGTTCTTTTGTGAAAAGATACTGTACATTTGAAGCATAACTTTTAGTTTGACACAATTTTACCCATTTATATTGAGCCAAAATATCCAAACATGGTTGTTTTATATGAATTTTTATTTTTTTATAGCTATAACACCATGAAGTATTACAATTACCATATTTTCTTGACTGTAAGTCGCTCCGGAGTATAAGTCCCACAAGGCCAAAAATTCATAATTAGGTAGAAATAATGCGGTTATGCAGTTATTTTACAAACTGCTTGACCAAAACAGACATTACGTACTCTTGGAAGGCAATTTCTAATAGTAAAAAAATAGAGAACAGGCTGAATAGGTGTAAGATATGCTAACACAATGGTTATTCAGCTACACAAAAATAAATATAAACAGAAAAGGTGTCCAGTGTTTATGTAACATAAACAGTTTTTTCATGTATAACTCGCTCTGGAGTATAAGTCGCAGGACCAGCCAACCTATGAAAAAAGTGTGACTTATAGTCCGGAAAATACAGTACATTTTTCTCATTTGCAACTAAATTGTGATCTGTAGTCCACAAATGGCCCCCGTGCTGCACTTTGAACATCCCTCCCTACATCATTCCTTTGAATAAACGCTGTTAAACTCATTACAATCACCTTCCACTGCAACGTAATGCTGAAACATTTCGCTAGTCCTTTAAATAGAAATGTGGTGAAACCCCCCCTGAAACAGTTTCCTGAGAGGATGGATTTTCACTCAAGTGGTTTGTTGGTCAAGGTCAAAATATCAAATGTGAATTTAAACAGCAAATGTGGACACACGGGGATTTATGACTGTACACGTCCCTTGCGAGCATGTTTGGGGGCTTTACAGTTAAACACAAGGTAGTTGTATCCATCTTAATTCTAAACATCTGTTTTCCCCTATAAAAGCCAGTGCATTCACGCTATGTAAAAAAAAAAAAAACAAAAAAAACATTACATTCTTCTGTAAGAAAACGGTATTTCATGAAACAACATGAAGAGAAAATCAGGTTTAGCTGCAAAGTGAAACATGTGTGCAGACATGACAGGTATGGTCAGCATTGTTAGACGTAAACACCATGACTCCCATGAGACACTGTGACGATTTATAAGTTAAGCAATGTTATGATGTGAGTTTGGCCTGGAAACAAATTAGATCAGACGTAATGGAGTTGTTTTTCAGGTTTTCCATCACACTTATTTGTCTCTCTACGGTGCAGAGGGCAGACAAGGAGGCAGACAGCTCTTGGTGATGGGCCAAGAACATGGCAGGCAGTACTGAAAGACTCACCTCCAGGATGAAACTGACTAAGATCAACATAGCCTCACAGTCTACCATTTTTGTGTATAAAAACATGCCACTCAGCTGGTCATGATACATTGACTTTTAAGGTTTAGTTGTTTGCAATGTACGTATGTATTAATGCTACCGAATAGTCCAAAAAAAGTGTTTCCAATGATGTAGAATAAAATGTAGATAGAATGAATATAATGTTAGTTATCAGCCTTATATCCATTTGCTTAGACAATAGAAAGTGTTTGAATGTGCTGAAGAAGAAATGTTCCCGTTACCCTGACCAGCGACCCCCAGGTCCTGGAGGTGCCTGGATGCGCCAACAGCAACCCTGCAGATGTTCATGTTAATACTGCAAGAATGTGTCAAGATAAGGACTCATCTGTCTTCGGGCGAGAGGCGGGGTACACCACAACCAGCCAATCACAGGGCACATATAGACAAACAACCATTCACACTCACATTCATATCTATGGACAATTTGGAGTTGCCAATTAACCTAGCATGTTTTTGGAATGTGGGAGGAAACCGCAGTACCCGGAGAAAACATGAGAGAACATGCAAACTCCACACATGGAATTGAACCCTGGTCTCCTAGCTGTGAGCGCTAACCACTCGAGCCCCATGGAACAAGAACTTTCATGCAAAACATTGACTTTATCAAAGAATGACGTACCGGGATGGATGATGCAGGGGTCGCACTCGTTGATGGCGTTGCGGCAGCAGGGCACGGAATAGCCCACCGAAGTCCCCTGCAGGGGGCATTTGCAGCGGATCACGTCGTACTCACAGCAGCCCGTACACATAGAGTTCCACTCTGGTCCTGGGCAGTGGTTGTACAAATACCTGTAATCTAAATAAGATAATACTTTAGTCCAGGGGTCTCAAACTCAATTTACCTGGGGGCCACTGGAGCTAGGGTCTGGGCAAGGCTGGGCCGCATCAGGTTTTCCAAAAAAAAAAAAAAACGCATTTATTAAAAACAGAAAAATATACAAACTTTTTCAGTGCTTTGGTTCCGATTTTCTACAATAAAAGCTCTGATAAAACATTCCACTGTTCTCAAATACCACTTCCACACGGATAGGGAGGATAACTATTAACAGTTATTTAACCTTTAACATGAACATTAATCAAACGTAATAATTTTTTCTGGGTACATGATACCATACAGCATCCATATCAAGGCGGGGGCCTCAAACTCGTGTCCTGCGGGCCACATTTGGCCCGCGGGCCGCGTGTTTGAGACCCCTGCTTTAGTCTGACTGGAGTAATTTTTTTTGGTTGGGAAAAAATATTTACATAAGAATTGTGTAGAGAAATAGAGAGGAAAATAATCAGGCGTGACAAGGAGGAAAGATGTGATGTGATATTTGCGTGAGCAGACTTGCTTTAATGTCCGCAGAGGGATGCAGTGTTTACTTGTCCTGTGTTTATGCGAACGGCTGCCTACTGGTGCTCTGGTTATTTCTACAACCATATGGCCTCTAGCGTCTCTCACAGTGGGTTACCATCTCCGTGTGTGTTTGCATTCTGCTGTGCATCAAACACAATTCATCAAGCAACAGGCAGCAAAAGGGAAAGTCAACACAACAGACAGAATTTATTGAGTTGGGGGTTGAGGGACGCATTTAAGGTACGTTGAGCATTTTTGTGTGATTATGTATTTGTGAAATTCGGTGCTGAAACTGACAAGTGGAATTTTCCGTGTGGCAGAAGAAGGATGAACAGATGCAGCACTTTAAACTTGGCAGAGGGTTCCGCCAACATTTAGCTCATCATTTCAGCTCTGATATTACAATCATTTATATAATATAAACAGACGCTTCAAATGTTTTGGTCATTTTTTTTTTTTTACAGAAAAAAAGCCGCAATCAAGGGGGTTGATAATTTTTGGATTGACTTAATACATTGGTTTTCAATTACAGGGGATAGGAGGGCGAGGTGTTCTGCTCAGATGACAGGTTATCAATAAAGACTCCAGTCATTTTCTATGGAGGTTTTCAAATACACTTTACACTTAAAAGTAAAAAAGTGGGCTAATAAATTGACAATAAAAGCACAAATACTGCGGATTTCAGAAAACAACAGATGGAATGATACAGCACTCTACAAGAAGCAATGAAGTCTGTAAAAATAAATAATTAAAAAAAAATCAAAAAATTGTTACGATTATAATGATGAAAATGGTAATATTAATGATGATTATTCAATCATTCATTCATTCATTTTCTGACGCTTTTCCTCACAAGGGTCGCGGGGGTGCTGGAGCCTATCCCAGCTGTCTTCGGGCGAGAGGCGGGGTAATCAGCCAATCGCCAGCCAATCACAGGGCACATATGGACAAACAACCATTTACACTCACATTCATACCCATGGACAATTTGTAGTCGTTTTTGGAATGCGGGAGTAAACCGGAGTACCCGGAGAAAACCCACGCATGCACGGGGAGAACATGCAAACTCCACACAGAGATGGCAGAGGGTGGAATTGAACCCTGGTCTCCTAGCTGTGAGGTCTGCACGCTAACCACTTGCCCACCGTGCCGCCCTAATAATGATTATAATAATGGCAATAATGATAAAGATGATTACAATAATGATAATAACAATAATAATAATATTACAATAATAATAATAACAGGGGAAAACAAGACATGGCATGAACATGATTATATCTTGCAAAAAGGGGTAGGCATTTATAAGCTGTTGCTTCAGCCTACTCCTTTTGAGCTTGTGATCAGATAGTTGAATACAAATGTAAATAATGGAAAGTTATACTTTGATTGATGTAAGAAATGCACTGTAATGTTTCATATATTTGCCCAAATAAAATAAAAAAAATAGGCTTCATACAGTTACCTTATGCTGGTTCATGTTTGTTCAACAGCTGGTGAAGTCATTTATTTGTTTTACAATGTGGGTACGGTTGAATTCGTACTTCAACCTTGAAAGCGTCACCAGTCTTTGACACCATCTGTCTGAGGTCTCAGGAATATATGATTAATGCCGCCCGTCATCCACGCCAAGCCCTTCGTACTTATTATCCAGGCTGTCACCCTAACCAGTAGTTGCAGCTTCTTGTTGTGGCAACAAATGTAAACTCACCACGGCTTCATTTTTCTTTCTGTGCACTGGTGTCCTTGTGTTGTTCTATTATATTTAGAGTTGTCTGTGTCCCTTTGACCAAAAAAGGCAAACTCGTGCTTTTTGTCCAGATGGTCATTTTGGGATGATCTGCATTTGAGAACCACAAACATGCATGTCTGGGCGGGCAGGGCATCACAGAACTACATAATAGCGTCCAACACAACCAGATCTTGTTGACAATTTTTACACATGCTAGAATGAAACCATTCTTCAGAAGAAAGGAAAAATATGTTCTTAAATCAGACGATGTGATATATTGTACAGTGGAATCAAACTATGGAATGGAGTGAGTAAGACCCTCAAACAATGAGCCAATTCAAGAAACAATACAAGCAGTTGATGTTTGCTAAATACAAGGATGAAGAGTCTTGAACCATTATGTCATTGGATGCTCATATCACCTTGTACTTCGGTACATGACAAAAAAAAAACTAAAAAAAAAAAACTAAAATATATATTAGGAAAGCAGGAAGTGAACAAATGTAACAGTTACTGATTGTAAAAGTACCAGATGGAGGGGTAGGATTTAATAAGCTTTGCTTCTTCCTACTCCTTTTGGACATGTGGAACTGGGAACTGATTATGTGATGCATTCAATTGTAATCTGATGCATGTTCAAATGAAATAAAACCATTACAGTCAATTCCAATTTTGTAGCTCATATTTCACCTGTATCTGATTTTTATATGTCCATGTGAACAATACGATTCAATGTCACCATTCAATGTCGATTATGACCTTGACTCATTAGGAATCATTAGGATGGTGAAAGTGAAGACAGATTTGCCTCCTCCCTTTTTCTCCCTCCTCTATGTGAAAATACACTCCTCCAGAAGAGTCTAAAAGCTGAATTATGGGACATAAACATGAAAGAAAAAGAAGATTTTGAAGAGCTAGTCTGGTAATGTCATTAAAGAGAGACGACCCGCGGCTGCTTTCTGAACCCACATTCGGATGCCCAGGAATAAACGTTTTTTTTTCACTTGGTTGTCATACAAAAGATTTGGGTTTGTTTATTCGTAGGATTACAGGAATTCCCGCAAAACTTTGTCGAACTCATCGCCTTTTAGGGCAAATTTGTAAAATAAATGGAGCCCTTTGAGTTGAAATAAAACTACTCAGATTGCAAAAGGTACTTTTTTTAATTCTAAAGTCAAATTTAGTGATGCACTATATTTTGACATATCATTATTATAATATTTTGACACAAAAATGACATATCAGATCATATTGGTATTAGTTTTCTGTCAATAATAATATCAGGTGTGACCTCAGTATGTCCATGGTTTGAAATGATTTTGCTACTACTGTGTTACTTTTTGCTCTTTGCATGTATTAATGTACGATTTAATAAGCTGCAAAGCAGTTGCACATCATGCCAAACAGGAAACACAAAAGCAAAAAACAGGAAACGACGTGAAAACTGAAGAAAACCAAAACTACAGTCCAACACGCCATAAAATGCTGGTTATGTAAGAATAGAGTATGGTGTCTTTCTTCAGTACTTGGAATTGTGTGTTCTGATTTTGTAGTTTTTACTTTGGAAATGCATTCAGTGGCATCACACCAGAAGACGCATAATGTGTTCAGTTCAGTTAATTAGTTAATAAGGGAGGAGATGCTGGAGATGATGTTCACACATTCATGCTGTACAAATAACACCTTGTCTTTGTTGAGATACGTTGGACTTCCTCAAAGCAATCAGAATCACGTTGACAAGGTTTGACCCAACACAAAATAAGGCCACACGCATTCAGCTATCATTAACTAACTACGGGTGCTACACTGACCTGACTCAATTAAAAAAACGACACTAAATTAACATTTAGCCTCACTTCAGCCGACATGAATAAACATGGACTTATAATAGAAATAGGTTGAAGTTGACCTAATTGTTCTCAGTGTCCTTGGGGTGAAGGAAAACAGGCAGCAGGACTGCTGTGTTTAAACCAGATTCTAACTAGTGACCTTTGGTCCATATAATAGGATGTCGTTATTTCTTTAAAAGGTGTCATTCCATACTGTTATTGTTAGTAATTATTGGAGCCAGTCGTGGTCACAGAGTGGACTGCTAAAGAGCAGTGATGGGTCTTTCGCCACCGAAATGTCTTGTTGCAGATGTTGCAGTGAGGTCATTTTTGGACATTTAGGCCATTGTGTTGCGTTTTCTTCTTTCTCTTTAGGTTTTTCCCTTCAGGGGTCGACATCAAATCAAATCAATCTCCTCCATCCAATCCGTCTCTCTCACACCAACTGCCCTCATGTCCTCCTTCGCTACATCCATAAACTTCCTCTTTGGTCTTCCTCTATGCATCTTACCTGGCAGCATCCTTCTACTTATATATTCACTATCTTCTGGACATGTCTGAACCGTCTCAGTCTGGCCTCTCTGACTTTATCTCCAAGGCTTCTAACATGTAATGTACCTCTGATGTATTCGTTCCTGATCCTATCCATCCTGGTCACTCCCAATGAGAACCTCAGCATCCTCATATTTGCTACCTCCAGTTCTGCTTCCTGTCTTTTCCTCGGCGGCACTGTCTCTAGACCAAACAACATCATTGGTCTCAACACTGGTTATGTAAGACCATTCTGTTTTGTTTCACGTCAAATATGTTTCATAATTAGTCAGTGCCAGTCAGGACACATTCACACTGTTATGATATCTAAATGTGCTATGTTTTCATGGGTGTTCATTGACATGATACATGCAATCCTCTGTACATGAGGCCTCCAGCTTGTATGTCACATATTGTACTTGGTTGACTTCTCAGATAAACCCACTTCAGGGTACCCACTTGTCATTGACAACCTCACATTGTGTGTATACTGTTAACATATATTTTTTAATGCTTATAAATAATACTTTGTCCGACCTTTGTGTTCCCTAGAATCAGATAATTCTTATGGTTGTTTCCACTTTGGCTTGGCTGCAGATTATGCGTGTGTTGCTGCGGTTTTCGTAAGTGGTGTTTGCTTTTCCTCTTCCAGATGTTGGAAACTCCTGACAGGAATGTAAAAAAAAAAAAGTACTAGAAATAGCAGTCACTGTCACACTCTCCATCGATCCATGCGCCACGCAACACGTGCGTCCAATGAAAAGCAGTCAGCTGAGCTCAGCTGAACACTTTTGATGTAAATACAGACGATGACATCATCGCTAAACGTGCCAGGAAGCGGTCACGGAAATTGCCTGCTTCGCTGCATTATCGAGGTTGACCTAAAAGGCATTAAGTGTGGACATGGGGTCAAAAACCGATGAACCCTAACCTTTTTGTGGTCAGAAATGTTGTTTCATTATGGGTTTTTTCAAGCGTTAAATCTGGTCCAGCTATTGACCAAATTATTCATGCATTGCAGTGAAATGTGTCTTTGTCCATATTTCCTTTGTAAGAAATATTAAAAAATATCTACATATAGTTTATCCAAAAGGTTTTACACGCGTCCTCACAAGCCTGCATCCACTTTAAATCCGTCACTATTTACAAGCTTCCCTCTACTAAGCTAGAAAATTGGCTTTTGCATCAGATGACATTTATAAAAAAAAAAAAAAACAGCTATCGCTAGAGTTACAGATCATTTGCATAAGTGAAGTATGTGCTCGCTGCTGTCTGTGGCATTTGCAGCAGTTATCAAATTTGACATTTTTTCCCCTCAAAGCTCGGAACATTCCGCGTCCTACTTTGCATCACGGCTGTGTTATATCACTTATGGCGGATAAAGACAGCAGCATGTTAGCAATAGGGCAACATATTGATATTCACTGACGTTACTAATGTTATTGGTTTCCGGTAATAGCTAATAAATTAATTACAAGTTCAAATGTTACAACGCTGTTATGGTTATAGACAGTTAAATTTACATCAGCCTCCTTCTCCAGGAAAAGTTCTGATATTTTGTTGTTGATCAATATAATCTTCCATTTTGGCAAATTTTCATTCATTCAACAGAAAAAAAAATATCTTGCATTTGACTATGCTGTTTTAAATATTTAATTCATTAATTTTCTACGCTTATCCTTCGGGCGAGAGGCGGGGTACAACCTGGACTAGTGGCCAGCCAATCACAGGGCAGATATAGACAAACAACCATTCACACTCACATTCATACCTATGGACAATTTGGAGTCGCTAATTAACCTAGCATGTTTAGAACATGCAAACTCCACACAGATATGGCCGACGGTGGAATTGAACTCGGGTCTCCTAGCTGTGAGACCTGAGTGATAACCACTCAACCACCGTGCAGCCTTTATATATATTTCAATAAAAGTAAAAATAAACAACAAAAACCAACGCTGGCTTTTCCTTAGTGCAAATGACAGGTACCTTCCATCTTATGCACACCATGCCAAATGCATCCCTATGTGTTTTATTGTCCAATTAGCAAGAATAATGATGTCACGCATACATTTATGTATGTAAATGTAGGACATTGACATTTACACTGACTGCACGCCACTGCATCATACATCTCCCAATGGTACACGCCGCTACTCTATGTAACTCTATTATTGATAAGATGGAGCCAGGGAGGGGGTACACCAAGGACTGGTTATCCGCCCATGGTAGGGCACATATAGGCCGACAACCAGTAACACCTACTGTATGGACAATCTGTAATTTACCTCACATTTTTGTTTTTGCTGCACGGCGGTCGAGTGGTTAGCACGCAGACCTCACAGCTAGGAGACCAGAGTTCAATCCCACACTCAGTCATCTCTGTGTGGAGTTTGCGTGTTCTCCCCGTGCATGCGGGGCTTTTCTCCGGGTACTCCGGTTTCCTCCCACATTCCAAAAACATGCTAGGTTAATTGGCGACTCCAAATTGTCCATAGGTATGAATGTGAGTGTGAATGGTTGTTTGTCTATATGTGCCCTGTGATTGGCTGGCTGGCCACCAGTCCAGGGTGTACCCCGCCTCTCTCTCGACTGATTGATAATTGCTGTAACAGGATATACGTACAGTACACGGAATTTCTCTTTTGTGTCACAATTAAAAGACTGCTCTTTTTCTTGCCAAGCACGTGACATTACGCAGTTACATTACACAGTACATATACATAATGAAATGATTTCCGCAAGACACAAAAAAAGTGCTTATTTTAGCCATGACGGATTGTGGAAAAATAATTTAAATAGGAGCTGAGAGTGTGTAGTGTACATTTCTCCTTGCACAGTCTCCAGAGCAGCTGCCTGGTATTTTGAGGTCAGTGTGATTTAGCCATCATGGAAAAGGCAAAACTCCCGGGGGAACCTCTGTGGGCAGCGCACATCAGAGGGGAGGCTTATCCCACCGCTCATCCTGGAAATTGCCCTCAGTAAACTTCTCCCTGCTAGGAAACCACTAATGAAGTGGAATATCACTCACTCAGTTATGCGCTTTGATAAATGACATGTACAATATCTAAGCTATACAGTGAACGTGCATTGTGTTCTGCGTCCTGATTGGCTAACGGACTGTTAGACCATTGACTATCAATGTCCTCTGTGCCTTCCTGTGCAGTGCAGCATGCGTTCGGCTTGCCAAGTTTACATAAATGTTCGATCGCTAGCAGTGTGACTCTGAAGTGCCGTAAGTTTACAATTTTTATCCCCCAAAACATCCACAATGTTAACGAAACATTCTGCACTGTCAAAAGTGCCTGTTTTTGGACCCAAAAGGCATAGGAAGAAGAATTGGGGGGTGTAGGACACCATTACGGAAGAAGGAAAAAGTATGTTTTAAGAAGGATATAAAAACACTACAGTACAGCGGAACAGTCAGAGAGTGTAATAAGTGTGAGTAACTTAATTTCTTGCATCCAACCTTGTAGATTAATCAAACAAATTCAACTTTTACTTTTTTGAGCATTTAAAAATGTCTTTTTGTCTTTTTTTTTGTAGAAAAAAAAATAAAAAAAATAAAATGTTAATGTCTGAAAAAAGTGTATAGTGAGGGGCTTTACAGCTTTAAAAAGTTATTAATAATTAAGTTGGCTACCTCATGGATTTCACTTATTACGTGTCATTTTGGGACCAATCCAATGCAATAAACGAGGTGTGTAATATTCTGTATGGCATTAATATTCTGCAACTGTAAAAACACAGTACTAGAGATACAAAAGACATGAACAAAAACATTACGGGACAATATAAAAATTAATATAAAAATATACATCTAAAATATAAATACATTTATATAATATATATATAAATTTATTTATATATAAAAATATAAAATATAAATACATTTATATATATATAAATAATATATAATTTATATATAAAAAATATATAAAATATAAATACATGCATATATAATATATATACATGTATTTAAATATAATATATATATATATATATAAATTTATATAAAAAATACAATAAATAAAAACATCTATTTGCAGCCGCTCCATAGAAAGTATCCATCATCAGATAATTACACAAGATTATGCAACAAGCCGTCTCCAGAGTGACTCAGCTGACAGAAATGTCTGAAAGGGGAACTCTACTAATCACAGCCAGTCAACTAAGATGCCTTCACTGGCCAGCATGACTTCAGTGTTTATTGGCTGCTTGAGAATTTAGCAAAGACGAGTAAGAGGGCAAAAAAAAAGTCTTTGGCGCAAAACATCACCGCAGTCAGCATAATCGATTCAAAACGTCTCTCTCTCTACTTCCTGTTGACAAGCACAAGCGATCGTTGAGGGTAAACACTGAGACTATTCCAAGAACACCTTTTGACATCCGAAGAGAAATTGCTGAACAAATGAGGATCAGTGCCAAGTCTGAACACTATTAGGACTCACACTACCTGAAGGAATGTGTGGTAACAACGTTTTGTGTGGATAAACAAGCTCAGTTTTTTATTTTCACAACATCATGAATGTATATTTTATATAAAGACAATAATACAGCATCATACCTCTCTTTCTATATCAACTCAGAAAAACACAATAACAACAACATCTCAGTTTCTGTTAACAAAAGTGCTTTGTCATCTTCCAGACTGCTTTTCTACCCTTAAGGGATTAAAAGATTGGATTAAGAGAAAAGTGAAAGATGTTGGCCTCTTGAGAACAAAAGAACCCCAACCAAAAGAAATGGGAGAACTAAACTTCTCTTACTGTAAGGCCAGGATGTCCCTTGAGGTACGAAGATGAAGATGAGAAGGGAAATGAAGAGGAACCAGCCTTCCCTCCCACTGATAATTGCGCTGGTCCAGGGGATTGCGTGGGAGCCCCCATAGGTTTGCCCCGGCTGTAGTCCTGTATCGGCAAACAGCATGCTGTAGTCTGGAACTCTGTTTACTTTCTGAACTCGGCTGACATCACCATCTCAAACTCCTTTAATGCTTCCCGCCCCCTTCCTTTCCAATTTTCTCTCTCTCTTTCTCACTTCTCTCAGTCTCTCTCTCTCTCGCTCACTATCTTGGGTTCAGGTTACAGTCCAGTCTTCCTAAAAAGTCGGCTCACTCCAGCTCCGGTACCATAAGTGTTGCTCTTGAATGAATGCAGCCTCCAGCCTTTTGTGCTAAAGTCATTGTGGTTGTCATTCACACACACACTTACACATGCAATAACTGCAAGTTGCACACTCTGCACCCAATGATGTGATGGAATTCACGTCTGGTGGACTACTTGAGTGTTCTAAAAAAAAAAAAAAAAAAAAATCTTAGTCAGTGTAATTCAAGTTCAGAGTATTCTGATACTGATAGCAGGTGTTAGAGTGCACAGTGTGCAACAAAGTGTCTTTGTTGTCTCCTGACATCGAGTGAGCGCTCTAATGTCGCTGAGGTTGTACAATTCGTAAATCGACAGAAGTAATGATGAAAGAGTTTATAGAATATCAAATGATCATTCAGCGTACCTGAGATGGGAGTTTGAGAGTCCCGAATGCAAAGTAATGGTAAGAAAGAGTGTGTTTTGTTATTTATTGTGCTATCTCTAGCCACAGACAGCCATCGGGTGTCACATCACAGCTATAGTTACTTATATCTATATATATATATATATATATATATATATATATATATATATATATATTCACACTGTATCATAGTCACTTCATTACACTACTGTACATATTACTGTTATTATATATTGTCACATTCATACTGTGCATACTGTTTATAATCTATGTGTATAATCTGCAATAGCCATACTATAGTCATTTATATCCTTGTATATATCCACATATTTATTATAGTTTGTACACAGATCTGTCCATTTACAGCTCTATTCTATTTCTACATTTACTTACTAATAAGGTACTTATAAATTTGCACTTCTGGTTGGATGCTAACTGCATTTTGTTGCCCTGTACAAGTGACATGAGCAACAACAATTAAGTTGAATCTAATCTAATCATCAAAACATTTTGACTTTTTTGTCTCCTCCAAGGTTGGTCATGCATGCTTACTTCAAGTCATTTATGTTTTTTGGTTTGTTTTTTTTGCACGAGAGGCATAAAGAGGTGATGATGCAACTCCACATTAGAAGAGATCATGTTTAATGTAGTTTTAAGATGAAAAAAAAAACGGTGCATTTTATAAGAGCTCGGCATGCATCTCTCCCATAGAAGCCCATACCCGTATGACCTGGAACCAAGAAAATACAACAAAATGTAGTGTCAAGAACTACGAACTGATCTGGAACCCAAGATGCGGAGACAGGAAACACAACAAAAATGTTTCACAAAAAAAGTCCACACAGAGTAAAAGTACAAATAAACAGAGGTTGCTAGACAAAAATAACACTAGCCAGAACACGGTAACAAAAAACACTGCAGCAAAAGGCATACCTGCAAAACACAAGTACAGTAACGAAAAACACAAGTACTAAATAACAACAGAAAACACCGTAAAAGCAAAAACCAACGAGCAAGTACTCACGGCCATATGCTTAAAAGCCAGAAAGCAGAGGAACAATGGCAGCATGCACGTGGCGGGAGACGAGCAGCAGCCAAAGACTGTGGAAGCTTCAGGGACAATCTGGCAATTAGTGCAGCTGTGAGCAGGCCTTAAGTAGTAGATGGGGAATTGAACTCAGGTGTGTGCAGGAGTGGCCCGCCTGCTGCTGATGCAGCAGCGGAGCAACAACACACAGATCATGACATGGCGAGTATATAAGTATATTAAAAACAATTTGTACATGTTGGTAGGTCTACATTCATATGAAAGCCTCAGGACCCCCAGGGGGGTCCCGCCCAAGTATTTAAGCAGCACTGGTTTAAGGTGTGAATATTTGTGTAGGGTTAGGGTTAGGTTTAGGTTTAGGTTTAGGTTTAGGGTTAGGTTTAGGGTTAGGGTTAGGGTTAGGGTTAGGGTTAGGGTTAGGGTTAGGGTTAGGGTTAGGGTTAGGGTTAGGTTTAGGGTTGGGGTTAGGTTTAGGGTTAGGTTTAGGGTTAGGTTTAGGGTTAGGTTTAGGGTTAGGAGTTAGGGTTAGGGTTACGGTTAGGGTTACGGTTACGGTTACGGTTACGGTTAGGTTTAGGTTTAAGGTTAGGGTTAGGGTTAGAGTTAGGGTTAGAGTAAGAGTTAGAGTTAGAGTTAGAGTTAGAGTTAGAGTTAGAGTTAGAGTTAGAGTTAGAGTTAGAGTTAGAGTTAGAGTTACGATTAGGGTTAGGGTTAGAGTTAGGGTTAGAGTAAGAGTTAGAGTTAGAGTTAGAGTTAGAGTTAGAGTTAGAGTTAGAGTTAGAGTTACGATTAGGGTTAGGGTTAGGTTTAGGGTTACGGTTTAGGGTTACGGTTTAGGGTTAGGGTTACGGTTAGGTTTATGGTTAGGGTTACGGTTAGGTTTAGAGTTAGGGGTTAGGGTTAGGGTTAGGTTTAGGGTTAGGTTTAGGTTTAGGGTTAGGGTTAGGGTTAGGGTTAGGGTTAGGTTTAGGGTTAGGGTTACGGTTAGGGTTAGAGTTAGGGTTAGAGTTAGAGTTAGGGTTAGGGTTAGGGTTAGGGTTAGGTTTAGTGTTACGATTAGGGTTAGGGTTACGGTTAGGTTTAGGGTTAGAGTTAGGGTTAGGTTTAGGGTTACGGTTAGGGTTACGGTTAGGTTTAGAGTTAGGGGTTAGGGTTAGGGTTAGGTTTAGGGTTAGGGTTTGGGTTAGGGTTAGGGTTACGGTTAGTTTTAGGTTTAGGGTTAGGGTTAGGGATAGGGATATTAGGGATATATTAAGGATATTACACTGCAATGTTTTGCTAAAAGTGGAAAGCTGAATCTGTGTTTATACTGTTGTTGCGCAACTCTGGAAAAGATGTTTTGCTTCTTGAATGTTGAGTCAAATGTAAAAAAAAAAAAAATTAATACAATTTTGTTCAGATTTTCATTGTGGATTGATTTTACTGTAACTGAGTATTGTAAGAAATACTGTATGTATTTTCAGTATGCAGCATCAGTGTTGTGCAGTGCTTGCTAGGTTTATGGTATTTGTGTACTCAATCCCTCAGCAGCCATGAACCTCACTGTACATCACAGCTATGCACATATACAGTACGTTATGTGTGCATATGTTGGTAAAACGTAAAACAGGAGGATGGAAATAATCAAAGTATAGCGGGGGGTCAAGTAAATATTGTAGTTTCACCATGACATCCACCTTTCACCACCCGTCTACTGTTTGTCCAGATGCACAAGAGTTTATTATGCAAAACCCAAATCTTTCAGCGCTGCAGCTTGTGTAATCTGTCAAAAGAGTACATGTTTTTCCTAGAAAATGTATATCATCATTGATTTTTGATTGAGCATAACTTTGCGTAATTGTAACCTCGATATAATCATTTGGTGAAGTATTTGTTGAAACAAATACAAATATCATCAAGTCAGGCAAATTGATTATTTATATGAACTGATTGTTTTCAAATTTTCAGTGGATAGAACGTCGAGGAGGCAAATGACGTCCCTCCCAAAAGTACTCCAGATCATTCGTTGATTGTGTCACGGATGCCTGCTGTTCCAACTTGACCACACTGTTAGTTTGGTCACCTTGCCAGGCAAATACACGCCCGCTAATTCATCCATCATGTTACTGTACCCGTGGAAGGGAAACAATTTCCCATGACCCGCAGATCAGTTTCATCCTGAGCAGCTTGACTGAGCTTGTTGAGGTCTTTTGTTGAAGCATGTCAGTTGGCACCGAGGTGGCTACGGCTGGTCAAAGAGGATAGGGAGTCTGGCCAAGGCACACAGTAAAATTTCATTACCTTGTTAAAAAAGTGAATGAGTTATCCAAGAAAAAATTATACGACAAGCAAGCACGTTTAAAGGATTCCACTATACCAGGGGTGGGCAAATATTTTGATATGTGGGCTGCATTGAGTTAACAAAATTATCCAGGGGGCCAGAACATATATTTAACACACACACTTTTTTATGCTTATAATTTTCCTTGAATTATTTGTCTAATTTTATCTGTAAATGTGTTGTACTATCAGCTGTATGTTTTAATGTCCCTTTTTTCAGGAGCACTTTAAACATCCAACTACATCAAACTATGTAATTTAATTTTACAGTTGTTTTTTTTTTACTAAATAAGACATCCGACTTACAAGTCATGTTCCCAGTTTGTATGTTAAAAGTTGAAATACTTAAAAAGCAACTGGCGGGCCGGATTCAAACGATTGGTGGGCCGCATGTGGCCCCCTGGCCATAGTTTGCCCACCCCTGCACTATACAGTGAAATCTTGGTTAGCGTCATTAATGTGTTCCAGAAAGGCTGACTCTAACCAAAACGGACTCTAACCAAATAAATGTTTCCCATTCATAAATGTGCATATAAATGCATATAAATATTAAACACAGACAACCACCATCCTGTTTTAAGTGTTTCTCACCTCAATAATGTAATTCAAAATGGATCCAAAGAATGTTGAAAGTGTATTTGATAAAAAGGTGAGAAACACCCATCCGTCCATTTACTTATATTTATGATAAAAATACACAACAATGTATTAAAAACACAGCTGAACTTACACAGTGTATTAATAACACAACAAGACATGTGCCATATTGTACTTTTATTGAAATTGAATGCAAACCGAAGCAAACATTTTTATGTTAACCAAAAAAACACGGATGCTAACCAAGGTTCTACTGTATACACAATCAAAAAAACATTATAGATAACACATACGCTTAGACGCTCAGACATGTCCACTTTTTGACACAAATGTCCGTATTACCTCTTGCATTTTAGCTCATGTTTTTCTCTGTAGATCCTGACTCTTGACTCTACGGTCCTTGGCTAGCATCTCACTCACTGTTCATGCGACCAAACCGGTGTCTTGAAAAATGATCACAGAATCATATCCTTCTCATTTCTATGGATACACTTTGAACAAAGAACAAACAAAGACCTTTTCCCTTGTGTGCACTTAGCTCAACCTGCTGTCTCCATCAGATGGAGAGTTGGAAACTCTGTGGTCAGGTGACAGGAAAGACAAAAGCCTGCAGCAGGTTTTTTTTTTAGCCAGGCCGGTGATATGGGTTGTTTTCCGTTTTACTGGTTTGGGCACAGGCTGCATGGTGGACGAGTGGGTACCGCGTAGGCCTCACAGCTTGGAGACCCGAGTTCAATTCCACCCTCGGCAATCTCTGTGTGGGGTTTGCATGTTCTCCGGGTACTATGGTGTCCTCCCACATTCCAAAAACATTCTAGGTTAATTTGTGACTCCAAATTGTCCATAGGTATGAATGTGAGTGTGAATGGTTGTTTGTCTATATGTGCCCTGTGATTGGCTGGCGACCAGTCCAGGGTGTACCCCGCCTCTCGCCCAAAGACAGTTGGAATAAGCTCCAGCACCCCCCGCAACCGTCGTGAGGATAAGCGGTAGAAAATGAATGAATAAATGAGTTCTCCTCCTATTTTGTGTGGAAGTGGTAACTTTTTGGCTTCTTATTTTGTCTTTCCCCACCCTCGGCCATCTCTGTGTGGAGTTTGCATGTTCTCCCCGTGCATGCGTGGGTTTTCTCCGGGTACTCCGGTTTCCTCCCACATTCCAAAAACATGCTAGGTTAATTAGCGACTCCAAATTGTCCATAGGTATGAATGTGAGTGTGAATGGTTGTTTGTCTATATGTGCCCTGTGATTGGCTGGCGACCGCCTCTTGCCCGAAGATAGCTGGGATAGGCTCCAGCACCACCGTGCCCCTCGTGATGATTAGTGGTAAAAATGAATGAATAGTTTGGGCACCATCTAAGCACAGACACCCATTTGGCACCAGTAAGAAGATATGGTCCAATTGCCATGACTACCACTGACTTTAAATCCAACATCAAATCCATGCCTTAATTCCAATGGAAATCTACAAATAGAAGAAAAACATGGTTGTGTTCCTCGCCTATTTAGTATGTGAAGGTTCAGTAAATTACTCCATGATGTCATTCAGAAATGATCGGCCTTCACAGACATAATCAAGACCTCAGCGGAAAAAAATCTAATAAATTTGGAACAGAGCAGCTGTTTAACCGCACAGGAAGTGCGTATCTTTTTGGCAAAATTGAGCCGATCCCCTGCGGTAAGGTTCCTCCCTTGAAAAGAAAATACATAATGTTTCATCAAGGTCATATCCTCATCCTCTCCACCAAATTAATGATCGTAAATCTCGGATAAGACATGTTTATACGATGACTTTTGACCCTTTGTGCATCAGCGTTTTATAAGCACAACTACAAATCCTTGAATTGCTGACTAAGCTCCTTGCAAGAAAGACGTCAGCACACTGGAAGAATTTAAAAAAAATGTAATTCTTATAATGGATATTTCAGAATGAAGGAGAAGTGAATGTCACCAGGGGGTGGAAAATGTCTAACAAATCCGCCCACAGGTTTGAGACACAGCCAGAAGGTCTTAGATATGAACCACTGGGCTATCCACACCGCCGCCTGTTGTTTATCACACATTTCCGTCACTGTGTTCCTGTTTAGAATGACTGTTGCTGGGCGATTTGGGGCAAAGAATAAGGAACACGACAACAATCCTACATTGACAATGTGTTGTTTGCGAACCATGACAACCAGCAGTCTGTCATGTGGATTTTTTTTTTTTATCGTCTTCTTCCCCTCCACTAGCAAAGCATCATTTCTACATAATTATGTAGGAAAAATGTCACTAAGAGTGTTCTTACAGTGAAAGACAAATTTGTTACAAGAGAAATGAGCCAATTGATATCACTTTGGACCTGAAGTGGACCCATTAAGCAGTTGTAAAGTTGAAAAAAACACCCACCAAATATCCATTAACAAAATTCAATATTTTACAGCACATAACCATTCCCGTTTCAGTATTCTCCTCCTGTCCAATGAGGGCACCAAAGGGGCCATTTTCCTCTCCCAGAGCTCCCTTTGTCATCCACATCGGTAGGTTATAAGTCCAGACAGGAGTCGGGGATCTCAACAAGCACTCTGTAATTTAAGAGTTGTGTGAGCAAGACTTGACGGAAAATAAAAATCCCACTTAAATTGAACACAAGCCACTTAATGAGGCCTTACATGGAAAACAAACAGGAGAAGGATCGTGCTCTATAAAAGGCATGTCAGTACGCAGGGTGTGGCACCGGAGCTCTTGTGTGTATTTATAATGGCATTCATTTTTTGTTTTATGTTCCCTAGCCACCACAATAACACTGGAGGTGTCCTTCTGTGAACTAAATATACTCACATCACATCACAAGTACTCTATGTTGTTACCAATAAACACAAAACGGCAAAGAAAAATGCATCAAAAATCTGATTATAAGACATTAAAATGCACCAGTGTGCCGACACAGGCAGTAAAAGTTCACATTATGCAAGTTCCGCCTGTGATGGACGACACTTCAGGCTGAGTCTCGTTAAAAAACTTTTTTTAGTATCTGACAAACTACTTCATAATTGACTTTGCATCGTCGATCAATATGGACTTACAGTACTACTTACATCTGAGCCATGTGACATATTTGCACTGTGAGCATTACTGTGATTAAGGTTTTATTACTCTGTCAGGACCTGCTGGGGAACAATAATATACTGTACTAATACTAATACTGGCTGCACGGTGGATGAGTGGTTAGCGCTAAAAGACCTGAGTTCAAAATTCCAAAAACATGCTAGGTTAATTGGCGACTCCAAATTGTCTTTAAGTATGAATGTGAGTGTGAATGGTTGTTTGACTATATGTGCCCTGTGATTGGCTGCCGACCAGTCCAGTCCCGCCTCTCGCCCGAAGACAGCTGGGATAGGCTCCATCACCCCCCACAACCCTCGTGAGGATAAGCGGTAGAAAATTAAAGAATAATACGGTGGTTGAGTGGTTAGCGCGCACACCTCACAGCTAAAAGACCTCAGTTCAAATGTGGTTTCCTCCCACATTCCAAAAACATGCTAGGTTAATTGGCGACTCCAAATTGTCCATAGGTATGAATGTGAGTGTGAATGGTTGTTTGTCTATATGTGCCCTGTGATTGGCTGGCCACCAGTCCAGTCCCGCCTCTCGCCGGAAGACAGCTGGGATAGGCTCCAGCACCCCCCGCTACCCTGTGAGGATACGCGGTAGAAAATTAAAGAATACTACTACTACTACTACTACTACTACCACTAATACTAATACTAATACTAATACTAATACTAATACTAATACTAATTGGTCACCACAGAACACCTGCACAATATACTGTAATTATACAATATACACAGTATATTGTAGTATATACAATATACTTTCATTATTATTCCTTTTCTACCTATTCCATAGGTATGAATGTGAGTGTGAATGGTTGTTTGACTATATGTGCCCTGTGATTGGCTGGCGACCAGTCCAGTCCCGCCTCTCGCCCGAAGACAGCTGGGCTAGGCTCCAGCACCCTCCGCTACCTTGTGAGGATAAGCTGTAGAAAATTAAATACTAATACTAATACTAATACTAATACTAATACTAATACTAATACTAATACTAATACTAATACTAATACTAATTGGCCACCACAGTACATCTGCACAATATACTGTAATTATACAATATATACAGTATATTGTAGTGTGTACAATATACTGTATTCCTTTTACTGTTAATATACTGTTGTTTTTTCTATGGCATAACTACAAATATATTCAATGTATGAAGAAAGAATCCTACTTTGTATAAATTCACTGATCACGGTCAGGTCTGGAACCAATTAACGACAATAAACGAGGTAATTTGATTCAACCCAGAAACGGTGTTATGGACATGGATGGAAATGGTGGGTTTGTATTGAAAATGTTATTTATTCAACAATATTTTTTATTGTCGTGGTATCAGTTTGTTGTCAACTGATCGGCATCATACTGAGAGGCATTTTCTAATATCCCGTCTCGCTTGCGTAAAAAGGCGACCAACACAAAAACAACTCTAGTATAAGCCGGTCTTGTTTTACACTACAAACAACAGTAGTGCAGGTTTTGTTAAATTAATACCTGTTTATTATTGATTATTGATAGTTATTGTGATAAAGCTGATTGCAAACACATTTTGGGCTTCCTGTATCCTACCAAACCGGGTCATCATACTGTATACATACAGTACTGTAAACACAAAAACAAAAGTATCCATGTTTCCTATTAGACTCATATGTCCATTTGAAGTATGTCCATAGCAGACTCTTGTGGCAAAGCATGGAAATGCATGTATTTTTTGGAAAATTGGAACAAAGACTTGACCTTTCAAAATAAATGTAAATTAGTTTTTTATAGAAGAGTATCCAAACTGCTAGTATAGATCTATTTCATACAAATGCATACACTTTTTTTCAAATAAAAGCCATGAAAAGAAAATAAAAGACAGGTCCTGCTACCCATCTTGAATGAATCCATGACTAAAACAACCACATTCTTGGAAAAAAAAAACATCTACAAGCTGATCAAACTGGAATATTTCAAGATGCTGAAGATATTTTCCAGAAATAGCATAACGCTCTCGAGAAAATTATGCTGTTGAAGTGGATATCTGTCTCTAATTTGCACTGTTACATCATACTTGGCTTACATACGTATAAAACACTGTTAGTGATATAACAGAGATACTGTATAACTTTGATGTTTAAATGAATATACTGTATAAGACTGCACATCACCATCATCATCCCTGAAGAAATAAGTGTCTATTTGTCACGAATGCTGTGTAGGCACAACTATAAAAAAGTAGCAGAACGCATGAATGAACAAGTCTTGGTATTCACAGATAATTAAACACATTTAGAAATATTGATTATTTGAAATGAATATACATTCTAAAAAAAAAAAAAAAAAGTAGAGAAAGCACAGCTACTCTTAATGAAAGGTCACATTTAATCAGCATCATGCAGATTTATGTTTATACTGTTTATACCAGGGGTGGGCGAACGTTTTGACTGGTGGGCCGCGTTGAGTTAACAAAATTGTCCGGGGGGCCAGAAAATATGTTTAACACACACACTTTTTTTAATAATAATAATAATAATAATAAGTATTATTATTATTATTATTATTATTATTATTATTATAACAATAATAATAATAATTATTATTATTATTATTACAAGTAATAATAATAATTCTAACATCTTGCATTGAATTATTGTCTAATTTTATCTGTAAAAGTGTCATAAAAACAGCTATATGTTTGGATATCCCGTTTTTTCAGGAGCACTTTAAACATCAGACCACATCAAATTACAAAATTGAATTTTACTTTTTTTTTGCTTTTTTTTTTACTTTAAAAAAAAAAAAATTGACTTGCAAGTCATGTTGCCAGCTTGTATGTTAAAAGTTGAAATACTTAGAAAGCAACTGGCGGGCTGGATTCAAACACTTGGTGGGCCGCATGTGTCCCCCGGGCCGTAGTTTGCCCACCCCTGGTTTATACTGTATGTGCAGAGAAGTGGATTTTGATGCGGTTTCTCTCCCTTTCCCTCTAGAGGGAGGCAGAGCATATAAATCCATAAACTGTCTTCGAGGGAGCATGAGCTGAATCCTAAATAGATTTGGACAGTAAAGAATATGGAACAGATGCCTTGACTTCTTCCCTCCCACTCATAAAATGAAAATCTGCAGGGACCAAAATGAAAAGGATTTAAACCGCATGAATAACGCCACGACACCAAGACTAAAACAATAAGAATGTGAACGGGTGAAACTAAGGTATTAGCATATCTAATCATTTTCAGTTCATAATTTCGATGATATTCCCACATCTCTGCGAAGGCACACTGATGAATTCTCTCCTCCTTCCTTTTGTCAGCAACGAGCCGTGGAATTCCGCTACCCACAACATTAAATTATTCAATTGGGCCTGCTTTGGTCTTAATAGGAGTGATCACTCTTGCTTAAACAGCATAATCTATGTTCTGACAGCCAACAGTGAACCAAACCTATCCCCGGGGACACATATCTATCACAGGAGAGATTCTAGGCTCTGGTGAAGCATCGCAAAGTAAAATACACTCAACGCCTATGGAAAAGGCGGGTTCCACAAGACCAACGCCATAAACCATCCCCAACGTGGACAACCTTGAGTAAAATATAGCGGATTCCGATTGACTGCAGTGTTGAAATAATTAAAAAATAAGTCTAATACGGCGGGTTAAGAGTGTGTCAGATGTACCGATACAGCAAAGGAAGTGGAGCGTTAATCATGCAGCTTAGTTCAAATAGGAATAAAGCTGAAAAGATAACATATGGATTTCTGCAAGAGAGTGATTTTTTTTTCTTTTTAATTAAACTATCCAATTGCTTAAATCGTGTTATACGGCTTTTAGGTTCAACAAAGCTGAAAAGATTTATTTGGGTGCTGAAAGGGTTTTTGCATATGGTTTGTTTATGTACCCCTCACCCTACCAGGGTCGAGTCAACAAAGACCACCTTTAAGGTCAAAACTGCAAAAGGTGGTCACACTTTTCTTTCCTTAACACATCACTACAGCAACAAAAGGGAAGAAAAGTGCATCTAGAATATCTCACAGAAGATACCACTTGTTGCTGGAGCCTATCCCAGCTGGCAGGGTTGCCAGGGTCATTTTCTTCATTCATTCATTTTCTACCGCTTATCCTCACAAGGGTCGCAGGGGGTGTTGGAGCCTATCCCAGTTATCTTCGGGCAAGAGGCGGGGTACACCCTGGACTGGTGGCCAGCCAATCACAGGGCACATATAGACAAACAACCATTCACACTCACATTCATACCTATGGACAATTTGGAGTCGTTAATTAACCTAGCATGTTTTTGGAATGTGGGAGGAAACCGGAGTACCCGGAGAAAACCCACGGGGAGAACATGCCCGAGCAGGTAATCAAACCTGAGTCTCTGAGCTGTGTGGCCTGTGCACTAACCACTCCAATATCATGCAGCCATGTTGTTATTTTTAATGTTATTATTACTTTTTGTATTAATGTCATTTGGAGACATTCATTCATTTTCTACAGCTTATCCTCACAAGGGTCGCAGGGGTGCTGGAGCCTATCCCAGCTGTCTTCGGGCGAGAGGCGGGCTACACCCTGGACTGGTGGCCAGCCAATCACAGGGCACATATAGACAAACAACCATTCACACTCACATTCATACCTATGGACAGGTTGGAGTCACAAATTAATTAACCTAGCATGTTTTTGGAATGTGGGAAGAAACCGGAGTACCCGGAGAAAACCCACGCATGCACGGGGAGAACATGCAAACTCCACACAGAGATGGCCGAGGGTGGGGAAAGACAAAATAAGAAGCCAAAAAGTTACCACTTCCACACAAAATAGGAGGAGAACTCATTCATTCATTCATTTTCTACTGCTTATCCTCACAACGGTTGCGGGGGGAGTACCCGGAGAAAACGCATGGGGAGAACATGCGAACTCTACACAGAGATGCCCGAGCGGGTAATCGAACCTCGTTAAAATTGCATCGCTATCTCTCACAGTGTTGAATCAATACATCAGCATCAGACGTTCATAATGTTTCTGTCCAAAAAATGACTGAGCTGAGTTTTTAAACAGATTGTTGCGAAATATATGTATATTTCCACTGCCTCTTATTGATGTTCATAAGTCAAAGTTCAGAGCCGCATGGATAACTACAATGGTGATGACATCAGCGCCAGAGTGTGCTGCAATATATGAAATAGTTGTGGCACGGTGAGATTGCTTTTAACACAGCAGGGTGGCAGAAGGGACTGGTGAGGGTGAAACTTGCCTGTGCTGGCATCCTGCTATTTCAACTTTCTCAGGCAGTACTGGTTCTGAATATTGGGGGGAACAACTTGCCCCTTGCCATTATACTGAAGCGGAATGCAAACATTCATGAAAGTTAACAGATAATTTCCCAATAAAACATGTACACAAACACAAATGTTGTTCCATTATCATTTATCAGCTTGTAACAACATGCAATACACTGAGTTTTCACATATAAGACGAGTTTTCAGACAGAAACATATAAGTCCAATAAGGAAAATACAGTAATTAACATTCATTCATTCATTAATTTTCTACCGCTTTTTCCTCACAAGGGTTGCAGGGGGTGCTGGAGCCTATCCCAGCTGTCTTGGGGCAAGAGGCAGGGTACACCATGGACTGGTCGCCAGCCAATCACAGGGCACATATAGACAAACAACCATTCACACTCACATTCATACCTATGGACAATTTGGAGTCGCTAATTAACCTAGCATGTTTTTGGAATGTGGGAGGAAACCGGAGTACCCGGAGAAAACCCACGCATGCACAGGGAGAACATGCAAACTCCACACAGAGATGGCAGATGGCTAACCACTCGACCACCGTGCCGCCCCAAGTAATTAACAAAATAATAGAATACAAGAAAACAATACAGTTGGGGTTTTCTATGAGATTCAGATGGTTCATAGTTTGAGACCATGGCTCATTTGGTTTGACGTTGCGAGTAAAGTAAAATATGCTTTGCTGTCTGTTTGAACCCACACATATGCAAAATATGAGGTTTTGAATGGGTTCAATACGAGGTCACAAGGTCACGAGGTCCAATGAATGAATGCTCAAACACAAAATTAGAGGGAACACTGATGACGTGCCGGACAAGACAGATACAGTAATTTCCGTATTTTCTGGACTATAAGTCACTCCGGAGTATAAGTCGCATAATGCCAAAAATGCATAATTAGGTAGAAAAAAAAACTTACATAAGTCGCGCTGGAGTATAAGTTGCATTTTTTGCCGGTAATTTATTTTACTACTTGACCAAAACAGACATTACGTCCTCTTGGAAGGAAAGTTCTAACATTAAAAGAATAGAGAACAGGCTGAATAGGTGTAAGATATGCTACACAAAAAATAAACATAAAGGTGTCCAGTGTTTATGTAACATAAACAGTTTTTTCATTTATAAGTTGCTCTGGAGTATAAGTCACAGGAACAGCCAACCTATGAAAAAAAGTGCGACTTTTCGTCCGAAAAATACGGTAATTTTATCCACTTTCCAAAGTTCCTATACTTTGCCAATATTATCTGTGCAGGAGAAATTGTGTGCATATTTTGCAAAGAGCACATCAATAATGACTTCCACTGCTAATCATTCTACAGGATGCAATTACAGTTAATACAAGAGCCACTCAATAAAACCACGTTTTTTTGTCCTTTTCCCCTCTAATATCCAGGATTTACATTAACCACGATTCATTTTGTCATCATCGTCAAAATTACAACCATGGAATTTTCATTCCATCTACGACAAACAATGTCAAAATATCTATAATCTATAATATAATCTATAATATCCATAATAGAAGATCCTTATCACGACCTCTGCAGGTTTAGCGAACATATCATCTTGTTTTCCCACTGCGGGTGTACGTCAGAATTTAAAAAAAAGTGTTTTTAATGCAATAATTCTTTAATTCTATTCCACATAAACCTACTTAACTTAATCTATGTGGCTGCTTGTTTTCAATTATGCAGCTGTACTAATAAAAGAACAAGCACAGCACCACACTGACACATACCAAAGATTCATTCCAGTGTGATATGATGAGAGAAAATCCTTCACGCTTTTCGCCCATTAGGCTTCAAGCTGCAAAATTATTACTGAAATGTTAGCGGGACATGAAACTACCATCTCTAATCCTTACTGACCGGCTGACCCTTGGGGAGCTGTTAGATACCGTACAAATAAGTATGACATGTGAAGTACATAGTGTAAAATATGTTCGATAAATACAAGTACAATTGAATGTCCTTGAACTCTCCCTGTGGCGATTTAAAGGAAAACATTGTCATTACACACGAAGCACACTTGAGTCAATAAGTCAGTTACCGCAAAGGAAAAAGTAAAACAATTCACTGATTTATTTAACAGAGGCTTTAGCATGCAGGTCGGGAGGTGAAATCCACAAGCTCGGACACTTGATGCTTTAATCAAGTGGCTGGACTACATCCCCTTGTTCCGCTCCTGACGTGTCGTGCATAACAGGACCCCCCCCCCCCCCCCCACCGTGCATTAGAATGTCAATGGACCACTCTTCAACTGGTTAACCCGCCAGCCCTTTTTACTGCCACCGCAAGAACACCAAATGGAATGAGTACAGTAGATCGATGGCCAGGCCTTCTGTGTTTCCTCCATGGCTGGATGAGTAAAGGCGGCATTCTCTGTTTTCATTAGCAACCATTAATTGATTGGTCATTGAATATGGGAAAATTGGCAATGACAAAGCATTAAAATTGCAGTGAATAGTGACAAAAAAAAGTGGCTTGATGGCTGCATGCCGAGCACAAATCCCTGCAGAGCAACAGCTCGCTCATCCAGCACCATAGTTTGATTCTTCATGTAGGCTGGCTGCCTGATTTTCCTCAGTGCCTCAGAGACTTCAGTTTCCATCTTGACATAATCAGGCAGGAGACTGCTTATAAAATGCCGACATCCTGGAAAATACCAGAAGGGAAAACTGACTGGCCTGGAGAATTATGCAAATACTGCATTTCTATTACAGTGTTCCTTCATTCCATCACGGTTCACCTTTCGCAGGATTTTTTAATAGCAATTTTAGTGCTGTTTTTAAAGCACATGAACGTGCATTGTGATTGGCTGAGGTGGAACCCACCCATTGTCCTTTGCGTCCTTATTGGCGGTCAATCAATCTCTGTGCCGAACTGATGTGTTTCCTGGTGTTTTCCAGGTTTGTCCAGATTTCTCTCCGACAAAACCCAACAATGTCGACGAAACATTCTGCACCCAAACGACAGAGGAAGATGCTACTTGTGGACATGCTGAAGGAAGGTAGACATCACAAGAAGGTTTGACATTACACAAATATAGGGCGCTATTACGGAATACTCTAAATCAGTCTTCATTTGTAGGAGGAAAGGGAAAAACATGCATATAACAACAATATGCTTTAACAAGGATACAAAAACGCTTCAGCTGAGAAGCACCAGGATGTAGAGGAAAGGTGAAATATCATGGGTCACTTACTAATTTTAATACCTGTCTGGGAAAAGTGAATAAAATGTCTGGTTAGGGGTTTTTACAGCTTTAAACAGAACCTAGTATGCTCATTTTTTGACCTTTTGTATTGAGTTGTGGTCTCCTATAGAGCAGCTACACACAATAACCCGCACAAAAAACTTTTTAGATTTTGCAAAATCTACACCTATTCCATCTATATTTCCTTGGATCTGTGCTTCCTTCTTCCACCCACAGCCCGCCTCCGAGCATGCCCGCTCCACTGTGATTGGTTACACGCCCAAAGTGCTTCCTAGCTATGAACCATATCAAGAAGTCCACCCCTCTGTGATGTCACAAAGGAACGGTTTTACCACGCCTTTTGAAACTGAGCGTTTTGAGCTATCCCCAACGTCTTCCAGGGCTCACTTACAAAGACGCAAATGTCATTATTTGAAACTTTGAACATTATAACTTTGTAGGTCAGAAAAGTGGAACAAGCATATAGCATACAAAAAGTATACAAATACAAGATATATGTATATATCTTACTTATTGTGTGGAAATATGGGGTAAAAACTATAAAAGCAAGTACCTATTAAGTCATTGTATGGTCATATCACCTTGTACTTCGGTACGAGGTGCATTATTTAAAAAAAAAAAACTAAACTGTATTATGGAAAGCAGGAAGTGAACAAATATAACAGTTACTGATTGTAAAAGTACCATATGAAGGGGTAGGATTTAATACGCTTTGCTTCTTCCTACTCCTTTTGGACATGTGGAACTGTGAACTGATTATGTGATGCATTCAATTGTAATCTGATGCATGTTCAAATGAAATAAAACCATAAAACACAAACTGAGGAACACCTATTGGTCTCTATATTTATAATAGACACTAACTATGACCACTACAGACTAGTAGACTGATCTAATGCCCTGGTTTTTAGATTTTAGAATCTGCATCGGCATTCAGTCAAGCCTAAAAGAGTCCCGGTTTAAACAGTTTTCAACACATTTCATAACCTCAAGACAATGACTTCCTCCCAAAAGATGCCCCCCACCCTGTCCTGAATCCCATCGCATGAGTAATTGTCAGTCCCTGTGAAATAATTGTAGCTTTCAACGCTAATGGAAAATGTGCACATTCATTATTCAGTCCAGAAGACAGAGTGCTGCAAAGTGTCAGGGGAACTATGAGTTATTGCTCAGTGTGAACTAACCTTAGACTATGAAGGAGGCAACAGAGGCCCAGTGCACTTTCTCTTCCTGTGTCCTGATCCCTAATATGTCTCCTCGTTCCCTCGTGTGACCATCTGCACAGGCAGAGCGGCACCATGCAGAGATCCAGACATTGTATCGCAGCTGTGGCGAGCTCAAAGGGCAGCTGATGGGCGCATTGCGTCTTTACGGACGGAATGACAGACGGGTGTGGGTTCTCTCGTGTCACTGCTGCATATGACCACAGGCAGCCATGACGGGTGAAGAAAAGCCAGCCCGTCGTCATGACCCTCTGGGGAGCGCTGTGGGGTTTTACGAGGAAGGAAGGGAGGAGGAATGTGGTTGTGTTGACCTGGAAGATAACACATGGCGAGAAACAGATAGCTTTGATATGTGAACATGCCCGCACTTGTGCTGAGGGAACGAGTCACTAGAAAGTGTTGTTGCCGCTGCACACTGCAGCCAGTCCGTCCATTTATACTCAACGCCCAGCCGACAGAATTCCAGCAATGCACTTAAGCCTTATTTGTTTCCCGTGTCGAGACCCCTGGAGACCGTTGCTGTTATTTAGTCCCACAGTGGAAGTGAAAGCAACAGATTTAATAAGCAGATACAAAAGAAAATGTGCCATTCTCATATACAATACGCATGAATTCAAGTACTACAGTCACCTTGTCCTTGTGGCTTACTCTGAATGTCTATTTAAGAGCCTTGCTACCGATACTTATCTGGGACATTCACACTCTTACAGAGGCTAATTTGATTTTAACAGCTCTTTACTTTATATTGTAAAAAACAACACATCCACTTGAGGAATTACTTTTTTGTGAGCTGTGTTAGAAAAGCGCAATCAGGCAAAATACAAAATATTTCCTGGTGGATTTCCTGCCAGAGCATTTAGCACCTCCAAAGTATTTATTTACCCTCTTTAGTGCCACTATTGCTGCTCTGTGGCACATCAAACTAAATAGAGCAACAATACGTGATGTATTTGTACAATTAATGTACAAATATAAATAAAAAAATATATATAAATTATGTATAATAAAAATATAAAAAATATATAATTTTATATATATAAAATATATATAATTTTTATATATAAAATATATATAATATAATATATATATATATAATATTAAATATAATATATATAAATATAAATAAATATACATATATATATAAATAAATATATTATATAATGTATATAATATTTTGTATATTATATATATAATATAAAATAAATATAAATAAAAAAATATATAAATTAGATATAATAAAAATATAAAAATATATAATTTTATATGTAAAATATATATGTAATATAATATAAAATATAATATATAAAATATATATAAATAAATAAATATATTATATAATATATATAATATTTTGTATATTATATACATATAATATAAATATATATAAAATATAATATAATTATATATATAATTGTATATAAAATCATATAATTAATTGTATAATTATATAAAATATAATATAAAAAATTGTGTATAAATTAAAATGGTAGGGAAAATAACTGTTTCAGGTGAATGTCGCTTGAGCAAGTCTAAACACAGAACAGGAAGTCGGGAGGAAATAAAAGACACAGAGACAGACAACAAAAGAAAAAAAATTTAAGTAAAAGTTGCTGAATTTGCACATTTCCTGAGCCAATACAGGGCAGAAACTTAAAATTGAAGTTGATGTGAGCATCTCTTCTCAACTTGGTCCGCAAGACCCGCCTACAATCTGACATTTCATAATATCATGTTGCAGAAACATTTATTATACACCATAACTTTTTTCAGTCTGTGTATTGTCTTTAATGCAAGAGTGACATCATTATTGTTGTAGAAATTTGGGCAAGGCCAAATCTACGCCTGGTGTATATAATAAATACATCTTCAAAACTACTGAAGATCAATGGAAGGGCATATACATCAAGTCTATATTTTCATAAGTTTATATTTTTAAAACAACTGTTTTCTTTTTGACTTATAAGAACTACTTCTGTCAAATGCACACAGCCCTTCTTCAGAACACACACAAGGATGGTGCACTTGCTCCGCTCCTCCCGACGACCCGCCCACCAACCCGGGACAGGAGTCACGTGTCCCACCGCCTAGCTTCACAAATCAAACTCACCCAACACCACCAAGCAGTTGTGTGGAAAGAGAGAGAGAGAGAGCGAGGACGATGAGACGCAGAGATGCGTTCAGGGACAGAGAGCCACTCCATCACCCACAGAGTGACGATGAAGAGGGTTCAGTAGAGGACGAATCCAAAATGTCTCCCCAAAGAGGAGGCTTGGTGATAAGCATCTGAACAGGAGCCATGAGGGTTCTGACGTCCAACTTGTTCGCTCTGCTCTTCCTGGGCGCCTTCGCGGGGGTTTTCTATGTATGGAGCGCACTGGAGGACCGCTTGCAGCGACACAAACGGGGCTTGGGTGCTTTTTACCCTAAATTGCTTGTGGACTTCACGGCTAAAACTTCCCGGGCTCTGCTTACGGTTCCAGTGGCGCAAAGAACCGGATCCGAACTCAAGGTTCACAACCTGAGCGCTGCGTCTGGAGGGAGTCGAAATGGCAATATGATCGGGGATATGTCGACTCGGCAGCGGGTGTCTGTTAACTTGGACTCCCCTTTAGAGAATGGGATATTTTGGAGCGACTGGCTGGAGGGTTTACTCCCGGTTGGCTTCACGGAGGAATACGCCCGGACATGGCGCGACAGGGCGAGGACAGCACGGGTAGTGAAGCTGGAACCAGGATGCGGTAGAGTATCCAATCAGCTCGCCACATTCGCGGATGGTTCCAAAGCGTGCGTCCGTTACGGCATCAACGCGGATCAGGTGCAAGGTGAAACTTTGACGTATTACCTGGCGTGTTTGCTGGGGATAACGAACCTGCCCCCTTTAGTGTTGTCCCAACTCAACACTTACAGCGAACAATGGGCGGCTGTGAGGACGCGTGTGGAGGGATTACAATGGAGCGAGCGCGCAGTGGTTTCGCTCACCGAGTGGGTTTCGGACCTCAGCGGGGTTGTCACACCTGCTCCTCTCAGGCAGGAGAGCAGCGGGTTGCACCCTGAGCTCCGTAACAAAACCAAATCGGAGCTCTTGGATCTCATGCAGTGGAGCGATCTCATCATATTTGACTACCTGACAGCCAACTTTGACCGGCTGGTGAGCAATCTCTTCAGCCTTCAGTGGGACCCACGCATTATGGAAAGAGACACTAACAATCTCCTTAAAACACCCCGTGGAGACCTAGTCTTCATCGATAACGAAGCCGGACTAGTGCACGGTTTCCGGGTGTTGAACATGTGGGAGAAATACCACCAGAAGGTCCTGAGTTCCGTGTGCGTGTTCAGGAACAGAACGGCGCAGCGTGTGGCTGAGCTCCACGGGCGCAGGGACACCAGAAGAAGGCTGCTGGAGCTCTACAGAGACAGCGAACCTTTGTCCGCCAAGTTGGGGTTCCTCTCCGACGAGCACGCTGCCTTGCTCCAGGACAGGATAGAAATAGTTCACGCTCATATTTTACACTGCAAAAAGAAGTATGGCTGACTCTAAGCACGGCGTGGGTTGTACCATCTCCCACTGGGACGTTTTGTTTTCATGATCCAACTGAACTACCTCTTAGGGATGAAATGCAATGCCTAATTTCTATAACTATTTGTACTGTATATGTCTAATTCCCAGCACATTTCACTATGAAGTCCACTTTGTACAGCGTTGTACAGGAACACTATAGTGACTGGAATAGACTACACTA
This sequence comes from Doryrhamphus excisus, assembly GCF_030265055.1. NCBI lineage: Eukaryota > Metazoa > Chordata > Actinopteri > Syngnathiformes > Syngnathidae > Doryrhamphus > Doryrhamphus excisus. The sequence goes on from NC_080471.1 coordinate 22,199,871, forward strand.
GTGACCGGGGGGGGTGTACATCATGTAGCCTCTATTGCTGTATATGCGTTGAAATTGTTGCCTTGTGGTATATTATCTTCAAAAATGGACTCCCAAGCCTTAATATTTACAGTCCATTATTAAACAATGCAGTTTATGTTAGAATCCAGTCGCTTTTATAGAAAATATAAAAAATATATCTTGCACAGTAATTTGTCATAGGCATCACGTGCACTATTGTAATTTGAATTTTTTTTAATTCTGCCTTAAAAGTGTAGCATATTCATTCACGGTGAACACTGTCATGTTGTAATTAATGTACAGCAACTTGTGTTTAATTGTAACATTCCATATAAGATCCCCCCTTTTTTTTCTGAAATACACACTAATTTATGTTAATGCTGTGTTCTGTTTTACTGTCCTACAGTGCATCAAACATTTCTTTTGCTGTGCTTGATGATGACAGTGCGCTCATTGTGTTGTATAAACGCATGGAACTGGCATGAATGTTCCCTCTGAGCCGTTCTGTCAGCCAAAGGCACGCTACAATGGCAAAAAACGCTAATCCTTTCTAATCTTACCAGGAATTATAAAGGAGGAGACAAGTGACACCGTTTGATACATTTTCAGAAGGATTTGCTGCATTAAAATAAGTTGTAATTTTTGTCCTCTACCTGAATTAAGGTATTTTTTAATAGTTTCAGCTGAAGAATGAACTAAATATATGGGAAATTAAGATTCATTAGGGGTGTGTATTGGCAAGAATCTGGCAATACGATACGTATCACGATACTAGGCTCACATTACGATATATCACAATATATCACGATACTGTTAACAAGGTGATATTTTTTTGTTTTTCTTGTAGTTAAAGATTATTTCCTGGAAAAACTGAATTACACCAGCAATATACATTTACTAAACACATTTTTATTCCATTAGAACAGTATGTTATGCTGTATCACAAACTTAAAGTGTAGTATTTGGATAAATAAATTAAATTTACAAAAAAAAAAACATAAAAAACAAATAAATTAAATTATGTCTCAAGATCCTGCTCAAATGTTCACATTCTATTAGCTGTGAAAAGATGTAGCGTATACATTCATTCATTCATTTTCTACCGCTTTTCCTCATGAGGGTCGCGGCTGTCTTTGGGCGAGAGGCGGGCTCTACCCTGGACTGGTCGCCAGCCAATCACAGGACACATATAGGCAAACAACCATTCACACTCACATTCATACCTATGGACAATTTGGAGTCGCCAATTAACCTAGCATGTTTTTGGAATGTGGGAGGAAACCCACGCATGCACGGGGAGAACATGCAAACTCCACACAGAGATGGCCGAGGGTGGAATTGAACGCGGGTCTCTTAGCTGTGAGGCCTGCGTGCTAACCACTTGTTTTGCAGACCCCCAAAAATATATATAGAAAAGATTTATATGCAAAAGTTAATGTATTTTTTAGCCGAGGGTGGAATTGAACCCTGGTTTCCTAGCTGTGAGGTCTGCGCGCTAACCACTCGTCCACCGTGCCATCTGCAGAGTATACAGTCCCTGACTTATCCACCATCAAAAGAGTATTTTTGTGGAACAAAGTAACTAATATCAGTAAAAAGTCCTTTTAGGATGCTTAAAATAACCATTATTTAACAAAATAGTGATATCAATTTGAAAAACTAAATACCCGCAATATCACAGTACTACTTTTGTAGTATACAAAAGGACTTTTGCATTTCTTGCTAGCGGCAGGTCCTCATTGTGTCTCGTAGATTTGTCGTGTTTCCCAAATACTTTATTCGGACATGACACATTTTACAAATGGCGTGGGTTTTTTACATTTCTGCACTTTGTGTAGTGCTACTTTTTTTTAAAAATCCAAAATTTGTCCATAACTTCAGCCTTTGTACGCCGCAGGGGCCACTGTTATGTGCTGGCATTCTGCCATGTTGAACTGTGTTTATGTGTGAGGACGTTTCACTCGTCAATCTCGTTTAACGTTCCTTGCCTAATTGACTACGTAAACGTGCTGCCACTTAACGATCGGAGGTTTCAATTAACATCAGAAATGAACCTTTTGCACTTGAATAAATACCATATACAGTAGGGGTCTCAAACATGCGGCCCGCGCAAGTTTGATATGGATGCTGTATGGTATCATGTACCCAGAAAAAATTATTACGTTTGATTAATGTTCATGTTAAAGGTTAAATAACTGTTAATAGTTATCCTCCCTACCCGTGTGGAAGTGGTAAGTTTTTGGCTATTTAAGTTTAAAGGAAATAACTTGAAGGCTACCGTTTAGGTCGCTAGCTCTCTAGTTTGCGAGTTAGCATGTGTCACAAGACCCTGCAGTTGCGCAATATGTTGTAAATAAAAAGAGTATAAATGTGACTATAGTCGTGTTTTGTCATGTCTACAGGGCTCTAATAATGCTTTGTTCATTTTAATCCGAAAAAAATTAATTTGTCTACCGACCAACTATATGTGTTTTTTAAGTTTTTATTATTTGCAGTTTTATTATTATTATTACATTTATTTATTTATTATTTATTCTTGATTTGTTTATTTATTTTTCATCTTATTTTGTGTAGAAAAATAAAAAGTAAGATATTTGAGAACAGTGGAATGTTTTATCAGAGCTTTTCTTGTAGAAAATTGGAACCAAAGCGAAGTTTTTAAAAAAATTTTGTTTTTAATAAATAATTTTTTTTTTTTTTTTTGGAAAATCTAATGCGACCCAGTCTCACGCAGTAAATTGAGTTTGAGACCCCTGATATACAGTCTATGATAAATGCCTAAAAATATCCATATCATACTTAATATTAATATCGATACAGTATCGTGGAACGAAATATTGTGATATATCGCCAAAACTATATTTTCTTACACCCCTAATCGGCCTGAAGGTCAGTATTATTATCTCAGGCTTTCTTACATCACCACATGAGTTTTTAATTTAGCCCTTTCAGAAAGGCCCCTTTCCTATTAGTTCCAACACATATTGGACTTCTCTGAGCTTCACAGGAAGAAACATATTGTGAAAGTCTGTATCTTGCAAATGGTTTCTTTTACTACTTTTAATGTTCAGCCAACTTCAGGGAACATCACTGCGTGTACGGCTCTGTATTCGGATGAAAGGATTACAGCTTCCTGTTCCAATAGTGCCTTATCTTTTACTTCGCTATTTGGGGCATGTGGCAGTGATTTGCGGTTTTCCACAACAGAGATGCAGTGTACAGGGTTAAGCAGGTATAACTAGACCCCCTCCCCGACCCCCACATCCCCAGTCCAACCACCTGCTTCAGCTGCTGGGAGATCAATATGTGCACTGGCTGTGGGGAAAAAGGAGGTCATGGTAATGGCTTGGGCGCTGCTGGTTCTACAGTGAGTACGCTGACTTGAATTTCAGTGAGGGTGGGGGGGTTTATGTGGATTCTGAGTGCAGCTGGGCACCGTCTAAGCATGCCTGTTCATGCTGAACCCTGCAGGAGATTTACGACAGGCTGCAGACACCAGGGATTAAACACAATGTTTAACTGAGGTCTGCATGTGTAAACCAGACTCACAAGCTTCCTGTCCTGCCTTTTAAGAATTCCCTCAAATCTTACCCTTTGTGCTTCATCTAGTTATACTTAAATGAACCTCCTAAATGTATTGAGATGTTGTTTTTTTTTAATCCATGACCACAGCAGCTGCAGTCAAGTTAACCCTTAGATGCATGAGTGACTGGACCCTACACTCTTCCATAAGTGGGTCAAAAATGACCCATACTAGAATCAATGCCTTTTTATGCAAATTTTGCCATTTTGGTTAGGAATAATCACTTGTATGATATTTAGTATTATATTTAGAAGTTGATAAGTTGATAAGAATCAAAAGGTTCCTATTGGATTCCATAGAAAATGCATGCAGGTCATTTTTTGACCCACTTATGGAAGGTTGGGGTAGTAACACAAAAACAAAAAATTCTTAAAATGTATAAAAGGTAAGTTAAAAATGTGAATGGAATGATATCAAAAACATGTTTTTTGAGGAATACCTGGAATATGAATTGATAAAAAATTTTCATTACAAAGATATTTCAAGAAAACAACCTGTCCGGGTCATTTTTGACCCACTTATGGAAGGTTGGGGTAGTAACACAAAAACAAAAAATTCTTAAAAGTATTAAAGGTAAGTTAAAAATGTGAATGGCATGATATCAAAAACATGTTTTTTGAGGAATACCTGGAATATGAAATGACAAAAAATTTTAATTACAAAGATGTTTCAAGAAAACAACGTGACCGGGTCATTTTTGACCCACTTATGCATTTGAGAGTTAATGGACACTTTATAAATCACCATTAACTTTTTACCGGATTACTCACACTTCCTTCTTGGTTTATTCAAAGCTTTTCAAGTCTGCACTCAATTTATTCTCAAACTCAGAACCAACAGAATCTGGTGTAACGCAGTCAAACGAATGAATCTTTTCCTATAGCTCATGGCACTGGAGTAGTATGCGGTACTTAATTGCACCCTTCCAAATGCCAACAAGCTGTGGTTGTCTTCACATGTGGTACTTTTGTGTGTCGGTACATAGAACCGCCAGCTCAGATGGTGATGCAGCCCTGGGGCCCGCAGCAGGTCCGAGCCCAGATCTGCAGGTACTTGAACGGATCTTCCTCTTATTTGTGCACATTGCAAACATTCCAGAGGGGCAGAGGGAGGATCATCACCATGGACACACACACATGCACGGAACAGGAAAATGAAACAGGAACCAGCTGTGTACACAGGCTGTCTTTAATGTTGAAAATTTAACCCGTGAGCCCTTTTTTTTCTCCTCTTGCGTTTTACAGATGCGACTCCTATCAGCTTCGACTATACAATTATTGTTAATACTGGCATATAGAAATTGATAATGGTAATGGTTTTATTCCATTTGAACATGCATCAGATTACAATTGAATGCATCACATAATCAGTTCACAGTTCCACATGTCCGAAAGGAGTAGGAAGAAGCACAGCTTATTAAATCCTACCCCTCCATCTGGTACTTTTACAATCAGTAACTGTTACATTTGTTCACTTCCTGCTATCTTAATTTAATTTAATTTAATTTAATTTAATTTAATTTAATTTAATTTAATTTAATTTAATTTAATTTAATTTAATTTAATTTAATTTAATTTAATTTAATTTAATTTAATTTAATTTAATTTAATTTAATTTAATTTAATTTAAAATTTAATTTTAATCTTAAATTTTAAATTAAATTTTATTTTAAATCTGAATTAAATTAAATTAAAATCTGAATTTAATTAAATTAAAATCTGAATTTAATTAAATTTAATTTGAAATTTAATGTTAAATTAAATTAAATTAAATTAAATTAAATTAAATTAAATTAAATTAAATTAAATTAAATTAAATTAAATTAAATTAAATTAAATTAAATTAAATTAAATTAAATTAAATTAAATTAAATTAAATTAAATTAAATTAAATTAAATTAAATTAAATTAAATTAGTTTACTTTAGTTTACTTTAGTTTACTTTAGTTTACTTTAGTTTACTTTAGTTTACTTTAGTTGACTTTAGTCACGTACCGAAGTACGGGGTGATATGACCATACACTGACATAATGGGTAGCATAGTAAGTGTCAATATAGTGATATATATAGCACATCATGACTGGTTCAAGGCTCTTCATCCTTGTATTTAGCAAACATCAACAATTCCTCTCTTGTAGAGAAGTATTGGATGACATTTTTAGGTAATTGGTTATTTTTAGCCTTATGCATTATTTTAGCTGTTTAGCTAAATAAATGTTAAATTAGCTGTTTAATAAACAGATTGTAGGCACAATTCCATTAAAAAGTGATATGTAATATTATACCGGGTTGTTTTGTCCTACAACAAGTGTGTGTCTCCCCATCGGTAGACTCAACATATATGAGTGGAGAGACATAACCGGCATTCTTTCAAGGCTACATAGTGCAGGGGACTTCCTGTGCATGGCTGAATGATTTCATTATAAAACACAGCACATAGGGGGAGAGTCACTTAGTCACAGCTGAGTGAATGCCGACCATAAAGGGTCAATCGGGGTGGGGGAGGCCGGGGCAACAACTAGAGGGGCTTTCACGTTGTGGGCTTGGACATCCAGGCGCTGGTGTGCTGGGAGAGCTGGCACAAAGCCTGACTGTGTTCAAACCAGGGGGCGCGGGCGTAAGGTCAGGGCCTTTGGGTTTTGTTCCTCAAGAAAGAAAAAGTTGTCATCAGGAAAGGGAACAACACATTGCTTTGCTGAAATGCAAGGATGAATACTTTCTTTGTGATTGACAGAATTCTATTTTGATTTGACTGAATTATTATATTTCATTATGATGGCAGAATTCCCAGATATCAGCAAAAGTAATGGATTTTTCTGATTGTATATTCACAAATGCCATGTAGCTTGCATTATACAATAATCCATGTCAGCGTAATCAAAATAAGACGTGTTATAACCTCATTTGAGCTTTTCTCTATTTTCCCTTAATACGATTAGCTTCATGGTCGTCTATGCACACATAAAATAAATCCAGATTAATTTCAACACTTAATTCCATCCTATTTGTTATGCTGCGCCCTTCAAAGTCTGTCTCAAAGTGTCATGTCCTGCAAAAATGTGTCAGTTTATTATTATCGAGTCTAAACATTTACATTTCATTACATAAGGAGAATAAGGGTATGATATTTGTTATTTTTTATGTAAACGACTTTTGTGTAAATTATGTGCTCTGATGTTAAGCTCCGCGTACTTTATGTCCAACTTGATTTGATTTTCATGAGCACACATAGCTCTGAGTTTGCAAAAAAACAAAAAACATTGTAACATACTCTATATAACTTTCATTCATTCATTCATTTTCTATCACATTTTCCTCACGAGGGTCGCAGGGGGTGCTGGAGCCTATCCCAGCTGTCTTCGGGTGAACTTTGAAGCTACCGCCATTAATACAACAAAATTTTGCTGTGTTGGTCGCATTTTTGCTTGATTGAAAAATATGTTGAAGAGGTCGTCAGACAAGTAAACAAGTTTACAGTTTGGGGTTGTACTACCCAGCATGCCTTGCGGGCATTTGGAGTTCATTCATTCATTTTCTACCGCTTTTCCTCACGAGGGTCGCGGGGGGTGCTGGAGCCTATCCCGGCTGTCTTCGAACGAGAGGACAAGTAAAGAAGTTTACAACATACATCGTTGTTGCAGTTGTACTACCCAGCATGCCTTGCGGGCATTTGGAGTTCATTCATTCATTTTCTACTGCTTTTCCTCACGAGGGTCACAGGGCGGAGCTGGAGCCTATCCCAGCTGTCTTCGAGCGAGAGGACAAGTAAACAAGTCTACAACATACATCGTTGTTGCAGTTGTACTACCCAGCATGCCTTGCGGGCATTTGGAGTCCATTCATTCATTTTCTACCGCTTTTCCTCACGAGGGTCACGGGGGAGGCTGGAGCCTATCCCAGCTGTCTTTGGGCGAGAGGCGGGGTACACCCTGGACTGGTGGCCAGCCAATAACAGGGCAAATATAGACAAACAACCATTCACACTCACATTCATACCTATGGACAATTTGGAGTCACCAATTAACCTAGCATGTTTTTGGAATGTGGGAGGAAACCGGAGTACCCGGAGAACATGCAAACTCCACACAGAGATGGCAGAGGGTGGAATTGAACCCTGGTCTCCTTGCTGTGAGGTCTTTCTCCCAACATTTTGCTGTGTTGGTCGCATTTTTGCTTGATTGAAAAATATGTTGAAGAGGTCGTCAGAAAGGTAAACACGTTTACAACATACATTGTTGTTGCAGTTGTACTACCCAGCATGCCTTGCGGGCATTTGGAGTTCATTCATCCATTTTCTACCGCTTTTCCTCATGAGGGTCACGGGGGGAGCTGGAGCCTATCCCAGCTGTCTTCGAGCGAGAGGACAAGTAAACAAGTTTACAACATACATCGTTGTTGCAGTTGTACTACCCAGCATGCCTTGCGGGCATTTGGAGTTCATTCATTCATTTTCTACTGCTTTTCCTCACGAGGGTCGCGGGGGTGCTGGAGCCTATCCCAGCTGTCTTCGGGCGAAAGGCGGGGGTACACCCTGAACTGGTGGCCAGCCAATCACAGGGCACATATAGACAAACAACCATTCACACTCACATTCATACCTATGGACAATTTGGAGTCACCAATTAACCTAGCATGTTTTTGGAATGTGGGAGGAAACCGGAGTACCCGGAGAAAACACACGCATGCACGGGGAGAACATGCAAACTCCACACAGAGATGGCCGAGGGTGGATTTGAACCCTGGTCTCCTAGCTGTGAGGTCTGCGCGCTAACCACTCGACCGCCGTGCTGCCCGAATTCAATGGTGTTTCCCACCTTATTTAATAAAGTGCTGCCACTCGTGTTAGAACCAAGACAGCTCACACAACTTTGTTTACGTCAACTGATGCAATCACGTACATGCCCGAGACAACACGTCACGCTATTGTGACTCCGCCAACCCCACAGCAGTATGCAACAATTTGACACTTTCTGGTGGGTTATTAAACACAAATAATTTCAAAACGTATTATAACACTCAGAGTTTTGCAGTGTGCTCATCATGCCTCATCATGTAAACAACCACATTGGGAGCGTTGGGAGCGCAATACTTGATATATCCTGCTTCCACAGGTAGAAAGGAGACAGACATGGACGCACAAAATAAAGATGATAAATTGATTCAATGGGTGGAATCTGTCTATAGTGTCCCAACTCTAAAAGAACCACTATCCATTCTTCAATAGAGTGGATGCCTTGTTTGGGCTAATTTGTTAGGTGCAATTTTCACCATATTCTCGCCCAAAGTCAGCTGGGGTAGGCTCCAGCATACCCCCGCAACCCTTGTGAGGATAACTGAATGGGTTCATTTTAAACATTCATTACATTAAATTAACTTTTGCATATCAATCTTTTCTATATATATATATTTTGGGGGGTCTGCACAGCAAGTGGTTAGCACACAGGCCTCACAGCTAGGAGACCCGAGTTCAATTCCACCCTCGGCCATCTCTGTGTGGAGTTTGCATGTTCTCCGGGTACTCCGGTTTCCTCCCACATTCCAAAAACATGCTAGGTTAATTAGCGACTCCAAATTGTCCATAGGTATGAATATGAGTGTGAATGGTTGTTTGTCTATATGTGCCACCCTGTCTCTCGGCCAAAGTCAGCTGGGATAGGCTCCAGCATACCTCCATGAACCTTGTGTGGATAAGCAATATAGTAAATGAATGAGTTCATTTTAAACATTCATTACAATTAATTAATTTTTGCATATAAATCTCTTCTATATATATTTTGGGGGGTCTGCACACCAAGTGGTTAGCACGCAGGCCTCACAGCTAGGAGACCCTAGTTCAATTCCACCCTCGGCCATCTCTGTGTGGAGTTTGCATGTTCTCCCCGTGCATGTGTGGGTTTTCTCTGGGGACTACGTTTTTTCCCACATTCCAAAAACATGCTAGGTTAATTAGCGACTCCAAATTGTCCATAGGTATGAATGTGAGTGTGAATGGTTGTTTGTCTATATGTGCCCTGTGATTGACTGGCGACCCCGAATCTCGCTCGAAGACAGCTGGGATAGGCTCCAGCACCCCTGTGACCCTCGTGAGGATAAGCGGTAGAAAATGAATGAATAAATAGATTTCAGGTATATGTTTTGTTTACACAATGTTCGAGAGTTACAGACAAGTATTTGCTATGACTTGCAAAGTTTTCTATTTTGTTAAATGAACTCATATTTCACATGGCACTTGATTGGCATTTGATTGATATTTCTCTTTTGATGCTTTGCTGCAGCTTGGGTGCTACTTTCTAGAGCACGCTCATTTGCATCAGGCTCATCTCTATGTAAATGAGAATTAGTGTGCTTATGGAAATGACTCTTGAGTTTTCTTTTTTTAACTCAAGTTTAAAAGAATGGTCACATACACATTTTACTGCAGAATGTGTCTAAAGACAATGATTCAGATACAGTATTTATTTATGCAAATTTTAATAGTGGCATCACAGCTCAAATGGTTGTATATACTGAAATTATTGGAAAAAAATAAGCATCAAAGTGAGAGTAGATAATAAATATAAAAATTAGTGACTTGACTACACTATAAACACACACACAAAAAACAAAAAACTCACAAACAAAACTCACTTATCAGCTGCTATATAAACATGGAACCTATCTAAAGAACGATTAGATTTCCATTTTTCATCAGAAGAAAATGTTTCTAACTTTTTCTCTACTTAAATTATCCGTTGTGGAACATAAGTACATTTCAGGGAAATATTAGTTGCCAACTAAAAAAAGTGAAAAAAAAAAAATTTTGTGTGTGAAAATACACATTTTACTTTGACACATATATTTAGCTATTGTGACAGCTAATTACAATCTCAATTACAGTATTTATTTATGCAAATATTAATAGTGGCATCACAGCTCAAATGGTTGTATATACTGAAATTATTGGAAAAAATAAGCATCAAAGTGAGAGTAGATAATAAATATAAAAATTAGTGACTTGACTACACTATACACACACAAAAAAACAAAAAACTCACAAACAAAACTCACTTATCAGCTGCTATATAAACATGGAACCTATCAAAAGAAAGATTAGATTTCCATTTTTCATCAGAAGAAAATGTTTCAAACTTTTTCTGTACTTAAATTTTCCGTTGTGGAACATAAGTACATTGCAGGGAAATATTAGTTGCCAACTAAAAAAAAGTGAAAAAAACTTTTTGTGTGAAAATACACATTTTACTTTGACACATATATTTAGCTATTGTGACAGCTAATTACAATCTCAATTACAGTATTTATTTATGCAGATATGAATAGTGGCATCACAGCTCAAATGGTTGTATATACTGAAATTATTGGAAAAAATAAGCATCAAAGTGAGAGTAGATAATAAATATAAAAAATAATGACTTGACTACACTATAAACACACACAAAAAAAACAAAAAAACTCACAAAAAAACTCACTTATCAGCTGCTGATGGTGCTTGTTTGACAAAGGAGGATGAAGTTTTGTGATTTGCTTTGTTTGCCGTGACAAAGTCGTACCGGCTTTGTGCCAGACATGCCTGAAGTGCAGAGAGAATCAATACACAGAAGGGCAAGAGGACGTGTGATGACAAAATTCTTCCACCCTGCTGAAAAAGCATATTCCTCCAGGCGAGCTTGATCCTTTGCTCTCTCCTTTGCACTGCTTGCCTTCGGAGTCTACCCTGTACAAGGTGGTCACTCATAGTCGTCTTTGTGAATTATAGCACCCATCGACAGTCCCGGAGCTCTGTAATTTGGTCATTTGTATGTAAATTGTGCTTTGTAGAACTATTGCAGTGTGTTGTACCACACAAATACTATTCCTACCTTGCTCCATAATGCTGTGCTTTCACACAGGAATTATTGCAGCACTGCGGAGATGTCAGAAGAGTCAATCAGTGAAGTAGATAGGTGACAAAGAGTAGCAAGAGAAGCAGACGGAACCTCGTGAGTGCAGGGCTGAGAAGCGACATAAAAGGTAGTTATTTTGGGGTTACATCCAGGTGCTATCCTCTCTCTCTCTCTCTCTCTCCCGCAGTGTCAGTCGGATGAGGCAACGGCTCGCCAGAGGCAAACATTGGGCGGGGGGGCTTATGGCTGACTCTGTAGTTTCATTGTCATTCCAACAAGATTTGACATGCCTTGCTCATGGTGAGATGACACCACAGAGTATAAGGTCCAGACGACTGGGGGACAGTCTGTCCTAATTGTCGCATGATGCTGAATGAAACTGATGTGAGCGGATGAATAGACTGCTTGGGCATGGGTGTAAAAACAGACCATAAACCAAAGTGGATGTCGCCTTTGAGTACGGAAGGGGGAAAACAACAGACGCGCTTTGTTTCTAAAGGTCAGCGCACTGGCGAGAAAAATCACCCCCAGTTCTCATGTGATTCATTACCTTAGTAAATAACAAGGTTAAAATGTCCCTTTTAAAATGATGGTCTCATTCTGAGTCAGAGACAAAATAAAACACTGGGTGTTGTCTGACGCTACACTGGAACTTTGAACAACAGCTACTTTTGTATGGTGTTCTTTGGTTTCTCCACCAGATTCAACCGTTACTCCTCGCCAACACTTCTGGCACAAAATAAAACAAAGTGGTGACGGTCAAAATACCAAAAACGAGACTTCAAAGCGAATCCACAGAACAATAAATAACATCACATTTGTTGAATCCAATTCTTCTATAAAGCGACATATTTCAAAACATCACTTTCAATATTATTTTTGACGGAATGTCTGGAATTGCTCTAAACAGGTCATTTTAGTGAATACAGGATGATGACAATGAAGTGAAAAAGGTCATAACAACAATAAATAACACAAGATGTGCACTTAAAAGAATTACACAAAGAGCACAAAGCCAATATTCACTGAACTTCGCAGCAAGGACAAAGAAACCTTATCTAATTCGGGAAGGAGATGAATAAAAATGCACATAGTTTACAACTGGATCATTTTTTTTCATAGCATAAAAACGCTTTCATTTTACTGTAGCGGCAGTAGTGCTATTTCTTTCACTCTTCAGTAATGACATGGAGACTAAGAATCATCTTGAAATAGTAAATTATATTAATAACATATTGTATAGATTTAGGCTTTGAGTCGAACACTTAAGCATAACCTTGAATTACCTGAAAGCAGTGCTTCAATTATTTTGCTCCCCTTGTGACAGAATTTTTTTTTTCATTGAATTATTCATTTTATTTTACAGTGCAACCTTGGTTAGCGTGTTTTTTGGTTAACAACAAAAAGAATGCAAAATGTTGCCTTGGTTTGCATACATTCTCCAGTTTGCATGTATTATGTCAAGATATCTTGTCCTGTTATTAACTCATTGAAGTCATTTGTCAAAAGACGTTAGCATGTTTTTTGGTTATCAACAAAAAATATGCTAAATTTTGCCTTGGTTTGCATACATTCTCCAGTTAGCATGTATTATGTCAAGGTATCTTGTCCTGTTATTAACTCATTGAAGTCATTTGTCAAAAGACGTTAGCATGTTTTTTGGTTATCAACAAAAAAATATGCTAAATTTTGCCTTGGTTTGCATACATTCTCCAGTTAGCATGTATTATGTCAAGGTATCTTGTCCTGTTATTAACTCATTGAAGTCATTTGTCAAAATACAACCCAATTTTAGAAGATATGTTCCCCTTGTGGACCGAAATGATTTATTATTAATTGAATTATTCATTTTATTTTACAGTGTAACCTTGGTTAGCATGTTTTTTGGTTATCAACAAAAAAAATGCTAAATTTTGCCTTGGTTTGCATACATTCTCCAGTTAGCATGTATTATGTCAAGCATCTTGTCCTGTTATTAACTCATTGAAGTCATTTGTCAAAAGACGTTAGCATGTTTTTTGGTTATCAACAAAAAAATATGCTAAATTTTGCCTTGGTTTGCATACATTCTTCAGTTAGCATGTATTATGTCAAGCTTCTTGTCCTGATATTAACTCATTGAAGTCATTTGTCAAAAGACAACCCAATTTTAGATGAGATGCTCCCCTTGTGAACAGAAATGTTTTATTTTTTTATTGAATTATTTATTTTATTTTACAGAGTAACCTTGGTTAGCATGTTTTTTGGTTATCAACAAAAATTTATGCTAAATTTTGCCTTGGTTTGCATACATTCTCCAGTTAGCATGTATTATGTCAAGCATCTTGTCCTGTTGTTAACTCATTGAAGTCATTTGTCAAAAGACAACCCCATTTTAGAAGATTTTGACTGATATGTCAAGACACACGGAATATTACGTTCTTTGGCTATATAAACAAGGAAACTATCAAAAGAAAGATTAGGCTTCCATTTTTCATCAGAAGAAAATGTTTCTAATTTTTTCTGTACTTTATTTATCTGTTGTGGAACATAGGTGCATTTCAGGAAAATATTGGTTGCCAACTAAAAAAGTGAGAATTTTTTTTTTGTGAAACTACACATTTCAAGCATAACTTTTACTTTGACACAAATATTTAGCTATTGTGACAGCTCAAATATTGAAACCAGTGGTGGGTAAACTATAGCCCGGGGGCCACATCCGGCCCGCCAAGTGTTTAAATACGGCCCGTCCATTCTTTCCAAAATATTTCATTGAAACTTAACATACAACTTGGCATCATAACTTGAGCCAACCTTTTGATGGTTTAGGTAGCTTTATTTTGTTTATCAATTTGGTTATTTGATGTGGTCTGCTGGTTATAAAGTATTCCTGAAAAAAGGGACACAAGCACATATTGCAGATTGCATGACACTTTTACAGATACAATTATGTGAGTCAAAACCGTGAGTCAAAAAGTTTGCCCACCCCTGATCTAAACTATACCACAGCATAAACAGAAAAATTCAAAATGAGAATTTATTTACAAATTTTATATAATGAACAATTGCCAGTTTTCACCTTTGAAACTGAACTATCTGCGTGCACATGTGTGTGTGTGCATGCATTAAAATTTCCCTACAATGCGTAACCTTATGCACGCTACACTCCTCCACCTTCTTCCACTTCCTCCTTGCTATCATGGATGTTTTTCCCATTCAAATTCAAGACAAGTTCTTATCAAACACATTTCTGCTACCTTGTGGCCGTTGTTATTTTACAATACTCCAATGTGCTTTTATAATTCAGCACTTTCTTCCACAGAGGCGCTCGTTTTGTCTGCTGTCATTCGTTTCATTCTTTCAGTTTGAAACACCTCATAGAGTACCATTTATCTTATTGAACACCCGGGGTTTGAAATATATGTTATGCCTAATCGCAAAATTCACAGCTACCTTGTGGGACATAAAAAAAAAAAAAAACATACACACTGCAATTTTTGAAGGCAAAAAAAAACTAAAAAACAATGCTTACAAAGTGCAGTGTTGACTTGAAGGACTCTGATGAACACTTCACTTTTCATTGAATAACAAGGAGCTTGTCATCTGCATGGCTTCATTCCAGACATTTTGAATAAATGTTGTTAGCATTGAATGCCTTTTACCATATGAATGGTTGGATGCAGCTCTCAGCCAGTGTATTAATTAAAACATCAGTAGCTGGCATAGAGCTGACCACTTCAGCGTGAACAGCTGGGATAGGCTCCAGCATACCCTTAGTGAGGACAAGTGTTGTAGAAAATGGATAACCTTGAGTATTAATTCTTCATACCTAAAAAGTATTTGTGGTTTTTGTTTTTGTGATTTAAACCTGGTTTGTGCTTCTACGTTTACATTTAGATTGTTAGCTCTTCAATTGAGATGAATTGAAGATTCTAATTCAGATCTTCACAATCTCTTGAAAGTGTCCAACATGCTAACCACTTGTCCACCATGCAGCACACTAGGACAAGCCAGCAAAAATATATGCCAAATAATTTATATGATGCTTTTTGCCATAAATTATGGCTCAGTTGTGCAACTTGTCCTGGGGTTATTTTCATTTTTCTTCCTAAAGCTTAGACTTTAAATCTGCAGACAAGCACCAGTTGCTTAAACGTTGTTACAAGCAAAACATGATTGTAATTGAGCATGGATGGTGAATATAATGCATGGTGCTTTGCAATATTTGGTTAAAATATAGAGAAGAACAAGGAGAAGAAGAAGAAAAAGGGTAATAAAGAACCATAGAAAAAAAACAAATAAGTATCCTGTATAGCATTCTAATATAAGGACATTTTCAATAAAAAAAAGGTGTCCCTTTTTTAATTAAACTAAGGAAGGGGACAAAAGATCTGACTTGACCTCCCCAAACTGAGTTGAGCTTCTTTGCAAGGGTTTTTCCTGTTAGCGGGAACTTTTTCCTTTCCACACTTGCCACAGTGCTTTCCCATGAGAAATGGTTGTATCCCTTTTAATGTAAAAGGGTGTGGTTCATAATATGCACCATATGAAAACATACATGTTGGGAGTTGGCGTCACGGATAGTACAGTGCAAAAGTGTGTGGCACTATTATACATAGACACCCACACACACATATATATATATATATATATATATATATATATATATATATTGCAATGCTATGATGACTGCATATAAATTAGAATGTACCACGTGGGGTCAATCAATATATACATAGTCAGGCAAAATTATCTTACACATTTGTAGGTTAAATAAAAGGCAAATAAAGTAAAGAAACAAAAAAAAGTGTTTGATTTTGGTTTCAATGCACATCCAGTAGCTCTGAAGTTGGTAACCCAAAACAAGATGGTGTTTCCAGCTGGTACGGGAAAAAACACTTTTTTGTTTCTTTACTTTATTTGCCTTTTATTTAACCTACAAATGTGTCAGATCATGTTGCCTGACCCTGTACATACAGTATAGTGTAGTATAGTAAAGTGTTTTTATTTTGAAAAGTACATATAATGCAATTTTGCATTAACGTTTCTTTATAATGCCATTGGTTACGTTTCTTTTTTAGTTGCTGCCATGAATTGGACTTCTTTTCGAAAAGAAAAACACTTTTTTGCTACTTTACTTTATTTGCCTTTTATTTAAGCTACAAATGTGTCATAAAATTTTGCCTGACCCTGTATATACAAATATAGGTGGTATCAAGTAGAACGACGTGCTCAATCACGGTGCAGCGAAACAAAAACCACACATCCATAGCAACTTAATGCTGACATAACTCCAAATGCCCACAAGGCATGCTGGGTAGTACAACTGCAACAACAATGTATGTTGTAAACTTGTTTACTTGTCTGACGACCTCTTCAACATATTTTTCAATTAAGCAAAAATGCAAAAAACACAGCAAAATGTTGGGAGGAAAAAGTACCGCAAACTGTTGGTAGATTCAAAGTTTCCTTTCACTCTCCTTCCACTTTCTTATAACCTGATTTTAGTAGTTTCAACAATCCCCTCGGATGCTTTCTCGTGCTTGATGCATGCCAATAATTTGACCAGCCTGAAACAGATTAACCTCGTTTCCAGAGTCACAGGATGTGTCTTTCAACGGGGTTGTTTAACAAATGAGAAGCGCCTCATTGCATCAGTTGGGGTTAAATAACTTGTTGCCAGCTGAAACCTAATCACCCATACAGTTGTTATCCAATGGGAGGACATTACCTATTTGCTTAGTTAAATCCATGTGGTGACCCTTTTTTATTTTTTTATTTTTTTTATTTTTTTTTAGTAAGACAGTGTATTTGCAGTGAGAAACTACAGAAGATGTTAATGACTTGTTTTAATTTGTAGCCAGTGTTTCTTCGATCAATTCAACATTGCATCAGAGAATACACAAACAACATCAGGGCTTCTTTTTGCCAGTTTACCGGTAGTATATCTACATGCACACTAATTGGTTACTCCAAATGCAATAGATACATCTTCAACACCCTTACCTGTCACTGTAAAGCTCAAAAAGAAGCGTGCAACACACTAGAACAATAACCAAGGGCATGTGGTGTGCAGACATTTGCCCTCAGTGCAATGTAACGCAACAGTTCTACAGGGACGGGTGCTCGGGTGACTTTAGGCATGCAGACTTGATCTTCCTGTGCAGCACTGAAAAGTCAGGTCAGTCACTGACCCCAGTCATGTTGTGTTTTTATAACCCGCAGGCTTTCAAAACAAACTCCCCTCTCCACCGGCCTCTGCTCTTTTTTTTCCCCCCCTCCATATGATGCTCCTACTTGGCAGACAACATATATCTCAGGATCAAGCTTGTAATCTATGGTTTTTCCATAATTAGAATTTTAATTAGGAGTCCTAAGATAGTTAACCACTCACTAATCCATCAAGATAGTAACACGTCAGCATGTTGCTTTTCATAGGTTTAATGATGCCCCTCCCTTTTTCTGCAACCCTGCCCCCCTTTCATGCGTTCCAGGTGTTCCCATAATTCACTTGGCCTCAAATACCACCAGAGCATTCCTGAACTTCAGAGGCGCACCAGCAGATGAGAGCATGGATTTATGGCGAACGGCGTATGGAGGGAGGGACGGGGGGTGTTATATGGGTGAGAAAGAGGTAGGGGCCACTTCAAAGACCAGGAAGCATTTGTTGTTCTCTCCAGTGCTCGCATAAAAAGATCCACAATTCTCTCCCTGGCTGTGCTTTTGACAGACGCAGTGTTCAATCACTGCTTTGCACACATTCGATACAGCTTTAGTTTCATTTTTATCCACCGTGACAAGATCCGCTGGGTGCCACGTCTGTCTTACTCTAATGCACATAATTATTTAAGACAAGGTTTAGCCTTTCATTTTTCATGATTTCAAAGGTGACCCTTTGTGGATTGCGTTCTATTCTTTTTTTTTTTTTTTTTATTGCACCTTGCATAAAATATCACATTCTTACGCTGTCCTGTGACTTTGGATATAAAATCCAAGGTTACAGACAAATGCCTATCAAGCTCTATTTGTGCATATGTTAATCGATTTCTCATTTGCATATCTGCTACTATCCTGCAGTAGTATAGTCTATAAGAGTAGCCACGTATACATGGACCCAAATATTCCAATTGCATTCAGTTTATTTGCTTAAACAGAAAGAATCTAACCTTTGTATACACCTCATTCCGAAAGAAAAGTGCCAATCCGAATAAATATATATAATCGGATTCACAGGGGTGGAATCGATTGGAATATTCCTTTCCATGTATACCA
This sequence comes from Doryrhamphus excisus, assembly GCF_030265055.1. NCBI lineage: Eukaryota > Metazoa > Chordata > Actinopteri > Syngnathiformes > Syngnathidae > Doryrhamphus > Doryrhamphus excisus. The sequence goes on from NC_080471.1 coordinate 22,218,584, forward strand.
TTGTTTTCCGGAAAGGTCATTTGGAAAGATTCCATTCGGAAAGAAGAAAAACTCCTCATGTAAACGTGGCTAGTGACAGTTTTAAATTATTGTGTGATGTTTTTAAGTATGATTGTGTCTCGGGGGGGGGGGGGGGGGGGGGGGGTGCAACCGAATTTTTAATTGAATCCGAGCTGGGAAAAAGTCTGCGAAATCATCAGTCTCGGCTGATTGGTTTGACACTTTGTCATGCAATTGTGCTGACTGTGCAGATAAAAGATAACACAAATTCCCATGGATGTGAACACCTTGCCTGTTGTCAAAAGTATTTATTTTCGTACGTGACAATCATAAAGTAATCACAATATCCATCCATACTATGTCACTTACCCTCATCAGGGTTTGCTGCCATACTGTGTCTTTGGGAAGAATCACATCCAGATCTTATCACATGTTATCTTATCACGTCTGACCTTGTGGAACAAATTAATCTAAACTAGGCTTTACTTTCCCAATGGTAATTACCGAAGGGAAGTGTTTATACCAGTTTTAGATGCAGTTTCCAGGAACTAGGGTGATTCAAAAGGCACTGTTTGATATCATTTTTACTTCTCCTGAGGCAATGTGGCCTGCCAACTTTGCCTCATGGAAGCAAAAACTACATTTATATTGCAATATATGTAATATTACACAATAAATGGGCTTTCACTTGTATTAAGAATACTTCGAGATGGTCAAGGGTGAGGGAATGAGGACAGAACCAGCAACATTAACAATGCCGCCTTATTCTATTCTTTATTTATAAATATAACTTGACATTTTTTGGTTGGAGACCAGGGTTCAATTCCACCCTGTGTGGAGTTTGCATGTTCTCCCCGTGCATGCGTGGGTTTTCTCCGGTTTCCTTCCACATTCCAAAAACATGCTAGGTTAATTGGCTAACTCCAAATTGTCCATAGGTATGAATGTGAGTGTGAATGGTTGTTTGACTATATGTGCCCTGTGATTGGCTGGCCACCAAGACAGCTGGGATAGGCTCCAGCAACCCCGCGAACCTGGTAGAAAATGAATGAATGGTCTGTGTGGCGCCTGGATGGTGGACGAGTGGTTACCACTACCACTCAGCTAGGAGACTCGGGTTCGATTCCCCCCTCGGGCATCTCTATGTGGAGTTTCCATATTTCCGTAGTCAGGTTTGCTCCCACATTCAAAAAAACATGCTAGGTTAATTGGCGACTCCAAATTGTCTATAGGTATGAATGTGAGTGTGAATGGTTGTTTGACTATATGTGCCCTGTGATTGGCTGGCGACCAGTCCAGGGTGTACCCTGGCCTTCTCGCCCGAAGACAGCTGGGATAGGCTCCATCAACCCCAGCGACCTTTGTAAGGATAAGCGGTAGAAAATGAATGAATGGTCTGTGCGGCACCTGGATGGTGGACGAGTGGTTACCACTACCACTCAGCTAGGAGCCCCGGGTTTGATTCCCCCCTTGGGCATCTTTATGGGGAGTTTCCATACTTCCGTACTCCGGTTTGGTCCCACATTCAAAAAAACATGCTAGGTTAATTAGTGACTCCAAATTGTCCATAGGTATGAATGTGAGTGTGAATGGTTGTTTGACTATATGTGCCCTGTGATTGGCTGGCGACCAGTCCAGGGTGTACCCTGGCCCTCTCACCCGAAGGCAGCTGGGATAGGCTCCAGCAACCTCGTGAGGAAAAGCGATAGAAAATGAATGAATGAATGTTTTGGTTTGAAGCTTTCATAGAAATATTATTCTTGATTTTCCTGTCAATTTTTCAGATTTTTATATCGAGAGAGACATTGTTGAAGGGCTGCAAAAGCGTGTGCTTTCCCTGAAGTGACACAGTGAGGGTATAAATAGAGCCGGCCCACATATCACTGTACCAGACAGAATGCTGGCATCTGTTGTGCAAAGTATATGAGAACCTTTAAACTACTCGCCATTTCTTTCTCTTCTCATTTCCCTCCTTCTGATCACTCCTTCTATTCTGTGATCCCACTCCTCCATCCCATTTTCTTCATTTGTTGCAGTTGTTTTCCTTTTATATTTCCTTTTTTTTTTTTACCATCTTACCCCTTTGCATCAGACTAATTTCCCCTTTGACCTCCACCTTTGCACTTACTCTCACACATCTGTTGCCATGTGTTGAGTGTTGAGTGATAGGAACCCAATATCTGTGCAGGCAAAGGATCCTATTTCTAAACATACAGTGGGAAGCAAGATAAATAGGGAGGGGAGATGTGGACTAAAACGATGATACCGTGTCTTCCAGTGATTGAAATCCTGATTTCATATTTACATTAGTGAACAAATGTCTCCTCAGGGAGCAACACATGCATGCAAATACAAGTTAATCCCTATGGGATTATGTGATGTATTTGCAAGGCAATTTTGTAAAGGATTACAAGTCCATAAGAGATAAAAGCAAAGTCATTGTGATTCTCGGCAGGTTACTACCGAAACCGAAGCCAATGGTAATTATTTAGCGATCCTATTCTTTGCTGTATCAACCTGTACAAAGGCCGTTTAACCTCTGTGGTTCTACAGCAGGGGTCTCAAACTCAATTTACCTGGGGGGCCACTGGAGCAAGGCTGGGCCGCATCAGGTTTTCCAAAAAAAAAAAAAAAAAACGCATTTATTAAAAACAGAAAAATATACAAACTTTTTCAGTGCTTTGGTTCCGATTTTTGAAAAATAAATAAACAAATCAAGAATAAAGAAAATCAATCAATCAGTAATAAATAAATATAATAATAATAATAATAATAAAACGGCAAATAATAAAAACTTAAGAAACCACATATAGTTGATGGGTAGACAAATTATTTTTTTCAGATTAAAATTAACAAAGCATTATTAGAGTCCTGTAGACATGACAAAACACAACAAATACTCTTTTTTATTTACAACATATTGCGCAACTGCAGGGTCTTGAGACACATGCTAACTTGCAAACTAGAGAGCTAGCAACCTAAACGGTAGCCTTCAAGTTATTTCCTTTAAACTTAAATAGCCAAAAACTTACCACTTCCACACGGATAGGGAGGATAACTATTAACAGTTATTTAACCTTTATTATGAACATTAATCAAATGTAATATTTTTTTTTCTGGGTAAATGATACCATACAGCATCCATATCAAACTTGCGCGGGCACCCCGCGGGCCGCATGTTTGAGACCCCTGTTCTACAGTACTTTGTCTTGTAATGTGTTGGACATATGTATAACATTTATACATTGCGTACAATGCATGCATTTGCAATGGAATTGGCTTCCTTCAACTTGCCGCATTCATTCAACTACAGTAACAGCTTTTGTTTTTTTTTCCCCAGAAGCACACCACTTAATCTCATAATCTGCTTTCACTGTGACTAGTGTTGAATTCATTCAGAGGCAGGGACAAAGAGCGGCCGACTGCAAAGGCATCTGCACGCAGAGACTGAGTCACGTTGCCAGCCAAACTAATAAGCGGCTTAACAGTCATTAGATTTCATTTTTTTTAATGATTCATCCTTTCTTTCTTCTTCATCCCTCTTTCATTTTCATCCGATATGCCTTTCATAGCTCCCACTCCCGTCTTTGACAGGTATTCTTCCATTACTGTTTGCTGACACAGCACTGTGTTTGCCCTCTGGCGGACCAGTCATTGCTTTAAGAGTTGACAGTGGAGAGTCGCAGTTGGATGGCGATCTCGGGGGAAGTGGGGGTGGGGGGGGGGGCACATCAGGAAGATGGCATCCTGTCCAACTGTCAATCGGAGAAAAGCTGCAGGTCATCGTTTCATCCTTTGTTTGCTCACAGCAACGTTCCCATCTGTGAAGACAAAATTCAATCTCCATCCTTTCAGTCAGTGTTTTCCTATCTCCTCCACCCAACCCTTTTGATAAATCTATTCTCTCCTTACGCTCTTCCATTTTTTCCCCCTTCTTTTCTGTTCCCACCTCTGCAAGTGACTACTGCAGCACATTCACCAAAGATCCATTTTTTTTTTTAGCCTTGGGAAAGGTTGTTCGAGCGGAGATTGAATAAATGTCTCTCACCTTTAAATCTGTAATTACCTCAGTGATTGTGCCAAATGCATTTGCAGTCACTCATCTTCCTCCAGCTCTTATTTCCCTCTGCGGCAAGAAGAGAAATAAGGCATGCCGAGCCAACTTTTGACTGGCAGGTAGAGCGCTACCTTTTAGATCAATGCTAGACTTAAGGCCACGGAAGCAGTTACTTTATCCTGAATGCTAAAATAAAGCGGCTTGTGATTTCAAAGCTTTTGGCATTAAGACAGGTGTGCTTTCTTTGGGGAATGTGTTTCCTATTTCTTTTCCAAGCAAGCACTGTGTGAAAGCCCTCAAGGAAATCATCTTTAAAGCTTTGCTGGTTGGGGAAGTCGGAACAAGCAAATACACACATAAATTATTTATCGCTCTTTCATGCATTGCCTATTTCATACCGGTGTTTAAATAGTGTTCTTTTATTTAGCATTAGCGACAATTAAAGTCCCAGTATTGATCCATCTAAAATTTAGCTGTTTGACATCAGATTGACTCAACGTGTTTGGAGGCAGAAACGCTGAATACGACCCCTGAACGTGCATTTAAAAAGGAGTAGGAAGAAAGAAAAGCTTACTAAAATGTTTTACAACAATTGCTAATGCATTTGTTCACTTCCTGTATTCCAAATCTACTATTTGACAATTGTGGAATACATAAAGAAATAATAAGATATATAAGATAATGGGCGGCACGGCGGTTAGAGTGGTTAGCTGCTAGGAGACCAGGGTTCAATTCCACTCTCGGCCATCTCTGTGTGGAGTTTGCATGTTCTCCCCGTGCATGCGTGGGTTTTCTCCGGGTACTCCGGTTTCCTCCCACATTCCAAAAACATGCCAAATTGTCTATAGGTATGAATGTGAGTGTGAATGGTTGTTTGTCTATATGTGCCCTGTGATTGGCTGGCGACCAGTCCAGGGTGTACCCCGCCTCTCGCCCAAAAAGACAGCTGGGATAGGCTCCAGCACCCCCCGCGACCCTCATGAGGAAAAAGGGGTAGAAAAATGAATGAATGAAATATAAGATAATAATAAGTTCATTACCTGAACTCAGACATACAACGAGCCCGGTCATTAGCGTAATGCAAACATGCAATATTTCCATCACTGCCTCTGTCACTACCTGGAAAACATATTTATATATATTTATTTAACAACTCAATACACTCAATACAATACACTCAGATGTGACTTTTACTCATCTGTATACACCATTCATTATTTACACTAAAATTAATATATATTCTGGTGTCTGCAATACATATCTGCTCCTGTGCAATATTATATGTATATCTTGGATATCTTGTATATATCTTGTTAAACTGTCTTTTTTTTAACATTACTTTTTGTATACTTGAGTATTGCACTGAAAGGAGAGACTCTCCAATCTCGTTGTACATCTTGTATAATGACAATAAAGGCCATGCCATTCCATAACAATGTGGTACGATCGGAGTGTCGATAAATTACAAAATATACATAGTTTGATGTTGAGTGATTACAAACAATGTAATACTTTAAGAAGTCCTAAGAAATGAGGAGTTAGTAGTAAGTGGAGGAGTGCTTAGACATACTTAACATTGTATGCACACAATGGTATAAATTGCTCGTTTTAGAGTTCTTTACTTAATCTGTTCCACAATTTGATTCCACATACTGATACATATGTTAAAGGTTTTTAACGATTTTCTTGTGTATAAGTGTTTTAAGTTTTAAGTCATATTTCTCCTCACTTGTCGAGAAGGATTGTATTGCTTTTTTGGGTAGCAAGTTATTGTTTACTTTATGCACTGTGATTTTAGGAAATAGTGTATATTCTTTATAACCAGTATTATAGAATATTTTAGCTTTTTTTTAAAAGAAAGTATTCAGTTTTGACATTAATATGTCAAAAAGTGGTATCTTGAAAAGGGTTAGAGATAAGTGCATATTGTAAATGAGAAAAGTACACAAAAAAGTTACCAAATTAAGTTATTTTGAAGGCTCTACTACAGTATATATACAGTAAATGTGTGTGTACATATGTTAAAATTTCCCGACAATGTGCAACCTTCTGCATGCTACACTCCTCCACGCTGCTGCTTCCTGTCATCTGGGATTCAGCCCTCATGATCTCTGCTACCATATGGACGTTTTATTAATATTGCTCTGAAGTGTCATCCATTAGTGGAGAGTTGCATCATTCCCTTGTGCTAAAATATGTGTAAATATGTTGTTGGGTTAGAGCATTCGGATTTATAAAAATGTATACCCACATCTCTGATATTGAGTGAGTTAAATTACACCTGCATAGAGTGATTAAATAAATTAAATAAATCGTTTAGCAATGGTCTGTGGAAACTGTTGGTCTTCAAATTACCCAGATTTCTGCAAACTGTGCAGTCAAGTCTGCTGCATGTCAACCACATCAATTTACTTACTTGTCTCGGTGCCAAATACCACAACACCCCATCTGGAGGCAATGCCCCAATAGGCCTATAGAACTACTTTGGTGCCAGAAGGTTGACCCACACAAATAAACAGGTTTGTATGATGTTGTGTCTGATACGAACACATTGTGTTGTGTTTCTTGCAAGAATTCGACTTCATTTTAATTGAAAACCCAATACAACACAGACAACCTCCCACTCCTATCTTTAATCACTTGCACTAATCATGTACAGTCATCCCTTGATACTCCATTTCTGCCTCTCCCTTTTTCTCAACCATGGACGGTGCAGGCAAACTGCTGGTTGTACACGGCCGCCCTATAATTAGTGGCGTAAGAGAGCTACGCTGATCACAGAGTGTGTGTAAGAGGCTGATAGCAAGTTAGGATCAAACAAGATAGACGGGGATGCTGTAATCAACACCAAGACACATATAAAACATAAAGATATCACGTTATAATTTAGAATGGAATGGTTTTTATTGTATTATACAAGATGTACAACGAGATTGGAGAGCTTCTCCTTTCAGTGCAGTAGTCAATTTTTTTAAAAACAGTATATAAAAGTAGAGTAAAAAAAGACAATTTAACAAGATATATACAAGATATATACAAGATATCCAAAATATACACATAGTATTGCACAGGAGCATATGCAGGAGCAGACATATTGCAGATATATTAATTTTAGTGCAATGATAAATGGGTCATAGTGCAAATAATGACTTGTGTATGCAGGTGAGTAAAGTCACATATGAGTGTATTGTAATGGGTTGTTAAATAAATAAATATGATTAATGTACAGTAAACCTCGGATATATCGGATTCAATTGTTCCCACTGGTTTTGTCCGATATAAGCGAAATCCGTTATATGCGTATACCAGAAAATGTCCGTTTTACGCATATATCGGATTTATATCCGGTATATGCGTAAATCGGATTTTATCCGTTATAAAAAGGCACTTCCTTGACTATGTTTCCAATGTACCTGGACGCGCAGGCAACGCTGCAAACGCTGCAAATGACGTCGTATAGCGGCCTGTCACGATTCGGCGAATCGGAGCGCCACGATGCGGCCATCCGATATATGCGAGGGAAATTTAATGGAAATGCATTGGAACGGGACTGGAGATTTTGTCCGAAATAGGCGAAATCCGTTATAAAAATCCGATATATGCAATGAATTTTTATTGGAAATGCATTACAGAAAAATCGGTTCTTTTTTATCTGTCCGTTGTGAGCGAATTTCCGATATATCCGAGTCCGATATATCCGAGGTTTACTGTAGTAACAGAGGCAGTGATGGAAACATGGTACGTTTCAACAATTTCAACAAATTAATACAAAACATTTCACTTCATTTGAATCTTTGCATCCAACATTACTGGAGATATTTGTGTACTCGGACTCAATACTCACAAAGGTAGGAATGTGTATTTAATGAGGCAACCTCCAGAATGTTATATCTATCAGTGAAGAGAGGTGGGAGGGCTTGAGAGATTAGTCTAGAGATCCTTTTGGCAGCAGACAGTAATGAGACGGTGCTTTGCATGATACATACAAAAACACCCTTGGTTGTGTTGACTCACTGTGACGGATTGCGAAACAGACCATGTAGGATAACAAATTTGAAATGTGTAGTTTTTCCAGACGGATATTAGTTTGAAAATAAATTGAACTTTTTACCTCTTTTAATCTGCTGTGAATAATGTACAATGTCTGAGAACGCCGCAAGCAAAATGTTTCATGAACTGACAGAAAACATGTTTTATTATTTTTTTTGGAGACCCTAACAGATGAATGGATCTTCCTAATCCGATTTGGCATCCTTGTAAAACATTGTAGTTATGTATTTTTTTCAACTGAACTGAAAGTGCATTTCATACTGCTGTGCATATTACAAATACAACACAGTTCATGGTGTTATGGTTGGAAATAAACTGTTGGGCAAACCCAGACTCATACCAAATCAATACCAAGTCATGCAACCTGCTATATGTGCTTGTGTGCCTTTTTTCAGGAGCATTTTATAAACAGCAGACCACATCAAATAACCAAATTGATAAAAAAAAACAAAAACAAAAACTAATTAAACCATCAAAAGGTTGGCTCAAGCCATGATGCCAAGTTCTATATTAAGTTTCAATGAAATACTTTGGAAAGACTGGGCGGGCCGTAACTAAACACTTAGTGGGCCGGATGTGGCCCCCGCGCCGTAGTTTGCCCACCCCTGCTGTAAAACAACAATTTTTATGTTTTCTATAATGTGGCATAGCTGTTTAATTCATTCATTCATTCATTCATTTTCTGCCGCTTATCCTCACGAAGGTCACCGGGGGTGCTGGAGCCTATCCCAGCTGTCTTCAGGCGAGAGGCGGGGTACACCCTGGACTGGTGGCCAGCCAATCACAGGGCACATATAGACAAACAACCATTCACACTCACAGCTGTTTAAATATTTTGACTAAATATATATGGATACAGGGTTGCACGGCAAGTTAGCCTCACAGCTAGGAGACCCGGGTTCAATTCCACCGTCTCCCATCTCTGTGTGGAGTTTGCATGTTCTCCCCGTGCATGCATGGGTTTTCTCCGGGTACTCCGGTTTCCTCCCACGTTCCAAAAACATACAATTTTTTAAATTAAGCGACGACTCCAAATTGTCTCATGAATGTGAGTGTGAATGGTTGTTTGTCTATATGTGCCCTGTGATTGGCTGGCCACCAGTCCAGGGTGTACCCCGCCTCTCGTCTGAAGACAGATGGGATGAGCTCCAGTAACCCCCGCGACCCTGGTAGAAAATTAATGAATGGTCTGTGCGGCACCTGGATGGTGGACGAGTGGTTATCACTACCACTCAGCTAGGAGACTTGGGTTCGATTCCCCCCTTGGGCATCTTTATGTGGAGTTTCCATACCTCCGTATTCCGGTTTGCTCCCACATTCAAAAAAACTTGCTAGGTTAATTGACGACTCCAAATTGTCCATAGGTATGAATGTGAGTGTGAATGGTTGTTTGTCTATATGTGCCCTGTGATTGGCTGGCCACCAGTCCAGGGTGTACCCCGCCTCTCGCCTGAAGACATAAACGTGGGAAATTAATGAATATATTGATTCATTTGTTTCAAATTGAAAGTTATTCTTAGCATCTTTTCACAAAAATTACTAAAACTGATGATTACTAAAAAACTGAAAAATGTTAAAACAAACTAGTATTGGTTCTGGTACCGAGAGGGATGTCTTTTGAAAAATACCGGGATTGAAGGAGTTAAGAAGAAATTTTTTATGTCAGCCGCAAAAATATGCAGCTAAAATGTAATGAAAAGGGAAAATGATGATATGATAGATGATTAAGCCCGGGTACTAAAATGATCTGACTCCAAGGTGCCAGGAAGGACAAGCAAATTCATTCAAATTCATATTTGTCTTCCACAAATATCTCCGAGTTTAAACCTGTCTGATCAAATTTATTGTAAAATTGGTATTCCACAGCCAGTCAGCGACCTTTTGCATTGCAATAGTTAATATCATTGCACACCCATGCTGTTTTTTTTTTTTTTTTGCCCATGTGTAAATAGCACAGCATCAGCAGCGTACATGACGTTATTAACATCAAACACCAACGGCAGAAGAGCAGACCCAGAAATAGAGCCCTGTAGCCCTCCTGTGGAGTATGCTTTCAGAAGAACTTGTGTGTTTTCCCACTCTTAAATGCTGCTATCTCCCTCTCCGGAAAATGTGTAATTTGCCAATTTGTTAAATAGCACATCATGACTAACAATATCAAAAGCCTTGTAAAAGTCAAGGAAAACATTTCCAAGTACTCCGTCTCCATCGAGGCTTGATTGAATTTCTTCAAGGAAGTAGCAGTAAACTGTTTCAGCTGAATATTATCTCCTCCTGAATCCAAATTGAAAAGGTTTTTAGTTATTAATTTGTGCCTAGATCTTCAGTCAGTTGTTCTGCTGCACTTGATCAAAGACTTTGGAATTTGCAGGGAGGGTACTCATTGGTCCAAAGTTAGCTTTAATTATAAGATTATTCACGAAAGAGAAAATATTTTACAAGCCAAAAAGTATGGCATCACAAACAACATTATTAAGGTCACAATCCGGCATAAACAAAGCAGAAATGCCTGGGACTATTTTGGTTTAATTTGGAGCCAATGGGGAGTTGAGAATGAAAAATAATATTAATAATAATATTAGAATAATATAATAATATAATAATATAACAATATAATAATATAATAATATAATAATATAATAATATAATAATATAATAATATAATAATATAATAATATAATAATATAATAATATAATGAATGAATGAATGAATATAATTATAATATAATTATAATATAATATAATAAATAAAATAAATAAAATAAATAAAATAAATAAAATAAATAAAATAAATAAAATAAATAAAATAAAATAAAATAAAATAAAATAAAATAAAAAAGGGCTGCACGGCAGTCTAATGGTTAGCATTTGCATGTTCATGCATGCGTGGGTTTTCTCTGGGTAGGTTAATTGACAACTCCAAATTGTCCATAGGTATAAATGTGACTGGCTGGCGACTAGTCCAGGGTGTACCCCACCTCTCGCCCATAGACAACTGTGATAGGCACCAGCATCCCCCGCGACCCTTGTGAGGAAAAAAAAGCGGTAGAAAATGAATGAATGAATAAATAAATAAATAAATAAATAAATAAATAAATAAATAAATAAATAAATAAATAAATAAATAAATAAATAAATAAATAAATAAATAAATAAATAAATAAATAAATAAATAATATTTAATAGCTGACAAAATAAAATAAATAATAATTGACAACCACTAACCTAAGTTAAACTTAGTTAACGACCCCACAAATTGCAGTTCCAATTATTTTATAGTGTATTTACAACGGTGACTGCCAATGACTTTGCATTCAATGTATTGAGGAATTTTTACAATTAATTCAAGCTCAAGTCGACATCAACCGTGTGCTTATATTAAGATAAGATCTTGCTCTGATTGAGTTGCAGAAAAAATATGTACTCTCAAGATAAACTGCCACTCAGACACGTGTCTTATCTCCGCACTGATTAAATGTCCTCTGGAGCATTTCGCTTTACACATTTATTTGACGTTAGTCTGTGGCTCATGGCTCTGAAGACCTGTTTTTGCAGCACAATATACGGTGTTTTCGTTGAATCACCATAATAACATGACATCAACTTATTCTGGGGAGCAATCCTCTGAAAACAGCACCAATCCTTGACAATAACAACAATATTCTCATTTTCAAGTAGTGGTTCTGAGCTTCCTTGGAACATTATCGAGGGATATGGCAGGCTTTTTTAAATGAGCACAACAAACAATAATAACATCAACACCAACTCTGCGGCCTCTTTGGAGCCCTACACTTAGGACAGCTAGATTGTCTCTTCTCCATGTCTGTCCAAAGCTCTAATCCTTTCCCATTGTCTGTCTCAGGGCTGGTTTATGAACGGAATGGAACAGAAGGCTGAAGCAGATATCATAATGAGAAACTTCCCAGAATACCATCTTTATTTATTCGCATTGTGTTTACACATCCAACCAAAATATTCCCTGCCTCCCTTGTCATTGCATTGTCATTATTTATATATGTATGCAATGCATGTATATATATTGCATGTTTGTCACATCATTAAACAAATTTAAATATTAATCACAACAACACAGCAGAACACAAAATGCAGATTTTAAATGAAATGTTTTATTATTAAGGGAGAAAAAAATCTAAACCTACATAGCCTTGTGTGAAAAAGTGATTGGCCCGTGCTGTTAAAACATAACATAACTGATATTAATTGAGATCTATTTTGTCTGAAAAAGGTTACAATGCCATTGCAAATGCATTGGGACTCCAGCTAACCACAGTGAGAGCCAGCGGCGGCGACTCATCCCAGAGGTCACAAAAGACCCCACGACAACATCCAAAAGAACTGCAGGCCTCACTTGCCTCTGTTAAGGTCAGTGTTCATGACTACAAAAGAAAGTGGGCAAAAATGGCCTACCTGGCAGAGTTCAAAGACGAAAACCGCGAGTGAACAAAAATAACATTAAAGCTTATCTCAATTTTGCCAGAAAACATCTTGATGATTCCCAAAAACGTCCCAAATTTTTTGGTTATTTTTAATATAACTTCTTAGAAAAGTGTGATTATTGTCAAAAGTACAAATTCATAGCCACATTTACTCATCTTGACTCTCCCGTTACGGCTATAATATTTATCAACGATTTATGAAAAATAAACGATGTTGTTAAGCAGTAAAGTAATCACGAACAGAATAGAAGTGGAGCCATGCAGCCACACATGTGACGTCATACCGGAAGTTACAAAAACAAGGAAGTAAACATCGCTTGCGCTCGGTGTCTTCAAATCTAAAATGAAAATTGATCATTGCACAACTCAGTAATGTAATATTAAGCAGGACGAAATTAGATGCGAAGCGACTACCTTACACAAGCTCTTGTCAGAAAAAAAACGAGTTTGGGGCGCGAAGACACCGACTAGTAAGTTAAGTCACACACTGTTGGGAATTCAGTAACTAACTTTGTGGTTGTGGAAGAAAATGTATGTCTGCGTATGCGTTACGAATCCCCGCGCAATATAACATATACAAAGAAACTGTATGGTTTATATATATATATATGTGTGTGTGTGTGTGTGTATACATTGTTTTAGCTATGCAACACTTCCACACAGGCGTGTGTGTGTGTGTGTGTGTGTGTGAGTCTGCGCGATCGCGCGTGCGTTGCCTTCGTGGGAACATGTACTTTTGCACTCATAATTACAGTTAATCATCCGAATTATTATTTGACAACAATAAATGCTATTGTGGGGTTTTGTTCTGACAGGTGAGGTATAATCCACAAACACTTGCATAACAAAATGTGAGACCATGGGAAAATATACCATAATGTAGCTGTGACATGGCAGTTTATTAATGTGGTGTTAGTATGCGGAGAACTACATTATTACATAAGAAAGCTACACTGCACAACAAATCTGGGTGGTGTTTTGAACATTTGGCTTCCCTTTGTATAACAAAATTAAAAGGCAACATATGAGAATGTAGTAGAAGCTGTTGCAGATTCCAAACCTTAATCAGCATTGCCATTCTAATCTATAATCATTACATGCGTTACTCCTGTTGCTGAGTATAAGACATGCAGGATGTTAAAGGAGGTGAGTGCGGGTACAGGCATCAGCCTACAAAGCCAGCACTTATTTTAAGTCAGTAAACAAAGCGAGTGTGTTTGCACACAAATAGTTCCGTGACTGCAGATTAGGTCTTCCTGTTTCCCCTGCCCTTGTAAAGTGATGTGCTCTTGTAAAGCTTGTTTCTGTGTCTGTGGACTCCCTCCAAACAGTTCACGTTCTGTTTTGGGGATATTATATTGGAGGGAATTCGTTCTGGGTGTGTTGAACTTTCCGTTGTGCAAATATAAGACATTCTCTTTTGCCACCCAGATATAGAGTATTATAAGCCTTCATGGACCACAAAGGAAAACCTCGGGAAGGAGCGATGAGATTGGAGGAGCTGCCGCAGATGGATGGAACATGCGATGCATGCGAGCCTGATGAGGCTCAACTGGCCACGCAAGTATGCAACACCTGCAGCTTCGCCTTCTGCTGTGTGCATGCTGACAGACACGCCTCCAGCAGACATCACCTGCTAACGCCGTATAACCATGAAGGGACGCAAGCCATTGGACTTGGCCACAACAGAGACTCTGGAATTGTACATGGAGACAAGGAAGAGGTTTTGATCGGGTTACCGGATGCACAGGGTCAAGCAACACTCGCAGATGAGAGCGGTGATGCTGAGAATAGTCATGGATCCAAGAATGGCCTGCTGATGGACGCAGAGTTTAGAGCTGAGGGTTCAGAAGAAGGGCAGGAGGACATAGCTGCCGGAGAAGCAGTGAAGAGGGACACTGTGACAGTGGAAAGGCTACGCTGCACGGAGCATGGACAGGAAGGTTCCCTCTACTGTAAATCAGATGAAAAGATTATCTGTGTTCTGTGTGCTGTGCAGGGTGAGCACCAGGACCATGAAATTATCACTTTGCATGAGGCTTACCTCTGGCAGAAGGTGAGTCTTATTTGGCCACAATAGCACTGAAAGTCATGTTGCCGGCTACACTTTCCATGTAAAAGGTTTAAAGAAAAGAAATGCCTGGTGGGCCATATCAAGACTCTTGGCGGGCCTGATGTGGCCCTCGAGCCGCAATTTGCCCACCCCTGCTTTAAAGGCATATTTTCCTTAAATGTTGGCTTATTTTGAATGGTATAATTAGATTTATATGAATATTATAAAAATAACTTCTGCTCACACCATTGCATTAATAGATTGACTTGGACTATACAGCGACAAAATAGCTTTTTTTTTTTAATGAAAGCTGTAAAATGTGAATTTTAATATCATCAGTATAGTCCTGCTTCCATTTGGCTTGGTCCCAATTACCACTTCACCCTTTGTCCTGTCTCCAGATGGCTTACAGCAAGGCATTGCTGCTGGTATTGTACAGCCAGCCAATGTTGTGCCATATTTTGGTATCAACTGCATTATTTAAAGCTCAAGGAGCGTGCACACACTAATTGTTTTTATTCATCTTTCACTCACGGAAACGAGCACTGGTGAGGAAAAAAAACATTGCATTTTAACGGTGTTCGTTGTGATTTGAATAAAAGGATATTATGAATCAATAATGTATGCTGCAGAACAGTGATTGTGGATTTCATGGATGAAGCATCTTCAAATTACAGGCAGGATACTTCAATATCCAAACTTGTGCAAATCTTAACAGTTTTATTTTTGCTTTTTATAAAAAAAAACATAAGCATGTATGGTTGTTGTACCAGAGGGAGACAGAATGTTTAAAAAAACAGGAAAAATAACATAAAACGAAGATATTAAAAAGACTAGAATGGAAGAATATGAATTAATTAAAACAATGTGCAAAAGCCAGAAACTGCACTTATTAGCAGAAAAGTACAGAAAAACAGATTCACTTATAAAATATACAACATAGAAGCAGTGGCCATAATGGTGTGTTGGCTGTCGAAACACACTGCCGTCCATCCTCTGCCCTGCGGCTAAGCCTCTGAAAAACAGAAGTAGAGCACATTGGCTGCAGTGCTTTCTCTTCCATCAGGGCCACATATGGATTGGCGTGAGACAAAGGGGGTCACTCTTAGCCCAAGGCTGTGTTATTTATGTTGAAACTGCTCAAACTTTTGTCCCGCTTCATGTTTCTTTATGTTCCTGTCAAAGAATCACCTAGTATTGTCAGTTGTGATAGAGAGGGTCTTTACAGTTTCGCTGTAATTGAGGCGTAATCCTTGTCTGTTTGTATTAATATGTTGTATCTGCTGTTTGTGTATATGTTATAGAATAGACAGGGTTTCGACCTGTTGGGCTGTACAAGAGAAATGGGAGAGAAGATCACAACCAAGTGGACAAACCCTAAGGTGAGTTGAAAATTCTACATAAACAGAGTGAGTTCAACAAGCTCGGTGAAGCCGCTCACGGCAATGTCTCACCATTCCTGCCACCCACACGCTGCTCAGAACAGATGTCGCAGCAAGTTCGCCACAATTCTTGCCGTCTTTAATATAATCTCCTATACGGAATTATTTGGTTAAGAAAATCTCCCATTGTTCCCATTGCACTAAATCCGTGAAATTGCCACAAATGTATTAAGGAGAAAGCTTTACTTCCATAAACACACACTGAAATGCGTGTGATGTTGTGCTTGTCACATGTCACATTTTTCTGTTCATGCGGACGACCACATAAAAAATTCATTCATTCATTCATTCATTTTCTACCGCTTTTCCTCACGAGGGTCGCGGGGGGTGCTGGAGCCTATCCCAGCTGTCTTCGGGCGTAAGGCGGGGTACACCCTGGACTGGTCGCCAGCCAATCACAGGGCACATATAGACAAACAACCATTCACACTCACATTCATACCTATGGACAATTTGGAGTCGCCAATTAACCTAGCATGTTTTTGGAATGTGGGAGGAAACCGGAGTACCCGGAGAAAACCCACGCATGCACGGGGAGAACATGCAAACTCCACACAGAGATGCCCGAGGGTGGGATTGAACCCTGGTCTCCTAGCTGTGAGGTCTGCGCGCTAACCCCTAGACCACCGTGCCGCCCCACATAAAAAATATTTTATAAAAATATTTTATAACAATTTTAAATAAAAAAAAAAATATAAAAATATTTTATTAAAAAACTAAACAAAATTTGGCATCATACCCTGCCTTGTGTACAAAAAGAATGGTTGAGGTGTACATACATACTGTATACACACATACAGTACATACACACACATACGTGACATTGAATGGCTATGCTATTACAATATGAAGAATGTATACAGTTTTGTAGTACCTATTATCATTCCTTCATTCATTCATTCATTCATTTTCTACCGCTTATCCTCACGAGGGTCACGGGGGGGGGGGGGGGTGCTGGAGCCTATCCCAGCTGTCTTCGGGCATCACAGGGCACATATAGACAAACAACCATTCACACTCACATTCATACCTATGGACAATTTGGAGTCGCTAATTAACCTAGCATGTTTTTGGAATGTGGGAGGAAACCGGAGTACCTGGGAAAACCCGGGCACAGGGAGAATATGCAAACTCCACACAGAGATAGCCGAGGGTGGAATTGAACCCGGGTCTCCTAGCTGTGAGGTCTGCGCGCTAACCACTCGACCTCCGTGCAGCCCCTACTTATTATGAATGATAATATATATTGCTTTAAACTAAAGGTAAACAAATAGGTCGGCGTTCCCAGCTATTAGGTGTGCTGGTTGCTTTTTGTTCAACTATTACAAAAAACTTGTATTTGCTGTTTTTTTTCTTTTCTTTAAATCAACGCTATGCGTTTATCGTATTTGTTTTTGGGGGAGAGGGGGATGTGGGCTAAATGTAGACGCATTAAAGAGCCATTTTTCATTGGTGATATATCGGCCACAAATTTGGGCACTGCAGCGGTGGAGATTAGACCCTACAACAGCGGAGACAACAGTAGGAGGAAGTAATCAGGAAGCGATTATGTCATGAAGCTGCTGAGTGCCATCTTTTACCCCCGATTCATATATTTATCATGCTATGCCTGAACCGGGCTCCTGCAGATGTAATAACAGTTATTGTATTTGAAACTCAGGGGTGATGATATTATTGTGTGAATGCTGATTTTGGTCATAGTCAGCTTCCGCTTTTGACTTTCCAGTATGTCTATGATAACAGTCATTTTGACATTGTTCTTATATAAAAGAAAAAAAAAGGAGGGAGGGAATACTCCGACCAGATTTTCTCTAGCTGTGGCTTAATCCCTTGTGGACCAAAATCAGTTAATTGAATCAAGGATTTAGAGGCTATGTTAAATGTATTTTAAATGGTGTTTAATATGTATAACACATTCTAATGAATAATTCATGGAACCAAACTTTTTGATAGAATGTAGTTCCATGCAACACAAGTAACATTCTGAGTAATTGCGAGAGCGACGATATCGCCTCTTACTTGTCAGAAGGCAGGTGTACGTTATCTTTCTTTTTTTTTGTGTTTTGTGTTTTTTGTGTTAGTCTTATCAGACTCCCGGACACTTCATATTGATGATGCTTAAACTGTAAGTGTTCCTATTTTTCCAAATGTAAATATAATGGCAATTTCAAGTAAAGAGATGGCAGCAGGACTGCAACACATTTTAAAATGATCATCTGTGCGTTCTGGGTTTGTAAACGTAGTGATGAAAACAATATAATACTGCGAGAACTGATAAAGTATAAGAGTACAAATTGACAGAGACACTGAGAACATTGTACAGTAAACCTCGGATATATCGGACTCGGATATATCGGAAATTCGCTCACAACGGACAGATAAAAAAGAACCGATTTTTCTGTAATGCATTTCCAATAAAAATTCATTGCATATATCGGATTTTTTAGAACGGATTTTGCCTCTTTCGGACAAAATCTCCAGTCCCGTTCCAATGCATTTCCATTAAATTTCCCTCGCATATATCGGATGGCCGCATCGTGGCGCTTCGAAGCTAGCTGACATTCTGAGACGTTTTAAAGCAGAGGACATTTTTAATTCAGACGAAACTGGGTTATTCTGGCAAATGCTGCCAGAAAACACCCTGGGATTTATTGAATGAGATCTTAACTTCACTATTGGAAATAACGTAGGCCTGACGGGCGTAACAGGGCCTAGCTTAATTAACAATTTGTTATGCTCAGAGTCCAATAAAGTTAAATTCTCATTACCTTACGTCTCTTTTCATTGCCCAGTCCAGGTACATTGGAAACATAGTCAAGGAAGTGCCTTTTTATAACGGATAAAATCCGATTTACGCATATACCGGATATAAATCCGATATATGCGTAAAACGGACATTTTCCGGTATACGCATATAACGGATTTCGCTTATATCGGACAAAACCAGTGGGAACAATTGAATCCGATATATCTGAGGTTTACTGTAGTTTGATAATGCATAATGTGGTTCGGGTTATCGGTTTGTATTCCTTTGCCATTAATCATGCCATACTTGATAGCGATAATTTTTGTTGTATGCTATTTATGCTATAAATGTAGGTGAATTAAGATTAGGTTAATTGGATGGTACAAAGGAGTTGGCTGCAATTTGCAGCTATTCAAATGTATTCCTAAGCAACCACAGCGGCAGTCAGCCATAATGTGGTGACAAGGGTCAGTGTAACATGCAAACCATTCTATAGCTGAATTTTCAAGTCAACATTGCAATCCATCAAGTAGCTTGACATGTTATGTCACTGATCGGCTTCTCAAAGTCAAAGTGAGCGTCAAGGACAAGGATGTACAGCTACTGTAGATTCAGGTCAACGTGCAACACCGAAAACGGCTGTCTGCTCTCTCACCCACCTATATAGTAACTGGGTCTGTACCCAGTGGGGAGAGGACAAAAACACAGTAGAATTGCTAAGCGCCCGCAGGGATGAGACCTATGAGAGGTGGCATGTTGTAGAAGGTTAATTTGAGTAACTAGCAGCTGGCAATGCATTTGACTTTGTGTCTTATCATACTGAAATATCATTGCTACCCCCAAGGACTGCTTTGGACATAATCAGTCATCTGCCATTCCACTGCAGGGTTCCAGGGCGCTGGCTAAAACCCACTTACCTGCTTTCTCACGGAGCCCTGGTAGAGATATTATGTGGATTTGTCAGTGTGTCCTCTCTGCACTCCCAAATGTCAGCTCTTGAATTATTATGCATGGCAGGCGAGCATCAGAGTGATGGCTCTCGGTGAGGAAAGGTCTGTGTGCACGAGAGATAGTGAAAGAGCAAGACAGAAGTTGCAGAAGTTTGAAAGAAATGTGTTGTATTGATGACAAGGATAAAGGTGACTCTATTAAACATGAAGCTTACTTTATTTACATTGTCTGATTAAATAATTCGGTGCGTGTCTGCAGCCACAAACTTGCATGTGTGCATGCGCTGCATTCATTTTCTCTGCCTCATAAAACCGTCAAGATCTGCAGATACATAAAAACTGTCTTTGAGAAGCGAAGCTGAGAAACAAACAGGAAAGGTAAAATAAATTTGACTGGTGGTGTTTTTTTTTTTTTTTTTTAATATGCGCACATCCGTTGATACTTTTTCTTCTCCTCCTCTGCTTCGTCCTGTCCCTGATACTCCCCCTACTTTTCCTCTCGCTAACCCCTTTCTCCCTTTGCGATGTAGGCCTGTAGCCTTGCCTCTGCTCACAGAATTTTAATTGAGTATCATTCCCACAAAAGGTGGCTTGGCTTGTTACTTGGTTTCTCTCTAAACCAGTGAAAAGGTGTTATACAACAAGAACGATTTTGATCTGTTTCGTCTCCCTGTTTGAAAGTATCCCCTTTGTATCACACTAAGACTTATAAAGAACTGATGTTCCTGCTGTATTTTCATTTACTGTAACTAAATTTAGTCTTACAGTATCTTGGCCTGGATGACAGAGAATCTATATAGACATACAGTATAAAGAAGAGCAAAAAAAATTGGCATTTATGATGTTTACACTGACTTTTTTGGTAATGGTAATGGTTTTATTTCATTTGAACATGCATCAGATTACAATTGAGTGCATCCCATAATCAGTTCACAGTTCCACATGTCCAAAAGGAGTAGGAAGAATCAAAGCTTATTAAATCCTACCCCCCCATCTGCTACTTTTACAATCAGTAACTGTTTCATTTGTTCACTTCCTGCTTTCCATAATACAGTTTAAGGTTTTTTTTTTTTTAAATAATGTACCTCGTACCGAAGTACGAGGTGATCCTACAATGACATAATGGGTACCATAGTGCGTGTCAATATAGTGATATATATAGCACATCATGACTGGTTCAAGACTCTTCATCCTTGTATTTAGCAAACATCAACTGCTTGTATTGTTTCTTGAATTGGCTCATCGTTGTGCATTGTTTGAGGGTCTCACACAATCCATTCCATAGTTTGATTCCACATACTGAAATGCTATGGCTTTTTAACGTAGTCCTAGCATAGAAGTGTTTCAAATGTACTTCTTCCCTGAGATCATATTTCTCCTCTCTTGTAGAGAAGTATTGGATGACATTTTTAGCTAATTGGTTATTTTTAGCCTTATGCATTATTTTAGCTGTTTGAAGATGAACTATATTAGCAAGTTGAAGTATTTATGATTTTAGAAATAAGGAGTTAGTATGTTCTCTGTAGGCGGCATTATGAATTATCCTTACTGACCTTTTTTGCAGTACATTTAGCGAGTGAAGATTGCTTTTGTAGAGCAATTTTAGTTTTTTAGTTTTTCTCAATCATCTTGAGACATGTAGAGCACGACCTCTTTTGCCAATGAAAAGAACAATTTAATTCATTCATTCATCCTGAAAGAGCTCCTAATAATTGTTACATTTAATTATTTTAATTAAATGTATTCATTTGTGTGATGGCAAAGAGAGCCGTTTTGCTTTTGCAGTCCCCCTTCCCCCATTCCCATGGTATTGCATTTTTCATTTGCACTAATGAGTGGCACAAGCTTTTATGCAGTCATTCACAGAGCACGCCATAATTCTGTTTGAGTCTATTGCTTTATGGCTATCATGTCTATCATGTGAATTGTCAACAGGACATCTGAGCCCCTTTTTGTTTTGCAGGTAGCTACAGAGTCCAGCTTCCTTTTTCTGAAGGAACTTTCTTTCACATGTTCAACAGATTCTGCTAATCAGCATCTTAACTGAGCAAAGGCCGATATTTGTCTTTGATTTTCATTCATTACCAGCTCTCCAGTGTTTGTCACGTTACAATAATAGTCCCCCTGCACACGGACACACACACACACACACACAAGTACAGTAACTTGACTGTGTTGCTATGTTCTACCTCTGCGGTTAATTTCTCTCTCATCCCACATTCCTTATTTCCCGTCTAACTCTTGTTTCATGAGCAGACTCTCCTGAGGCCTCATTTTATGGCCTCAACTCACAGCCATGCAAATGAAGATTTGCAAGCTTGACTGCATATTTCTTGCGAGTTTTACACATTATCAGGGAAACCGGTCCTAAATAAAACAAAAAAACAAAAAGAAACTGATCTGGCATTGAGGCGCCTATCAGAGCTTGAGGCCTAACGGACTCGATGGGGGGTCAGCGAGGTCAATGTGTGCGCAGGAGGTCTTGGAGATTGGTAGCGGTCGTGAAAGAAGGTGTCAGATCATGACGGATAAGATAATAAAGGCTATCAGATTTATGTTAGAATTCCTTTTGTGGCTTAGCTAATGGGCAGAGCATTGTTCTAAGATTTATGCTCACTGCCTCTCTCCACTTACGTTCACTTCAAAGCAAGTGGCAAAGGAGAACGCAAGCGGTTGTAATTGCTGATACTTTTAGTAAATACAATACTTGACAGACAGCATTTTTCAGGTATTTTATAAATTTGGCAGTTTACCAGATACACATTTACAATTAGGAATATGCTGGAATCAACGTTGTACTTCAAAGTTACACAAACATGTTTGGAAATTCAAATGAACTTTCTTCTGTCGCTTCTTTTTGTGTGTGTGTTTTTTTGATGGGCGGCGCTCGTTGGGAAGAGTGACTTTCATGTTAGTCTCCAATAAAACTGGAAAAAGTTGCTATATTTGTTGCTCCTTTTATAAAAAAAAAACAAGAATCTGAAGGTGTCAAAATACTTGCTAAACATCGTTAGGATGGCCGGATCTGATATTGATATTGATATTGGGCAGATATCAGCAAAAAAAACGATCGGATTATATCTGTCTGCATCTAAAATCCTTACTATAGACCAGGGGTCGGGAACCTTTTTGGCTAAGAGAGCCATGAAGACCAGATATTTTAAAATGTGTATCTGTGAGAGCCATATACATTTTTTTAAACATTGAATGCAATAAAATGTGTGCATTTTTATGTAAGACCAACAGTTTTAGATATAATGGGCTCTAATTACGTAGACCAGGCACACTACCCCACGCCAAGGGGGTGTGGCCAGCACACTTTTGTGAGCAGCGCAGTGTCCAATAATAAATCAAATACTTGCTGCCATTAATGCAACTTCTGCTGCTGCATGGTTTTGCACCGTACTCAGTATATTTCATTCTTTTGGCCATCTTTGCCAGAAGGCTTGGTTCTGCAGCTTTAGCTAGGTGACTATTTGACTAAAGGAGGAAAGTTTACATTTACATCTTAATGACCGAGGTACACTACCGCATTACCCAGTAATAATCGAGTTTTGGTGCTTGACCTGGAAAATATCATCAGGAAAGATAGATATGGTCGGCCGTATTGCAGTAGAAAATAGATGGACGGATTAAAATGCATAAGAAAGTTGTTGATTTTTAATATTTTTAACAGTGATTTCTGTGATGTTTACTTTAAAATGTTAGCAAACATACATTTGTATTGTGGGAAATGCTTGAGAGCCAGATACAGTCATCAAAAGAGCCCTACCTGGCTCCCGAGCCATAGGTTCCCTACCTCTGCTATAGACACTCCAATACAAGCAGTCCTTTCAAGACTCTAGGTCAGGAGTAGGAGTGATGTCGAGCATACTTACTTGAACAAATTGTGCTGAGATATCTTAAATGTATTGTTTTTCTTTGTCTTTCTGTTCTGTTCTCATTGGGAGTGACCAGGATAGATAGGATCAGGAACGAGTACATCAGAGGGACATTACAAGTTAGAGGCCTTGGAGATAAAGTCAGATTGAGGCCAGATTGAGATGGTTCGGACATGTCCTGAGGAGAGAGAGTGAATATATTGGTAGAAGGATGCTGCGTTTAGAGCTGCCAGGTAGGAGAGGAATAGTAGAGGAAGACCGAAGAGAAGGTTTATGGATGTAGTGAAGGAGGACATGAGGGTAGTTGATGTGTGAGAAGACAGAGTTGGATGGAGGAGATTGATTTGATAATACTTATTAATATAATAGTAATGGTCCATCCATACATTTTCTATGCAGCTTATCCTTAATACTAATGGTATCTATAATAATATAAACAAATTCCTCTTGCACAAGGGACAAGGCTACCGAAGGCGAACAAGATCAAGTAGAATAGAAAGGATGACAGATATGGTTATTATGGAAAATAATCCGCTTTACTGCACATCAACTGCAACAATGATATAAGTAGGAATCCTCCTGTGGAACTTTAAGGTGTTTCATGTCATGGCATTTTCCTCGGAGGCGTCTGTTTATTGAGGGTGTTTTTTTTTTTTTTTTAAAGCCGTGAGTCAAAGCTAAAGAGATCCAAAATGGGAAACAGAGATAGATTAAACAGGTATCGTACTGAGCACTTCAATTGCTTTGGAAGCCAAACAGATGGCCTGTTGTGGTAGAAAGAGCCTCTGAGGTCTCCATCTACAGATGGGATGCATGAAGTTTACCTCAAGGGAAGCTGCTTCATGCTATCAATTAGCTCCTGCATCATAAAGACCTTTTGGTGTTGTAAAACAATACTCCCTTTTTCCCGTACTGGTCAGAAGCTTATATTAGTACATTCACATTTCCACTGTGTTTAACGGAATGTTGTTGTGCTGTAAAATATGTATTGTTTTTAACTACAGTATTACAATCACATCCATAAATATTTGCATCATATATACAAATCTAGATTTGCCAGACATTTGTAATTAAATTACTGAATATGGCTGTATGGATTTGGTTGTAAGAGGTCATGGAGAAGTAGACATTATTTATTTTTACAGTTACCAGTACTCACAGATCAAGAACTCGACATCGAATGATTTAGACCCTGTGTTTTGATTTTGTCTCTTGAGATGCTTATGGATTAATTGATATGTAAAAAAAGGTAAAGCCAAATTAGACAATTATCACCCTTTCCTTGCCCTGGGAAGTGATTACCTTGCTTCATTGCACTTGTTTGACTTATGGCAAGATGTGATTATATTATCTTATCACATTTGCTTTTTACTTTACTCACTGAAGTCTATGAACCGGTCTACATGAGGGAGATGCTTGTCTGAGTGCTATTACTGTGTTTGTGTAATATGTCGGCACAGACTAATTGCACAGGGGGGAACCAAAGTTCTATTTAGTCCCTTTTAACTAGATTGAAATATGCAGGTGATGTGCACATTCTTTCTGCCACTAGAGATGATGTATCATCTTCGTCAAGTGCTAAGAATAGCATTTGGTGAGGAGTTTATGTGTATTATTTTTACTCAAAACCTCCACAAAGCTCTGAAGATGATCTGATTATAGGACTTCAAAATGCGATATCCCTTTCTCCACTAAATCATGAATGTGCACTTACGGCCATAAATTAGTGGAATATACCGTTATTTCCTCCCTATGTTGAAATATTTCAACAAATTATTGAATTACTACATTTTGAAGGAGAAAGTTTGCCGCTTTGATTATTCATTCACCAAACCTGAATGTGCTTCCTACAGATGTCTGCAGAGCAGATGGAGGTGTATGTGAACACCCAGTTCGATGAACTTCGCAGATTGGTACATCTGGAAGAAAAGAGGACCTTGCACCTTGTAGATCTCAAAGAGGCGTTTCTGACTGCATCTGCTGCAGAAAAGATTGCCGAGATCACTGTCCAAACCAAGCGCCTCCAAGAGGAGATGGCCAGCATTACAGAGCAGCTTTGCATGCTGGAACAGGCTCCGGTGTCCACAGTAGACCCTGTCCTGGCAACAGAGGACTTCGCAGAAGCACCAGGACCTGTCCGTAGATTAATGGTAATCTTTCCTCCGTTCACATTATGATTCTTATCCTGCTCACACATCAGTATTGGTTCTGCCACTGTGGAAAAGGTTAGCAGTCAGACACAGATGCTCACTGTGTGCCTCATTGAGCGTACCCATAATAATTATCATTACTCGGCTTGTGTGGCCATGGCTGGGAACATTACGCCTGTTGTGGGTAATGTGATTTCTTATAAACTACCTAAAGGAATGTGTCAAATGTCCACATGAATTCTACGTGGATAAATGTTGCTCTGAAAAGGTTGTAGCGACTAAATGCCAGAATTCAGCACCAGCACAAAGATGATACATGATAGCCGAGACATGGAATGACTTAGTGTTGGTATGTGAAAGTTCCCTGTCCAGTTATACATGGTAATTACAGGTGTCAGATTAAAACGTGAAAAGATTTCTCGTTCAGAAAAAAAAAAAATCTTGCCATAATAAATTAATTAATTAATCACATGATCTCGGTATATTGCCAGGTGCATGCGTTTCTGTTTTCCTTTTCCTCACCTCCAAACAGGCAGGAAGAACGTTTACTCTGTACTTGTTTTCAGCCCCCGTACGTCTTTGCTCCATGATGTCAGTCATGTAGTCTCCTTGTGTCTGTGAGGAGAGGTGGGGCTGCTAGCATTGCAAAGAAGAGTAAGGCGAGCCCAACAGATAAAACAGCCAGTATGCCTAAAAATAAAAAATCATGAAAAAAAAAGATCCACCCTCGGCAATCTCTGTGTGGAGTTTGCATGTTCTCCCCCGTGCATGCGTGTACTCCGGTTTCCTCCCATATTCCAAAAACATGCTAGGTTAATTGCCGACTCCAAATTGTCCATAGGTATGAATGTGAGTGTGAATGGTTGTTTGTCTGTATGTGCCCTGTGATTGGCTGGCGACCAGTCCAGGGTGTACCCCGCCTCTCGCTCGAAGACAGCTGGGATAGGCTCCAGCAAATGAATAAATAAAAAAAGATACTCACTATTGCACAGGTGTGCCTTCGACTGGCCACAATAAAAGGCCACTAAACAATGTATCCAGGACTTTTCTGGTGCATCTTATAGACCTGTTGTACTCAAAATCGATCCTTAAATACATTCCGTTGCGCTCTGGCGCTATATAGAAAATATAATTACCTTGACCTTTTAGTGGAGGCAGCGTGCCCCAAAATTGAAAAGTCGTCTGCCTCCCGATGAAGCCATGATAACTGGTGTTTTTTGTAGTGTGGGTCTGACGTTCTCGTGATGATTTATAGTAGTTTATGTGCAGTTCACAACTTAGCCCGGGACATTGTCTTGCTTTTCGGCTTGGTACTCTTGATTATTTTTTAGTGTTGTTCCTTACATAAATAAAGTCAAACACTATACAGACAGTCGAGAAACTCATTAAGAACTTGTCTAAGTACTGCAGGCTGAACACACAGTGACTTTTAAAAAACAACTACTCTCTGCTTTCTTGCACACATGCTGACTCACGGAAGATGGGATCTTGGTAATCACGGGTTGTTTATCTGCATAAGAACACGGGATAACTTTCCTGGACGGTGCCAGCGGCGTCACTCTCACAAATCACCAATTTTATGTGTTTGAGTTTGATGACAGTTCAATTAATCACCACCATAGTTGTTGACCCAAAATCAATGAACATATTACAATTAACATGTCATTTTAACACATAATGATTACTTTCTTATAACTAAAAGGTAAACCACAATTCTGTATTTTCTTGGCTATCTTTGGACAAGTCATAAAATCAACCGCAAGATAATTCTAGTTTTAGGAATGATCTTCAAACATCGGCCTCTCTGTCAAGAGTGTTTGCTTTAAGTTAAGTCTTACCTGTATAGACAGGACCTTGGCTTGGTTTAGTTATTCTTGCACAAATATGGTGCTCTGTATTTAAAGGGACTTCTGCAAATAACACGTAAATGGAAGTCTTAATCGTTGTCCTCCTTTGTGCCATTCATCATATTCCTGACAATGGCTGGATTCAGAGGCTGACTTTTGTATAAAACTGATCAGTAATGTTGTTGTTTTGTTTTTTTTTGCAAAGTGAACAATAACACAATTGACATCTTTCTGATTGTGCTGAGAAGAAGCAATCGTTACCAGTGACTTCATTGTAATTACAGACTGCGTTTAATGTTTAAACATAGATTTGCTCTATAAAGACAAGCATGTCAATAAGCAATTACCAGCTCTCAAGCCGAATCAAAGTAAAGACACGATCACTAAGAAAAAGCCTCATATGGTTATAACCAAATTAATGTAAAAAAAAACAAAACAAATACATAATAATTTCGTCATAAGATGCTACTTTTCTCTCAAGCTTTGATGGCGGTTAATTTATGGGTGAAACGTCAGGAAGTAGTGACGTGGATGAGTGGAGTGGAAGCTAATACCACATTTTGAAGTCTTATGCAGCTGACATATCTTCAGTAATTTTGATGAAGAATGTTGAATTACTAAAGCTTCTGTTTGGACTGCTGGGACTGCCGACTGTCCAGTATTTCCAACAAAGGCTGGACTACTGCGTGATGCAATTTGCCTCGAGACAAAAGTGATAAAAAAAGAGACACGGAGACTGACAAGGTGTGTGATGAAGGAATTATAAGGTTGTTTAATTGTGATGCTGAAGAAGACGACTTTAGTGGTTAAAAAATGGCAAGAAGCCCCCCAAAAAACTGAGTAAGATCTTTCTGAGTACAAAACATCCCATTTTATGACGTGGACACTTGCGACTGTATAGTCCAGAAAATTACTAGTAATACTAATTGTAATTCAGCTTTGCTAAAAGTATATTGTACTACTGGAATGTTCCTTTGTACTTACTAAATTCTCAGGATAAACGACTTCTGCCTTAAATCACGTGTGTTTGCAGTTAAAGATCAATACTTTTGCACTTAAGTTAATTGTCTCAAAGGTCCATAGCACATCTGTACGCTGCCACTCTGTAACGCTTAACACACTCCCTCATCTCTCATTTGGAAACTGACGAAGAGACATTTACAGCTCAGTGGCTACAAATTAAAACATGGGTGTACCAAAGGCTACTATCAGCTTGGGTGTCTGTAGCGTGCTCTTGATGCCGCAGAATGCTTCGGGTTGGCTGCAGTAATGGTTGTATCTGAATAGATGTCAGCCAAGTTCATAGAATTAATGGAAACTGTGGCAGCATAAGGCATTTTTATTTTTACACATATGACCATGAGAGAGGGTTGTGGAGTGCATGGCAAGGCTGTCAGTGAGTGTTCTAAATGTGATTATATAATTGCATCATTTGCTTGTGTCATAAGTGCGCATTCGACAAGCTGTGTATAATGTACAGTAGTCTGTTTATGACAGTAGTGCCTTGATCTGTTCTTGTTGTGTAAGGTGACAATTTTCTTTTTAGCAGGGTTGATCTTATAAATACACAATATTAATTAGATTAATTTAACTCTCTACAGTGAATTGAAAAATTTAACAACTAACCATTGCTCTAATGATTGACGCAAATGACGTACAACTCTTGCAAAAACGCAACTGGTTCATCTATTTGATGTGCTGTAAAGAGCTAGCCTTGTCTAGTACTGTATGTTGTCGTGAATTGGACCCTGGTCACAACACAGCGCTCCAACAGAAAACACTGTTTCATGGCGTTCCAGTTAAACGGCCCCTGCAGTATGTACATTTTCTGGTCTTTTCTTTGACATCACACACTCTTAGTTGCCACTTATCTTCAAGAAACAAGCATTGTTGAACATTATGTGACAATACTGAATTAAATTGCATTGCCAGTATCCCATTATTCAATTTTTACAGCAGAATCACAGAACAAAAAACGTCACTGTGACAGTGGCACGCTGAAAAGTGGATCGACTATGAAATGTGAATGACCTCATTTTAAGTCAACATCCCAAGGAGACACTTATGTTCTATGTTCTTTACTTGCCTGATTTTTATTGTACATAAACAGATTTTAAAATAGATTTTTTTAAACATATATTTCTATTAGTAGTGAGTTAAACTGAAACACCAGAAGTGAAAGATCTTGTTTTGTAATGAGAAACATACATGTAGCCAGTAAATGGTGACACCTGCTTGTTCCCTTGGATCTTTTCAACAACTATTATCCGGCTTATAGATGAATAATGCATCTTGCCTTATGAAATTATTATTATCTTGACAAATGCAAACACACCAACAGCCCTGTGGTATGTCGTTGCTGTCATTATTGTGAAGTACTACACTTGACTAAATTAAATTAAATTAAATTAAATTAAATTAAATTAAATTAAATTAAATTAAATTAAATTAAATTAAATTAAATTAAATTAAATTAAATTTAATTTAATTTAATTTAATTTAATTTAATTTAATTTAATTTAATTTAATTTAATTTAATTTAATTTAATTTTTATTATTTTCTTTATTTATTTCAAACAAGCACATAATCTTCAATCTGTTTCGACTGCTTTTGTGTTCTTGGGCTATATAGACATGGTATATACCAAATGAAAAAAAATCGATCATCAGAAAAAAAAAGTTTGTTTTTACCTTTTTCTGTTCTTTAGTAATCAGTATCCATCCATCCTTGCATACCTTCATGTGAGAGCTGCTGTGTGTGAATAATGCATGCAACTAACCAGCCTATTGTAAAGACAAATTCCCTAGTGATATTATTGTGTTATTGTATATATTTAACAAAATTACATTTTCACGCAGTGCGGGGAAAATGTATATTGGAAGGAGTCTTATAATTCTACAACCTATTTTATTGAGCCTAGATTTATGCCACTGGCACTAGAAATCAATTTGCTAATTGACACAAAGTAACACACTATAATTCATGAAAAGCCCACATTGTAAGCGTTAACAATACTCATAGGTGTTGCATATGTGTCATATCTCTCTATATGTATTAGAAGTAGTGGACTTTTGCTGTATATCCTGCTAGATACTCAAGAAAATCAGTTGGGGCTCAATTAATGGCTTCGAGAACTGAAAGAAACTGGAGAATCAAGCTGAATAAACACACTCCCTAAGTTGTGCTCCAATTAAAATTCTTACTCACACACTTAAAAAAAAGTGGCATACATTAAACAACAATAAAAAACAGAAGTTTCTTGCAAATGTGTTGCCTATTTTAGCCAAGAGAGGGTTCCTTTTAGCATATCACCAGTGGACTGTTGAGTGTAATTAACGATTTGACAAGCTCACGCAAGCACAACTTCTCTCTATTCAGATATTGCAAACTATTTGTCAAGTTCTGAAGCTCATTAAATTTTAAGCTCGATGAGGCAGACAGCAAGTTGCTGTTTGCTGCCCTCTACTCATCAGCTCTCTTCCCTCTCAAGTGCTGTGCTGCCAAGAAGGCAGTGCCTGCCAGAGGCTGTGACACTCTTTTCATTCGGAGTTTCAACTTCCAAGGTCCAGCTCTTCATTACAGTCAGTGCAGGGCACGGTAGTGAAAGACACCATCTTGTACTCTTAAGTTCATTCTGAAGGTTGCTACTTTGCAGTGGATAGAAATTTTGCTTGCTGGCATCAGTTATCATCGGATGGCAAGAAAATAAAACAAATATCCTCCTAAAAAAATTGTTGGAATGTACATACAGTACTATTTATCTCATCTGGAATAAAAAAATATGGACTATTCATATCCTGTTTTTAAGGGGGTAACTATTTTGTTTACATAATGAGTGGATTAACACACACTTTTTTCACCCACTGTATATCAGAATAATCTGGGCTAAATTTTTGAAATAAGACTTGGAATTGAATAAATGAATAAAAGAGAGGAACATCCCCTCTGATCCCAAAATGAGAGCGGGAATTAATTGGTCAGATTTAGAGCCACGCCAGCTGTGGCCCTAGTTAACGTGAATAATGTTGTTTACATTTTTCCTTATTACCTGCGACACCTGCACAATGATTCAAAATGTTTTATCGTCTCCCCCCCCCCCGTCCCTTTCTGCCCCCCTCTCTCTCCTTTTTTGCAGCATGACTTTGACGCCAGACCAAGGTAAGACCAAGTTTGATGTTTACCTTCTTTACAATGTGATACTTAACCGTAAATTGAGGGCACTTCAGAACTACTCCGTGTAGTTCTAACCTGCATCTTAACATACACAAAGTACACAGTTTCACCTTATTTTCAGGACACAACCAAGCTCACCTCTGCACATCAAGTACAGTAAACCTCGGATATACGTATCGGACTCGGATATATCGGAAATTTGCTCACAACGGACAGATAAAAAAGAACCGATTTTTCTGTAATGCATTTCCAATAAAAATTCATTGCATATATTGGATTTTTTACAACTGATTTCGCCTATTTCGGACAAAATCTCCAGTCCCGTTCCAATGCATTTCCATTAAATTTCCCTCGCATATATCGGATGGCCGCATCGTGGCCAGATTTAGGACAAATATAAAAGTGAGTGATGTCAATAATACTAGCACAGCAGTGAATGAGACCTTAACCTCACTATTGGAAATAACGTAGGCCTGACGGGCGTAACAGGGCCTAGCTTAATTAACAATTTGTTATGCTCAGAGTCCAATTAAGTTAAATTCTCATTACCTTACGTGTCTTTTCATTGCCCAGTCCAGGTACATTGGAAACATAGTCAAGGAAGTGCCTTTTTATAACGGATAAAATCCGATTTACGCATATACCGGATATAAATCCAATATATGCGTAAAACGGACATTTTCCGGTATACACATATAATGCATTTCGCTTATATCGGACAAAACCAGTGGGAACAATTCAATCCGATATATCCGAGGTTTACTGTACTTCCTATGCTCCTAAGCCATTGCTCACATGTGAGTCACGTTGATTTCCCAACAAGGTAATTAGTTGCTCTCATCTACGTGTGCCTGCTGGAATCACAAGAAGTGACAATCTCTCTTGTCTCCATATCAATATTAGCGACATGTTACAGAACTGTGTAAATGCGTCTCGGTGTGCACACGTACAGTGTATGTACATGTTTTTCTGTCATAAACGGAGTCAGGTTTTGCTTCTTGCACAATCCCTAAACTTATTATAAGGTAGGCACTGACAGATATGTTATAAAGAGTTGTATCATTTCTGCTGCTGTTGCGGTCGACTTGTCTCGATTTGCGACTAAAGAACATATTTCACCTTGATCTGTGTCTGACCGTCTC
This sequence comes from Doryrhamphus excisus, assembly GCF_030265055.1. Taxonomy (NCBI): domain Eukaryota; kingdom Metazoa; phylum Chordata; class Actinopteri; order Syngnathiformes; family Syngnathidae; genus Doryrhamphus; species Doryrhamphus excisus. The sequence goes on from NC_080471.1 coordinate 22,251,533, forward strand.
TAAAGGATTTGGAGACCAGATTTGTGCCTGACATATTGATCTGAAGCATTCTTACCTCAAAGAAGGAGGGCTCTTAGCACCTCCTGGTTGTCTGCCTCCTCTCAAATTACACCTTCCTTACTGCAAAACAATGTTGGCACATAGAACTCAGAGTAAGTCAAGCTCCGTACTACAAAATATACGCTCCTGATCAAAATTTTAAAACCAGTTTAAGATTAACACCAGTTGAAAAATTGCAAGAATTAACATATTACACGGTTGAATCTTAAAGAGGTTCTAAGTAGAGCTTCAAAATGTAAAAGGAAGAAATGGGAGTGAGAGAAAACATTTTTTGAGAAAGCAATTTATTTCCAACAGGCAAATAGGCTGTTCATCCGCTGATCAAAAGTTTAAAGGGGACCTATTATACTTTCTCAGCTTTTCTGACCTAGAAATGGAGTTAGAATGTTGTATTCTTGTTTTAAACGATGCCAAAGTTTCAGATAATGAAGTTTGCACATTTGGAAGTGAGCCTTGTAAGATAATTGGGATGGATCAAAACGCTTGGTTTCAGAGGGCGGTGGAAAACTGGAGGTTTTTGTGATGTCACATATGGGCGGGCTTCCTTATATGGGCGTGCACTGTAGGCCATATATGCTCTGCTTCGCCCGCCCTCATTGTTAGAAATGGCTCCCAGGAAGTGTTTGTTTACAATTCCCAACGATGCAAAACATCAGGCAGAAGTGGTTGGAGTTCCTGATTCGCTACCAAAACAAAACAAAACAAAAAGATTTTAATCTGTCAACATGGGTCAGTATGCAGCTGGACTAGCCGACAAACGGTTGCTGAAGCCTGACGCCTTTCCAACGGTACTAGGTTGTGTCGAAGAGTCAGAAAAGCAAGCAGTAAATAATTAATCAGTGTCCTAACTGTTTATTTTGTGTAAATAATGGAACAAAAGAGGTTGTATGTGTAGCATTATATAGTGTGCATACAGGGGTGGGGTTGCTATTAGCCATTTCCCACCACAATCAGTGGGTCTACACAAGTTTTTTAAACACTCCTCGTCCCGTAAAAAAAAACGGTAACGACCACATTAGATATTACCGAAGCTGTAGAAAACACTAAACACTAAAATGCTAACGCTACTTACCATTCAGAGACATCTTGAAGTAACCTCTTTTCTTGAGAAACTTCCGACTGTCCAATTTCTACTGTCCAATTTTCGGGATCCAATACAAGTGGACATTTTGGAGGTGGGCCGTGAGTGGAATAATTTAAAACAGACCGTTTTCACAGGAAGCACGAAATGCAAAGAAGATCTGGAAGATCTAGAACACTTTCTGTGCTGGTTATTGTGTGCAGCTCCTCTATAGGAGTCCGCAACTCAATACAAAGTGCGGAAAAATTAGCATAATAGGTCCCCTTCAAGACCATAGCTCAAATAAACCTCAAACCCCTAATATTTTTTCCCCAATATTTTGTCTTTTAAAGGTTGTGGTCCTCAACTTTTGATCAGCTGATGAACAGACTATTTCACTTTAATGGTTCGCTTTAAAATGGTTGTGTTTGATCTACTGAGAACCACCGTAGGATCCAAATTTGACTTCTTGCCATTTTTCAATTGGTCTCAAAATTTTGATCAGGAGTGTATTTAGTGGAAAACAAAATTCTACTTTTACTTTTTTCTGACATCATGATCCAAACGTGCATCCGGGAATTTGTCTCTGGTGTGTAATGGGCCTTACTTTTAATGAGCAAGAAAAGCCCATAACCCAAGCTGCCGCAGTGTGCCAACATGTAATATGTTATTGATGGTTCAGCCTGTATTATGAGCTCCCGGCTCTGGAGCAGATGGCAACAAGGTTGGACCGAAGGGCGTGATGCAACTGCCCTTGGCAAGGTTAACCACTACATCTTACACACTTTGTGATTATAATTACTCTCAAGTTCCTCATATTACACTAAAATGCTGTTGGTGCAGAATCCAATATAGCTGTTATGGGCAATAACTTTGGGAACAAACAACGAGATAAACATAATGCGGGGGGATGTTAGTGAAGAACTGTACTGCGGAGATTGATTAATGTATTGAGGCACCTTGAGTACATTTAGGGAGAACGAGCAAGAAAATATAACACGATCAGGATTTTGTGCAGTGTAATCTCGTCAGCAGATTATAGAGCAGAAACAGAAATCCACTGTCTGAGCCCTATATCACTGCTATAGACAGAGCTTCCCCCCGGACCACAATCCGCTACCCACGTACATCTTTTCCAAGAGTTTCTCATCTATACAATGCCTGCCAAGATCCTCTGAGTATAAATCTTGGTTTACTCACCTAAGCTCAAACACCAGACTGTCACGATAATGAGATTCATTTAAATTTCATTTCCATTCCTTTAATTTAACCCCCGTGTCTCCTGTGCCCTTCCCTTTGTGGTTTACATATAGTGTGTTGCATATAAATGTGCCTTAATTGCATTTGGTCTGACTGGTCGCCAGCCAATCACAGGGCACATATAGGCAAACAACCATTCAAACCCAACAAACCCATGCATGCACAGGGAGAACATGCAAACTCCACACAGACGTGGCCGAGCGTGGAATTGAACTCTGGTCTCCTAGTTGTGAGGCCTGCGTGCTAACCACTTGCTCGTCGTGCAGCCCCACCATCACATGTTAATCTTGATATTTTTAAGTTAAAAATAACATTGAACAGCATATTTTCTGTTCTCGAATGTTTAAATACTTTACATTTTTTACATTTTTTGTCGCTTCTGGTTGAGTCTAGAGCAGCGGTCTCAAACTCAATTTACCTGGGGGCCACTGGAGCTAGGGTCTGGGCAAGGCTGGGCCGCATCAGGTTTTCAAAAAAAACAAAAAAAAAACCACATTTATTAAAAACAGAAAAATATACAAACTTTTTGTGCCCTGTGATTGGCTGGCGACCAGTCCAGGGTGTACCCCGCCTTACGCCCGAAGACAGCTGGGATAGGCTCCAGCACCCCCCGCGACCCTCGTGAGGAAAAAGTGGTAGAAAATGAATGAATGAATGAATACAAACTTTTTCAGCTTTGGTTCCGATTTTCTACAATAAAAGCTCTGATAAAACATTCCACTGTTCTCAAATATCTTAATTTTTATTTTTCTGCACAAAATAAGATGAAAAATAAATAAACAAATCAAGAATAAAGAAAATCAATCAGTAATAAATAAATATAATAATAATAATAAAACGGCAAATAATAAAAAATTAAGAAACCACATATAGTTGGTGGGTAGACAAATTACTTTTTTCAGATTAAAATGAACAAAGCATTATTAGAGCCCTGTAGACATGACAAAACACGACTATAGTCACATTTATACTCTTTTTATTTACAACATATTGCGCAACTGCAGGGTCTTGAGACACATGCTAACTCGTAAACTAGAGAGCTAGCGACCTAAATGGTAGCCTTCAAGTTATTTCCTTTAAACTTAAATAGCCAAAAACTTACCACTTCCACACGGATAGGGAGGATAACTATTAACAGTTATTTAACCTTTAACATGAACATTAATCAAACTTAATATTTTTTTCTGGGTACATGATACCATACAGCATCCATATCAAACTTGCGCGGGCCGCACTAACATTAAACTTTCATATCAAGGCGGGGGCCTTAAAACTAGTGTCCTGCGGGCCACATTTGGCCCGCGGGCCGCGTGTTTGAGACCCCTGGTGTAGAGAAAGTTCCCACCCAGAAGTGACCGTTCAATCCGATGCTTTCTCAATTGTTATGGTTCAGATCTGGATGAATTTCTTCTTATATTACGCCCGCTCATTGTGTTGAAACTTTTGCTGGAACACTGCCGAAGACAGAGTCAGCTTGTTCACATTTCCAAAAGACACCATTCGACGTGTCAGAAGGAAATTAAAAGTCAAAACCCACAAGAGGTTCCAACCATGAAAAAGCGCGCCAAGATGGCAGTAAGTCAATATAGACTTTTTTCTAATGTTCTTTATAGTAACCAGCTTAAGTCCTAATGAAGTCTTGATTCAAAACTGGCTTGGTTAACTTGGCTTTGCTACGAGTTCATGTTGGTTCCAGGAATTTTTTCTGATCGTGACATCACAGCCAAGATGCCGTCAGTTCAAATAACACGCTGAGGGGGCGTGTCAAAATCACCGCTTCATTTCACTCCTATTTCATAGTTGCTTCTTGATCTGACAGCAGCATGACAAAACGAACTACGCATCCTTTTTGCGTGATTAACTGAGTTAACACAAGGGAGGGACTCACATGCAATGTGAGTCAGCAAAAGCATTGCAATCGTAGTCACAAAATTCTCTTTGATACTATTTTTGAAATCTTCCAGTTGATATTCATGAACTTTATAATTTTTAAACATGAGTGAAAGAACAGCGGGTAAATTATGGAGCTGGAGGGAAAACGTATTTGGCAGGAAGGCCTGTATGTTCGATGTGCTCAGTGAAGAACAGAAAACACCATAAAAGTCAATAATTTTACACCATAATGGGCTTTGTGTTTAAGTCTCATCGGTTGGTATAAAAAATAATAATAATAATAATGTTGAACTGTAACTGTGACATCACACCCATACACGCACACAAAGGAAATCACACTTGTGCTGTCAATCATTTGGATGCTCATTGAGCGGTACAGCTGTCTTAAAAAGATACTGCAGACTTAAGTCTCTCCAGGTTTTCTGAGGTCTTGTGAGAGATTCGGTGTCACATCACAAGACGTCACAAACGACATTTTTCCGAAGTTTTTGCGAAAGTTTAGAGTGTTCAAAGTTACTGAAACATTAACATCCTCTGATTTTTATGTTTGTAATGTTACCCCCAAGCCAAGAACTACTTAATAAACTATACATATATCAGTATATATATACATACACCGAGTTATTCTAATAATCTCTTGGTTGCATTCACATGTTTGACACACTCAGACCTGCTGACACAAGTCCATGGTGCACGAAGTGAGGAGTTTTGACTTCCCTCTTTCATCGCTCACATGAACGTGAAGACACAGACCACCTCTGACAGAGCATGGAATTGGAGACGTTGAAGGATATCTTATCAGCCTATCTGTCTGGGTAGTTTGCCCTTCACATGGTCAAACAGATGAGCTAAGCGAAGCAGGGATTTGTCAGGGGACTATAGTTAGATGGTCAGAGGACATAGGAGAGAGCGAAGAAATGAAGGCAAGACGAGGGGCTGCGTTTCCTCGGGAATAATACTCATTGCTTGCTATGAAAATGTTCTTATGCTACATTTTATGTCTATATTGTCTGCATTGTGGAGACCAAATTAATTTTGTTTATACAGTGCAGTCATCCCTCCCCACATCGTGGTTCGAATTTCGCGACCTCATTCTTTCACTTTTATTCAAAAATATATCAGTTAATAAATCCTATTAGTAAACAAAAATATCCATATTGGAGGGTCTTGTATTTACCGGTACTTATACTTGTTTTTTGCGCATTCTAATAAAGCAAATAGGGTTCTATAAATTCCATACAACACTAGACAGAATGTCGGCACGGCGGTCGAGTGGTTAGCGCGCAGACCTCACAGCTAGGAGACCAGGGTTCAATTCCACCCTCCGTGTGGAGTTTGCATGTTTTCCCCGTGCATGCATGGGTTTTCTCCGGGTACTCCGGTTTCCTCCCACATTCCAAAAACACGCTAGGTTACTTGGCAACTCCAAATTGTCCATAGGTATGAATGTGAGTGTGAATGGTTGTTTGTCTATATGTGCCCTGTGATTGGCTGGCGACCAGTCCAGGGTGTACCTCGCCCGAAGACAGCTGGGATAGGCTCCAGCACCCCCAATGAATGAATGAATGATTAGACAGAATGTTGATGATCCCTTACAGTAAGAAAAAAACACATCATATATTTTTACATGTAGATTATACATTTCTCCCAAAAATATACTCCCATATTATTATTCACATTTATATAAAGAAATACAGACTTTATAGGCCAAATGTAGTAGAATTATGTCGAAGCCTGCCTTTTGATTTGGCCAATAAAAGACATAAGTCGACTGCATCCAGTTGATCTAATGCATATATTTTTTTTCAAGTATTTTGTAAGGGGTCTGTTAGTTTACTGTGTATTGCTTTGAAAGTACTTCTAGTATTGACCTGCACTCTAGATGAATAGTGAGCTGTGATCCCAGAGAGCAAAGATAAGGCGTTAAGTGTCTGCAATGCATCCAAGGATATAGCGTGGCAGAATCGGGTTACTACTGTGTTTGAGTTGATGCACTCAAGTCTGTGGCGCCAATGAATAATGGATTGTTAATCCATGTGTGCAAGATACAGTACATCCCTCTCCCGAATATCCTTCTCTGCCCTTTCTCCATGCTGTTGGTGTTGCATGTGTGTATTTATTTTATATTCAGTTTGTCCTCACACTTTGATTGTAGGGTACCGGATTACGTTTTCAAGGTCCTTTTTATGGTTTCTGAAAAATAATTATATTCTTACAAGAATGGTTGAGGCATCATAAAGCTGCATAAGCACTGAAATCTTAGTTTAAAATCCAAATTCTTAGTTTATTCTCTGGAGATAAATGACGACTTTGATAGTCAACTATTGAAACGATTGAAGACATTACGGATCGCAAAAAAGAAAATTCCAAGATAAATAATATCAAAGATACAAAGTTGGTGGTTGGGCAGTGGGGGGAGTGTCCACTCCGGCCCAAAACCTTGATTTGGCTTTGAATTGACTTTGACATCCCTGCTCTATCAGGTCACTGACTTGGTCGAGAATATTCAATTTCTTTGACCCAGTCTGTGAAACTGCAGAGTAAATTATGTTTTTTTTGTAAAACTAGGGATCTGCATACACTTCTGTCACAATGTTGCTTTATTCTAAATACACTGTTGGGATGTATGACAGTATAATCATCATAAAAAAATGTCCAAATACTTCTGGACCGAACAGCGGATGTGAATACAGGGCAGCAATACTGCTTTTTTTCCTAAGCTCATCTTGTTAATTGCTTCTTACTCAACCTGATCATTGAATTACCCATTCAGATTCTTACTGTCTCTTCCAATCATTATTTTTTTTCTAGAAGCCTTTGCAAATTATTCTTTCTGTGAAGTCTGACAAATTGTCTGATAAAGTATTCACTGCAGTTCTTTTTCCCTGCCACAAAAAAAGGGGATTTTTATAGGGAAGCTTTCTGTGTGTTTGTGTTTACAAGGATGTAGAGTTGTTCACTCAGGCAGTTATTTGAAAAGATAAAGTATAGTAAGTAGTAAGTGTGGTAATTTATAGAGTGCATCTGGGGAACATTTGGTATAATTTGTAGGAAAGGGATCAGAGATGGCATACGCAGTGTATTGGACAGGAAAATCTTCCATCGTTCAGTCATAGGCCACACACTATATTCTGTATCTGTCACGCTCTGATTACCATCATAATTCTTCAACATGATATCATTTTAATGGAAGTAACATTTTTCACTGCTGAGATATTGATCAGTAATAACAACATTAATGGTCTATGGCCACACTCGCAGGGTTGTATAACGTACTTGTCACTGGAGTGGAGTGAAGCAAAAACTTGGCTTGTTTTGCACATTTTACCATGACATCATAACACTATTGTTACGGGATTACTGTTTTGATACCAAAATTTACTAATAGGAATTCAAACACGACCAGTCTAGAGTGTAGCACGCCTCTCGCTCAAAGACAGCTGGGATAGGCTCCAGCATAACTGCGACCCTAGTGCAGATAAGCAGCATCGATGGATGCATTCAAACTGATACACAATGCTTCTCAAATGTTTTATTCAAAAACAAGAAGTAGACCCCAATTAATCTAGTGCAGTGATTCTCAACTGGTGGATCGGGAGCTTTTCATCAGATCGCCGGTCTTGCCAAAAAAAAAAAACTGTCACGGTGCGGCTTGTGAGTTTTTCGGTTCAACCCCAGGATGCAGAGATGAGGACCCAAATGCAAATAAAAATATATTTATTTTGACTATGCAGCAGAATGACGCGCTAGCAAGTCCAACTCAACACAAGACAATGAACCGACAAACTAAATAGGCAACACAAAATAGGAAACAGGTGCGGGAGATAATTGAAAGGAACGGAAAACGGAACAACAGAGGAAGTGAAGACAAAATAAGGGCATGGACGAGGAACAGAGGAAAAGGAACTAAACAAGCTTTCATAGGGGTTGACAAAAACAGTGTAATGACCCGATGTCCCTGAATGCCCCTTGTGTCTCTTGCTACGCCACCATAAGGTGCGTGCCATGTTTATGGCCGACTTGGCAAAACAAGAAGGCAAGGACATTGTGTGTGAACTTAAAGGGGTAGTTATATAAAATCGGAATCCCGGAAAAGCAACCACAACAATATTGGTTGTGCATTATAACGCCTCCGTTCATTGATATAGTGAGGTAGTATGTATATATGCAATGATGTGTAAATCATTTTTAAAAGCAGTGCTCAATCATATGGAGCCCAGTAAGTGTGACAAGCCATCATGAGTCAGCAACTTCATGTTCTGTTGTCCAGTAAGGCTTAAAAACGTTGCGCATTCCGTATGACACAAATAAAAAAAGCTCCACATGCACATTGCATCGTGTCGGCATTGGGATAGAATTATAGGTCTGATCTCAGTTTTGTTAAGATGCGGGAAGATAGTGATAGACTGAACCAAGGGGCAATGAATCAGTGCCTTATCAAGTCCCTGGCCCCAGGTAGGAACTGTCAAGACAGAAATAGCGAGTAACGCACGCATACACACACACACACACACACACACACACACTTGGCAGACATCTCCTTTCCCACAGCTCCTACAGTCGGACACAGCAGCATCACAGCAAATGTTGGTTGACTCAGTGGGTCGTGCCGTCTCCCTCTCTCAATGTGTCCCCATGCTCGGTTGTCATTCAAGTGAAGAGAGGAAAGCGTATGCGAAGGTCGCAATGTTTAATTCAGCAGCCCTACCACCAGCCCTGACACCATGTACTGTTGGTATATAGTATTAGCTAAAGAGAAAAAGACATGGTTGGGATTTAATTATCCAAGGAATCTAATGGGAAATTTAGTGGACCCTATGCAAAATCACCTTAACACAACATTATTCTGCAAGGCAAAATGCATGAATAAAAAATGTAATTATGTTTCCTCACAAGTATCCCTGTGGACGTTGTTTTTTTCTTTCAAAAGTGACCATTCCTCACTGTCGTATTCCATTCCTCTATATACCATTCCTATACCATTCCTCGTACTTCGGTACGAGGTACATTATTTAAAAAAAAAACAAAAAAAAAACATTAACTCTATTATGGAAAGCAGGAAGTGAACAAATGTAATAAAAAATTAAAAAAAACCTTAAACTATATTATGAAAGCAGGAAGTGAACAAATGTAACAGTTACTGATTGTAAAAGTACCAGATGGAGGGGTAGGATTTAATAAGCTTTGCTTCTTCCTACTCCTTTTGGACATGTGGAACTGTGAACTGATTATGTGATGCATTCAATTGTAATCTGATGCATGTTCAAATGAAATAAAACCATTACCATTACCATTAAACAAAAATTAGCTTCACGTTTGATATTAGCAGATAACACTATGAATTGTTTACATTGTCTTTGATACATAGTGCTTATAAGTGTGGTTGTTTGCTGCAGAAAGCATTACGGATTGGGTTTTCTGATAGCTAAAATAAAATGTCATCTGCCAAGCAGAAATTGGAAGGTGCCCCGTGACCATATTTCATACATTGTTGTTTCTCTTGAACCAATGTTTTAATGATTCTGCTGAAATTTGACCAACAGCACTGTCGAGGGATGCCCTGCACATACAGTATAGTCTCCCATGCAAATGACATCATCATCTAATTTGCATATCTGGCACAAAACTTTGGCCAGTTTCAAAATATAACGGATCTGCAGCCAATCCTGATATCCCTAATCTACTTTAGAGTGCAAATTCCAATTTATAACTTTGCTCTTTACATTGATATTGTTGTTGAGTAGCTGTTAATTCAGCTTGTAATGGTAATGGTTTTATTTCATTTGAACATGCATCAGATTACAATTGAATGCATCACATAATCAGTTCACTGTTCCACATGTCCAAAAGGAGTAGGAAGAAGCAAAGCTTATTAAATCCTACCCCTCCATCTGGTACTTTTACAATCAGTAACTGTTACATTTGTTCACTTCCTGCTTTCCATAATACAGTTTACTTTTACAATCAGTAACTGTTTCATTTGTTCACTTCCTGCTTTCCATAATACAGTTTAATAGTTTTTTTATAATTGTTGCAATAGAAAGATAATTATACTGTAGCACAGGGCAATTTCTTTATCCCACAGTGTGTTTAACACTCAAAGAGGCAAATAAGGGGGCAGGCATAGATGTGCCAAATGAGTCCTTTATCACCAAGTTGAGAGTTGTTGAAATCTGAAGCTAGTGTTTTGTTCAGCTCGTCTGTCTGAGTGCCCTCCTCACTGATGGCTTGGATGACAGGATTTGGATGCAAAGGGCTATTTTCAGTATGACAGAAGGCTTTGCCTAATAGGCAGTCTGTTTTCAAGCTCCGTTTCACAGCACTTTTTCTTCCCTTTCTCCTCGGCATATGTGCCTCTAATGTCTTTCCACTACAGAGGAGTTTCAGAAAGAGGAGGAGTCACTATCATTTCTCAAAACACGGTGTAAACAATATTTTCATTTCAAAGCCTTTCCGGTGCAGTGCAGTTTCTGTGGTAACGTGTCAGCCACCTGGTCATTTTGCTGATGAAGATGGCGCCGACAGTCTACTGTCTGAGAGAGGGCTGTGAGAAAGAGGCAACAGGGGGGCAAGGCTGCCAGCCTGCCAAGTGTGTAGGCACTGCTGTGACCAGTCGGTCCTCATAATGGTTGTTTGGCCGTGTGACAAAAGCAGCTCAGTGGTCACGTCAGGCCTAAAAAGGTCTCCCCGCAGGAAACCTGAAAAAATACTGCCTTTCTGGTGGGATAATGAAAAGGTTGAGGAGATAGACAGAAGTGAATTATTAGAAGAGACGTACGTGATTGGAAAGAGTCAGTATTCATGAGATGCAATCCGCCATCAGTGCTATCCGTAATATAACTTGGAAGGTGCAAAAGTTGCAATATAAGAAGTCAAAAGTAAAGTGAAGAATGGAGACCATGTAGATGCTCTCTATTCATGACTTCTGAACTGAAGCGATGTACTCTCAGAAGAACAGATACTACTTTATCTCCCTAATGTATTTTCTCCGACTTTTCTCCGAGTTGGGCATTAAATTCAAACTTCAAAAAGCGTATTAGATACTACATATTTTCAAAAACGCTCCTTTCTTTAAATGTTTGAAGCCCCTCGGAAAAGCAGGTTTTTCCTCAATTTGCATGTATCATTGATTTCTTGACCTCAGAGCTGCATAATGAAGCATAATAAACACTACGGGTGCCTCAAGGTTGTGTGCCACATAGCTGCTAGGTGCTTGGAAACCATCTTGGTTACCGCCGCTGGCTAGAAATTTCAAGCTAACAAGGACAGGCTTCTATTAAAATTAATTTGGTGAGAAATATAGCTTCACTTTGAATTGTCTACCTACTTCGGTAATACAATTGCCTGTCAATTCAGATTACAAAAGCCTCATTAAACCACTCACGGGACGATGCACAATAGTCTTTTCCATTTGTCCCTATGGATATGCATATTTTCCCATGTGTTTTGGCTTTTCGTCCACACACAAATGTAGGTTTTTGCCCTTTTTTGGGCAAAAGATTTTTGAAAACTTCGGTTTCAGCGTATATAGTATGTGGACGGTTATTGGCTTGTTGACGGGAACAATTACCGTATGTGCCATCATTTCCACATTATTCATTCATTCATTCATTTTCTACCGCTTTTCCTCACAAGGGTTGCGGGGGGTGCTGGAGCCTATCCCAGCTGTCTTCGGGCGAGAGGCGGGGTACACCCTGGACTGGTCGCCAGCCAATCACAGGGCACATATAGACAAACAACCATTCACACTCACATTCATACCTATGGACAATTTGGAGTCGCCAATTAACCTAGCATGTTTTTGGAATGTGGGAGGAAACCGGAGTACAGCTAGACAGCTGGGATAGGCTCCAGCAACCCGGTACCCTTTACCCTATCCCAGGAGTCTCAAACTTGCCTATCCAATCGCAGTGCATATATACTATAGATATATATGGATTCTTACCTATGGACAATTTAGAATCACCAATTAACCTAGCATGTTTTTGGAATGTGGGAGGAAACCGGAGTACCCAGGGAAAACCCACGAGAAGATGCCAATATGTTAACCACTCGTCCACCGTACGGAGGAAACCACATTTGAACTCAGGTCTTTTAGCTGTGAGGTGTGCGCGCTAACCACTCAACCACCGTATTATTCTTTAATCTTCTACCGCTTATCCTCACAAAGGTCGCAGGGGTGCTGGAGCCTATCCCAGCTGTCTTCGAGCGAGAGGCGGGGTACACCCTGGACTGGTCGCCAGCCAATCACAGTGCACATATAGACAAACAACCATTCACACTCACATTCATACCTATGGACAATTTGGAGTGGCCAATTAACCTAGCATGTTTTTGGAATGTGGGAGGAAACCGGAGTACCCGGAGAAAACCCACGCATGCACGGGGAGAACATGCAAACTCCACACAGAGATGGCCGAGGGTGGAATTGAACCCTGGTCTCCTAGCTGTGAGGTCTGCCACCTCAAGCTGGTGGGACAACAAGTTGTTATTTTCGCAAGATTGGCGTTTGCATTGGAAAGGACATTTTAATTGTGTTTGACTGAGCCCTGTTATATAGTACGCCTGTTTTGTACCACATAACTACTTCTGATGGAGCCAATTCAACAAGAGCAATTAGCGATACACACAGGATTATTTCAGCGTCACAGCAGATGGAAAGCATTAGAGTTCTGGCTTGATCAATAAAATTAACTACACTTAACAGCATGATTGTGCATGCCTGGTAGACAGCGAAAGTTTTAAACTGCCGCCGTGTGGATGTAGAACAGGCATTTTTGAAAATATCTGTATTTGTGTGGACATAGCCTGGCATGAATTGATGCTAATAGCTCATTAGTTATTGTTGCATGTTGTTTATTCATGAATTTAGCAAATCTTGCTCGAGAAAGCAATAATAGATGAACTCTGTGTGAGTTATGTTTTCCCTGAGCGCTGCCATCTTGAATGACATCACGCAAAACCTTAGCAAATGATGCCAGATCACCGCTTATCTTACAAGAGCTCAGTTCAGCAAGTAAGTGACACTTAATAGATCTTGTGAATTAAGCTGTAACGGCACACTCCTCCAGCATTCATTCGCCATCAATAATCTTTATCCTCAATAATGGTTGTGACAATCGAGGGGTCGAAACGAGAGAAAAGGAAAAGAGCTGCCAATAATTTTGGGCGTTTCTCCTCTCTCGTAGATTTTTATGATGGTCATTTTCACTTCCGTGGTGATGGCTTTCCTTTTCTTTGGCGCACTGCCACTTGGGAGACATATTAAAGTGTAAAAAGTCAATGTTGTCCATACTCAGTCACACGCTGTACTGGTGTAATACTCAAGCAAGAATCGTCTTTACGCAGCAAAATGTAATTACAGTGGAACATTGGTTAGTATCATTAATTCCTTCCAGAAAAGTCTGACTCTAAGTAAAAAGGACAGAAACAAATCTGTCCTTACAAATCATTTTTTCCCATGAGCAATAATGTAAATCCATAGAATATGTTTCATAAAAATGTTAACACAAAACACATTTTTATAGCACGGCGGTCGAATGGTTAGCGCGCAGACTTCACAGCTAGGAGACCCGAGTTCAATTCCACCCTCGGCCATCTCTGTGTGGGGTTTGCATGTTCTCCCCGTGCATGCCTGGGTTTTCTCCGGGTACTCCAATTTCCTTCCACATTCCAAAAACATTGGTTATGAATGTGAGTGTGAATGGTTGTTTGACTATATGTGCCCTGTGATTGGCTGGCGACCAGTCCAGTCCCGCCTCTCGCCGAAGACAGCTGGGATAGGCTCCGGCACCCCCGCGACCCTCGTGAGGATAAGCGGTAGAAAATTAAAGAATAATACGGTGGTTGAGTGGTTAGCGCGCACACCTCACAGCTAAAAGACCTGAGTTCAAATGTGGTTTCCTCCCACATTCCAAAAAACATGCTGACTCTAAGTAACAAGGACAGAAACCAAATCAATTTTTGCCATGAGCAATAATGTAAATCCGTAGAATATGTTTCATAAAAATGTTAACACAAAACACATTTTTATAGGAGGGCTGCACGGCGGTCGAATGGTTAGCGCGCAGACCTCACAGCTAGGAGACCCGAGTTCAATTCCACCCTCGGACATCTCTGTGTGGGGTTTGCATGTTCTCCCCGTGCATGCCTGGGTTTTTTCAGGGTACTCCGGTTTCCTCCCACATTCCAAAAACATGCTAGGTTAATTGGCGACTCCAAATTGTCCATAGGTATGAATGTGAGTGTGAATGGTTGTTTGTCTATATGTGCCCTGTGATTGGCTGGCGACCAGTCCAGGGTGTACCTGGCCCGAAGACAGCTGGGATAGGCTCCAGCACCCCCACAACACTCGTGAGGATAAGCGGTAGAAAACGAATGAACGAATCGTACATCATCAACTTATCTTCAGAGGATAACTTTTGAATTTCATGGTTTAACTGATCAGAATTCCCAAGTTTAACTTCTATGTGGACTGACTTTGCGCTTTGCAGCACTGAAGGGACTGCTTAAGAGAGAGAGAAGCCTACCAATTTGAACAGAAACTTAAGAAGAAGTGTTGAAGTATGCAGCTGCATTATGCCGGAAGCACAAAGTAAAATATGCTGAAAGACATTTCACAAAATTCAAAGTGGGCAATACACATGTTATGACCACAGTATATTATATAGTCGGCTACATCTTAGAAGTTGCTGCAGTTTCTTTCTATTAATCTTCCTAGTGTCCCCTGCGGCCACAAAAAATGTCGACTCACGAGGCAGTGTAAGATTGAGGTCACATCCCTCCCCCTGTATCGTTAACAGTAGTTATTTGTTAGTTATTTGTTTACATGGGTTGGAAATTAGCTTTTTTTTTTTTTTTTTTGCACGGACATAATTATTCCTCCCACCTGCCCGCATCACGGAAACCTGTTTGATCCTTCATATTGGCAGACCATCAGCAACGCTGACCTTTCCGCCAAGCTGCTCAGACTGATTGCAGGTATCATCGGATAACACATGCATCATGAAGCAGCACGCAAACATCCTTTGTCGGAATGTTGTTCACCGCTCTTCTATACCACACAATGTCGGTGTATGAGCATTAAGTTGACTGCACGGGGTCTACTTGAGGCAATACATTTGGAGGATGATGAGATTTATTTTTTTCTTCCTAGTTGCATGTTTCTGTGATGAGAAAGCTGCAGTGCACACAAAGGGTCGGTCATATTAAACAGCCGCTAGGGCTTTGTCACCTTGTACTTCGGTACGGGACAAAAAATGAAAAAAATGAAAAAAAAAAAAAACCTTAATCTGTATTATGGAAAGCAGGAAGTGAACAAATGTAACAGTTACTGATTGTAAAAGTACCACATGGAGGGGTAGGATTTAATAAGCTTTGCTTCTTCCTACTCCTTTTGGACATGTGGAACTGGGAACTGATTATGTGATGCATTCAATTGTTCAAATGAAATAAAACCATTACCATTACCAAATATAATTGATCATGTGATATTCTAACCATAAAGGGGGCCTTTTTTAACACTTTTCTGACCTATAAATGTTGTTAGAATGTTGTATTATGGTGTTGAACTATGGCTCTGAACACTCGGTTTCAGTGAGTTTCTTCCAACACACACTCCCTGTGATGTCACAGTGAGCCGGGCTTTGTTAAAAGCCAAGAGAATCCAGTTTCCTTTTAGAAGAATAGTTTTAGCTGGTATTAAAGGATATTAGAGTTCCCATATGGTTATATCAGCTATAAATGAATGATGGCATCTGAGGGATTAGTGATCACAATGTACGCTTCCTCATTCTTTTAATCATGTTAACTCTGTGCGAGACAAAATCGTCCATAACTCTCCCGATTTGATGTTTGAGCTTATTTTTAATATGCTTCCAGGACTTTTTGCGTGTCGTTTTTATACAAATCACAATGACCCGCTGACTTCAACATGCTTTAGATCACATGCATTATTCATGTTCAGACACAATTGAAATGAAGACGCAAGCCATGACATTAGACTGGGGAAGAAGCGTCAGAGATAATGACCGTAATGATGTAATGCCGTATAAGGAATAGAGGGATGATTGGGGCCAAGAACAGTCCCCTGTGATTGCACTCAATTAAGGATTATTAGCATGGAAACAGTTCATCTGAGGTCTGGCTCCCTTGCATCATATTATATTTAAATATTTTTCACACGCAATTAACGCAGATGAATGATCTGTACCAAATGTTCAGTTTGGTATGGAAGTGATTTTCTACACGGTGCACATTAAAAATGAGGGATAGTAATTGCGCCTTATCATTGGGTGTCTACTCTGTAAACAAATACAGTGTTGTGGTAGACAATCCCTTGTTAAGGCTTCCTGTTTGGGAACATTTTGTCTGTTTATGTATTTCACTGGGAAGGCATTCGGCCGCCATTCGAGGATGTGCATTAGTTCTAAACAATACATTGTGTAATGTCAGACCGCAGTGTGTTTGATGGCAGGTGCATAAACCTTATGCTATCTGCTGCACTGCAATTCTTGAAATCTTTGCATTAAATGTTTCGAACACAGGCTCCAGCTCCTTGTGTGACCTTGAACAGCATGAGTGGTATAAAATGGATGGCTGCTTGTGAACAGTTACTTTTGTGTAATAGAACTATGGACCTAAAAAAAACATTGCACATAGGATCCTCTCATATCTCCGATTCAGCATCAACTGAGTTTTTTTTTCTTACAGTAAGCGATGCTGTCCCCAATCTGATAATGTATCCCATTTCCATCCCACGTTCTCTCATGCTTTAAATCTCCCTCCATTTCTGTGCATCACTTTGGCTCTCTTGTTTCCCCTCCTTCACATTCCTTGTCATTAGGATAGATCTATATCTCAAAATCTAGCTGGCAGGTTCATTGCAGCGAGGTGCTGGCAAGATCAGAGAGGTGCTCGGATGAAAGGTGTGTGCGGGGCCTCTCGCAAAATGATGCATCCTCAGTCACACTTGTCAGATGAAAGAAAAGACCATAAATCCATAGAGACCAGAGGAAGTTGACTAACAAGATGGAGCAAAACAGAGGAATCTAGGCTTTTAGAATTAGAACCAATAGTCATTCATTCATTCATTCATTTTCTACCGTTTATCCTCACGAGGGTTGGGAGGGGGGTGCTGGAGCCTAGCTGTCTTCGGGCGAGGGACCCTGGACACGGTCCTGGACCGGTCGCCAGCCAATCACAGGGCACATATAGACAAACAACCATTCACACTCAAATTCATACCTATGGACAATTTGGAGTCGCTAATTAACCTAGCATGTTTTTGGAATGTGGTTTTGGAAACCACATTTGAACTCAGGTCTTTTAGCTCTAAGGTGTGCGCGCTAGCCACTCAACCACCGTATTATTCTTTAATTTTCGACCGCTTATCCTCACAAGGGTCGCGTGGGTGCTGGAGCCTATCCCAGCTGTCTTCGGCAAGAGGCGGGACTGGACTGGTCGCCAGCCAATCACAGGGCGCAAATAGTCAAACAACCATTCACACTCACATTCATAACCTAGCATGTTTTTGGAATGTGGAAGGAAATTGGAGTACCCGGGGGAAAACCCACGCATGCACAGGGAGAACATGTAAACTCCCCACAGAGATGGCCGAGGGTGGAATTGAACTCGGGTTTCCTAACCACTCGTCCACCGTGCAGCCTAGAACCAATAGTCTACAGCAGCAAATACCTAATTGGCTAAAGTACTATTTTTTATTGATATGTTCAACAACAAAATTGAAGGTATATTTTCTTTAATTTGAACAAAATTGTTACTGTAAAGCAATGGATTTTACTTCATTATATTGTGGCGCTGTTTCATCCAATAAATATTACTCTGCCCTCATGGGCTCTGTCAATAACCATTAAGGATCGTCTCTCATTAGACCAAACCTCATAGGCACCAGGGACTTTAGAAATATGCCCTTCCATCTTATGTGATGGAATATGCAGAGACAGTATCACTACTGTTTGGAATTGCAGATTGCAATATTTATTTATTTTTCCCTGTGGGTGATTTCCACCAGTGCTGCGATATATATACACAACCTCTTTCAACTCATTTGTTTAATCATCCTCAAAGGACCATGTTCCCAGTCTCGGTCTTCAGCTCCTCCCTGTAATACCCACACACGTACACACCCAATCAATCATATCTAAGCTATTGCCGTATGATTCATTGGCAGAGAGGCTGGATCGAGCTTGCAAGACTGCCACAGAGATGTGAGTGTTTCTAGATGATGACTTAGGATCTTAGCAGTGTCCATGACAGGAGCAGGAAATTTAAACTTAATCAGAGGGAGGACTCCTCCCTCTTCTATCTCTCAGACCCCCCCCCAAGGGGATTGAGGCCAAATTAGGAACAGAATAGCAGACACAGAAGTCATAGCACTAACAACATTTTCCATGCTCCTTTCTTTTCTTTTCCGCAGGGATTTCCTGGGGCACAAAGCAGGACAACAAACTAGTAAAAACTGGAATACTTCCTCTTTGATTGTCCATGTCTGTGAATATTGTCATTCATCCAGGTCATTGTATTGTCAGGGAATTGAATTAAATCGGTCGCAACGGGACTGTTCAGGTTGTCTGCAAAGACGTTTCGCCTCTCATTCGAGCAGGCTTCATCAGTTCATGCCCAGTTCATGTTACGTCGTGAAAACACTTTTCCTTCACATAGAACTGTAAAAACTACTACAACAAAGCCATAATATGAATGATTTGGGGTGGAGTAGTATGAGCATTAAGAGGATAACATTGTGGACAAGGCAAAAAAGTGAGTAAAAAGATTAAAAACAAAAGTAATTTATTGACTATTAGAAATTAACTTTTATTCTTTTTGTCATGTTTTCAGTGTCACAAATGAGACTGAGCTGCCTTTTGTACCCCAGTCGTCCCTCGCTACATTGTGGTGGATAGCAGCCTCTCTCTCTCATGGTTTTCCAAAAAAATATTTATAATTGATCGCTGTTTCGTGGTTGTTTATGGCCTCTCATTAGTCAAAACATGTTGAAAGACAAGTTATATGTGGTATTCTGGTCGTTACATTACATTACCTGAACACTGCAGAGAGTCAGCCATGGCATGTCCAAGTTATCCTCTCATTGTGTGTGGAAGTGGTACATATTTGGCTTCTTTGTCTTTCTTTCCCACTCCATTCGAAAACCTTTTCTTAAATGGGACCTATTATGCTCATATTTCAGCCTTTTGTATTGAGTTTTATAGAGCAGCTACACATGATAACCCCCACAGAAAGCTTTGTAGATCTTCCAGAATTTGTACGCCCACTCCATTGTGATTGGTCACACTCCCTTTCGGACAACTACCAAATCCCACTTTACAATTTTGTCGGTATAGGAGTTGATAATAGATGAATGTACCAAATCCCAGGTAGGAAGTAGACACGTACCGATCGGAAATCATGCTCGATCACATGGTTTCAGACTTGATCGGCATCAGACATATATTTATTTTCAAATAGGAAGTGATAATATTTGGACCAATCAGCTTTGGAGAGTTGGCTAATTTGTGCAAAACGCAGTGCAAACAAAAAGCACAACAAATTACAATTAGACCACCTGGAAGGGCATCGTACCCCTGTTAAATATTTGATGGACTCCTGTCGTACATCTGTTCTTTCCGTCTGGTAAGTACCATTTAACAACTCCAATGACAGACCACATGTGCAACAAAATCTCATCAAGCAGCTCAAGTGTGTGCCACAAAACAAGCCAAACATGATGCCAATGACTTCCATTAACGCCCGCCACAACACCAAATCTTACAGCTTCCTGTCTGATTGTGGTGCAATTGTAATTTTACATCCCCCTACAAAGTGGTGTAATTGTTTGTCTATATGTGCCCTGTGATTGGCTGGCGATCAGTCCAGGGTGTATGCCGCCTTATGCTCGAAGACAGCTGGGATAGGCTCCAGCACACACGACCCTCGTGCGAATAAGTGGTAGAAAATGAATGAATGAATGAATAAAATTTGATAAGATTTGTCTCAGAAAATGTACATTTACAACACTACTTTTATTTTTTTCAATCAACTTTAGCTTTCAGATGCATACCAACAAAGGACATTGAAATCTTCACTCGCTAAATGTACTGCAAAAAAGGCCAGTAAGGATAATTCATAATGCTGCCTACAGAGAACATACTAACTCCTTATTTCTAAAATCACAAATACTTCAACTTGCTGATATAGTTCATCTTCAAACAGCTAAAATAATGCATAAGGCTAAAAATAACCAATTAGCTAAAAATGTCATCCAATACTTCTCTACAAGAGAGGAGAAATATGATCTCAGGGAAGAAGTACATTTGAAACAGTTATATGTTAGGACTACGTTAAAAAGCCATAGCATTTCAGTATGTGGAATCAAACTATGGAATGGATTGAGTAAGGACCTCAAACAATGCACAACGATGAGCCAATTCAAGAAACAATACAAGCAGTTGATGTTTGCTAAATACAAGGATGAAGAGTCTTGAACCAGTCATGATGTGCTATATATATCACTATATTGACACTTACTATGGTACCCATTGTGGCATTGGATGCTCATATCACCTTGAACTTCGGTACGAGGTACATTATTAAAAAAAAAGAAATTAACTGTTTTATAGAAAGCAGGAAGTGAACAAATGTAACAGTTACTGATTGTAAAAGTACCAGATGGAGGGGTAGGATTTAATAAGCTTTGCTTCTTCCTACTCCTTTTTGGACATGTGGAACTGTGAACTGATTATGTGATGCATTCAATTGTAATCTGATGCATGTTCAAATGAAATAATTACCAATATGGGATTTGGATAAGACTGGGGAAGTCAATCAGTGCATAGATGTGGTGCAAGCTACTGACTTGGCATCCATATTTCAGCTGTTTTAGCAAACCATGTGAATGGATACTGTTTTGACGACGTTTTCTGCACACAAAGGAAGTGTCCAGTTTTTACTAGGTCTAACATACCTTAATATCCCACACATGCCTGGTATAATCCCGTCCATCCATCACCAAAAAGCACAGCCGTGTGTCAGATCTACCGGTCTAATCTCACCCTGTCCTCAGGCTGCGGTCATGCCAAGGGGAAGAGGCAATGATCGGTCCTGATCAATAATACATCGACTGCATTAATGCTTATGAATAAGTCATGCAAGCAGAGAACCCAGGTGACAGGAATGACACACCCATTTGCACGCACACACAGCTGCACAGCCAAATGATCTTTTATTATAGGGCATGGAAGATGAATGAACGTAGAGAGAAATAGAGCAAAGCAAGGGCTTTAACTTTGCAGCAGAGAATGTATCAAGCGCCTCCTGACATTTTGTTGCATGTCAAGGCTCCTCTCTGTCCTTTTTCTGTCACCACGCCATTTTTCTCAAGGCCTTTTTTCCTGGGGGTGGAATGAATAAGTTATTGCATCTATGTGCGCTCAGTCTTACCAAAGACAGGCTTGATATAAAAACTCAATTTGCTTCCATAGTAGAGGCCATGCTTTTTTCACCACCGTATGTATATTTACATGTAAAAGTCTTGGGTTTCCTGTTGGTTAAATTGCCTCAAACAAATAAAAATGTACCATAGATGCCATTAGGGAACCGCGTTGCACGCTTTCGTGTGGTGCTGACAACAAACAGTGGCGCTGGAGCCAATTTGAATACTCAGTAAAATTAGTGCGGTCGATGAAAGTATGCACGATACCATTGCCAAGAATTTTGAATGGGAGCAGCGCTATTGAATAATTAATCCATTGAATGTACAGAAAAGAGAGCAGGGAGAAACATTGTAGCGACTGTCGCAGTATGTGGGTGTACACACGATGTCATCATTTCTTTTGGACAGCTAATTGGCAGTGCCAAAAAGGCATCTTTGTATGGTCACTGCATGCCGCAGTGCTTTTAAAATCTAAGAGATTGACAGCAAATATATTTAGGTCAGTTATGGGATACCCCGACGTGAGTTTTGAGCAGCGGCTCTTCAAGGAGGTGCGATATTTGAAAGGAAGCAACTCTCTGTTTCCATAGACACTACTATCCAGGGAGCAGTGCTCAAAATGATGGTTGGCTTATATTAGTGGTGTTTTTCCCCTTTCCTCAAAGCTCTTGCTGCTCACAGCATGGCTTGGAAAAAATGATGCCGTGGAGGTGGAACCGTGTAGAGCTGCTTCATGATGACAGAAGCTGTGAATGATGGAAATGTGTCCTTGGTTGAGAGATAGGAGATAAGAACAAGGCCAGATAGCAATCATATGGAAGCACATAATAGAAAACCACCAGATTGGCATAGATATTAATCATTGTGTTGCTTGAAAGGAAACCATTGCTCAAAAACATTAATTTTTTTGCACAGTGGCTTACAAAATTAAAGACATGGTCATGCACAAATTGTTGGCATTCATAGCATTCCTGTCTGCCAGTTGAAAACATTTTCCGCCACACACACTGCAAAAATAAATCACAATTTTGTTAGCAGAGGGCCCTCATTTTAAGTGCATCCAAATATCAAGTAGGAGTCATTACGTAGGTCATAGTCAACCTATGTGGGAGGTTCATCGGTTCCAGGGAACTGAGGCTAATTTTTATTACTGGTTCTCAACTGGTTTGGCTGCGGGCCGCACCATCACCCATTAAAAAATGGGTTGGGCCTATTATTATTCCAAAATATTGAAACAGTAATCATGTAGTATTCTGGTCACTATGGCGTCAGTAATGTTACACTAATGAGACATGGAGTGAAAAAAGTTCTCCCACTTTGTGTGGAAGTGGTATATATTTGGATTCTGACTTGTCCTTCTTCCCCACTCCGTTTAAAACCCTGTAGAATTAATTGGAGGCTAACTATTTTTTTGGCTCTACCAATGGTTAAAAAAACAAAAAAAAACCTCTAGAACGTCATAAACAGGTTTTCTATGCTCTAACTACGAAAATATTTAGTTTATCAATACTTGACAGTCACTATGGTACCCATTATGTCATTGTATGGTCACATCACCTCGTACTTCGGTACGTCACAAAAAAATAAAAAAAAAATAAAAAAAAATAAAAAACAACCTTAAACTATATTAGGAAAGCAGGAAGTGAACAAATGTAATAAAAAAATAAATAAAAAAAAACGTAAACTATATTAGGAAAGCAGGAAGTGAACAAATGTAACAGTTACTGATTGTAAAGGTACCAGATGGAGGGGTAGGATTTAATAAGCTTTGCTTCTTCCTACTCCTTTTGGACATGTGGAACTGTGAACTGATTATGTGATGCATTCAATTGTAATCTGATGCATGTTCAAATGAAATAGAACCATTACCATTACCATTACTTAATGGAAATTAGTGGAAAATCACTTATTGTGGTCGGGTCTGGAACCAGTTGACCAAGATACCCTTTTCCCCGGGCATACATGCTGCACCCGAGGTAACACACACATGTGGAGGAGCGCTTGCTAAGTGCTGGCGGTGCCATTCTGAGCCAGTTGCAAACAGTCCCTTTCTTGAGAAGACATTAAAGTACAAAAAACGGGTATTAAACAGTACCGTCATACTGCCCCTGCTTGTCTTCATTGTCCTTCAACCAAGCTTGACCAAGTCGCCTGTAAACATGGCACGGACCTCATGGTGACATCCGTTCATGGCCATTGGGTCAGTACACTACTTTTGTTGTCAAAGACACCGTGACCCACTTTTGGGTTGCGATCCCACAGTTGAGAATCACTGGTTTAGAACAATATCACATATTTGACTGAGGCCGCTTACTTATATAAAGAGTGAATGCGTATATTATATTTATGGTATCATTTTAGGTCACACAGCTCAAAAGGCACCGTCGAGTGGCAGCTCAGTAAATATTCCTATTTCCCTCTGTGGCTGTGAAAGACCTTAAGTATGACAATGAGCTCCTAATTGCTTCCGATGAGCTTTCTCGTGTCATCAGTGTTATTGTTGTGTTGTGTGCGTGTGTGAATATGAATAGATGTATGATGTAACTTGAGCACTGTTAAGGTGGAGAAGCTCTTTTCATTCCATTTACATTTGATGAATTATGACCACAATTTCATCCATTTTTTATAAGTTCTCAAATGATGTCATGTTAACACGCAAGGGGGAGGGAGAATTTAGCTCAAAGCAAGAATGCGGGCTTGAGAGTGTTTCTGCTAAGTTTCATTATTACTATTTAGTGAAGTTTATTTCAGTCAGCATATTTCACAGGTATATTGGTGATAAATACAATTTGTATTGGCTTTGTAGTGGTGTATTTTACATGATAATAATCTTCATTTCTACCGGGCAGTGCATTTACGACGATGTGATAACTATTGGTAGAATGACTAAAGCATTTAAAATGGTATTCTTTCTTGTTCTATTCTATTCACTGGTCCTCCAGAATATGTAAACAAGACAGCTAATGGCAAACTTCCAGCATAACAAACAGTGATTTACCCCAGATTGCAATGTTCTACATTTATAATGTCATGTATGCTTCATTTATATTACAAGTGACTATTATCGTATGCATTGTGTTAAGTGCGGTGAAGGAAGGCCAATGGGATCCGTCCTATTTGCCATCATCATCCTGGTCTTCTACTTATCACAGTTTACTTTAGAATCAAATCATGACGAGAGAAACTACACAAAGCTGGGCATACACTGCAGTGTTTCCCACAGGACTGTAATCTATTTGCGGTGGCGAGTTGCCTGAGTCATGTAATATGCATAACTAGGAATGAGACCTCCTTAGTGCAGTGAGTGTGTGTTGGAGGGGGTTGGAGTCTGTTAGTACTTTAGAAAATAACATCTTTTCCTTCAATTTTTAATTTAATGCTGCACGGTGGACAAGTGGTTAGCATGCAGGCCTCACAGCTAGGAGACCCGAGTTCAATTCCACCATCGGCCATCTCTGTGTGGAGTTTGCATGTCGGGTTGGGCGATACGTTTATATATATATATATAAAACGTAAGAGGAAAATGACATATACCAGGCTGCACGGTGAATGAGTGGTTAGCATGCAGGCCTCACAGCTAGGAGACCCGAGTTCAATTCCACCATCGACCATCTCTGAGTTTGCATGTCGGGTTGGGCGATACGTTTTATATATATTTAAGAGGAAAATGACATATACCAGGCTGCACGGTGAATGAGTGGTTAGCATGCAGGCCTCACAGCTAGGAGACCCGAGTTCAATTCCACCATCTGCCATCTCTGTGTGGAGTTTGCTAGGTTCATGCTAGGTTAATTGGCGACTCCAAATTGTCCATAGGTATGAATGTGAGTATGAATGGTTGTTTGTCTATACGTGCCCTGTGATTGGCTGGCGACCCGTCCAGGGTCGGGTCTTGCCTGAAGGCGGCTGGGATAGGCTCCAGCACCCCCGCGACCCTCGTGAGAAAATAACATCTTTTTCTTTAATTTTTAAATTTTTTAATATTTTTTTATGCTTCCAAAAATGGCACGGTGGGGCTGCACGGTGGGGTAGTGGTTAGCACGCTGGCCTCACAGCCGGGAGACCCAGGTTCAATTCCACCCTCGGCCATCTCTGTGTGGAGTTTGCATGTCGGGTGATTGGCTGGTGACCCGTCCAGGGTCGGGTCTCGCCTGAAGGCGGCTGGGATAGGCTCCAGCACCCTTGCAACCCTTGTGAGGATAAACATGAATGAATAAAAATGACACATTTCCCCTAATATTATGACTTATTCTCCCAATCTTTCAACTTTCATTTCATAAAATGATTGCTGTTTTTACAGCTGTATTCTTGCTTAAATGTATTGTTGAATCCTTTGCGGGCCAATTAAAAATTAAAAAAAAGAAAGGTCCCTGGGCCACATTTTGGACACCACTGTCTTACACCATGCAAATGTATTGTGTGTCCGTGTCGTTTTAGGTGAAAATAAATATGCTTATTTCAATATAGTGCAATTAGAGCATATGATTGTGGGAGGGGACGGTGTGCAGGGTGCATGAATCTATCAGTCAGCGTCTGATTGCTACAGGTCTCAGCAATTTAGCTTTCACTTTGTCTCCATCACTGCTGTGCTGCTAATAGAAAAGCAATGACTGATTTTCTGCTCCAAGTGTTGATTGATTGATGTTGATTACATCTCACGAAGCTTTATTATACTCCATAATATGTGTGTCATATGTGATGGAGGGTGTGTGGAGGAAAAAAAAAATAAATTTTTGTTGCTTTCCAGGTTACCAGAGCCGAGGGCTCGCCCGGTGGACCCACAGGATTTTGAAGACAGTGATTCTGGAGCTTCCACGGACCAGTCTCCCTGATAGTGGTCTTGTCGGGTTTGTGTCTTTTCTGCAGTGGCAGTTAAATTACCTTAACTTGTGAGATCTCAAGAGTGGGGTCGAAACAACTTTTCCACTCTCAAACATCGAAATTTCTCTCGCCTTATTAATTTTGCTTAATGGGAAGTACTGACGTTCTCTGCCATCGATTGCAATCTGGTCCAAATTCTGCTGCCAGCTGGATCCAGGTGATCCTGGCGGACTCAGTAAGGAAGATGGGTTACGTTGCCGAGTCTATTAGGTTCAGCATTAGGAGTTTTTTTTTTTTTTTTTTTTTTTTTTAGGACAGCAGTGTTCAAAGCTTTTTTTTTTTATTGTGAAAAAAGCAGATCTAACTTTTTATACTCTTGTCTCTTCTGCTTCCCGTCATCCTGCTGCCTTAATGTTTATTTCCATACTCCCCATCTGTGTCTTCTTCCCCGGATTCTTACTGCACTTGCATTTGTATGCAAATGCTTTCCGGGACCTACAATGAGAGCATTTTGACACCTATTGATTTAGAGAGGTTTATGAGTCTGTGTTGGGCGAAAATCAAACCGTAATTTAAGTTTTGTAAAAAGACCTCAGCCGCACTATCAGACTCTGTGTGTACCGCTCATATAACCACTCATCACTCTCGCCGTGACAAATTTACACACTTTCCACCTTGACCCGTTCAAGCGCGGCTTTCATTCACGATGCGCCGTGACAACTCTGTCTGTATCAGCAGATGCTTTTTAATGTGATTGTTTGTCTTGCGTCATAAATTCTAAAGTGCAAAAAAAATCTGTGTTGTGTGAGCCGTGCATGACAACGTGACACTAAGTCCGTGCAGTAACATCATTTTAAAAAATAAGACGGATTCCCGTGTTGATATTTGTCTATTTTTCTTTTTAACCTATGAATAAATACCCATTTAACGTCAAAAATGACGTCTATATTTACACTTTAAGAACAATGTCTTTATTACTGAAAAAGCAACATAATGTCACTATTATCAATAGGGTTGGGTAACGTTTACATACAATGAAATGGAATGGCCTTTATTGTCGTTATACAAGATGTACAACGAAATTGGAGAGCTTCTCCTTTCAGTGCAGTAGTCAAGTTAAAAAAAAAAGTGTATAAAAGTAGAGTAAAAAAGACAATTTAACAAGATATATACAAGATATATACAAGATATCCAGAATATACACATACAGTAAACCTCGCATATATCGGATTCAATTGTTCCCACTGGTTTTGTCCGATATAAGCGAAATCTGTTATATGCGTATACCGGAAAATGTCCGTTTTACGCATATATCGGATTTATATCCGGTATATGCGTAAATGGGATTTTATCCGTTATAAAAAGGCACTTCCTTGACTATGTTTCCAATGTACCTGGACGCGCAGGCAACGCTGCAAATGACGTCGTATAGCGGCCCGTCACGATTCGGCGAATCGGAGCGCCACGATGCGGCCATCCGATATATGCGAGGGAAATTTAATGGAAATGCATTGGAACGGGACTGGAGATTTTGTCCGAAATAGGCGAAATCCGTTATAAAAAATCCGATATATGCAATGAATTTTTATTGGAAATGCATTACAGAAAAATCGGTTCTTTTTTATCTGTCCGTTGTGAGCGAATTTCCGATATATCCGATGCAGGAGCAGACATATTGCAGATATATTAATTTTAGTGCAATGATAAATGGGTCATAGTGCAAATAATGACTGGTGTATACAGATGAGTAAAGTCACATATGAGTGTATTGTAATGGATTGTTAAATAAATAAATATGATTGAGTTAGTAACAGAGGCAGTGATGGAAATATTGCACATTTGCATTATGCTAATGACCGGGTACGTTGTATGTTTTCAGGGTGGTGATGGCTCTTGGGAAGAAGCAGTTTCTCAGAGTCCCTCAAAGAGTCCTTTCAGGCAGGCATTGCAAATTGCAGCGTTGTCTTGTTGAAAAAGCCGACCATTATCACACAGATGAGGGCATTCAATCATGAGGGATGAACCCTGCATCTTCTCCATGTGCCGTTTGACGCCCCTGCACAACCGGAAACTCAATTTTCTATGCCGTGGGGGTATGCCGTTGGATTTTTGGCTCAGATCCGGTGAAATTGGTTTAGTTCTAGCACAACTTATTTGTTTCGTAACCATCAGGATCTTAAAGAAGTTTGAAATTTTTACGAAATCGTACCTCAGCAGCTACGACACGCTGTGAGAGACCTTGCTAATGCAGCTAATGCAACAGTCAATGAATCGGGTAAAGCTCGAGTCAGTAAAAGGACTCAAGTTTCCCATTACTACAGTAAACCTCGGATATATCGGACTCGGATATATCGGAAATTCGCTCACAACGGACAGATAAAAAAGAACCGATTTTTCTGTAATGCATTTCCAATAAAAATTCATTGCATATATCGGATTTTTTATAACGGATTTCGCCTATTTCGGACAAAATCTCCAGTCCCGTTCCAATGCATTTCCATTAAATTTCCCTCGCATATATCGGATGGCCGCATCGTGGCGCTCCGATTCGCCGAATCGTGACAGGCCGCTATACGACGTCATTTGCAGCGTTTGCAGCGTTGCCTGCGCGTCCAGGTACATTGGAAACATAGTCAAGGAAGTGCCTTTTTATAACGGATCAAATCCGATTTACGCATATACCGGATATAAATCCGATATATGCGTAAAACGGACATTTTCCGGTATACGCATATAACAGATTTCGCTTATATCGGACAAAACCAGTGGGAACAATTGAATCCGATATATCCGAGGTTTACTGTAGTAACAACCTGCATGTGTTACCACATTTACTCACCTTGAGTGTTGGATAATGAGGTTCGTTACGCGTCCCTGCAAGCCGATAAAGTTTTAGTCGTCGGGGACAGAAAAAGCAAATACTGTATGTTGCTGCTGCTCGTTCTTGTTTGACTTCATCAAGATTCAAAGCAGCAAAGCCTCCAGATAGAAATGGGAATTGGAGGATAGGAAACAAAGGATGGTAATGGAGTCAGGGAGCTTCTAAGATTATCTGCCTCAATTCCGAGGTGTCTTCTGGTTCCACTCAAACGGGCCAAACCCCCCTTTTTATCAACTCAAATTCACAAAGAGAAGACCCCTGAACCACCTCTCATTTTCTGTCATACCCTCTCTGTACCTGAAATGGTCCACTGAGAAAAGTGCTTTCTCAGCATGTCTGGCGCTCTCTGCATTGAGGTACTGACCCGAAAAAACTCATTAATCCAGTGGTCACTTGAACCGACTCTGGGTTTGAATTTTCTTTTTAGCTCTCTTTACACAAATAGTGGGATCTAATCATCTGTCCCACTCACTATTAGGTCAGTTGCTCCCAAAATGTTGCGTATTTATTAAGCGTTACTGTCATTTGACTAGCGGTAGTTACGTACATTGCATTTTAAATGAGACGATTTTGCATAATTGGTCTTGACGTCTGTTGCACCGGTGCGTGAATATGAATATGTTAAAAATGCAGATTTTTCTATGCGTTTCGTGTCTCTTCCACATGCAAGCATATGTTCTGCTTTTGGAAAACTCCTGCCAGAGTGGAGAGTACGAAAACTCCAGCTCAGTATTTGTGCGTGGATGAGTAAAATAGAGCATTTTGGTTTGTGTAATAAGAAATGTACAACAGGTTAGGTTATTGATGTATGGGTGTTGACGTGCACTATATATGCATATATGATTTTAAATATATAAGATATAATATATATATATTATATATAAGATTTTAAAAATAAAGTCGTAAATTTACTAGAATAATGATGTACATTTATGAAAAAAAGTAATAAGTTCACTTGAACAAAGTTGTAAATCTATGAGAAAAAAATCGGAATATTCCAGTAATAAATTTGTACATTTCCGAGGAAAAGAAGTCATACTATTGTGAAAAAATTGCATGAATTTACCTTTTTTTTTTCATAATTTCAGATTATTTTATGGGTTTTTTTCCGCGGCTGCATGTAATTGTGGGCTGACTATATTGTAGTATCATGTGAGTTGCTGCTGGACTACCCAGCATGCTCTGCAGGCGCCTTGTAAATTCAGTTAGACTTTTAAGTTTTGTTAGTTCATAGTATTTTTAATACTCATATAGTAGTCAGAGTTTGTTTATGTTAATTTACTGTTACGTGTTGCCATTTCCTAAGCAACCATTTCCTGTGTGCCATCCCCAAAAATTGCATTCCTGACTCCATGAAAAATCAAATAAATAATAACAAAACTGTGTGGCGGGGAAAAGAGGGGACAACATTCTGCCTCGGGAGGAAATGAGGGCGAGAAGATGTCTGATGGTGTTTAACCTGGGAGACCACAGGGTTCCCTTTTTTCCACACCCAATTACACCTGCTCTTCCAGGTTCAATTCACCGAGCATGTCCTCACAGGAACACACACACACAAATAAATTCAATCGGAGAGCCCTCGCTTCCCGTTGGGCATTTTTTTTCTATTGACACAAATTAATTGGTTGATAGGTTGTGGGATTGAATTAGCTACGTGACAAGCTTACTAGTAATGACACGGCGTTGATGGCTGTCTTTTAAAAACACATTTGGACTTTATGAGTTTGCATTGATGGAGCAGCCACCCACCGGCCCAATGTGACATGCATTAATGATGGTGTTTGTTACTGGCTGGCAGAAATGGGGGATTTTTCTCAACTAACACAACGCCGCAGGACTCGAATATGTGCGCTCGTGTGTCTGTGCATGTGTACGTTTTTTTTTTTTTTTTGCTATTTGTGTGGATGTGCATTAGCCTGTGAAAAATGACATATATTTACAGAGGCCCACACCTCCGTCCTTGCTCAGATTGCATGTTCTTGTTCCATTCAAGAGATTGAATTGCTTGTCTCACAGTAAATGCACTTTCTTATTCATCCAACCCCCCTCCCTTGGGCTCCGACACATACAAACAAGGAAAAATAGCCATCACTCAAGGGAGCCTCGCACGGATTTTCACATTTCCTACTGTTTATTTTGGATTTAACGACCAACTGGAACCAAACATGGCGGTTACAGTCCCTGATGTCATGTTGTGAGGACAAGCGTACCTTAAAAGCAAATCACTCGTGGCGAGACGTTGCCTCAGTGGCCTCTGAAGTTGGACAACAAAAATTTCTGGAAAAGTCACTGAGTATTATGTGAGCAGCTAACAGAGCAATGTGGACCGTTATACTGTGATTGGTTGCACTGTATACCCGAATAAGTTAGCAGAACTCAAAAAAAATAAGGCAATCAGTTTCCGCATTTTTTTTTAGTTCATAAACTCAAACATTTGAGTACATCAGTGCTTAAATATGTAGTAATAATGTGTGTAATAATAGGTGTGCATGTGTAACCTACACAGTACAAATCTATCTGATGCAATGGATTATTCTTAATTGATTCTTGGTTTGATTTATTGACGTTTAATAGATACTTTTTTTTAACTTTTTAATTAACTACGAGTTAATTATTTTAAGTAGGTTACACAAATCTGCAAAAAGTTCATATTAATCAAAAATTACAAGTTAAATAAACTGAAAAGACAGATAATGCAACTGGCAATCAACATTTAGAAGTTTTAAGAAAATGTTAAGCTAACTATACTTATACCAATTAATTATTTTGAGCATTGGGATTTACAGTGTCTTAAGTTGTTAGTAAATTAATCTTATTTAATATAGCCATAGTTCAATTTAATCAAAATATATTAGTTAAAAGTACTCAAAATGGAACAACATGTTAAATGAACTTGACATAATTAAGTTATTAGAACTTTTTTTAAGAACTTTGAGTATTCATTCATTCTTTCATTCACTACCGCTTTTCCTCACGAGGGTCGCAGGGGGTGCTGGAGCCTATCCCAGCTGTCTTCGGACGAGAGGCGGGGTACACCCCGGACTGGTGGCCAGCCAATCACAGGACACATATAGACAAACAACCATTCACACTCACATTCATACTTATGGACAATTTGGAGTCGCTAATTAACCTAGCATGTTTTTGGAATGTCGGAGGAAACCGGAGTACCCGGAGAAAACCCACGCATGCACGGGGAGAACATGCAAACTCCACACAGAGATGGCCGAGGGTGGAATTGGGAACCCTGGTGTCCTAGCTGTGAGGTCTGCGTGCTAACCACTCGTCCGCCATGCAGCCGGTAACTTTGAGTATGCATAACTTAATTTATTTAATTTATTTAATTTATTTAATTTGTTGAATTTATTTAATTTAATTAATTTATTTATTTTTAATTTTTATTTATTTAAATTATTTACTTAATTTATTTAAGTACTTTGAACATGAAAAAAAAAAGTACTTTGAACATTCGGGTTTACAGTGTGGTTTGTAGTATATCATTTTGTGTATGTATACGTCTCGCTCGGAGGGCGGAGTACCCGGGCAACCCAGCCCAGGCTTAGGCTTTCGGTTGTTGTTTTTTGTTTGTATATACATTAGCAGATCTCTTGACTGTGTAAGATTCCAGAAGAGCCTGAACGCAGCAAGAAAAACAAGTATAATACTGCAGTATCCAGAGGTAAGACACAAGTAGTTTCTGCCCAATCCTGCAAACAATCAAAACAATTTCCGTCACCTTCCTGCTCGGCAGACATAATACCGTGACTGTAAGCCATCAACTTTATGGAAAAGGACCTTTCCCCTCCTTTTTGTCTATATTCAGTGAGCGGGAAGGTGACGGGAAACTGTCAGTCATCTGTCTCCCAATCATGCAGTCCTTGTGCATGGAGCGTTCGTGATGGAGCCCGTGTGGAGCATCCGGGACCCGAGTGACAGCTGGCATCAGTCAGAGGTGGCAGGTACAGACAGCAGTCTGGCTCGTGAACAATGACTGGGTGGGGCCCGTACTGGCAGGGAATCCATTTATCCTCCCGACAGCCTCATCACTTCTTCATCCCAGGTGAGGTAAGACTCTTCGGTGCCGCGGTCTCTGACCTTTGTTCGGTATTTTCCTTGTCTGAGTATCCCAAACGGACAAGTGTGTATTGTGTAACCAAACAAATGTCACAACGAACGGAGCTCACAGTGTATAATGATCGTGGTAAGCTGGTCCCATGCAAGGTAATAGAGATGAGGATCATGATGGCGTGGCTGCAGTGAAGAAGAAGCCGCAATAGTTTGTTTCCTCTAGCTGATAGTGGAACGTGCCTCTGAATCCTAATGAACATGCCGTCTAGATAACACCTTCTGCTGTTGCTTCTGGGAGCTGTTGCACATAATACTCTCTCTCTGTCACATCTGTGATGAATTGTCTTCACAACCAGGAGAAATGTTCAATATAGAGAGAGGTGGGAAGAAAAGTAAAGTATTCTCAGGCTCCCTTCCCAATATCTTTTGCCCAAAGCGACATGGAAGCAAACACAAGCTTTGTGTGCATACTGATATGAAAATGGAATGTTGGATCTTTTTTTCCGATGTGTCCGGGGGAAATAAGTGACAATCTTTACATCAACCCGCATTAGCTGTCTATTGAAACCTGGCAACCTTGCCAGATCCACTCAGCGTTTCCCCCCCTTTGCTCATGATTCCTGTTATCATTCACACTGTGTACACAGCGCTGTCTCCTCCTGAGCTTGCTAATTGTGTGAAGCAGTGCTTGTGTTCTCTGACCTGGCCTCAGGAGAAGAAAAGGTGCATCCGAGTCTCGGACATAGCATGGATTCCGTGTGTGATAAAAGGGTTCATCGGTCCGGTTTTATCAGGGAAAGAGTCTAGCATCAAGCTCGCATCGCTGGCGTTGTCGAACTGAACTCCATTAATATGATGGAGGTGCTCTGTGATGCATGCTCTGCAGAGTGAGCTGCTAGCGCCGCATTGACCTTTACATGACAGCAGGGCCACTTTCTTAATTGTTCTATTTGCTCCCTATATTCCCAGACAAGGGAATAAAATGGCCTCACTTTGCATAATTTGTGGATCTACGTGCATCGGAGTGGAAATATAAAATGCTTGCAGCGTCACAAATAGCGAGCGCTCTATCAAAGTGCGGCGGCCATTCATCATGTTGTCTTACAAAAGTCGACACTTGCTACCGAGGAAATTATCTTAAATAAATCAAAGAGTCCATTTTGAGGGTAAATCAATTGTTCATGTATTTAATGAAAAGCACAGCCGCTCTACTATTAAAATAATACTTTGTCACTGTAAATCATGCATATTGTCCTGGAGTTGCATCATACTGCCGTCATGTTTGGCAATATCTGTGACAGTCAAGCGAGAAATTAAGTATTACAAATTGTGAACAGAAACCACGCATTCTCGGGGGCATCCAACCGATCATTGAAGCCACACTTGCAGATTAGAAAGGTTGGATTTAATGGAAGTAATTGGCAAACCTGCTAGAAATTATTATTATCATACTATTACTATACTATACTATATTACTATTATTTAACATTTTGCCCATCACAATCTCTATGTGAGACAAGAACATACGTCTTTCCCTTTTTGGTGCCTTCTAGATAGTTTTCACTGCCAATGCAGAGGACCGCATGATGGTCGAGTGGTTAGCATGTAGGCCAGAAGTTCGGGAAGACCTGGGTTTGAATCTCTGGGGTGCGTGGGTTTCCTTCCATAGGTATGAATGTGAGTGTGAATGATTATTAGTCTACTTGTGTCCCGCGATTAGCTGGCGACCAGTCTAGGGTGTACAGCTGGGATAGGCTCCAGCATACGTGTGACCCTACTAAGGATAAGCGACATATAGATGAATGCGATTCAACTATTCCCCCTGTAAAAACCTGCATATTCAGTTATAACACCATTGTTGTTATAGGAGCTTGCTGGCTCTTTATTTGACAGGAGCCAATCAAGAGCTATGAAAAAAAAAAACACAACGAGCTTGCCAATCCATTGGAAATTGCAAGAGGTCATTACTATGGCTTACACAAAACTCATCACACAGCAACTTAACACTCAAATGGTACATGTAAGCCTAATAAATATACAAACATACACCAATATGAGTGTAAAATGCATGCATGCACGGGGAGAACGTGCAAAATCCACACAGAGATGTCTGAGGGTGGAATTGAACTTGGCTCTCCTAGCTGCGAGGCCTGTGCGCTAACCACTACTCCACCGTGCAGATAGTCAACCAACATATTCTAGTCAAATTTTATGTTTTCCAAGTGTTATTCCCTCATTTACTTCCCTTAAAGGGCCAAAGTCAAGTTAATTTGGTCATCAAATGTTACAAACTTTTTGTTTTAATTTGCCTATAATCACGTGAAAAAGGTATTTTCAGTAAAAGGAGCGCATACATACTTATTTCTGTAAGTTCACCCCCCAACGGGCACCGCTAAAGCCCTTTTAATAGACACTAAATCCCAGGTACATTTCAAGGCACTGACTTTATAAATGCGGTGTCAAATCGCAGGAAACTGGTGGTTTTAGTGGCCCCACCATGAGAGATTCACTTTTTGAGTTATAAGGACAATCTCTGTACAAAGCAGAAACTTAGACAAAAAGGTAAGGTTGGTTTTTAAAGCTTGAAAGATGACACATTGCACACTGTATGTTCCATCCTGGTGTTAAGTTTCACTGCAAATCAATTAACAGTCTAGACACAGGATGAGGGATCCTTGCATCTCTTGGCTTGGAAAATATCATATAAATAAGAACCATGCTATCTAAAAAAAGCTCAAATTGGAAAACACTACCAGAAAAAAGTGACAAACAATGAAGTCATGAGGAATTGAACCAATCCCACCTTAGAAGGTGTTCTACCTCCTCTGCATATCAGAGCTGCATCTTCTGCTTTCTTGTTGTCATCCCCTCGGTGCTTCAACCTTATTTGCATCAACACTTAAACGTCTGGCAGATGCATAATGGTTTCTAATAAGGAGAGAAAAAGTATAAGGTTTCCATCCTCCAGCAGCATTAAAGATATAACAGCATTAATGATGTACTGTAACTTCTAGGTGTTGCTTAAAACAAATAGGATCTAATGAACAGCTTTACCGTACTATGCAAATGTCTTAGGCTGCTAAAGGTTGTTTTCACAATGCTGTAAGGACCAGTTGCAAAAATCTACATTCAAAGTTCAAAGTCGTGCTTCAAAAAAATTTTTTGATGAAAAAATGTATTGGCTCCACTGAGGGCATCAACTGTCTGGAACTGATGTCCATTTTTGTAAATTTCCTTTGCTGTCCATCACAAAATGTTCTCAGTTTTCCTTTGTCAGGTGGGCATTGTGAACTACGGTACAGTATCAATACCGCACAAACAAGGGATGCCCCCTGCAACATCTACCATTTGACGCCCCTGCACAACTTGAAGCTCCACTGTTCCATTGAAGGAAAAAGCACCCCAGATCATGATGGCACCCTTTCCCGTGTGCCGTGTGGAAAACATCTCAGGTGGGATCCTCTTGTCATGATAATAACGTTGGAAGCTATCAAGGTTATGTTTCCACCTCTCAATGTCCCATATTTGGTGCTGTGCTGCAAATTGCAAACGGGCAATTTTCTGGCATTGATGAAGACACTTCACCCACTTTCCCACCACCAGTGTGTGACTGACGAGTCAATGAATAATAATAATAATAATAATAATAATAATAATAATAATAATAATAAGTGGGGCATAGCAGTCAGGTATAAAAATAAAATAAAATAATAAATAAATAATTTAATAATAATAAATAAAATATAATAACAACATAATGGCTTCATTTTTTAGCACTTTGACTGCCTTGAAAAGTGCTATATAAAATAAATTCTATTATAATTATTATGGTTACTGGATTACACTCGGCACCAATAACAACCTTCATTTGGGCGGGGGATCATCCAGTTAAGGGCCAGTGACATTTAGTGAGACCTGCAGTTCCAATGTTGTGGGGTCTTTTGTGACCTCCTGGATGAGTCATCACCGTGTTCTTGCGGTAATTTTGTTTGGCCAGCCACTTCTCGGAAGATTCATCACTATTCCATGTTTTCGCCGTTAATGGATACTGGCGCTCACTGTGGTTTGCTAGAGTCCCAAAGCCTTAAAAATTTTATTTTTAATTTTTTTAATTTAATTTAAGAATTTAATTTAATTGATGAGTCATCCTCCACAGAGATTGGTGCATGTGTAGAAAGCTTGGTCAATGATTGATCAATCTACATGTATACTGTACATGCAGGTGGGATCCAGTTTTCCAATCACCAAATATGTTCATCTGATTGACAGTTGGACATGATTTAATTAATTCATTCATGCAATATGTCAAATTAGTTTATGAAGCGTCCATGTAAACATATAGCGACTATTGCTATAGTGAGTGACAAAATGAGATTTCTGGCAAATATTTTGAGGAAATTGCGTTTGTATTTTTGTTTAATCCTGCATAGAATAAATGAAGTAAAATAACAAACAAATTGGGACTAACATAGAAAGCACTGTGATGATTCCATTCATTAAATAAAAATATTTGATCTGCAAACAGTCAGAAAATGGATTAAATATGTTTACACTCGGGTCCACCAAAAGAACTGAGGATTTTGTGGATTTGAATATCTTCTCCAAACAGAGGAGCATCCATTAGTCCTGGCAGCCAGTGGATGGAGATGAATATGTTCCAATTTTAGCCCGCCGCTTGAGTGCCCTGCAGGGTCTCTCGATATACAGAAGGACAGTGAAGTGAAGTGCAAGTTGGAGCCGTACCAAGGTAGCGTGGACGGTTTTAGAGTGGCCTTGTGATGTTTACCTGTGGGTGGAATACCAAACACTTCACGAGCTTGTGCAATTTCAGAGAAACAGTTGCAATAGACAGCTCTCTCCTCCTCCCTTGTCCTTCCGCTATGATGCATATACGCACCCGTAAAGGTCAAGCTCTTAAAATCCGTATAATCATCTCAAAGGTGACCATTCTATCTCCATTACCGTGGACGTGCATGGCAGATAAATGGGCGTGCGTGGGTACGTTCCTAACAAACGATCTGCCTCTATTCGTGAGTGAGCATCTCTTTATTCGACTATTCTGCATCTCACGGTCGGGCTGCACACAATCGTTTCTTCATGAAAGCTTTGTTTAGCAGTGACTGGAATAATGAGTGAAAGTTCTGGATTCTCATTCAGTACTTGACCAGTTGCATGTTTTTTAAGTCTTTCAAGACACTTTTCGGGACATACTATAAAAATCGGATATTAAAATTAAGTATATCTGTTGTGGCACCCGTGTGTCGTATTTAGGTCAGACACTTCATCTGTACTGCAAAGACCTGACGTAGCCTTGCTATAAAAGTCAAAGGAAGTCCACACTTGTAATTATAACTATGCTATAACTATCTCGGACATCGCGGCCTGTATTTACACTATTCTTCCATGTCAAGTGGTGGGCCACAAAAGGTCTGCGGGCCGTGGGTTTTAGGATTTATGTGCCTTATTCAGTAACTAATGTAGTTTTCTGTACCTTATTGCAAGTCTAGTCTAGGTCCAAAACTATACTTGTATAGTATTTATAAGAGTTAATATATTTATTGTTAGGTTAGCGCGCAGACCTCACAGCTAGGAGACCAGGGTTCAATTCCACCCTCGGCTATCTCTGTGTGGAGTTTGCATGTTCTCCCCGTGCATGCGTGGGTTAACTGGCGACTCCAAATAGTCCATAGGTATGAATGTGAGTGTGAATGGTTGTTTGTCTATATGTGCCCTGTGATTGGCCGGCCACCAGTCCAGGCAGGGTGTACCCCGCCTCTCGCCCGATGACAGCTGGGATAGGCTCCAGCACCCCCGCGACCCTCGTGAGAAAAAGCGGTAAAAAATGAATGAATGAATATTTATTGTTAGGTTTTTGGTGTGGAGCTGTCCAGTGCTGGACCCCCAGTTAGCACAGAGAGGTACAGTGTGTAATAGCATGAGTTGGTACGGTTGTTCAGAGTTGTGCAGGTAACAAACATGTGATGACTCTGAGCGTGTGAATCCCCCCCAGCAGGAAGACACCCCACCTGCAGACCCCAAATTTAGACATACAGACACAGTTTTGCACTTCCGAGCCAAAGCAGCTATGCCTCACTGTAGAAAGCTCGCAGCTCACGTACCCCCCCCCCCCCCCCCCCCCACACCCTTTTTGCCAGAGGAAGGGGAACTACGCTCCTCTTTGTATGATTTATGTGTATTTTAGCAAAAATAATGATGTCACGCTTACATTAAACGCATCATAAAGGCTCCAACCGAGTTCATTGTACAACAGACTCCCCCAGTTCTGTTCCCACAATGAACGCTACAAGACGTCATTCATTCATTCATTAACTTTTATTTACCTACATTTTTACACACTATTTGTACATATGCTAATTTTGTTTCTGATATTCGTTTATTTGATTAAATTGTATTCATATTTCACTGCATTTCATTTAAGCTACTGCTACTGTAACAGAGCAATTTTTTTTATTTTTCAGTAATTTTTTACTGAAACAAATGTTTGAAACGACTTATTATACAGTTCAATAAAATAATCTTAATATTTATTTCATGTAATATATATATATATATATATATATATATTTCATTATAACCACTTTCACAAAAATGTTCGATTTTATGAAAAAGTCCACAAGTTCAATGAACAATAGTGACATAGTAAGATTAGTAAGTACTACAATACAAGCTCAAGGTGAAATGGTGAGTGGAGTGGAAATTGGATGAAAGCCCGATACATGAAATATTAATAACAACAAAATGGCCGTCTTATTAAAGGAGTGTTCACTACTGTTGATTGTCTCTATAATGAAAGGTCGGGTTCAGCATGTGCTTGGGCTCATGCGCTTCCAGCAATACCATTTAATGAGATTTCCTCGATTAAATTGTCCACAGGGAAGCTAAGTTCTTGTTACTCCCCATCTGACATTAAAGAACACGCTGGGTGTGTTTCCTGAAGGCATCGCGGCAATGAAAAGCGGTTCATCAAATGTCAAGAACGGGCTGATTTCAGCTGTTTTTCTTAACATAAAGTACACAAACGTGAACATATCAGAATAAAGGAACGGACTATTATGCAGTAAGCAATGCTGGTGTATTTGCCCGGAATGCTGGCTTTGACCCTGGCAGCGTGCAAAGAACCACCCCCCCTCCGCTCCTATGAGGATTAGAAACCACAAAGCCATGCTCATTCCATTCTCATATTTCCCCCCTCTCCATAGCAGGCTGGAAACCCCCCATCAGTGGCAGACAGAAAATACTGTGCTGAAACTTGCTATTTCATTTTCATTACCGCGTACATTGTGGCCCACATCCAAACAGAGAGGTAATTTTGCAGGTGAATCCCACATTCATAATTGGAATATCACAATCTGACTGTGTTATTCTGGGACAGGTTTAGACGAGAACCCTCGGAAATTCAAAGATGGCCCATATTTCTTTGCTGCTACACTTTTGGCAGCTGCTGTTCTGATGCCTCGGCGTTGTGTTCACTTACAGCTAACATAGTGTAGCTGCACTCAAATGATACAAACACATTCTATACCACATTTGGCAAATTGTAGACTGGATGTCTTGGACAATAATACCAAAATGGCTTCTTATTGGAGGGCACCGGGGTGTGCGGGGACTGCTGGGGTGCCGGGCACTAGGTGGGTTGGCTGGCGGGGTTGGTGGTGTGCTTCGGCAATGTCCTGGGGTTTTGTTGGGGTGTCCGATGTTCCCACTCTTCTTTTGTTGTTTTGTCTTATGTAAAATTCTCTGATTATATGTGTGGAAAAAAAAAATCACTTATTGAATTGGTAACTGCTCTGGTGTGGAGAAGGGGTAGGATTTAATAAGCTTTGCTTCTTCCTGCTCCTTTTCAGACATGTGTCGTAATGAGGTGTGTGTATGTATGTATATATATATAAATAGATATTGTAAGTGTATATGTGAGAAACAATAATGTAACATAGTATGCATGTCTGAAATAAATTAAGACAGAGATAATACTGTATTTTCTGGACTATAAATCGCTCTGGAGTATAAGTCACAAAAGGCCATAAATGCATAGTTAGGTCGAAAGAAACATACGTACATACATACATACATGCATACATACATAAGTCGCACTGAAGTATTTTGCAATCAAATTTTTTAGTAATTTAAAAAAAATATTTAATTTTTTAATTTTTACAAATTTTCAATTAATTTTTTTAGTACAAACTACTTGACCAAAACAGACATTAAGTCCTTTTGGAAAGCAAGTTGTAACAATAAAATACTAGAGAACAGGCTGGAGTATTTTGCAGTCGCATTTTTCATAATTTAAAAAAACAATTAAATTTTTTAATTTTTAAAAATGTTTTATTAATTTTTTTAGTACAAACGACTTGACCAAAACAACAATATGTCCTCTTGGAAAGCAAGTTGTAACAATAAAATACTGGAGAACAGGCTGAATACGTGTAAGATATGCTAACACAAAAAATAAACACGAACAGAAAAGTTGTCCAGTGTTTATATAACATAAACAGTTTTTTCATTTATAAGTCACAGGAACAGCCAACCTATGAAAAAAAATGCGACTTATAGTCCGGAAAATACGGTTGATTGATTTGTCCACACAAAATACTTAAGCACAGTATCAAAAGGATCTGTTTGTCGTCCATATTGAACCAGGAAGTAGCCTGTTAACAAACACAAATACACTCCACTAATCACTTTTTTGTTTGCTATTTTGATGGAGGTCTGAAGTGACATTCGAGTGATGGCGGCCCTTTGCACAGTGCTGAACAGGGCAAGAAATAAACCACAAGTACAGTAAATCTTAAGAAAATGTTTGATGTTTGAATGTCAACTTATCATGTGGTGCTACCATGACTGAGACCCAGCAGCAATGGGCACTAACCCATGATCAAAGCCCCTCTCCTTCCACCACCCACGGTTCCCTCGCCTGGCTGCTTTAGTCGCAGCCCAGAGCAGTAGTGGCATTGCTGCCGATTATCCCGGAGTCTCGCAGATCATACTGGTTCCGACTGAGCTGTAGAACCCTACTGGGCTGACTCTTCGCCCTTCAGAGCCTTATTTCCTCCCACTGAAGTCAATCTCTATCTCCTAGCGGTGTTTTAGAATATTTCCCTTCATGTCGTCCTCCCCTGTGCTTTTTACTCTCATGAACTCTTTGTAACCTCAACCATAATCCATTTCTACCGTGCCGCTGATGAAATTGCTAAATCCGTCAAATTCTGGTCAGTTTTTCTTACTTGTTATCTCTACACACACATATGACTGCTGAATTCCATTCATTTTCTATGCTGGAGCCTATCCCAGCTGTCTTCGGGTGAGAGGTGGGGTACACCCTGGACTGGTTGTGAGTCCACTACTGAATTCTAATTTTGAGTATTTTATTTATTCCAGGTTTTTGT
This sequence comes from Doryrhamphus excisus, assembly GCF_030265055.1. Lineage (NCBI taxonomy): Eukaryota > Metazoa > Chordata > Actinopteri > Syngnathiformes > Syngnathidae > Doryrhamphus > Doryrhamphus excisus. The sequence continues at coordinate 22,294,429 of NC_080471.1, forward strand.
ATCCTCAAATGTTTCTTCATTCATTCATTCATTCATTTTCTACCGCATATCTTCACTAGGGTCGTGTGGGTGCTGGAGCCTATCCCAGCTGTCTTCGGATGAGAGGCGGGGTACACCCTGGACTGGTTGCGACTCCACTACTGAATTCTAATGTTGAGTCTTTTCTTTATTCCAGGTTTTCATTCATTCATTCATTCATTTTCTACCGCATATCCTCACTAGGGTCGCGGGGGTGCTGGAGCCTATCCCAGCTGTCTTCAGGTGAGAGGTGGGGTACACCCTGGACTGGTTGCGAGTCCACTACTGAATTCTAATGTTGAGTCTTTTCTTTATTCCAGGTATTTATATCCTCAAGTGTTTATTCATTCATTCATTCATTTTCTACTGCATATCCTCACTAGGGTCGCGGGGGTGCTGGAGCCTATCCCAGCTGTCTTCGGGTGAGAGGTGGGGTACACCCTGCCAGTCCACTACTGAATTCCAATTTTGAGTCTTTTCTTTATTCCAGGTTTTTATATCCTCAAGTGTTTCTTCTTCTAATTCAAATCACATCTCAACAGTTCCAACCTGTCACTCACTTTCCCACCCCGGACAACCATCCTGTAGATATATACTACTGCTGTGAAAGTTTCAAGGTTAGTCTCAATGTTACGCTGCCGGTCTTTTATCTCACTGTCTGGAGCACTGAGAACTCAAATGAAAAATGCAGAACGAGGCCAGGGCATGGCAGGCAGGAATGAGTCCCATTTCGGCCCATATAAAATACCTGCTTTACTATAGATGCTGGTCTACTAAACAAGTCAGCCCGAAGGTGCTAGCAGTGGACCAGGCCACATTGGATGCTATAAAATGGGCCAAACTCATAAGGATGGTCTTGTATGACATGTTCTCCAGACCATTCAATAGGTTCTCTCTATATACTTTCACCTCTGCCTGTCCAGTGGAATTAATCTAATCTGTTGTATCTATTTATCTTATTTTATAAAGCACTTTGTTAGAAAAAAAATTGTGAAGAGTTTATGATGCAACCTTTCCCAGTTCTGTATATCATTTTGTCCAGACCCATGAAGATAATAATTGTTGATGCTTTAAGCATCTCGCTGTCAAATTGTGTTTGGCCGAGCCTCTGAAATCCCAAATCAATATCAGTCCCTTACTTGTATGATGCACACACACACACACACACACACACACACACACACTGGCCTATGTTTTTCCATCTCCTGAGAATTGTATTACTGTAGCTGTTCCGACGCTACTAGTTTCATCAGCTTTGTTAATGAACGCCAAAGACAGTAGACGGTGATCATACTACGGAAAAACTTCAAGTTATAATTGTTCAATGTTTGCATGTCGGGTTGGGCGATACTTTTTTATATATATATTTAATAAGAAAATGACATATACCAGGCTGCACGGTGAATGAGTGGTTAGCGCGCAGGCCTCACAGCTAGGAGTTCACACAATTTCACAGTTCACAGCAATTCCACCCACGGCCATCTCTGTGTGGAGTTTGCATGTTCTCCCCGTGCATGTGTGGGTTTTTTTCCGGGTACTCCGGTTTCCTCCCACATTCCAAAAACATGCTAACATCCAAATTGTCCATAGGTATGAATGTGAGTGTGAATGGTTGTTTGTCTATATGTGCCATAGGTAAGTTTACTTTGACTTTAATTATTTGTAATGATATGGGTTTTGGGTGTGTAGCGTTTCATATAAGACTTGATATGAATTTAATTATATATTCATATTGTGATACATGCTAAGGTTCATATCGCCCAACGCTATGTGGGTGTGCATTTGAATTGCAGACAATCTTGTTTCCGTCGCATATTTTTTGTGTGTTCAGCTCAGGATATTTCCAACTGAAATCAACATTTCATTGGGTATAAGATAAAAAAACATTACTTCATATCATATCGATATTAGGTATTATGATAACATGATGGTGTAGGTACTATTTTAATTTTAATATTCATTCATTCATTTTCTGCCGCTTTTTCCTCACGAGGGTCGCGGTGGGTGCTGGAGCCTATCCCAGCTGTCTTTGGGCGAGAGGCGGGGTACACCCTGGACTGGTCGCCAGCCAATCACAGGGCACATATAGACAAACAACCATTCACACTCACATTCATACCTATGGACAATTTGGAGTCGCCAATTAACCTAGCATGTTTTTGGAATGTGGGAGGAAACCGGAGTACCCGGAGAAAACCCACGCATGCACGGGGAGAACATGCAAACTCCACACAGAGATGGCCGAGGGTGGAATTGAACCCTGGTCTCCTAGCTGTGAGGTCGGCGCGCTAACCACTGGACCGCCGTGCCGCTATTTTAATACCAGTTCCAGTAATTCACTTTCTCAGTACATAAATACTCAATACATAAAACAATGCACAGTGGTATCTTTGCCTATTATTTCAGGTTTTCCAAAATACAAGGACTAATTGCAGATGCTGGAGCCTATCCCAGCTGTCTTTGGGCGAGAGTCAGGGTATCGCTATCGCTGCCCTCATATAGACAACAAACAATCACTCACACACTCACCTAGTATGGAGTCGCAAGTGAAACTAACAGGCTTTTTTTTGGGATGTGGGAGTTTGAAACCGGAGTACGTGGAGAAAACCCACGCATGCACGGGGAGAACATGCAAACTCCACATAGAGATTCTCAAGTGGAGAATCGAACCTAACACGGTGGCCTAAATCTATATTTTGTATTTGCAAAAAAAAGTATAAAATGCTCATATTTAAGGTAGGTAGTCATTAACACTCACATTTGTCGTTATGTCGTTGTGTCGTTATTCCAAGCATTGGAAGTGAGAGGCCGTCTTGTATCCTTCCTGTTTTTCACTCCCCATTGCTCTCCGACTTGCACCTAAACAAAGATGTCCTTTAGCACACAATGCTGGTTATTAAATGTAAGATGAATGTCAGGACTCTTGCACGAGTGAGCGAAACTGGCATTGCTAGTCCTCCGGGGGCCTTGGCATTTCACGGCTACCTCCGTGCAGTCTTGACGTGACAAGGACATGACACCCCCCAGCCCTCCATGACTTGCATTACCGCCATCCCCCGCATCATTTCATCCTCTCATTAGATAAATTGATACGAGCATCGCTCTCAGCTCAAGCGCTTTCAATTGTTGGCAAGGTTATAGAATATTTACTTTTAGCAATAGCAATAGCTTGTACATGTAACCTTATTTGTTGTCAAATAAAATAACGTTTCCTGGTTTGTAGAGGAAAATGAATACACCAGTGTGTCAGGTTCAAACTCCTGTCACACTTTAAAAAAACACTTAAATACAGAAATACAAAAGAGACAGATAACAATATTCAAAGTTACTCGCAGCGAGGAGAGTGAAACAACATACCCAATGACATGTCGCCCCACACTCCTCTCTTTCGGGGGTCCCTACTACATGGTCGTGCAACTCTAAGAGGGGGGGGAGGCGGTTGCACAATCTGTATTTGTCTATGTGTGTGTGTGTGTATATGTGAGAGTAATTACTTTTATTGTTTTTTGAGTTCTTATCTTGACACATTCTTGCAGTATTAACATGAAGATCTGCAGGGTCGCTGTTGGCGCATCCAGGCACCTCCAGGACCTGGGGGTCGCTGGGGGTCTCTGATCAGGGTCTTCAGCACATTCAAACACTTCCTATTGTCTAAGCAAATGTATATAAGGGTGATAACTAACATTATATTCATTCTATCTACATTTTATTCTAACACAGTGGTACCATTATGACGAGAACCGATTCTTGAACCAGCCTATTGTTAAAAAAACAAGAAAATGTGTTGATGTCTTCTGCACGATTCTACTTCCTTTCCAACACTTTCTTATTCATTATCTTCCTCCGTATTCAGTGGCTTGGCCTCTGGCATCGTCAGATATTCTTCTGCCTAGCTGCTTGGTGAGTGTTTATTTTAGCACAACCGCCACAAAGGTTCACTTTGTGCTCTTTCTCTTTTAATAGTATGACTTGATACTTCGCTCAGCGTCTCGCTCAATGCCATGCGTGACTCAAGGCAAAGTCATGTCAGGTTGTCGTGGTCTACCTACTTTGTTGATGAGATCGTGCTACTACCTCAGAGCCATTTCCTAAATGTGGTCTTTCGTCGAGTTTCTTCTGTGATAATTTCTATAATAACTTCATATTAGACTTTAATGGACATCTAATGAGTCAATTTGTTGGCTATCGCTTCAACATGGAGCAGCTGCAAACGATAACCCACACAGAAGGCTTTCTAGAGCTTCTAGATTCTGCACCTCTTTCTGTAATATCGCCATGGACTTTCTGCCGACCCAAACGGTCTGTTTAATTTACTCCATCCCTAGCCCTCCTTGAGGTACGTGCACTCTGCTGTGATTGGTCACACCCCTAAGCGCTCCTGAGGACTTCCGGATACGTAGCTTCGCATTTGCTAATTGATTTCATAGCATGGAAGAACATTTGTTGTGGCTTTTGTTTACAATGAAACTGAACCACTATGAACTTGCACAACACTCGCAGTTATCATTATTTTTATTTTTTTTGGTGCCGTGAGCACTTTAAAGTTGAGTTTGCAACGCCGTCCGTGTGGATCACTATATTTCGCCAAACTGTCGACAATAAAGGTGATGTTAATGTTCACTTATGCATTTCATAAGGTACACAGAATTAACTGCCAATAGTTCCAATAATTAATTGCCAATAGTTCCTTAGTAACTACTCTAAATGTATGTGCCTTAGTTCTTCAGTAACTACTGTATTTTTGTGTACCTCAATGTAAAGTGAAACCTAAACCCATTTCACTTTGTTTTCACGTGAAACTATATTTATTTTCTGAAAAATGTGTTTTGTGTTAACATTTGGGTGTGTCAGGATTTGATTTTTTAACGTTTGGAACAGATTAATAACGAAAACCGAGGTTTTGCTGTACTGTATTTGTGACCCCTGTTCCACATTTGAAATCGGTCCATTTTTTTTCCCACAACCTTCCCTTCCTTATTTTTACTTGACAGTTGTACCGAGTTGATTTTATTTGAGGATTTGTGCTGACGAGCCTCGTCTCTCCCGTCGTTAGCTGCGGCAGTCATTAAAATATTCATATCTGCCAACTGCAGACTTTTGAAGAGTGGTTACAGACCACACTTTCACAGCTATCAGTACTCATCATAATCTACTGAAATTCATGAGGCCCTTCGGGCAACAATATCGGCGATAGAAGGATAGAACGCCCCGCAGATAACCTTTCACGCCAGATGGATTGTTTCACGTATTAAAAACCTTACAGATCACCTGTATCCTCGTGTGTCCATCTGCATTGCAAGGTTAACACACAGAAGCAATCAAGTGTTTTGGTTGTTTTTTGACATAGATGAAAAAGATCCGAGTGACCCGCCATGGCTGTCCCAGGGACTTTGAGACCGCATGAACCTGGCGTGATAAAGCAGTGCTAAAGGAATAAAGTGAGCTGGAGGAGTCTGATATTGGGTCTATGCCTCCAGGTGAGCATGTTATCAAATGGAGCCGTTTGTTTGAAGCCAGGCTGCAGGCTCGCTCACAGCTGTGGCTCAGTGATAAAGAGGAAAGCTTTAATAACGCGAGACCCCTGTCTTCCCGGCGCACCTCCAGTTTCTCTGTGGGTCGCCGCAACTTGAGCTGCCACGGGGCCACACACCAACCACAACATGAGGCAACATCTAACCAGCGTTGTAGAACTGCACTGCATCATTGGTGTCGCACCAAGGGGGACACAGGGATACCATGTATACATAGTAATCTGTCAGCTGCCAGCGCTGACTCTGCAGTTTTCACCTGAGAAACAAAGCAGAGTTTTATTTGCATTACACTGAAATTGGGAATTGTTGTGACAGCATATTAGAGCTCAACATGGGCTAAAAATTCTTCTTCTTTTTCAGAACAATTGTCCTTCAAAGGTAGCTTCATGATTCATTTGAGCTGCAAGTGCATTAATATACATTTAACGGACGGGGTTACGAAACCCTGCTTCTTCTCTTCCCAAGTCTTACAGGTCTTAAAGCAGCAAAACAGCCCCATACATCACACTACCACCACCATATTTTACTGTTAATATGATTTTTTTTTACTTTTGCAGATGTAATGGGACATACACCTTCCAAAAAGTTCAACTTTTGTCTCTTCAGACCACAGAGTATTTTCCCAAAGGTCTTGGGCATCATCAGGATGCTTTCTAGCCACCCTTGGTCATCTAGACATTTATGTATGAAAGTCATGGTCAGACCTTAGCTACCCTAAAGAAAAAATTCCATGTATTTGCCACTTGTGGATAATGGCTCTCGCTGTGGTTTGCTGGAGTCCCAAAGATTTCAAAATTTTCAAAACAGCAAATTAGTATTTTTGCATCAGTTATTTCACAATGTGAATTAATAATTACCACTATTCATTTTCTTTCCCCTTTGGATAAAAATATGGTGATGCAAAGAGGGCAAATAAGTTAAAAATAAAAATAATATATATATAAATAATAAATGAAAATAAATAAATAAAATGTATACATTTTAATATAATTTTATTATAATTTATAAATGAATAAAAACGAATAAATAAAAGAATAAATGGTGATGCAAAGAGGGCAAATAAGTTAAAAATAATATATATATATAAATAATAATAATAAATGAACATAAATAAATAAAATGTATACATTTTAATATAATTTAAGTATAATTTAGAAATAAATAAAAAAATATTTTTTTGCATTTAAAAAAAACGTGCACAGGGACTATACAAGGAAGATACAAAAATGCTAGGCGGTGATTGTGGTTATTGAATGCCTTTGTTTGGAGAAGATGAAGCTACTGTTAACAGCACCCAATATTGTTGGAATAGTATAGTCAACATTATGCGTAAAACTAAAAAGATTTGCAAAACACATGTGCTTTCAGTTCATGAAATGTTTTACACATATGCACATGTATAGATATAAACATATAAACTATATACTGTGCAAAGCTGACATCCACACTTTGGGATCCGCTATCCGGGCTGGACGACCTCTGCAGCCGACTTTATGTCTCCGCCTCCGCCTTTCAACAACAACAACAACACAGGAGCGATCTCAGCTTGCCGGCCTCTCTGGTCCCCCGCATTCCCATCCACGTCCAGCCGAGATTCCCAATCTCCGAAAAAAAAACCCGAACTCCATTACCTGAACTCAACACGAACTTCATCAAGAAACGCCAATATGTCCACCTCCACTTTACGGGTGGAAAAGTAGTTCCACTGAAGTCCAACAGGCGGGAGTTAGCTTTGCCGAGGAAGTTTTTTCCACCCCCAATTTTTGGAAGCCGGGGACGCACAGGCCTGGAGGAAAGGACAGTTATATGATGTGGATTTGGTACATTCTACTCGGCTCAAGAACTGTTGGTAAGTTTTGACACGTTGTCTCCGTTTGAACGTAAACTCATCACATGGGCTGGGGGGGAAGCTAAGGGGGATACGTGATGTAGCTCTCCCCCGACTAGCTAGTTGTTGGCGAATAACTTTTGGTTTCCGCGAGATTATGCGCTTTTTTATTAAAATATGTAGTTATTGTTTGCAGAAAGTGGTCAGTATGGATAGTGGGGATGTGTTCACTTTACTTATTAGCGACTAGCGAGAATCATTTTCGACACCCACCCTCCGTGCCGTCCATCCATCATATGTGCTGTTTTCGCCGACGAAGGGTGCTTGTTGACCGGCGATTCACTGACAAAACTGTTCCCCAGTCGAGCCATGGAAGCCGCCAGCCTGGTCCAACCGGAACATAGGTTTATAACAAGGCAGTGGGCACCGTTGTTTTTGTATCGGTTTCCATTCGGGAGCATCAGTCTGTTATATTAATAACGATGATACACCTGTGTTATTTATGGTGCGTTCAAACCAGGGTTGAGCTGGGACATTTTGGTCTTGATGTATATGCAAACAAACAAGCCCTTAATAACAGCACTAGTATATAAAATACTAATATAGTCATCAGGTTTTATTTGATTATTGTACCGTAGTGTTTTCATCATTCCAATTGTATCGTGTGAAACTCTTTTCAGGACAGTAAACCATAAACATTAAATTATGCATATTGTTTAAATTGTTACATCAATATCCTTTATGATGCAAATTGAACTGTGGGCACTAAAAGAGGTGCATGTTAACGCTCAAACTTTGCAGGTGACGTGATTAATTTGTATTATAGGTAAAAAAGATGACAGTGTAAAAAATGTTAAAGTATCCTAACTATTCATTTAACTCAGGGCGCTACTGTACTCGTGCAATCTTACCATTATTGGACACTTTTCACATTTAAATTTCGCTACTTTTGGTCAGTGTGACTGCTCAGATCTATCCTTAAAGCACCATACACTTCGCCTCCTTTGGCCTGATTGGAAGAAGTGGGCCAAGACTTGGCATGATTTCATGGTCATGCATAAGCATCCGAAGAGTTATACTGACTGAAATGCAGTTACTCTTTGCAAGTCCTTAATGATAAACACCATATTCAATAATACCAAAATAAAACAAAAATCAAACCACAGCATGCTTGTTCACCCGTGACTATATTTGTGTGTGCAATAATGACAGCCTCCACCATGAACAAAACAGTCGGAATGACTCAAAGTATGACTGAGAAATGGTAGTTATAAAGCAGAACAGAAGTGATGGAACTAGCAAACGGGCCAGAGCACAAATGCTCATTGTGAGCAAAGGCCAGCGAGGCCAGGAGAGGGAAAGGGAATCGTGGCCAAGTCTAGCACGGTACGTTTGGCTGAGAGTGAGTGTGCCCTCATTTGCCTGTAACATTGTGGAAGGACAAACCTATTATATTTTCGTGTGAAGCTGGAGAAAAGTGAGGAATCAGTAAATGTACTTGACTTTGATCAACACTCAGTGACACTGTTAATAGCCATGTTTACATGAGGAGTTTTTCTCTTTCCGAATGGAATCTTTCCGAATAACCTTTCCGAAAACAATGGTATACATGGAAAGGAATATTCCAATCGCGTGTCTACATGCGGCGCAATAATCAACCAGAATAGTCAATGGGGCATGCCCATTAAAGCATAAACATCGACATCACGTGATACAGACTTCCTCAAGTTTTTCTTTCACTTGTTGGAATAACTCCGTATTGCCAGTTTTTCGTTCGTCCGGCCTTGAAATTTAGTTTGAATCAAAAACAAACTTTCCGCAGCAGTCCAGTGCCGATTGCTCGCCTCCATTTTTTTAAATCGAAGACCGTCTCAAGCTGCGTGTTACGTCATATCTCAGCATTCGCTGAAAGAACGCACCCGGGAACAGGAAAAGATAAAGTTCAATCTTGCTAATATTTTATAATTAAGCTCGGCACATGTTTTATATAGATATGTATTTTCTTTTTTAATAAAACTGGACTTGTGAATGGCGTATAGAAGGGTTTAGATTCTGTTCCACAGATGGCGCTAATGCACACGAAAGCTGCTTGCCAATCGGATTGGGGAACAGAATATTCCACCCCTGTGAATCCGATTATATATTCATTCGGATTGGCACTTTTCTTTTGGAATGAGGTGTATACAAAGGTTAAATTCTTTCTGTTTGAGCAAATAACCTGAATGGAATTGGAATATTTGGGTCCATGTAAACGTGGCTATTGATAAAAATCCAAGGTGCTTATATTTAAGTAGTAGTACTGTAGTTTTTAGGTGGTAAAAATGTCTACATTCATATCTGTACTTACGTATTTAGCATCGACAAAGCTGTGTTCACAAAGCACTGAAAGGCCAGTCCTACAGGAGTGAGGAATGTTGGATGCAACCTCAATCACTTACATGCTACTGTGGTGCTCACCTGGTGGAATAGTTCAGGGGTTTAGTCATGCAACACAGCTCTGCTATCAAAACTGCAAAACCACCATGAGAGCCGACACTTCGGAGCACTACATGAACTCAAGGGAGAAGAAACAATCTTTAGCTTGATTACAGCCTCTTTCCAGTTACTGAGGAGTTCATAACACCGTGTTTTCTTACCAAAGCCGACCATACACTGTATAGTCTTAGCGGTGTTAGTTCTAAATTGTATCTGACATGAGTAAATTGCCTGTGACAGAAAATCAAAGCTTATAACTGAAGTGCTCACACTGAGACGGACTGACTGAGAGTCACGACTCAACTGCTCACATTTGACATTTGTATCATTGTAGTTCCACGTAAATGCTGTGGCTATCGGTAGCTTTGTTGCAAACTGCTGCCGACGGTCAAGAAGAACCAAGAACACGACAAAGTTTCTCCCACTGAATGTGGCCTCAGAATGCTAATGCTCAAAACAACAGAACTTCTCTCAGTAGCTGTGTCTTAATTTTTTCTGGAAAGTCAAAGGACACAATAGCCACGTATACATGGACCCAAATATTCCAATTCCATTTGGGTTATTTGCTCAAACGGAAAGAATCTAACCTTTGTATATACCTCATTCCGAAAGAAAAGTGCCAATCCGAATTGATATATAATCAAATTCCCAGTGGTGGAATATTCCTTTCCCCAATCCGATTGAGGTATCTTGTACCCGCTCAATCGGAAAGTTGTCAGACTGCGTTCTTCTTTGGCGGTTGGCAAGCAGCTTTCGTGTGCATTAGCGCCATCTGTGGAACAGAATCTAAACCCTTCTATACGCCATTCACAAGTCCAGTTTTATTAAAAAAGAAAATACATATCTATATAAAACATGTGTCGAGCTTAATTATAAAATATTAGCAAGATTGAACTTTATATTTTCCTGTCCTGGGTGCGTTCTTTCAGCGAATGCTGAGCTATGACGTAACACGCAGCTCGAGACGTTCTTCGATTTAAAAAAAATGGAGGCGAGCAATCGGCACTGGACTGCTGAGGAAAGTTTGTTTTTGATTCAAACTAAATTCCAAGACCGGACGAACGAAAAACTGGCAATACGGAGTTATTCCAACAAGTGAAAGAAAAACTCGAGGAAGTCGGTATCACGTGATGTTGGTGTTTACGCTTTACTGCGCATGCCCCATTGACTATTCTGGTTGATTATAGCGCCGCATGTAGACACGCGATTGGAATATTCCTTTCCATGTATACCATTGCTTTCGGAAAGGTCATTCGGAAAGAGAAAAACTCATGTAAACGTGGCTACTGGTGCACACACACACACGAAAACCTTAAAAACATACAGTTCATACTCATTGCGCACACACAATAACAGGAAAACAACCTGGAAATTGAAAAATACAGCCTTAACCTTGCTTAACTATGCAACAATACTGTCTTGCCCATCCAAATTTCTGACAAGTCAGGAATTAATTTGAACATTATTTGAGCACCAATCAGGAGTTTTGTTCTTTGTTTTCTTCCATAGACTCACTACACCGCAAACAGATACCTGAACAAACTTGAGATCAAACCCTATTCAACAATAATTAAACTGACTCTCAGTCAGGCTTAAAAGAAGGTTAATTAGCAGTGTATGCCTATGCTAAATATTTGCTAGGTGAAGGGCTCATTTTTGACACAGACTGCCTTAGCATGGCGTTTGCTGCTTTGCCTAGTGTCGAACATGATTGGATGAGACAAGATAAATAGACTGACAAAATACCAATCTGCTTTGCAATTTCTTGATTTATCGTTGGAACAATAAAAATTAAGGTGACAGCACAAAAAAAAAAGTCTATTGCACTCTGTTCGATGTCCATTCAATCCATTCAAGGTGCATTAATCTGTTTCCGTGCTACCTAACCACACACACAGAATATCTGGGTCATTTCTCTCATTGAGAAAAAAAGTTTTTGTGTCATAGTTGGTGCGGTTTGTGTGTCAGAAGTGTGGCTACGCAATCTGAGGCCAGTTGGCCCATTAAATGGCGACTCTGGATTCTTGCATGTCTTTGAAAAAAGATTTTTCACGCTAAGTGCTTGGATCCGCTGTGGTCCAAAATTATTTGTGGCAAACCGCCGCAAATACATTCATATATGGGAAACACTTCAGTCAGCTACGCGTGTTTGTATCAGTGTTTTTCAGCTACTCACAACACTCAAATCCCCCACCAATATCTTATATCTTTAAAACAAGGGAAAACACTCGGGTTTTTGTACTTCAGAAGGACACTGTATTTGACCGCGGTGTTGTTTTTCTGTGCAGAGTGACATCTGGTCAACCTGCTGCCCTGCATCATCGGCAGTCATTGGCTTTGTGGTTGTCTCGCAGACACTATAGCAGACACTTTGCCATTGACAATTTATATTTATACAACATAAAAAGCGCCATCGGCGGTCTGGTGGTTAGTGCGCAGACCTCACAGCTAGGAGACCAGGGTTCGGTCCCCGCCCTCGGCCATCTCTGTGTGGAGTTTGCATGTTCTCCCCGTGCATGCGTGGGTTTTCTCCGGGTACTCCGGTTTCCTCCCACATTCCAAAAACATGCTAGGTTAATTGGCCATTCCAAATTGTCCATAGGTATGAATGCGAGTGTGAATGGTTGTTTGTCTATATGTGCCCTGTGATTGGCTGGCGACCAGTCCAGGGTGTACCCCGCCTCTCGCCCGAAGACAGCTGGGATAGGCTCCAGCACCCCCGCGACCCTCGTGAGGAAAAAGCGGTAGAAAATGAATGAATGAATGAAAAAGCGCCATATAGCAGGATTTCCCAACTGTACAAAATGAAACATGTATTGCCAAGGCATCGACATACTGTAATTAATTAAGGATGAATAAAATGCAGTGCATTATTATTAGTTACACATAAATCAACAATCCCTTTGACAATGCTTGCCAGCTTCATAATCAATAAAAAGCCTTAAAGGCAGCCTCGCCGGTGTCTCGCCATTCCTAAAACATGTCGGTTAATTGGCGACTCCAAATTGTCCATGGTGTACCATGCTGGGATAGGCTCCAGCACACGTGTAACCCTCGTGAGGATAAGCGGTACAAAATAAATTAATGAATGAATATTCAGAAAAATAAATAAACAATGTAAAACTGGGGCGGCACGGCGGTCTGGTGGTTAGTGCGCAGACCTCACAGCTAGGAGACCAGGGTTCAATTCCCACCCTTGGCCATCTCTGTGTGGAGTTTGCATGTTCTCCCCGTGCATGCGTGGGTTTTCTCCGGGTACTCCGGTTTCCTCCCGCATTCCAAAAACATGCTAGGTTAATTGGCCACTCCAAATTGTCCATAGGTATGAATGTGAGTATGAATGGTTGTTTGTCTATATGTGCCCTGTGATTGGCTGGCGACCAGTCCAGGGTGTACCCCGCCTCTCGCCCAAAGACAGCTGGGATAGGCTCCAGCACCCCCTGCGACCCTCGTGAGGAAAAGAAAATGAATGAATGAATGAATGAATGTAAAACTGACAGAATGATCATTATATCGCCACTTTGTCATAATATACAACAAGAAATTGTCTTGGGATGCCACAGTATACTCATTATTTGTTACACCAATACACTTTTTTAATAAGTAATAAAATGCACACATGTGCTAACAGAAAAAACGTGCAGTCAGTATCGGCACATCTATAAAGCTTGTGATAGTCATCATCAGTCAAGCAGGCAAACATCGCATTGTATCTTCATGTCGTTTTCATCTGCACCATGTTCTTTTGGTCCATGGACCCCCATGGACTTTATCTGCTCTAAAGGAACATCATATGTTATGTTAGATTTCTCCTTGACTGACCTCTGTTGGAATCACTAATTTATCACCGTGTGTGCACATATACTTTTTTTTAATGGGCAAGTGTACGCGTTATTTTATACACCAGCTTTCACAATTATACACTTTTGATACTTGCAGTGGAACTAAACCTTTACAGAACATCATATGCATACATAATGCTGACTATATACTCTGGATATGAGAATATTCAATGAAATTTACCCTTTTGGTATATTTAATGGTGTTGCTCAGAGATACTAAAGCATGACAAGTCAGCTTGAGTTCAAGACACTCATCAACCTCTACTGTGGGCCAAATTTGGATTGTTCCCATTACATATCGTTTCTATTGTCCATTCATCCTGTTAGTTTGACTCAATAGTGCATTTTTAATGCATGAAACAGCAATGATAGACTGTGAAGTAACTTTTGTGGCTTAGAATGAACAGGACAATACATGGAAGTACAGTAAACCTCGGATATATCGGAAATTCCCTCACAACGGACAGATAAAAAAGAACCAATTTTTCTGTAATGCATTTCCAATAAAAATTCATTGCATATATCGGATTTTTTATAACGGATTTCGCCTATTTCGGACAAAATCTCCAGTCCCGTTCCAATGCATTTCCATTAAATTTCCATCGCATATATCGGATGGCCGCATCGTGGCGCTCCGATTCGCCGAATCGTGACAGGCCGCTATACGACGTCATTTGCAGCGTTTGCAGCGTTGCCTGCGCGTCCAGGTACATTGGAAACATAGTCAAGGAAGTGCCTTTTTATAATGGATAAAATCCGATTTACGCATATACCGGATATAAATCCGATATATGCGTAAGACGGACATTTTCCGGTATACGCATATAACGGATTTCACTTATATCGGACAAAACCAGTGGGAACAATTGAATCCGATATATCCGAGGTTTACTGTATTAAAATTAGACCCAAACTCAATGAAGTCAGAGAACAGGACTACTCTGAATTTATGTTACAAGACAACACTAATGACTATGTTTAGTCACTGCATAACTGCATGCTTCTCTTATAAGACACGTCAGAGAATATAATAATTCTTATTAACCTCTATGCCAGCTTCATTTAAAGTAGAATTAAGTGCCAAGAAGAAGACTGTCATTGGGGTGTTGCGTTTAAGGACACATTAACTGTTCCCTCAGATCCCTGTTTGACAAGCTCAACAGATTCAAGATGGAATACCCAACGCACGTTGACCTCATTACCCTGACTGTCATTACCAGAAGAACACATTTACCACCTATTACCCACATGACATTTCTCAGCCTATTCGTGTCTTTTACTGTCACATCACTTTGGTTTCTGAGTTGATCTTTAGTGGAATGTCCTTTGTTCCATCATCTGCCTTTACCTTTGTCTACAAAATCATCACTTTGGTTATATACTGTTTAACTACAGGGGAACCTTGGTTAGCATCCGCCTTGGTTAGCATGAAAATTTAGGCCACAATTTTGCTTTGGTTTGCATGCATTTTTTTTATTTAGTGAACAGTAAGGCACGTATTGTAGTATTATTAATACAAGAGATAGCTTCCTTCCTTGTTAGTTAGGCCAAACTATAACTGTAAAACTATAAAACAGTGGCAGCACTGCAAGACAGTGACCTTGAGCAAGTAAACACACATTTTAGTAACCATGGATCAGTGGAACGGGCAACGGCGCGCGTTAGCCATAAAAATGGTCATAGTTTGACAGCTGCACAGAGGGAGTTCCGACGTTTTTACAACTAAGGACTCGACCCAGAACTCCAGATGAGTTAAAGCGGCAAATTCATGATGAATTTCCACAGTATCCCAGCTGAGCTGTTGCAGCGAACCACAAGGAATCTCAACATCGGATTTCAAGAATGCATTTGCAATGAAAATTCCATCATTGTTTCTGGCATGTTTTAAGGTTTCAATTATGAATAAAATATTTCTCTTCCATCACCGTTGGTCTTATTGGATTGTTAAAAAGCCACCCTGTATATGCGCTAACATCATTATGATTTTGAATAGTCTAGCGCTTGCTGTTGTTTTTTTTTCACCCTCATTTCTGTGGCCTGGCTGGTGGCTACACAATTAGGAGTTAATTAATTGCTCTCTCATAGCCGAGAAGACAGACAAAGGCGATGCAGTAGTAATCTCTCACTTTGTGTGGAAATTGATTTTCTTCTATCCTGTCCTCTGATCAATGACTCCCGTTCACCATGATATATATTTTTTAAATTCCTCCACAAAATACAGTGAAAATATAAATCCCATATTCCAGAGCCTGTGATCTGATATGGCAGAAGCAACAATAAATGTTTAGCGGTAAAACATGTGACAACATTTCGGATGGTTAGTGGCTTCCAAGAATAAATTTTACCACAAGTACCAAATTTTGGCAGCTGAGCATCTGATAAATAAATTGGGAACAACTTGGGAGAAAAAAAAAAACATCAAAGTAAAATTTGACCAATCATGGCTACGTATGTTCTAAGCCTCTTGTAAGGATGTTGAAAAATAGCATTTTTTTATGGAATGGAATGGTTGACATAATTCTATAACACCACTACAAGCAGGCCTCTCATATGTGATTCACCATTGTGATCAATATTGCATCATTTAAGTAAATTTTAATGTGATTTTTTAAATTCGTTTTATCTTTCTGCTCAAGCTATTTCCGTCCGAAGAAGCTCTGTCAATAATGTATCTTATTTAAGTCTCAGACATTCAGTCAATCCCAGACATTTTTGATGATGATTGATGATTTACCGACTTTTAAAGGCACATGGAATAGTGTGTTGGAGGGCTATATAGATATACCAAAAGAAACTAATATTAGACTGATGCAACTTTCATCAGAAAAAAAGTTTGTTACCGTTTTTCTGTTCTTTAGGCTGTCGGGAATTCTCCTTTTTTGAGGTATTTAAACGACACTGGTCTGGTCCAAAAGATGGACAAAACCCACCACACATTCAACAGGGGTCCCACAAGACCTAAAGAAAGCAAAAAATCCCACTTTTGTGATGGTTCGATTTTCGCCTGTTTCTTAGGTCCACGGCTATCGCAAATTCTCATTTTTTCCGAGGTATTTAAACAATACTTTTCTGGTCCGGGAGCTGAACAAAACCCACCACATATTCATCAGGGGTCCCACAGGACCTAAAGAAAGCAAAAAATCCCACTTTTGTGATGGTTTGATTTTCGCCCGTTTTTTAGGTCCACGGCTATCGCAAATTCTCATTTTTTTTTGGAGGTATTTAAACAATACTTTTCTGGTCCGGGAGCTGAACAAAACCCACCACACATTCATCAGGGGTGTCACAGGACCTAAAGAAAGCAAAAAATCCCACTTTTGTGATGGTTCGATTTTCGCCCGTTTTTAAGGTCCACGGCTATCGCAAATTCTCATTTTTTTGAGATGTTTAAACAATACTTTTATGGACCGGGAGCTGGACAAAACCCACCACACATTCATCAGGGGTCCCAGAGGACCTAAAGAAAGCAAAAAATCCCACTTTTGTGATGGTTCGATTTCGCTAATTTTTTAGGTCCACAGCTATCGCAAATTCTCATTTTTTTCGAGGTGTTTAAACAATACTTTTCTGGTCTGGGAGCTGGATAAAACCCACCACACATTCATTGGGGGTCCCACAGGACTTAAAGAAAGCAAAAAATCCCACTTTTGTGATGGTTCGATTTTCGCCCGTTTTTTAGGTCCACGGCTATCGCAAATTCTAATTTTTTCGAGGTATTTAAACAATACTTTTCTGGTCCGGGAGCTGGACAAAACCCACTACACATTCATTAGGGGTCCAGTGGGACCTCAAGAACGCCAAAAATCCCACTTTTCTGATGGTTCGATTTTCGCCCGTTTTTAAGGTCCACGGCTATCGCAAATTCTCATTTTTTTGAGATGTTTAAACAATACTTTTATGGACCAGGAGCTGGACAAAACCCACCACACATTCATCAGGGGTCCCAGAGGACCTAAAGAAAGCAAAAAATCCCACTTTTGTGATGGTTCGATTTTCGCTCATTTTTTAGGTCCACAGCTATCGCAAATTCTCATTTTTTTCGAGGTGTTTAAACAATACTTTTCTGGACTGGGAGCTGAACAAAACCCACCACACATTCATCAGGGGTCCCAGCAGGACCTAAAGAAGGCAAAAAATCCCACTTTTGTGATGGTTCGATTTTCGCCCGTTTTTAAGGTCCACGGCTATCGCAAATTCTCATTTTTTTTAGATGTTTAAACAATACTTTTCTGGTCCAGGAGCTGGACAAAACCCACCACACATTCATCAGGAGTCCCAGAGGACCTAAAGCAAGCAAAAAATCCCACTTTTGTGATGGTTCGATTTTTGCCCGTTTTTTAGGTCCACAGCTATAGCAAATTCTCTTTTTTTTCGAGGTGTTTAAACATTACTTTTCTGGTCGGGGAGCTGGACAAAACCCACCACACATTTATCAGGGGTCCCACAGAACCTAAAGAAAGCAAAAAATCCCACTTTTGTGATGGTTCGATTTTCGCCCGTTTTTTAGGTCCACGGCTATTGCAAATTCTCATTTTTTTCGAGGTGTTTAAACAATACTTTTCTGGTCCGGGAGCTGGACAAAACCCACCAAACATTCATCAGGGGTCCCAGTAGGACCTAAAGAAGGCAAAAAAAAAATCCAAGGCCATACATTCAATATTTTGCCCTTACAATGTATCTAGCTTGTACTTACGAAGTGTTTTAATTAGTGTTATCAGAAGCATGGAGAAAACACACAAGTTGCAGAATAGTATATTAAGCTAGTCCTGCTGCAAACAGATAATTACATACCCTCTATTTCTTTATTAGGTACAAGGAAATGGCTGAGAAAGGCTTGAGTAAATTATATTAGTTGGTTTGCTTTCGGTTTGCATTCAAGAGTGTCTTCAAAATCTAAGGCCCATTAACAACACACTTGTTCTGTTGCTACTATATGTGTATACTATATGTGTATGCTGCGGCTTGTGTGCGTATGTCACGTGTCTTTAATTGGCAGAGACCACTTTACACTTCTGCTTACTTTAATATATGCTTCAGTGAGCATAAGAAAAAGGACGGAGAATCGTTTCCCTGTTTCTGGGAAGCGCTTCTCTATTCGTGCACACACACACATTCACACAGTAACACACAGGCATCGAGACAGCCATATCACCTCCTGCTGCTCCACGTAGCTTGATTATGTAGCCAGACCATTACGAGGACTGCATAATTCAAATGTACGCTCCTGTGAAGACTATTTCTCATTGTTCAAAGATAGGTCTTAAAGATGGGTTCCACTTTCAAGTTTTACCTTCAAATGTAATTCCACTCAAGTCATTGGAAACTCTTTCACGTAGTAATAGTGATAGTAGTTTATAATTGGGGGTGTGACAAGATCAAAACTTCATGAGAAAAAAAAACCGTCTTCTGAGTATAGTGCAGCCAGAAGTCAAATAGACTGAGTAATGGCATCATGACTGATAATGCATGTAATATGGAAGTGGATGCACGCAAGACAGGGTTGGAACTGCAAATTAAATGGTTTGTGCACACTACAAACCTTGCAACCCAAACTGCATTCAGTGATCTCGGCGTCATCCGTTTGCTCTTGACGTGTTCCTGCTTGTTTTTATAGGGGTTCAGTAACTACTGCGGTAGTTAGATAACCTTTGTTATGGTTATGGTCGAGTAGTTAGCGCGCAGACCTCACAGCTAGAAGACCTAGGTTCAATTCCACCCTCGGCCATGTCTGTGTGGAGTTTGCATGTTCTCCCCGTGCATGCGTGGGTTTTCTCCGGGTACTCCGGTTTCCTCCCACATTCCAAAAACATGCTAGGTTAATTAGCGACTCCAAATTGTCCATAGGTATGAATGTGAGTGTGAATGGTTGTTTGTCTATATGTGCCCTGTGATTGGCTGGTGACCAGTCCAAGGGTGTACCCCGCCTCTTGCCCGAAGACACATATAGGCAAACAATCATTCACACTCACATTCATAACTATGGACAATTTGGAGTCGCCAATTAACCTAGCATGTTTTTGGAATGTGGGAGGAAACCCACGCATGCACGGGGAGAACATGCAAACTCCACACAGAGATTTCCGAGGGTGCAATTGAACCCAGGTCTCCTAGCTGTGAGGTTTGCACGCTAACCACACGACCGCCGTGCAGCCCTTTTTCCAATCCTGAAAAATGTAATTAAATTATTTACCAGTGCTGGATTCTAATGTTTAATTTAAACCATTTAAACCACTGCATGAGTTGAAGTCTGATGTCTCACCATGAAACAGAGTCTCCTAAGTCATCTACCGGGGTTAGGTCTTGACAAAAGTATTTCTGTCTGATGAAGGCCCTCTTAGTTACAAAGGTCGGACGCTTTCTCTGTGATTCGTAGGATTCACAGAGGGTCGGATTTGTGTGATATTAAATTGCAAAGCTTTTGAGTTTATGTCATGGGTGGTGGGCAGAGCTTAGTGACAAAAGATTTGTGTTTGCTGTCATGCTATAATGGCTCTCAGGCTGATCTTTTATTGCGTCCCCTGCGGTAAAAAAAAAAATAAAAACCCTTCAGAGTTTGCATAGAGCCCATGTTATTACAAATACATTTTGGCTCAGTAAGGCTGTCCCGTGGCTGCGACAAGATAGCCAAGACCCACAAAGGCCTTGCGGGCTTCAAATGTGCTATTATCATTTCTATTTTCGCAGACGAAGAGTGTGAGCACAAATGTGTTTGTTGATATTTACCCTGCCCTGTTCCCCCCTGCCCCCGATCCCTCCAAAGTTGCACCCAGCAATACCTGGCATATCGCCTCATATCTGTCAGGCATCTGTTGTTGACAGCGAATGTGCATAATGGCGTGTGCTTTACCCAAAAAGCATGTCCAAGGGTACAGCTTTAGATGGCATCCATTGTATAACACACCTCATACATAGAAGAGATCCGTGTTGACAACTGAGTGACATGGTTGCTATATTTAGCAAGTAAGGGTGTGCATTTAAGTGTGCGTCATGCATTTATTTGGCAATTAAATACAAGCGATCAACAAAGGTCATTTGCAGAGCAATAAATGCAAGTGAGCTCCACATCCATAACTCCACGCAAAGCATATACAAAGCTGTAAAAACCCCTAAATAAAGAAACCCAGTCCTTGACCAACAGTTTCAATATTTGGTCAAGGAATGCGGCCACTTAGTCACAGTCTGTAGACCTGCATTTTAATGACTGAAATCAGAGGATATTTATATTTTTGAATCAAAATACCAAAATAGTGTGAGTTAATTGAATAATCGATTAATTATAAGGAGTGTTAACGGACCATCACAGCACAGACAATTATGACAATTCATTGATCTGTACCTTTTGAAGGTTTGGATTGGTTTGGTTTAGTTTTCACAACCCTACTATAGTCTTATATAAACTACTATAGAAAAACTCATATTCAAATGAATGACAAACAAAAGTAATATTATTTTTTTGTATTTCCTGTAGCCTCTTTTACACAGCGACAGTCAATAGTAGTCGGAATATATTATATGTGTTTTTTCACATAGAACTCAGCCATAACTGTTTGGACTTTCACACAAAGACACCAAAAACCCATAACTAATTCTATAGATGCATGATAATGTCCACATGACGTATAAAATACAGTTCTTGCCCAGACAATTGCTTTCAACACAACCGGGTGAGACAAGTGAGTCCTGGTGTTACATCATTGGCAGCTTCCCGCTATTGTATTTTCTATTCTTAACCGTGACAGCCTTTGACAGCCGTGATAGTACCACCCGAAGCTGAAAAATGACCAGGTCTTTCTGATTTGTGTCTGCGCCATTTACACACACCAGAACCACATGCAAAGACATGCCTTTAAATTCAGTGTATCATATGTCTCAATGTGATGGCGCTACGACACATAAATATAATACCCGTCAATTCATAATAATCATTGTGGAGTATTGCGGTCAAGGTTGACACACCGACTTTCAAATTAGTCCATTAGAAGTGTTACTCTTGTTGTAGAAGAAAAGCTTACTGTTGCACCTTTCCGCAGTTGGAGTTAGTTATGTCAGTAGGTCACTAATAGCTTTAAGGTGCAAACCTCTTGGCAGCCGGCACAGCTCCTGAGTCTTTCAAGTGCAATGAAGCCGGGCAGCAGAACAACCAATTTTCAGTAGTGCAGCATAATACTACGTATCTCCTGGTCAGTGCCACACTCGTTATTGCTCACCTGATGGTGTCAGACCTCGGCTATGAGGCTATGCTTCACATTTATGCCCATTAAGCACAGTGTAAGTAGAAATGGGGCCAGACAGCTTTAGGTCATGTCCTGTGTTTACTGGCAACCTTTATTTATGCAACTATGCTTACTGCATTATTAAATGCCTTATTGACATGTCTCATTTATTTAGTGTCTGTATGCTTTCTTTCTTTCTACAGCCAAACTCAAAAACAATAACATCTTATGATTTGGTACTTTTTGGTAATGGTTTTATTTCATTTGAACATGCATCAGATTACAATTGAGTGCATCCCATAATCAGTTCACAGTTCCACATGTCCAAAAGGAGTAGGAAGAAGCAAAGCTTATTAAATCTTACCCCTCCATCTGGTACTTTTACAATCAGTAACTGTTACATTTGTTCACTTCCTGCTTTCCATAATACAGTTTAGTTTTTTTTTGTTTTTTTTAATAATGCACCTCGTACCAAAGTTTATTTTATTTTATTTTATTTTATTTTATTTTATTTTATTTTATTTTATTTTATTTTATTTTATTTTATTTTATTTTATTTTATTTTATTTTATTTTATTTTATTTTATATATAGCACATCATGACTGGTTCAAGACTCTTCATCCTTGTATTTAGCAAACATCAACTGCTTGTACCTTATGTTGTATATTTGTAATATGAGGTTTCCAGCTCATATTTAAATCTGAAGGAAGTTATTTTAGAATACTTGTACAGAACGGTGATAAATAACAATATTTTATCCCGACAACAAAATTGTATATCACATAACTGAACATACCAGTTCAATTTCTTTGTGGATTTAGATTGTAATGTTCCGTCCTGTCTCTTACTCTTAGTTTCTTGTTGTCTGCTTTTCGCTGTCAGAGAGCCAGCTGCTCCCAGGGAATAACTTCACCACAGAGTGCAACATCCCTGGAAACTTCATGTGCGGAGATGGAAAGTGTGTCCCAGGAGGGTGGCAGTGTGACGGATTGCCTGATTGCTTTGACAAGAGTGACGAAAAAGGCTGCCGTAAGTCCAGTTTAATTTATCCTATTTTTTCAATACTTGCCCTAAAAAAGTCTGTGTCCTACAATGTTTTGACTGACTTCAATATTTGAACACAGCCAACCTTCCACCACCTCACCATTTACCCGTATGACCTTGTACAACAGGGGTCGGACCTTTTTGGCTAAGACACATATTTTAAAATGCAATATTTTGCTGTATATTCTGTTCTTCTGCATAGTTCAGCTATGAAATGTCCATTCCTAATACTAAATATTAGTACACAAATACTTACAGTGAATTCCTACAGTTCCTTTCATGTTGCCATTTTGCCGCCGCCTGGACTGGTTTTCGCTTGGAAGAACATACAGTTGATTGTATATTCGTTTTAATTTGACTAAATGACAATATGTGTTGGGTCTACTGGAACTGTGCAGTGCATTCAATGTTTGTGAGATTCTCCCGACTGGGTTTATTAGATTGGCTTTAATTAAAAACTGTACTGCTGCACTGTACTGGTTTGAATATAATTAATAGATCATTAATACACCAGCATGCAAAAGCAGTCAGTAATTTCTGGCTATTCTTATTCTTGGCTATATTTAAAAATATATATATATATATATATTTATTTCCTCTGTTGTAAGTGATGACAAAAATCTGAAATGTTGATACTAATAACAAATAACAACACAAAGATTTGCCTTTTAAATATAGTAAACTTATAACATTTTTAGCCTGTTTATGAACCAAACACACTGTGTACCTTATATCATCAACAAGTATCAGAGATAATTCTTAATTCAAATTTTAATTAGTCAATCAGGTGTTGGACTGGAGCCCTTTATCCTAATTATTCTTCTAGAGAATTAATGCTTCCATCTTGGTGAGACTAGTTTGGGAACGGTACTAACCTGTTCCAACATGACTTTCCACCAGTGCACAAACCAAGATCCATCA
The DNA here is from genome assembly GCF_030265055.1 of Doryrhamphus excisus. NCBI lineage: Eukaryota > Metazoa > Chordata > Actinopteri > Syngnathiformes > Syngnathidae > Doryrhamphus > Doryrhamphus excisus. The sequence continues at coordinate 22,318,302 of NC_080471.1, forward strand.
AGGCGCGTAGATGAGACGTGAGATTACCTTGACCTCAATTCCAAAACCTCTGGGATGAACGAGAACAGCGTTGATAAGCCATCTCTCAGATTTTAACATTATTGACCTCAGACCTTCTCAACTCATGGAGTGAGAAGTCTGGTAAAAAGGCTGAGAAAGTGCTGGTATAGCTACCAAGGTGGGGCCAACTATGTTTAAATCCATTTTCAATTCTTCACTCAAATGTGTCCTGCTCACCTTTCATATAGGAACATATAGATTAGATTTCCATTCGGAAATGCTACCTCTCCATCAAATGGTGTACGTTTTTTTTAATAACTCTCCGAAAGCTCGGTGATTTTTCCAACCAGCATTTTACTGGCATACTGCTGTGTACCAGGATCACCCATACATCATGTTATCAAGTTCATTCTCATAGAATGTAAGCTAAGCATCAATTGGTACAATTTACAGCATCTTTTCACAAAGATCAAAAGGACCGCTCACTTCTCTGTGTCCCAAATGACAGCTAAGGAGAGACAAAATAGATTCTGACAGAGGAGTGAAGAAATAAAGCTGACTGAGCCTACTGGGCCTCCAAGCCAGGATTAGCCTTGTTGCCCCTGTCTGGGCAGGGCATAAGAAGGTAAGAGCGGAGAAATGTAAAGCATAGGCTAGAAGGGTGACTGGGCATGATGCATAATGCAATGGGAGAAGAATCAAAAATGTGACAAAAATGCTGTTGATGGATGGTTACGGAAAATTTTGTCTGTAGTACTGAGCACAGATTTGCGGGAAATCAATGTGTATAGTGTATATTGTATTGCAGCACTTTGCAGTGGTTATGCAGAGAGATTGATAAATAGATTTTGACAGCTATCCTATTAGTTTTCCTACCAACTTACACCCACACATGCACCACAGCCTCAAGCCCACCTACAGTTGCACCAAAACACACATCTTATTGGTTAGGTATGATTACTTGCAAACGCCTACATGTAGATGGGCAAAGGGCACATTTCAAGTAAATTAATACTTCCTAAAAATGAATGGTAATATTCATTCATTCATTTTCTACCGCTTTTCCTCACGAGGAACGCCAGATATGAACCTTAGCATGTATCACAATATGACTATATAATTAAATTAATATAAAGTCTTGTATGAAAAGCTACAAACCTTAACCTGTATCATTACAAATAATTAAAGTCAAAGTAAACTAAGCCATGGCACATATAGACAAACAACCATTCACACTCACATTCATACCTATGGACAATTTGGAGTCGCCAATTAACCTAGCATTTTTTGGGAATGTGGGAGGAAATCGGAGTACCCGGCGAAAAATTCATCACACAGCAACTTAGCACTCAAATGGTACATGTAAACCTAGTAAATATACAAACATACACCAATACGAGGGCGGCACGGCGGTCTGGTGGTTAGTGCGCAGACCTCACAGCTAGGAGACCAGGGTTCGGTCCCCGCCCTCGGCCATCTCTGTGTGGAGTTTGCATTCTCCCCGTTCATGCGTGGGTTTTCTCCGGGTACTCCGGTTTCCCCCCACATTCCAAAAACATGCTAGGTTAATTGGCCACTCCAAATTGTCCATAGGTATGAATGCGAGTGTGAATGGTTGTTTGTCTATATGTGCCCTGTGATTGGCTGGCGACCAGTCCAGGGTCGCCTCTCGCCCGAAGACAGCTGGGATAGGCTCCAGCACCCCCGCGACCCTCGTGAGGAAAAAGCGGTAGAAAATGAATGAATGAATGAATGACACCAATACGAGTGTAAAATGCACGCATGCACGAGGAGAACATGTAAACTCCACACAGAGATAGCCGAGGGTGGAATTGAACCCTGGTCTCCTCGCTGTGAGTTCTGCACGCTAAACACTCGACCGCCGTGCCGCCCTGAATGGTAATATTGGTGATTAATTTTTTATTATTTGATGCATTGTTTATTGATTACAGTACATTGGTTACACAGCATTACATTACTGCTATACAGAATATAGCCTTGACAAGGGGCGCATTTTATGTTTGTGTTTGTTCATTCCGACTCCACCAAAATGCCCCATGAGATGGAAATCTGTTGAATTCTTATAAATAGCAAAACATTGCTCTGCAGAAGTGGTTGGAATACAGTAACTAAGACTCCTGAGACTAATTTTGATAAAAGCAAAGGTTGTGATTTAGATTTTATGGCACATACTTGCCCACAGGGTCATTAATGTTAGGAATGTACTGAATCTGATATGATACACACTGACCAAACAACAACAGAAACCATAATCTTAGCAAAAGCCATGTACAGAAAAAGATTAAATTTTTTAATATATTCTTTTTCTGGTTTGTTATGTGTAGGTGTTTCATACTGCCAGGCTGCAGATTGTTGTTAACACAGCACATTGCACCCAAGGGTTGTGTTTGACAAGGGACTGCTCAAAAAAGGGAAAAAAAGAAGTTATACACAATGTAAACAAGGATGGCAGTCAAAATAAGATAAGCATGCGCGCTAAACACTCCTCCACCGTGCGGCCGGGTGCTGATCAATGATTGGTAATACCCTCTCCATCGCTGCCCCCACCCTCTGGAACTCTTTGCCCCATTCACTCCGTGCTTGCCCTGACCTTCCCAGTTCCAAAAAACAAGTTTTGTGCCCCGCCCCGCTTTTTGTCACGTTTTAACTGTGTATTAACTAATTAATGTTGTATTTTAATGTGTCTTTTACTCAGTTTACTTGCTTTTATTCAACTCTATTCTTCTGTAAAGTGTCTTTGAGTATTTTGAAAAGCGCTATACAAATAAAATGTATTATTATTATTATTATTTATACCTACTACTAGGAAACCAAATATTGTTGTCTGCCCCCCCACAACCTATATACTGTAGTGTCCTTCCTCTCACATCCAACCCCAACATTATTTATACAGTAAACCTCGGATATATCGGACTCGGATATATCGGAAATTCGCTCACAACGGACAGATAAAAAAGAACCAATTTTTCTGTAATGCATTTCCAATAAAAATTCATTACATATATTGGATTTTTTATAACGGATTTCGCCTATTTCGGACAAAATCTCCAGTCCCGTTCCAATGCATTTCCATTAAATTTCCCTCGCATATATCGGATGGCCGCATCGTGGCGCTCCGATTCGCCGAATCGTGACAGGCCGCTATACGACGTCATTTGCAGCGTTTGCAGCGTTGCCTGCGCGTCCAGGTACATTGGAAACATAGTCAAGGAAGTGCCTTTTTATAACGGATAAAATCCGATTTACGCATATACCGGATATAAATCCGATATATGCGTAAAACGGACATTTTCCGGTATACGCATATAACGGATTTCGCTTATATCGGACAAAACCAGTGGGAACAATTGAATCCGATATATCCGAGGTTTACTGTATTAATATTTGGGGAAATTCAGATTGTCTAAAAGGAAAGATGATTGGACGATTGATGTATTCAGGCTTTGATTCCCGACTTGACTCCTCATCCTGAAATAATAGTTTCAGATATTTAAGAAATCAGTTGGTTTTCTAATACTGCTCATAGAGAGTGCTCAGTGTGTGGTTATTAATAAAGGTCCAAGTGCCACTGTTACCATGCCTCTTTAAGAACACATGGACAAGATATTGTATTGTATTGTATTGTAAGTCATGGGTAAGACTTTGGTCAGAAAATACTTTCTCGCTAACATTCTGACTCAAAGTGTTCAGCGAAGTTGGCGAAGCCTTTGAAATCTTGTTTTATTCAAACTCTGTGCTCTCCTTGTTCACTCGCCGCTCTTTTCTTTTTGTGTAAGTCTCCTCAGTCCTTTCTTAGCATGCCTCTTCCCTCCCTTTATCAATCATGCATGCCCACCACAACCAGGCCTTCCTCCGCCAAACAAGTTATTCTTCTCTCTGGGGAGGCGAGGAGAGAAAGAGGAGAAGAAGCGTATCGAGGTGCATATTGGGGAAGAGCAAAACACACTATCTACAAATATGCCGGCAGATTCCACCTGACGTGAATTCTGAAGCATATAGGATGAAAAAACACAGAAGAGGAGACAAAAAAGTAATGTTCTGGTTTCGCTTCATGTCAGAATGAGTCACTGCTCTCACTGGCCTAGATTTGAACTGTCTCTTCTTTTGCCCATATAAGGAAACCTGATTAAACACATAACATTTTGTTTGGTGGATTTTCTTAACTGTTGTTATTTTTGAGGCAGAAATAATTTATTTGATTGAATGGGGATGTGAAAGTTATGCTGGAAATATATACAAAATATACTACAAAAAATAACTGGAAATAACTCCAAAAGCAATCTTCATTCGCTAAATGTACTGCAAAAAAAGGTCAGTAAGGATAATTCATAATGGCGCCTACGGAGAACATACTAACTCATTATTTCTAAAATCACAAATACATCTTCAAACAGCTAAAATAATGCATATGGCTAAAAACAACCAATTACCTAAAAATGTCATCCAATACTTCTCTACCAGAAAGGAGAAATATGATCTCATGGAAGAACTACATTTGAAACACTTCTATGCTAGGACTATGTTAAAAAGCCATAGCATTTCAGTATGTGGAATCAAACTATGGAATGGATTGAGTAAGGAAATCAAACAATGCACAACGATGAGCCAATTCAAGAAACAATACAAGCAGTTGATGTTTGCTAAATACAAGGATGAAGAGTCTTGAACCAGTCATGATGTGCTATATATATCACTATATTGACACGCACTATGGTACCCATTATGTCATTGTATGCTCATATCACCTCGTACTTCGGTACGAGGTACATTATTTAAAAAAAAAAACAAAAAAACAAAAAAAAAACCTTAAACTGAATTATGGAAAGCAGGAAGTGAACAAATGTAACAGAGTACCAGATGGAGGGGTAGGATTTAATAAGCTTTGCTTCTTCCTACTCCTTTTGGACATGTGGAACTGTGAACTGATTATGGGATGCACTCAATTGTAATCTGATGCATGTTCAAATGAATTAAAACCATTACCATTACCATATACAGTATATAGTATTATACAGTATATTTTCACTATTTGCTGTTTTTCTCCCTTTTTCGGTGGGAACTGACATTTTTCTGAAACGTACATATGTTCGACTGATCAAAGATGCGTGTCAAAGCTTTCTTTTGGCATGTTCCATGTTTTTATACAATATTCTGCGTGCCTCAAAATCATCTAAAATGGCATGTACACGACACATTTATAATGAAGCACAGTAATAACAGAAGAAAGTAAACTAGGCATGTATTCGATGTATGCTGTTCTGCAAGCATGCCCGTATTTGAATGCTAAATGTGGGTGTGAAGTAAAACGGGACACCTTCACAGGATTAACAAATGAAAGTTAATATAATTGTGTTTTGCCATGTCCTCAACAATTAACCTGCTTGCCGTAATTATATTTGTTCTAAATCGTCTCCAAATGCAAGCTCCGTCCTGTTGTCTGGCTGGTCTCTCTCGCCCACAAATTTCCCCTTCATGAGTTTGCCCTTCATGCGACTTTTGAGTTAATTGGCAACACAAACACAGGGTCAGATAAATCTTGCCAGCAGCAGAAGTGGTAATGAGGATGCAGATGAGACAGAAAGTGGATGAGGGATCTCTCAGAAAAATCAGTCGGCGGTCGATGTATTTTATAGAATGAAAGTCAGATAAAACATGTAAAACTTTATATGAATGAAAATTCTTTTTTTCTCACTATTATTTTTGAAACAGCTCCAAGAGTGTGTTTCCTTCTTCGACTCGGATAGGCATGCTATACCATACCTAATGAGCTTTGGGTGGTTAAGGTTGTGCTGTCCAGGTAAACAAAGGCTTCCCAGAGTACATACACACATATTGGACACAAGCCCGGCTCCCTTCCTTTTTCTACGGATTACTTTTCATCCTGAAGACAGGCGCTCCGAACCCCTTTGGTTGCTGTGATTATCCCTCCTGTGTTGCCAAATATAATTGCTGCTACTTGAAAGAACTAAAACTCGGCACACTACATTGTTGTTTACTGAAAATATTTTGCCCCCTGGCATTTGAGATGCTACTATTTCAACATACAGTATGAAGCAGCTTCTCCGTGGAGTTAAAAATCATGCCAAAACCTCACAAGCACACAAAACATGTTTTACTTTCACCCAATGATTCACAAAAAAACAAACAAATGCATTGTGTTTTGCAAATAAGAAACATATCAATCAAACAAGTCACTTCCTGCTTCAGAAACAAATAGCATATTTTCATTCATTCATTCATTTTCTACCGCTTTTTCCTCACGAGGGTCGCAGGGGTGCTGGAGCCTATCCCAGCCGTCTTTGGGCGAGAGGCGGGGTACACCCTGGACTGGTCGCCAGCCAATCACAGGGCACATATAGTCAAACAACCATTCACACTCACATTCATACCTATGGACAATTTGGAGTCGCTAATTAACCTAGCATGTTTTTGGAATGTGGGAGGAAACCAGAGTACCCGGAGAAAACCCACGCATGCACGGAGAAAACATGCAAACTCCACACAGAGATGCCCGAGGGTGGAATTGAACCCTGAATCCTCTCTGTGAGGTCTGCGCGCTAACCACTTTACCACCATGCCGCCCGCATATTTTATCATTAATTCATTCATTTTCTAGCGCTTTTCCTCACGAGGGTCGCGGGTGTGCTGGAGCCTATCCCAGCTGTTTTCGGCTGGTGGCCAGCCAATCACAGGGCACATATAGACAAACAACCATTCACACTCACATTCATACCTATGGACAATTTGGAGTGGTCAATTAACCTAGCATGTTTTTGGAATGTGGGAGGAAACCCACGCATGCACGGGGAGAACATGCAAACTCCACACAGAGATGCCGAGGGTGGAATTGAACCCTGGTCTTCTAGCTGTGAGGTCTGCGCGCTAACCACTCGACCACCGTGCCGCCAATAGCATATTTTATCAATTACAAAAAATATCTTTGAGGGTAAAAAAAAAATGTCCTGGCAGCCTTAAATTGAATCAAAAGTGCTGCCTTATTTTGGGTTTGAACCCAGCTTCTTCCATCCACGGGGATGGAAGAAGCTGGGTTCAAACCCAAAATAAGGCAGCACTTTTGATTCAAGGTCACAATTGCTGTTGTGACCTTGGGCGGACACTTCACCCACTTTTTCTCCAGTGCAGCCCAAACTGGTGTATAAATGTAGACAAATGTTTGTTGGTGGGGGTCAGAGAGGCTTTTGGAAGATTGGCAACCACAGTCTAACCCCGGGCAGCTGTGGCTACGAGCATAGTTTATCACCACCAGCGTGTGGCTGGGGAGAGAATGAATGATGCAGTGTAATCAGTGTAAAGCACTTTGGGTGTATAGAAGGGTGCTATGTACGGTAAGCATAGGCAATTATTATTTGTTTGTTTTTTTCCTCTCATCATTGTTGCAGTGCTGTGCTATTATCCGCTTCCCTTGTCAACGAAGTGCAGCATAACAAAACAGCTAAAAAATCAGCTAAAGATTTAACTAATCTCCATAGCTCTGCAGTTGTTTGAAGCTTTGCAGGGCTTAATTATTGACCACTGACACCCGTGCAAAACTGTGCCAAGACCACATTTTCAAGATGGAAATGGATGATTTCATTTGGTCCGCACCCAAGTTTGGTCATTGCGTCCCCCGCCTGACCAAATGAACTCTACCAATGTGAAAAACGAGCTGGAGTTCAATTAAAACAATGCTTCGAGCTAGTAGTATTGTAAAACCTTGCAATGCCATCCAATTGTGTTTATATTGAGTCATTAAATCTTTCACATATGTCTATGTACATACTAATGGATTGCTTTATTTCCTCCCACCCTTTCTCTCCTCAGCTAAAGTCAAATCAAAGTGTGCCCCGACATTCTTTGCCTGTGAAAATGGGGTCCACTGCATCATTGGACGCTTCCGTTGTAACGGCTTCAGTGACTGTCCTGATGGGAGTGATGAAGATAACTGCAGTAAGTCTCACGTAACACACTGTTAAGAAAGGGATACTGATGCACGGATGCATTCTGACATAATGTTTCGCAAATTCAAGTTCTACTGAGTTCTTACGTTAAAGTACAAACCTTTCACATTATCACAGACACATGATTACATCACAGTTTGAAAACTAGCGTGTATTAATTATTATTAATTATTATTAATTATTATCAATTATGATTAATTGTGATTAATTATGATTAATTGTGATTAATTATTATTAATTATTATATTAGTTTTATCACATTCTCATGTGCGTGTCCCAGAAGACCAAATTAATTAGTTCATTCATTCATTCATTCATCTTCTACCGCTTCTCCTCACGAGGGTCGTGAGAGGTGATGGAGCCTATCCCAGCTGTCTTCAGGCAAGAGGCGGTGTACACCCTGGACTGGTCGCCAGCCAATCACAGGGCACATATAGACAAACAACCATTCACACTCACATTCATACCTATGGACAATTTGGAGTCGCCAATTAACCTAGCATGTTTTTGGAATGTGGGAGGAAACCGGAGTATCCGGAGAAAACCCACGCATGCACAGGGAGAACATGCAAACTCCACACAGAAATGGACGAGTGTGGAATTGAACTCGGGTCTCCAAGCTGTGAGGTCTGCACGCTAACCACTCGTCCGCCGTGCAGCCCAGAAGATAAAATTATTCCCCTAATTTGTGACAAAGTGAGATTGTTTAGTCACTTCCTGTTAAGTGGAAAGAACGTTCATGGCAAGAATTCCGTTTTTTTCTACCTGCAGTTTTAGTCTTCCTGACCACGCTTTGTGATCACAAAACTAGAATAATGTGCTGACATCTCCGACTTCAACTCGGTCTGCTGTGAGGTATGGATCCATCCAAATAAACAAATTATAAGCCGTGACATTGCAAGCAAGGCAAGCTAACCGGTTAAGGCGCAATGCAGTTGCTTAGCAACAGTGTAGAGAGAAAAAAATGATTTGATTGAGGTGCGGAGACCTTGGGTCCAGATACCCCAGATAAAGGCCAGACCTGGAATGCCACCACCAGCAGAGCCGCTAACAGCCATGGGGCCACCCAAGAAGGAGAAAGGGCAAGCAGGGAAGGATTTAGGGCACTTGGAGCGCCACGGTAAAATCGACATCGAGCTAAAGGGAGAACCAAAGGCCAGTGGGGCTTATTGTCAAAGAAGTCAATTGGCGTGGAAAAAAAACGGAATGGATTCTTTCACTTTGGAGATTCCATTATACAGTAAATGAGGAGAAAAAAGCCATACAAATTCTCACTGTGGTCGCTTCTTTTACTTCACACAACCATCCCTCCCATCTAGTGTATGCTAATGGCTAAACAACAAAGTAGCTCATATAACGCAATTCCTGTCTTACCAGTAAAAACCTAATCACTCTTCTTGCTCTCAAATGTGCTTTTCATTTCTTTCCAACCACTCAAACAGATAACCGCATTATTGTACAATTACTCTACCAGTTCCCATAAGTGAGCGATACACACAGATATAGAACAGCTATTGGGGAGTTGTTAGCTTGTTAGCCTGACTTAATGATGTTTTATTTGGTTTTCTGCTGAGTTTTAGCTCTCTTATCAAAGTCCCCAGATCATTCAGTTATTTACTTACACACTGCTATTAATTTCATTAAAGTTTAATGTCCTCTGTGAAATACCTCTGAAAATGTACTACCTATTTTTCTATTTACAAATTAGTCAATTCAATTAGTATACACTAATTCGCAACAAAACTTACCTCAAGGCACATTTGAGGTGTTCCAGGACCACACTTGTCACACTTTAAAGAGAAAAAGCAAAAACGCAACACAAGTTTGAGGTAAATAAAGGAAATACGCCTGGCTGGGTGACGTCTTCAACAAATCGAAGACTCAATATGTTCTGGGCATGTGCCTCAAGGGATTAAGTCGTAGTACAGAGGACGGACTGACACTAGGAATGGATAGGAGATAGTATAGTACAACCATCAGTGTTGGGCTATCAATTGTAGCACCAAGTTTTAGGTATCGTAGGTAACCGGATCTGGAAAATTGTTCAATCGGAAAGGAGCCTAATGGCTGCCTCAATTTCTGCTTTTTGAAAGGAACCATTCCGTAAGTACAATACAGCAATATAGAAAGAAATAGAGAACCTTCACCCTACCCGGAGAAAAATTCATCACACAGCAACTTAACACTCAAATGGTACATGTAAACCTAGTAAATATACAAACATACACCAATGTGAGTGTAAAATGCACACATGCACGGGGAGAACATTCAAAATCCACACAGAGATGGCCCGAGGGTGGAATTGAACCCATGTCTCCTAGCTGTGAGGTCTGCGCGCTAACCACTCGACCGCCGTGCCGCCCGATCATTTTCATATTATGCTATATTACCAGTTGATCTTTCACAAACCTTTAAAAATATACTTTTATGAAAAGTATATTTTAATAAATAAGAACAGAAACCCCAAGACGTATTCAGCATGACTATGAAAAAGAGACAATTGAGGTTTACAGTGATCTGACCCAGCCCCTGCAATCATCGTTTAAAATAAAATACTGCCCTCTGGCAGAAGACTAATGGTCCCTGCAACAAAAAAAGAACTTTTTAATGATGCCCTATAAATGTTGCCCTTTTATGTTTTTAGTATGTAATTTTCACTTTACATATTTTTATGTGATGACATTGTGCAGCCAGACGCCAAAGGCAGGTTTTCTATTTCATGAAATATAATGGACAATAAATGTTCCTTAATCTCTTAATGGCACTCTGAGACAGCGGTGATGGTGACAAAATGAAATTTTCATCACATTCTAAATTTTACTGGGAATCAAACTCATACGGAATATGACCTCTTCTCCAAGTTCTAATGAGCGACCAGGAGGGGAGTCTTCAGAGACTTGTTGCAGCAGCCTTACCACATGGTAAAAAGGATGAGATAATTCATTGTGGTAATGACGGGATTTTTTTCATTTTGATGATGTGACAGGCAAATATGCTATATTTTCCATTTTTTACATCATGTGCGATGTATTTAATGTATTATAGAAAAATGAGATCAACCTGAAATATTGATGACGACTGGTCAGTATTGCTTTGATGCGGCTTATGCAAATGCAGTTCACTCAAAATTAATTCCTCACTTCAGATCTGCTCTCAGATAAGATTGTATTAAATGTCCCTCGATCTGTGCTCCTATTTGCAGCAGGCAACCCCTTAGTGTGCTCTGAGATGCGCTTCAAGTGTCGAAATGGCCGCTGTGTAGACCGAAGCTTCTTGTGTAACGGTCAGGACAACTGCCAGGATAACAGCGACGAGGAGCTGTGCCTAAGTACTGCAGGTAAGAACAACTCTTTATGTAAGCCATAAATGTATTTTATTTATATATTTGAACTATATTTATGCTGTATTTATTTATTAGCTTTATTTATTTATTAACTATTTTATTTTTATTTTTATTTTTATTTTTATTTTTATTTTTATTTTTATTTTTATTTTTATTTTTATTTTTATTTTTATTTTTATTTTTATTTTTATTTTTATTTTTATTTTTATTTTTACATATCCAAATTTTGGAACTGAGGAGTCCACGCAAAGAAAAAACCTTGCTGAGCTTGTTGGAACGTGTATTACTTGACATTGCAGACAATTGAATAAAAAGTGGAGGCTTAGAATAGCATTAGTTTGTTATTCTGTTTAAAGCAAGACAAGGCAGCCAACAAGACATCTTCTGTTGTTTCAGAGACAGGACTTCAGTATTCTGCATTGTGTGTCAGGTTGACTTCATGGAAAACTTGACGTAAGCATCTGTGATTGTGTTGCTCCTTTTGAAGAGAATTCTACAGTATGTCTTGTTAAAAAAAATGTTTCTCATAATTTGAGACCTAACTTTCTTTTTTAACCATCATGTTTGAATGGGAAACCCTGTAGTATCCAGTGGTATTCTCTGTCAGGTACAACTGGCAGCCTCTTGTCAATCTGGCTCAAGATCTGTCAACACATTAGGTACCTTTCCAGGGCAAGTTTGATGCTTCCTGCAAGCTGTCTAACCCTGCTCCATCCCATAGTGACACTGTGTCTGTTCCCCACTGAGCTCTGATGTTGGGAGAAAAAGCCTTTAAAGAATAACAAAAGGGAAGAAGCCTACCTTTATCCCGGCCCCCTAAACGTGCAGTGCTGGCATTGGAACATACCAACTTTTCATATGAATATAATGCACCAGTCAGCTGTAGTTGCATTTTCAGGCGGAGATAAAATTTGATTTTTTTTTTTATATATGTGGCGAAAAAAAGTCTAGTTATAAGAATTTTAGACAATTGTCAGATTTTTTTTGCTCAAAAAGAGGTTCCCGCACACTGTGTCGCGCTCATTCATTCATTTATTCAGGTAACGTTTCGGTCCGTTTGACCTTCATCAGACATATTAAATCCCATAAAGGGCAATAACATTCAGTTAACAGGTGTACAAAGTTTCACATGATATGAAAAACATTTTCTATACATAATTTAATTCACACGAACACAACTCCTGAACACATGTACAAATAGTACAATAGTACAAATAGAATTTTTTTTTATAAAAATCCGTAAATCCTCAACATCTTTTATATAAAGAGGAGGGGGGGACGAAAAAAATAAAGAAATCATGGTCGTATTTTAAGATATTTTTTAAATATGGTTATTATTTCAGTGTATAAAGTCTGCACCTTGCAAATAAATATTTTAATGTTATAATTAACCCCATATGTGAATGACTGCAGTTTTAGTTGTTGTATGTACATACACACACACACACACACACACGTACATGCGTGCACATACACACACACTCTTCGTGTCTCTATAATGAGCACAGACCTGCAGGTGACTGATAAGGCATACAATATCCGCTTTAAGCCACCTGAGCACGCCACTTTCACTCCACTGCCTCGGCCTGGCTCCAGAGCTCCTCCCCCACCTTTCATATAAAAACATGCTTTAGTGTCTCCATATTTGGTGTAAATATTTGAAAATTATGCTTAGAGTTCAGCCCTTTGCCCCTCATTTGATTGCTGCAGGATTATCCCGCCCCAGAGGTGACAATTAAATACGGCACACTGAAACATGCCTTTTTTTTATATGCCTGTAATATTCCATCCAGTGTCTACCTGTTCAGAAGGTTGCAGAGAAGCCGGAGCCTATCCCAGTTTATTGTGGATGAACAGCAGACCACATATACTGCCTGGCAGTTGCATATAAAGCGACTGTTCAGGGTTGTGGGGAGTTGGAGCATGGCCCGTCTTGTCTTCGGACAAGAGGCAGACAACTTCCTGAACTGGTCTCCAGTCAATCACATGACACATATAGTCTAGTGAAAATATATAAACAACTACTACACTGCCAGATACTACTTCAAAATTGTTGGTGTTGACACATCAGACTTTACAGAACAGAGACAGTGCTAAATAATTTACAGGAACATATTTATTTATTAACTATATTTATTTTTATATTTATTTATTAACTATATTTATTTTATATTTATTAATTTTTATATTTATATTTATTTTTATATATTTTTTAATATATTTATATTTTTATATTTACATAGATATATCCAAATTTTGGAACTGAGGAGTCCACTCAAAGAAAAAACCTTGCTCAGCTTGTTGGAACATGTATTACTTGTCCAGGGTGTACCCCGCCTGTCTCCCGAAGACAGCTGGGATAGGCTCCAGCACTCCCCCGCGACCCTCGTGACGAAAAGCAGTAGAAAATAAATGAATGAAGGGCATCACATGTTGCGATAAACAGCAATGCAGGAAAGTGGAGGTAAGCGACGAGACAAAAGCAGGAAAAAAGCAGGAATTTAGCGATAAAACTTCAGACACCAAAAGCAGCATGCGTCTCTAATCAAACCCTAAAGGCAGAGGAGCTGAAATAACATCAAAACTAGTTTTTCAAAAATTCTTTTTGCACTTTCCATCTGCTCAAAGGCTGTGGCATCAAGGCCGAATCCCTGCCTTCTCAGCATACAGGACCCACTCAGGCAAGATCAATTCTCACATAATGTGAGGTCATTTGAAAAGAAAAGGATATAAAACGCTCACATCAGTGTGTCTAATTACACAAATAATATGTATAGAAAATGTGTCAGATGTTGTGATGACTCGACACTGAGAAGTGAGAGAGAAGCAGCAGAAGCAGAATGAGTGATGTCTGAGTGATATCAGCACAGGATAAGAGGTCCAAAGGTTTGACATTGACACGGTCTCTAGAGGTTTTAAGCTCCATTATGATGTCTCACTCCTCCTCAACAAGAATTGCATATCAACCTGTGCTTGTGAGGACAGCATAGTGACCACGCAGAAATGTAATCCAGACTGAACACTCTCTTTGTCGTATTCTTTTGTTGACACAAGCGGATATAAATGTTAACTAACTCCTTAAATACGACTCTACATTCTTTTTCATGAAGAAAATGTCGGACATGTTTTCACTTTTTCACAATGGTTGTAAGATTTCGACATTGGTTTTCTTTTTTATGGAAAAACAATGAATGTTATTTTGATTATTATGCGTTGAACATTGAATTATGCCATCAAGTGTTGCTTAGTCAGATTTAAGAGATGCCTTTGTTTACAAAAAACTGAAATTATTAGTTATTGCGAGTAGAGATTGACCGATGTGTTTTTTTTTCCCGGCCGATACCGATTTTTTTCCATCACCCTTAGCCGATGGCCGATTTTGATTGGGCCGATATTTGTGCTTTTGCTTCCTCAGTTTATATGAAAAAATTACAGTGATAATAAATATTACAGGTCTCAAGTTTAAACAAATATTTATTGAAATGTAAACACTGAACATAGTATGATTCAGCTTTCTTAAACACACATTTAAACATCATTATCAATTTTAAAAGGAGTAAATATTCAACTATGTGCAAAACATTTCTGTCGTAGTTTAAGTTTTATCTAGTATCGATGTGATGACTGCACCCCCCCCCCCCCCCCACGCCCGCCTCCACACACAATATCGGCCATCCCACGCCCGTATCGGCCGATACCGATTCAAGTAAAGAATGCAAATATCGGCCCGATATATCGGTCGATCCTTAATTGCGAGTCTTTAAGCCACATAATCTTGCATAAACCATGATTTTTTTTCTTTCTTAATCAGTTTTGAGAGCATTGAATTCATCGCAAAAAAATTATACAAAAATTACACAAATTTCTAAACTGAACTTTAGGATAATTCCAAAGGCACCTGAAATATGTAATTATTAAAAATTTAGATTTTTTTTTTCATGGGACTCAGAATTTTTGGCTGCACCCCTGCTATATGATCTGAATATATCGTATTTTCAGGACTATAAGTTGCTCCGGAGTATAAGTCACACAAGGTCAAAAATGCATAATTGGGTAGAAAAAAACATACATAAGTCGCGCTGGAGTATTTTGGAGTCGCATTTTTTTGTGGGTAATTTATTTTCCAAACTACTTGACCAAAACAGACATTACATCCTCTTGTTAGGCAAGTTCTAACAATAAAAAAATAGAGAATAGGCTGAATAGATGTAAGATATGCTAACATAAACGTCATTCAGCTACACAAAAAATAAACATGAACAGAAAATGTGTCCAGTGTTTATGTAACATAAACAGTTTTTTCATATATAAGTCGCTCTGGAGTATAAGTCGCAGGAACAGCCAACCTATGAAAAAATGTGGCATGTACTATCGGAACATGTGTAGTTTAGTGTCCTACTGTAATCTCTAACATTAATATCTACAAATGAATTTGCAGGAGGGAAAACAATCTGTTGTAGTTCAAGTTGCTTTTTCACATTTTTATTTCCAAGTTGCAAATTTATTTGATATATTGTCTTACATTATTGTGTCTGAAATGCCATAAGCTCTTGTCACCACGACTATGTCAGCAACATCATTACCAGTCATCACCTCATGATGTGTCTCAGCACTCATGCTAGGAGGTCAGAGTCCTCATTTCACCCGAAATGAATGTTTGCCTACCACAGAAAGCAATGCACAGCCTTCTATTTGTTGCATTACCACTGACAGTGTAAGAACTACAAAGTAAATGCACCACTATTATATCTATCACTTCTTTTGCATAAACACTGTGACTTCAACAATCATAATTGAAACCATGCTGTCCATACACTGACAGTCTGCTGACATCAAGCAGTAGCTCCTGCCTCTCCATTACTGTTGCCCGTAAACTAGACACATACTGATATGGTGTCACGCTGATGTATGGAAAGAACAACGGATGTCAAAGTAATTCATTGCCCCTCAGCCTTTATTCAATCTCGGGTCGCTGTGGCTTGCTAATAGCTTCTTAGATTCACTCCGCCTCTGATTGCTGCCAAAGTACAAATCCAAATAATATAGATGCATCGGATTAAAATGTTAATTAATGTGTAGATTTTGGAGCGCAGAGCTGTGTGTTGCTGTAATGTTCTGGTAATGCCCTTCATCTGCTGCACTCTGAATGTAGTGGGGAAAAAGGTGTGGGAGGGAGTGTGAAATGGTGTAAGGGAACATAATGGCTCTACACTGAAGTGTGGGAGTAAAATGTGATAGTAGAATTTTCACCGAGCCAAGTTGCACCAGACGGCAACACCCACAGGAGGTCACACATGTCAAAACCACTACGCAGGGATGGAAACTTTTTCCTAGTGCTGACACTCACAAACTAAAGTTGATGGACTGGCTTTCTTACTGCAAAAGCACAATACTTTTACTACTACTATTACCTGCTGCTGAGTTGTTGTCATAGGATGCATTCACTTGTCATTATTTTAGTCAGAATTAAACGCTTGTCCGTTTGTTGTGCTAGTACTATTCATGAGGTGGACACATTCACATTGAAGGCTATGATGTCCAATTCAACTTTTTATGTAGTTCTTCACATTACCGAAAAAATGCAACTTGTGTTTGTGTGTAATGTTAACACAATATAATGCATATTCACACAAAAACAGAATTTGTGTCACAGAATTTTTTTTAAAACATGGCCCCGACATGTGGTCTCAGGCTACATTCACACTCCAGGTGTGAATTCAGGAGTATAAAGGTGACTATAGGGGTGTTATTTCATGTCTACAGGGCTCTAATAACGGTGAAAACATGTTTAAAAGGTCATAAACAGGTTTGAATACTCAGTTTATTAACATTGAATCCACAAATTCACAAATCGTTAGGATTTCGGAACCAATTAACCGCAATGAACGACGGTGTTGTGTTGTGAAATATATAGATGCTCCATAATGTATCATTTTAAAATGAACTAATCCAGTGTAAATTCTCACACAAAGGCAGCATAAGCCCCACATGGATCTTCTTTAGGCGCAATGGACCGAAACAATGCGCAGCCTTTAGCAATAAACAGACCCCCTTAAGTGATACATTAGGTGTCAGTCATCCTCCACTGTAATGGGCCCGGGTTATTTTCTGCTCCATGCCAATTCCGTAAGTGTGCATTCATCCACAAAACGATTTAGTTGAAGCCGTTGTTGACAGACCGCAGCAATTGTAAATGTCTGATATAATTCATACCTGCATAAGAAGGTTTTTCCACATTCATGTATATGCTGTGTGTGTGTATCCACCAGGATCATAAAGACGGTGCCCTGGAGAGTGAAAGGAGGCTTGGAAATGTGAGACATGGTGGAAAAAAAAAGTAAAATGTGTGAAATAGGGTGGAGCCAAAAAAGAAAGCTGATGGAGATGAGGGATTAAGGAAAGTGACAAAGCTATTGAGGAAAAAGATAAAACCCTCTGTATTCAACGAGTGGAAAGACAGGGAATCAGGATGAGACAGTAGACCAGGGATGGAGTCGCGCTTGTAGAGAAAAACATAAATGAAAGACAAAAGTGAAAGTCAGCAGAATATTATGGTATTTGCAGAATGAGCATGTAGTATAAATGCAAAATGAGACAGCAGTGGGCGATATAAATGAGTGGATTTAAGTTGAGTGAGATGGGTGGGAAACAAAACAGCGAAAGGGTGGAAAAAGCAAAGAAAAGGGAATGTAAAACGATGGGTTTTTATTGTGAAAAGGGTCACTTTTGAAGCTTTGAGTAGACAAGCTCCATTATTCTCTGCATGCATGAGTGCTCTCATTCCTTATAATTACCCGATTTTCCTCAGGCATTCCCAACTGCTCTTTTTTTTTCTTCCTTTGGTTAAATCTTGTCTGTTTCTGTGACTCATGCCTTATATTGAACTCCACCCTTTTGTCAGCTTTAAAAATATATTTACTTATTTTTTTCCCACCATGCACCAACCCGCAATGATATGTGAACTCAACAAATGAAAGCATATCAAGATTCATTCTAATACAAAATTTCAAATTATATTGAGCTTTAGCAGTATTAAATTCAATATAACTCTTACGAGTTTATATAGTAATAATAAAAGCTGTGTTTTCTTGCTTTGTTTTTGCCTGCTGTGATATAAGGCAATTTCCGTGGCAAGTGGAAAGCACTCAGAGTGACTGCATGTCGAGACCAAGTGGGTTCAGTCCT
Organism: Doryrhamphus excisus; assembly: GCF_030265055.1. Lineage (NCBI taxonomy): Eukaryota > Metazoa > Chordata > Actinopteri > Syngnathiformes > Syngnathidae > Doryrhamphus > Doryrhamphus excisus. The sequence continues at coordinate 22,336,809 of NC_080471.1, forward strand.
GTGGGACAGCTTTTGACTGATGCTTTATAGCTACTCGCGTCACAAAGAGACAGCCTCCCCCTGCTAGTCTACTGGGAAGCTTTTCACATTGAAATTCATAGAAGTAGCATCAAAATGCAGGGAAATGTGTTCCCCCTCCCCGTTTTGTAAATAGGGGCTGTATCAACTTTTCAACTTTAGAAAAACTGATATTTTGCATTCAGCAAAGACAATTCTATTCATTTGTCATTTACAGATTCAATTCATGTTCCGTTTGCCCTTTGACGTTGCCTGTGGGTCACACTTATTATTCAGTGTTCAGTAGTCAAGTAACCCATTTAATAGATTTACTGATTACTGCAAATGAATATGATGTTGAATTTCTTTTCCAAGGTCAGTTTTTATTGGGTCACTGATTACCAAGTGCAGATGTTCTAAGCTGTTTTAATCGTCATATAGAGAGGCACTTATTTTGTGGGCTTATTTATTTGTTTTTGTAGTAAACTTCATCATTTACTTCCTTTGTTCCTTTGTTATATGCTGTATATCTGCATTCTGTATTTATATTATGTATTACCAGTAGACACGCTAAAAATGATTGATTATACTATTGCTACTACATTTGTTATTTACATTCTGTCATGAATTTGGACATTGCTCAGTTTGCAGTCATGCATCATATTCTTTCCCCCGTGACATGGATAACCTACCACCGCAGCTCCCTGAGGTCGCATACTGTATGCTGCATTGTCGAAAGCTGCATCATTAAGCCACTCGACCCAAAGTTAACTTATTTGCATACTGCGCCATAGTTTGAGTTGTATTTTGGTTCGCCAGGGACTTGCGTCTGCTAGAGATTGTGTTGCGTCATATGGATATGTGTAGGCCTGAACAATGTGCTGCTATATAGGTTAATTAGCGCATGTGTGTTTTTGGAAAATCACTGACAAAACTACTATATATAGTAGCTAATAACTTTAACATTATTACATGTACCCAAATATTCCAATTCCAAAGAATCTAACCTTTGTATACACCTCATTCCAAAAGAAAAGTGCCAATCCAAATGAATATATAATGGGATTCCCAGGGGTGGAATATTCCTTTCCCCAATCCGATTGAGGTATCTTGTACCCGCTCAATCGGAAAGTTGTCAGACTGCGTTCTTCTTCGTGGTGTTTTTCTTCTTCTGTTGTTTATTGGCGGTTGGCAAGCAGCTTTCGTGTGCATTAGCGCCATCTGTGGAACAGAATCTAAACCCTTCTATACGCCATTCACAAGTCCAGTTTTATTAAAAAAAAGAAAATACATATCTATATAAAACATGTGCCGAGCTTAATTATAAAATATTAGCAAGATTGAACTTTATCTTTTCCTGTTCCCGGGTGCGTTCTTTCAGCGAATGCTGAGATATGACGTAACACGCAGCTTGAGACGTTCTTCGATTTAAAAAAATGTGCGCAGAGCAATCGGCACTGGACTGCTAAGGAAAGTTTGTTTTTGATTCAAACTAAATTTCAAGACTGGACAAAGGAAAAACTGGGAATACGGAGTTATTCCAACAAGTGAAAGAAAAACTCGAGGAAGTCGGTATCACGTGATGTTGGTGTTTACGTTTTACTGGGCATGCCCCATTGACTATTCTGGTTGATTATAGCGGCGCATGTAGACACGTGATTGGAATATTCCTTTCCATGTATACCATTGCTTTTGGAAAGGTCATTCGGAAAGATTCCATTCGGAAGGAGAAAAACTCATGTAAACGTGGCTATTGACGCTACTGTGTGACCCATGAGTAGACGCCCTTGCTGGGAAAGAAGCAGAAAACAAGGGAATCTTCTAAGCTAATTTAGGCTTGCAGTGACGAAACAAGAAAGAATGATGGATAATAACTGCAGGCATTTGGTGAATAATAGTTCATGCAAAGGTTAAAGCTAAAAATCCTTCAAGCACAGATTCTCTAATGAGTTCTGTCAGCAATAAATTATATTAAGGGCAACTAAAACAAATTATTCTCACTCACAGTACATTAGGACTAGTGAATCTAAAATCTAACATTGCTATAATGCAGCAGATAAACTAAGCGCACAACCGTTTCAATAACACAATGGATACTAGCCGCATTTAAAGAGAAAAACTTAATATTAGTGTTGACTTCACTACTTCCTGAGGCTGCATCGAAGTGTCATGGGAACTGTAGTTTTCGCCATAAACTATCCGTAGGCTTCAAAGTGTGAGAACAAGGAACACAGTTTATCGAGGTTGGTATGGAGAACCAAACCAAAATGCGTCAGCAGTCTGTCTACAAGCCACAGGGAGTCTATAAAGTCTAAACCAGCAGTTTTAGAAGTGTGAGACGGGCCTCCCCTGGGAAACATCGGAAGACTTCAGGGGAGGCGCAGCCACTTGAGAAATATAAATAAAAACAGATTTTTCAAACCAGATGAGCCAAATTTACTGATTTTTAAGGGCGAAATCAGTTGATTTTTAGGTCATATGTTCTGTACCTTGAGACCGATCCAGAGACATTTCTTTTACTTTAAAGGTCGGGGAGGATATGAGCAGCAGAAAGCATCTTCTTTGTTGTTCTGTTGTTTAACTTTGATAAAGGACTCAGGGGTTCCATTCTCTTTCCACAGCAAGACCAGAGCGATTGTTGATAGACAATGATTAGATTATGGAATGGGCACTGGGATTTCCCTCTGTCTTTACTAGGAAGGGAATAAAGCAGATCATAAGCGCAGGAATTGTTGTCATTGTGTGCAGGGAACTATATTATCACACGTTTATGAGGGGTAGGAACCAAACTGTATTTTGGCTATAACAGAAAAGAGCCGGTCCCTATCGGAGATGAGTAATGCGGGGATTAAAAGCTTGATTGAGCACCTTGAGCCTCGCTGCATTATGCCGATTGTCAATAAAACATAGAGCAGATACATCAGGAAGTAAATGAGGTCAGTTTTTCTCATTCGTACTGATGCTGATTATTGTTCTGTGTTTGAGCAATATCACTTGATCAAGCTTTTTCTAACATTCCATACTACTCAACAATAAAAGTATGTATGGTGATTGCTGATATCGGCTCCATATCAGTATTGGCTGATATTCAAGGCTGCAATATGAGGATTGTGTCGGTGGAAATAGTTTTTTTTTTTTATTGGGATACCCCTAAAAGTATTACAATACAGCTTGTTTGTGGTTCTTTTTGTAGGACCATTGTTTGTTTGTTTTTTTTTTGGTTTTCTGTTAGTTGCCCATTGGTTGAAGTGGCAAGTTCTCTGAATGTTAACTGTTCCCTCTTTTGTCCCCTAATGTTCCCTCAACTTTCCCCAAATAATGAATGTTTGTTGGTTTTTGTTATCTGTCGGTTGCCCCTCGGTTCCAATGGGAAGTTCTCTAATTGTTACATGTTGGTTACAAGTTTGGTTCCTTGAACATTACCCTAATGTTCCCCAAACCGTGCATGAATGCTACTTTTTGGTTATCTTTTGGTTGTATTGACAACTTTAAAACAATTATCATGGTGTGGAATGCTCCAATAGATCCGGCATCGATCAATATCATCCGGTTTCCGTGAACAAGCACATGATCGGAACATGCTGATAAATGGTTACATGTTTGGTTCCTTGGACATTACTCTAATGTTCCCCAAACTGTGCATGAATGCTACTTTTTGGTTATCTTTTGGTTGTATTGGCAACTTTAAAACAATTATCATGGTGAGGAATGCTCCAATCGATCGGGCATCGATCAATATCATCCGGTTTCCGTGAACAAGCACATGATCGGAACATGCTGATAAATGGTTACATGTTTGGTTCCTTGAACATTACCCTAATGTTCCCCAAACTGTGCATGAATGCTACTTTTTGGTTATCTGTTGGGTGTATTGACAACTTTAAAACAATTATCATGGTGAGGAATGCTCCAATCGATCGGGCATCGATCAATATCATCCGGTTTCCGTGAACAAGCACATGATCGGAACATGCTGATAAATGCCTTTCAATGCAAATCACAAAATAAAAATATATGACGTGAATATGGTCAGTTTTCGAGACTCAAAATGGGACCATCAGTCCAATACTCACCCAAATGTAATAATAGCAATAATTCAATTCACTAGATGACCAGCCTCTCTCTGCGGTGGAAGAAGTTCCAAGCCACTTTTTTTGGCATTTGCATACCAGCTCATAAGTCTGGGAATCTTGTCCCTGCATATGCACAAAGACCCTCAATAGAACCCTAATGTTTTGTTTTACGAGCTATCGCCATCCAATGTCACTTTTTTCCTGTACTGTTCTTTCTTGTATCGGTCACATCTGAGCTTGACATTCACTGTTAGGGTATCTTCCACCACTAACCTTTAAGCCCAAAAGAATTGTTGCTATGGTGACTGTACCCATCACACATGGTAAGACGAGCCTGTAGTCAAGCCTCAGTGATCGTTAGAAATCTCTCCCCTTCATCCTCGACAACGCTGCTTCTTCATGAAAGGAATTTAGGCGTGACCTATGGAAAACTAAATAATAACTCCCTAACATAATAACATGCAAAACATATGATAATGACCGTGATGTCTATTACCGATATTGTTGTAAAATAATATTCTTTCAGTCTTATACACAGCACATCACCATTCCGACAACAGCACGTTATGTAAATGATACCACGACTATTATTGTTTGATAATAATTGAACTGGCGTCACAGTCGATACCAAAATATGACACAATGATCACCTTTCAAGCGAAATATTACCCGTGTGCTCTCCTATTTCCGGCTTCTCGCGCACAGACACACCTCTGCACTCCATTTTTATTCTTTAACCTCTCTCTATTTGTCCTTCTACTCTCCTTCCGATGGCAGTTTCCCATTAATTCTAGCCCATCGCCCCCAGCCCCCACCGACTCATATCCCCCACTCATCTGGCTGACTACAGTACGCTTTGACTGAGTGTTATGGGGTTTTCCGATGGTAGCAAGCAATGGAGCGAACAAGTTATTACAGCACAGGCAAATATAGGTCCTATGAAGCATGACAACCCACTTTCCTACACATTTAAGTATATGCTGGAGGTTAAAATATACTGTATTGTAGCATGGTACAGTATTACACAAACACACACAGACACACACCAAGCATCACCATTGACTCTTTCTTAGGGCATGATAATTAGAACAGTCAAATAATACATGACAGGGCGTCGTAGTGTTGTACGCCAGAGCACTTAGAGCCCGCTAGAGTCGTTCGTGACACTGTAGAGGTTTGTGAGCTGTGATGGTCTACGATGCAATAACAACTCATAACACCGAAACAGCATCCATCCGTCAAGTCATTTTTCTATACACTTAGCCTGTTCAGGGTCAAAGAGTGGCAGGAGTCAAAGCCATCTGACATAGAATGAAAGATGAGGTATAGGACATGCAGTATATAGTATACAAATACATAATTTCTTAGTTCATAATAATAGTAATAATAATGGATTGGACTTATAAAGTGCTGGTGGTGGTAATCTTTTTTCTGCAACCACAACTGCCCAGGGGTAGAGGGACAGAAATGTAGCTGCCAATTTGTGGCCTCGCTGTTTAAGAACCGTGGTGTAGGGTATTTCTCAGAAAAATAATAGCACGGTAAACACAGCCAGGGTGCATGCTTTGCATCATAACTAGAAGAATCTCACCACAAAGTGTCCTGATTTTTGTCAACACTCCTTTTTTTTTTTTTTTTTTGACGGGGGGGAGTTGGCTGTGTTGAAATAAAAATGCATCCACACATTGTTGACTGTAAATAGTCACAACCACACTGGGTAACAGATAATTGGCTCAAAACAATTTATGGTCCTATGATTTCCGCATTAACGGAATCACGGATGGAATTGAAGAATTGGCCAATAAACAATGAATTTACTGGTAAATGCGGAATATTCTCGATTGTGGCAGAACGTCATCACAAACACTAACCTTCTCCTGAGCTAAACATGTTGGACCTTGGACCGGCGAAAGTTGGTGAAACTACTCGCGGGGATTCACTAACCAAAAAAAAAAAAAATCACACACTATTCTGGTAAAATCAGTGTAAAATAAACTAGTCACTTTGGCGCATAAGACAAAATAAATATGAAAATGTCGACTGGGAGTCACCCCAGTCGAAATGTTCAGATATTATTTTGGCTTTCCGGCAGCAGTACACATCAGCTCACAAAATTTTTTGTTTTTTAAAATGTACATTACAAGTAATCTCAATGAGATCCTGGAAAAATAACCTTTTAAATAAATCATTAAGGACCCTAAAATGAATAAGACAGTCCAGCCCACGGTAATGTTATGCAGAATGTTTGCCTGAGGTTACATAGGCATTATTGTACTGTGCTTGATTATTGCACAACTACACTGATATTAGAGTCAACCTTGGCTTAGTGGTTAGATTTAGTCAGTCAAGATCTGGAATTGAATCTTTGTTTGGGCATCTCTGTGTGGACGTTGCATGTTCTCCCCCATTCTGGGTTTCCTCCCACATTTCATTCATTCATTTTCTACCGCTTTTTCCTCACGAGGGTCGCGGGGGTGCTGGAGCCTATCCCAGCTGTCTTCGGGCGAGAGGCGCAGTACACCCTGGACTGGTGACCAGCCAATCACAGGGCAAAATACTGCTAGGAATACTAGGAAATAACATGTATGCTATGGAATCACTGCAGACGGACAAAGAAGTCAAAAACCACTTCCACACGGAATGAGAGGACAACTTTTTTCACTCTACCATGTCGAACAATATTCATTAATACATTTTTTGCTGCTTATCCTCACAAGGGTCGTGGGGGTGCTGGAGCCTATCCCAGCTGTCTTCGGGCGAGAGGCAGGGTACACCTTGGACTGGTAGCCAGCCAATCACAGGGCACATATAGACAAACAACCATTCACACTCACATTCATACCTATGGACAATTTGGAGTCGCCAATTAACCTAGCATGTTTTTGGAATGTGGGAGGAAACCAGAGTACCCGGAGAAAAATTCATCACACAGCAACTTAACACTCAAATGGTACATGTAAACCTAGTAAATATACAAACATACACAAATATGAGTGTAAAATGCACGCATGCAAGGGGAGAACATGCAAACTCCACACAGAGATGGCTGAGAGTGGAATTGAACCCTGGTCTCCTAGCTGTGAGGTCTGCGCGCTATCCACTATACCACCGTGCCGCGCATTCCAAAAACATGTTAGGTTAAATTGAGACTCTAAATTCCCCATAGGTATGAATGTGGGTGCGAATGGTTGATTATCTATATGTGCCCTGTGATTGGCTGGCAACCAGTCCGGGGTGTACCCTGCCTTCCATCCAAAGTCAGCTGGGATAGGCTCCAGCAGCTTTTAAGGCTGTCTTATGCCACATTGTGGCTACCTTTTCTGCTAAACAGTACCCACTGTTTGTCATTAAGTGTGTATGTAGTCTGCCATTGTAAGCGTGTGAAATGTCTGCCCCCTAGTGGTTCTGTTCCCCACTCCTCTGTTCTCTCTATTCTAACAACATAACTGCAAAAAGTGCCCCCCACCTGTAATTAGCATCAAACAAAGGCACTGTGCAATGAAGGGGACGTCTTGCTGTGACCATTTTCTATCAGCCGCTGACAGACTCGGATTAGCAGAGCCGAGAAAGCTGGAGTCAAGGGATGATAACTAATTTCCCCCCCTCACATTTGAGTCCTTTTAAAGATAGTCCTTTGAATGAGAAATAAGTCTTCAGTGTGCAAGGAGACGCACAGCACGACTGTGCAATGCCATCATCTCACTCAGGAATGTGCTAAAAGAGGTGGATCGCGCCATCTTTTATTCTGAGTGTTTTAAGCGCGGCAGTTAAGCTTATATGGAAGGGGGTTTTTTTGTCATCAAAAATCCCTTAAAAAAAATGGAAAATGTCCCATTATTCGTCCTCGGCTGAGTGCATCAGTGGTTGGCAGTTGGTCGCTTGCATAAGAGGGCCAAGTCGCTAAAGGGACTTTGTGAATAAAAGAATGCATTCTTCAGCGGCTTGGTGACGCTACTAGTCATTTACTGTGTAGTGTGGATGCTATTCTAATGCTGTATAGCAGGGGTCTCAAACATGCGGCCCGCGGGCCAAATGTGGCCCGCAGGACACTAGTTTGAGGCCCCCGCCTTGATATGAAAGTTTTTTTTTTTTTTTTTTTTTTTTTTTTTTTTTTTTTTTTTTTGTCCCGTCCAGCCATTGGGGCAGATAGTATTGTTGATCTAAATGCCCTTACATGCTAGACAGATTTGCTCTGTGTCAGGAAAGGTGTTGGCTACAACTTCCCTGTACCATGAAATTTTATTTGCCGTTATTTGATGTCTTTGTTATGCCATTTGGGACGACCGGACCGGAGCAAGAAGAAGAACAGAAAAGAAGAAGAGAGAAGAGAAAGGTGGGGTCGGGGGGGGGGGGGGGGGGGGGTAGAGGGAGAGACAAAAACAGCAGCAACAAGAATTCCCAAAACAACAACAGTGACAAACAGAACAGTTAAATGTCAATGATGGCTAAGGGTCACACTGGAGATGATATCAGTGGAATGAAACAGTCCAACTTACCAATAGCAATAGTAACAATGAGGACATGACCCATGATAGTAAACACAATTGCAACCATACAGTTACAGTAATTAAAATCTCATTGCTTGACATCATTATTACTGTAATAATAGCATACCAATACTATATAAACATCAGGGATAAGAGAGTAGATTGTATAGAGAAGCACCCATGTGCTGTGAGTGCCCATATGGAGGTGTGTTGTGTACGTGAATGCGAGTGTGTGAATGTGTAATTGTCACTGAGAATGACAAAAGGAGAGAGACTGCCTTCTACCACCCAGCAAACCCCGCCCCGCGCAGCCAGGTCAAGCCCCCACCGCCAGAGATCCTCCGGCCCCGTGGGTGTGGGCAAAGCCAGGGCCGACTCCCCAAGACCCGCCCCCGAAGCAACCCCCCGAAGAGACCAGCAAGAGGCCATGGAGGAGCAATCCCAACCGGCAACAGGGCGCCAGCAGGCCGGAGGAGAGCCGCACCCCCGAGACCAGCGGGAGACCATACCCTACTAGGGCAGAAGGGCATCGAAGGCCACACACCCGTGGGCACAGGGGCGCCCCCGCCGGCCGGAAGGGAGCCCGTCCACGGCCGGAGGCACCGCCTCCCGCCCCCCACACACCCCCAGGAAGCAGAACCCGGCCCGCCCCAGGTAACCCCAGGCCCGACCACCGACATAGGACCGCCCCGGCCAGGACAGAAGAGGCCCGGGCACACTGCCCCATGGAGGACCGGGCGGTTGAGATGGAACACCCTACGCCAGACCCCCGCAGAGCCCCCCCCCCGTATATCTACATGACCATATACCCACATACACATCCACACATATACATATATATATACATATATATATAATTATAATAAAACTAATCATTAATTATCTAAGTATTTAAAACAATAAATACATAAAATAAACTCAGACACATGCACACCCCATCCACTCAATACACACACATGCTGTGGACGTCCCCGGGTGGGGCGTCCGGGGCATCACAGGGTGGGGGACCCAGGGGTCCCAGACCCACAACCAGGCCCCGAGCCCAGGGAGGTACGGACCGCCAAGGCATAGCACCCCCAGACTCCCCTCGACCACGGCATCAGGTCTACTGCAATGCGGCAGACAAAGGAGCGGGCGAGGGGAGGAGGCCCGCACATGAGCAAGCGGAGGGGGCGAGCAGGCGAGTGGTGAGGCGCTCCACTGCGCCGGCCGACATCCACCGGGCAGCTCACCCCCGTGAGGGAGAGCCATAGCTCCAAGTCACGGGGAGGCCACGCACCAGAGCCGAGGAGTTAAGACCAGCGCAAGGCCCCCGAAGGACCCCACCATCCACCGGGAGGGCCAGCCCCCCCCCGCCCCCAGAACCAGCAGCGCTCCGCCCACGTACCGGAGAACCATCCCCGACGAGCCCTAAGGCAAGACTGGGGATGGGCAAAGACAGGGACAGCGATGCGGCAGAGCATAGGACCAGTGGCAGCAGACACCCAAACGCCCGAAAGAGCACCGCCCCCCCAGCAGGCCCCACCCCGAGGAGCATGCTCCCCATCCCCACACGCCACCCCGGCCCCCGTACCCACGAGCAGGATCAGGTCCCCCCCCCAACACACAGCCCGGTCCCCGCAGCAGCCACCACAGCGCAACAACCCCAAGCCACCACCGTAGACTTCAGGCCACCAGCAGCGCGGACCCCACCGCCTGGAGGCCGGTGAACGCCCCCCCAAGGGCACGTTGGCGCCCGCGACCCAGGACAGATCCAGGGAGGTAGCGCCAACCATGACACCAGGGCAAGCCCCGGCGTCAGCTGGTTCCAGCGGGACCCCCAGGAAGGCCAGGCAGACCAGACCAAAATATCCTGCAGCCCAGGGCACCCCGAGCGAGCCGCCAAGCCCCAGCAGCCAGCGGGCCAATCGCGGGGGTAGGCAGTAGGCTCTCCGGTCCAGCCCGCTACACCTGTGTGTGTGAAGATGGTATTGTGTAGATAGTGCAATTAAAAATAGGCCTGTCCCATAGGGCTGACCTATGTGTGTGGTGTATGTGTATGTGTGTGTGTGTGTGTGGAAGGAAGCTGAGCAATGGTGGGTCCCCTGCCTGCCCAGACCCCCCCCAGAACTGAGTGTCTAAGGTGCGGTTAAAATTGAAGGGTGACCAGCCAGAGGAATGCCGAGGACAAAAGGGCATCCGCAAGGAAACCCTTCGCCCCCGGCAAAACCAGTTGCAGGCCACCCCCCAAAGTCCTACATGTATGTGAGGTGGTGCAGTGCAGCAGGGAGGATCGGGGCCCCACACACGCCCACCCCGCACTACCGGCCAACCGAGCCGGGCAAGCCAGCCGCCCGGAGCAAGCCCTGGGCCACAGGACCAACCACGAGCCCCACCCAGCCCATCGTGGCGGCCAGTCCGGCCTGCCAGCTCCCCCCCCGGAGGGCCCCACCAGAGATTGAGCCAGCTATGCCACCCCCGGACCACCAGGAGCCGCGGACAAACCACACGCCCCGAGGCTGCTCCTACAACCACCAGAACAGCAGGAACCGCGCCCCGGCAACACATCCGTCACCATGGCAGCCCAGGGAGTGACACCACAGAGACCGCAGGAGAACCGGGACCCGCATGGGGAAGAGCCCAACCCCACCCCCCGGGCTCGTGAGCCAAGAGTGCCAGGGCGGGACAGAGAAACACACACCAGGCAGCAGAGCCCACCAGGCAGACGATACCCCAACAGCCGCAAAAAGTGAATGCCCCCCCCAGTCCCACCCTCCACCACAGCGCCGACCCGTCTCCACCACATCTCCCATCCACCCACGGACCCGCCAAGTAGGACACCCCGGAGGCGGGAAGACCGCCACCAGACCGGAGACAGAAGGGGCCAACCAGACACCGGCAAATAGCAGGGGCCGCCCGTGAGCCACCGGCCAGCCCCACCCCCCAACCCTTGGTCGAGGCCCCCCCACGACCCAGAGCCCACCACCCCGCCCCCCAAGCAAGCCCCCCGCTAATCCCGGCCCACGCCGCGCAGAGCACCACCCCCACCGCTATCCGCCCCGCTACCCACGCACCCACAGCCAGCCCCCCACCCGCCCGCCCCACATCCACCACAACCCAGCCATCCCTCCACCGAAGGGAGGGAAAGTTTAATGTTAGTGCGCCCCGCGCAAGTTTGATATGGATGCTGTATGGTATCATGTACCCAGAAAAAATTATTACGTTTGATTAATGTTCATGTTAAAGGTTAAATAACTGTTAATAGTTATCCTCCCTATCCGTGTGGAAGTGGTAAGTTTTTGGCTATTTAAGTTTAAAGGAAATAACTTGAAGGCTACCGTTTAGGTCGCTAGCTCTCTAGTTTGCGAGTTAGCATGTGTCTCAAGACGCTGCAGTTGCGCAATATGTTGTAAATAAAAAAAAGTATAAATGTGACTATAGTCGTGTTTTGTCATGTCTACAGGGCTCTAATAATGCTTTGTTCATTTTAATCTGAAAAAAATAATTTGTCTACCCACTAACTATATGTGGTTTTTTAAGTTTTTATTATTTGCCGTTTTATTATTATTATTATTATTATTATATATTATTGTTTATTTATTTTTCATCTTATTTTTTGCAGAAAAATAAAAAATTAAGATATTTCAGAACAGTGGAATGTTTTATCAGAGCTTTTATTGTAGAAAATGTGAACCATAGCAATTAAAAAGTTTGTATATTTTTCTGTTTTTAATAAATGCGTTTTTTTTTTTTTTGAAAACCTGATGCGGCCCAGCCTTGCCCAGACCATAGCTCCAGTGGCCCCCAGGTAAATCGAGTTTGATACCCCTGCTGTATAGTCTAGTGGGTGTATTGTTGGTTGTATTGTTGGAGGTTTCCATGACTATGCACAGGAACGGTGGTTTGTACAGTTATTCGTTAATATGCCATATATAGTAATGACATTTTGTTAAAGGTCATCTCACATGCCAGTGATATACAATACCTGGCCAAAAAAGGTCAAACGCACTAATATTTATTGTCTTAACCTTTGATTATGTCACACATTTGTTATATGCTTGTGTTTCCACAAGCTTCTGCAATGTCCCGACATTTATTTCTGATATATTTCTAATCTTTCGCGGTAAATTGTTGGTATACGATTCACTGAACTCCTACAGAGGATTATAAAAAAAAGTGAGGCAACAGCCCAGAATTACACGGGAGCAGTTAATTATTTAATGGCTAACATGCTTTACATTCACGAATGTGCCTTCAAGAGCCACAAAATAAATTTTTCGTTGAAGACCCGAATGACTCAGAAATAAATGCGTGGGATGTAATGTGGTCCCAGATGAGACCCAAATGGAGCTCTTTGTGATCAACTCAATTTGATGTGTTTGACCCAAAAACCACCATCCCCATTGTCAAAACTGGAGGTGGAAATATGCTTTGGGGATGTTCCTCTGCTAGGAAGGAAGGAAGGGGCTTTTGGAACTGAGTGGGCAATGGACATAGATGAGAACCTAAATGCATCGTGGTCGAGAATGGGTCTTCGAGCATGACAGTGACCAAAACCATCCAGGACTAAGCCAATTCACTTAACAGATTGTCTTGTTGTTAAGGACTTTGGAGGTCTTTGCCTGTCAGATGTTGGTATTACCCACTCTTGTGCAACACCAATATAGCCTGCATAAATATTTCAGTTAAGCACGTATTTGGATGTAAAATTATGATAAAAAAATAAACACTTATTCTAAGTAAGACTCGGAGAGAGCACGAGTAGCATTGGGTAACACCCTCATATGTGCATCTGTTTCCACCTAATTATGACCAGGCTTTTAAAGGAATGTCCTTTGTTCATATTTGAGGGAGTTGAACTACATGTTGGCTGAATGCAAACGTGTACTATTCTCATGGGAGAGTCATTGCTTTTCTCTTGGTTAAGAAGGAAAGAGCGCTACAGGATCAATAAATGTAAACAGGTGCTGTGAGTCTGAAAAAATACTAAGCATGCAGAGACGTTTCTAACTTTGCTACCTGAGCAATGTAATCACAATAATGATGTTGGTCATAAATCAGCACAACACATGAACACAACATAAAAAAACTCTGAACATTACGTTTATGATTAATTCATTCATTTTCTAAAATACTACTAGGAATACTAGGAAATAACATGTATGCTACGGGATCACTGCAGACGGACAAATAAGTCAAAAACCACTTCCACACGGAATGAGAGGACAACTTATTTCACTCTACCATGTCGAACAATATTCATTAATACATTTTTTACCGCTTATCCTCACGAGGGCCGCGGGGGTTGCTGGAGTCTATCCCAGCTGTCTTCAGGCGTCGCCAGCCAATCACAGGGCACATATAGACAAACAACCATTCACACTCACATTCATACCTATGGACAATTTGGAGTCGCCAATTAACCTAGCATGTTTTTGGAATATGGGAGGAAACCGGAGTACCCAGAGAAAACCCACGCGTGGAATTGAACTTGGGTCTCCTAGCTGTGAGGCCTGCGTGCTAACCACTTGTCTGCTGTGCGACTTAAAAAAATTGTAAAATTGTACAAAAACCTAGACATTGGGAAATATTCATTCATTAAATTTCTACCGCTTATCCTCACAAGGGTCACGGGGTGTTGCTGGAGCCTATCCCAGCTGTCTTCAGGCGAGAGGCGGGGTACACCCTGGACTGGTCGCCAGCCAGCCAATCACAGGGCACATATAGACAAACAACCATTCACACTCACAGTCATACCTATGGACAATTTCGAGTCATCAATTAACCTAGCATGTTTTTGGAATGTGGGAGGAAACCCGGAGAGAACCATGCAAACTCCACATTGGAATTGAACCCTGGTCTCCTAGCTGTGAGGTCTGCGTGCTAACCACTCGACCGCCGTGCAGCCCTACGTTTATGATGTTTGATACAAATACTGTCGCTGCAACTTACATTCGTGACAGACTCTGTCGTTCCGCTGGCCTGTAATTTGGTCCATGTAGTTAGCGGCACGTAATTGGGTAACTTATCTTGACAAACACTTTTAAGTACGACTCAGTGCTTGTGGGGACCACACCCTGTAATGGTGCCCTTGAGGGACAATCCTTCATGGTGGTCTGACGTGCCAAAGCGGCCAGAGAAGAAGCAAATAGGTTTTATTTAGACAAAAACACAGGAGTGCGTGTAAAAATCCAGCTTTGTGGTAATGTATAAATGACAAAAATCATAAAACATTGGCCAAAAAATTCTGAATCGTATAATACAATAGAGACAAGGACAAAACAATGTTTCTCTCAGATGAGTCAGATGATCAGTTTCTTTCCATCTCCTTGGTGATGCTTCTTTCTCCATCCACTGCTTAGTTGTTTTGTTAGACTTCAGCACCCGAGATGCAGGTAGGAGTGAAATGCAAAGAATGTATCACACGACAAGTAATGATATAATGAAAATAAAGAGTTCTAGTCGGCGGATGGTGGGTGCATCATGTAGCCTGAGTGCAGTCATCAAAGCATTGTGCATGCTATCTCAATTACAGTAAATTTACCAACACAGTAGGGAACACAGTGGAAAAGAGGGTGGGGGGAAAAAAAAAATCTGTAAAGCATTACACTGTGGGAGAGCGAGTCGGTACAGGAACACACAAGAGGGAAAACGAGGCAAAGGGAGTGTATTTTATGGAAAGATGAGGAGGAAAGAAAAAAAAAAACTCAGCGAGAGCGGAGTTGAAAGGCTGCACCTTGCATCCCTCGCCCACCCTCACTTATGAAAGTTTTATGAATACACTGGAAGCATTACAAGAGGTGCCATGTCAGTAGCTGAGCTTGTGAGTGAGTTCATTAAAGTGGAAAATGCTGCAATACCTCCCACAAATCCTACAAATGTTCTCAAATGCAGGCTCTCTCGGCCCCTCGAGACTCCAAAAAGCCTTCCAAGGAAAACTGCAATTTTGCCCATCATCCACAATCCTTATGTGAAACATGAACACATATTTATTTCCCTTTTCTGTGCATCCTAATGAGAAAATAGTTATTATGAGCTAGCTAACAATGCAAGTCATTGGGAGGTCCCTATTTTGACTATAAAATTGGGATGGCTGTTGGGTGAGGGCATCTTCCAGGTATACTACACACAGTCCTGGGCAACTTTTTTGATTTTTGTATGGCTGGTCGTGTCACGCTCTGTGCCAATACTTAAGGAGTCCATCAGTTTCAGACATTTCTGATCTGCTTTGGTGTAGGAATTTATGTAAAGAGAAACATGTTTGCGAGCCTATAGCAGAAAAACAGTATTTATATATAGACAGAAAACAATGCATAGCAGCTATAGCTCACCTGTACAAGACTTTTTTTTACAGAATATTTGTTAAGTGCACTTAACAACATAACATCACACCTCAAAAGTGTCCATGGCATCAGGCAACCTGGCAGTCAGGATA
The DNA here is from genome assembly GCF_030265055.1 of Doryrhamphus excisus. Lineage (NCBI taxonomy): Eukaryota > Metazoa > Chordata > Actinopteri > Syngnathiformes > Syngnathidae > Doryrhamphus > Doryrhamphus excisus. The sequence continues at coordinate 22,352,780 of NC_080471.1, forward strand.
TTAGATGCTTAATTCAAAATAGAAGAAAAAAAAATTGTGAAAGTCTTGCTGACTGCGTTATAGTTTTATCATGTGCTAAAAAGACTATATTTAAACATAGGCTACCACATATAATGGTACAGCTTGTAGCATTAGCAATGGCCGCTTGCTCAAATAGACGTACAAAGCCACACACGTCCATTCGACCAGCTTCCCTTCTTTCTTCTTCTCCAAGATGGTAGTTGATATGGTGTATTAGCGCCTCCATATGCTGCTAAATTTATCGGATGCGGGTGCACCGGTCTACCTAAAAATCGTCAACGTGTCAAGGTTCTTCAGTTTTGGAACACAGTTTTGGTTCAGCATCTGGTTTGCACAGAAATGTCAATATCAACCATTCTTACGGAAAATCAACAACAACCAACATTGTGTTTCATATTCTCATATTCACACAAACTTAACGTTCACTTTGCAGGCACACAAGCTTAAGTTTCACTTTATAAAGGGATGCGGCAAATGGTTTGTTTAATCTATGTAGATACTTTGCTTCTGGGACCTTCCTTCAAGCTTCCTCATTGATGACAGCTCTGTATCCAAATATATTGATCTTAGTTCTGAATCCAATTTGAGAACATTTTAAATTGTGTTATAATTGACTACTTTTCAATATATTTTTTCCCAAGAACTTGAAAAAAAGCTAAAGAAAAGAAATAGCTTTTACAGTTCCGTGCTCAGAGGCACCTCATCAGTACTCCGAAAGAAGACTAGTCCTTATTTCCTTATCTTTCAAACCTAGAACCGGGTCCCTACGGACTAAGCTAACACTGCTTCCCATATAACCAAAATTGAAATGCTCTACATTCCTATCCATGTTGCCCTTTGAGAGATGATATGATTAAGTCGGAACTCTTGCTTCAAATGGTCTCAGGTCCAAAATATTCCAACAGCACAAATTCACCTGGGCTTTTCATGTCCGATACCAGCAGGGTGCAAAAGCCTGTGGGAAACCGTGAGGTCAAACTTTGATCATAACAGCTCTGCATAAAATGATTTTGGTCCACAGTACGTCAGAGACATTGCCTAGATCTGGAGTATTTCAATTCATGTTGAGTGGGTTCACCCGTCACAAGAGGTTTGGTGTGATGAAAGCCAGTAAACAATGTGTCTGTTTGATGATCAGCGGCTTTTATGTTAAAGATGGCAGCGTGTGCGCAGATATTAACTGTTAACAAAAGTAAAAGAAGAGCATGTAAAGACTTCCTCTTTGATGTTGTTTTAAAGAGCGTCTGCTGCAGGCCTAGCTGAACACCACTTTCATGTGTGTGAAAAATCTGGTGATCATGCATGTTTATGCTCAAATATCGTCAGGGTTCTAACGCAAGTATGGAATGCTTATGGATCTCATATACAAAAATTCACCTGGAATTCTGACTTCATGTCTTTGTATGCCAAGAACCCAAATATTGCATACACACAAAACTGATAAATTGTGGCGTAAGAACACCCTGGACTGGTGGCCCGCCAATCACAGGGCAGTCACATATTGACAAACAACCATTCACACTCACATTTATACCTATAGTTAAACAAATTAATTCCAGTCATTCATTCATTCATTTTCTACCGCTTATCTTCACGAGGGTCGCGTGAGGGTACTGGAGCCTATCCCAGCTGTCTTCGGGCGAGAGGCGGGGTACACCCTGGACTGGTCGCCAGCCAATCACAGGGCACACATAGACAAACAACCATTCACACTCACATTCATACTTATAGTTAAACAAATTAATTCCATTCATTCATTCATTTTCTACCGCTTATCTTCACAAGGGTCGCGGGAGAGTGCTGGAGCCTATCCCAGCTGTCTTTGGGTGAGAGGCGGGGTACACCCTGGACTGGTCGCCAGTCAATCACAGGGCACATATAGACAAACAACCATTCACACTCACATTCATACTTATAGTTAAACAAATTAATTCCATTCATTCATTCATTCATTCATTTTCTACCGCTTATCCTCTCAAGAGTCGCGGGAGGGTGCTGGAGCCTATCCCAGCTGTCTTCAAGCGAGAGGCGGGGTACACCCTGGACTGGTGGCCAGCCAATCACAGGGCACATATAGACAAACAACCATTCACACTCACATTCATACCTATGTTTAAACAAATTAATTCCAAATAATATTAAGTCCTGGTGTAATTATAACACATGCTTTTTGCCATGACTCCAAAAAGTTCTTAGGTCAGCTACAAAGTTGTCAGACTTTGTTGTGCGCACATTGTCACGTCAAGTTGTGTTTTTATAGATCACATTTTTGTGCATACGTAAGATTTATAGAGGAGACTCCAGGTCTCAAAAAGCATGGAAATAATAAATTCCTGTTCAGAAGACTGTTGTGTTTTCTAAAAGATAAAATGAATACTAAAAAAAAAATGATATGGATCAATCTGTTTTTCTAAGATGTTTGCGTGGGAGCAGACTTCTTTCAAGCCTCGACAGCTCATGTACCAAGCAAGCCTCCATTGTTATTGTTGCCGCATTATGAGTTCCTTTTGTCAGTTTGCACTCCCAAAGGGCAATGGCATCTGATAGGCAGCCTCGGGTTATGGCAGTGGGATATCTTTTTTTTTATTTTCAAACCATGTAATTATGTAAATAGCTCTTCTTTTTTGGCATTTCTTCAAGTCCAGTCTCCAATTAATTGGTAACATGAGGCACTGACCAGTTTTAAATGACAAGGGAGGGGTCGAGTGGCCTTATTTTATTGGCTGGTGCCTGGTTTTGGGTTAGCGGGCGGGTGGAGCATCTGAATTGGATGAGATTTAATTAAGGCATGGGGCCCCTGACTACACACATGAATAGGCTGCATGCCAGGCTGCTGGTTGTTGGGAATTCAACAGTATGCTTGCACACATACATGCACATACATAACAAAAGCCTCCCTGGGTATTCAAGGTCAGGTAGACAGAGGAAGCATGCAGCAAAAAGCCCTTAAGACTCAGAAAGACAAGCTGAAAGCCCTTCTTTTTTTTTCTTTTTTTTGCCTGTTCTATTGATTTTCCCCAAGGAATCGTCAACTGTTTCAGTTTTTATGTCAAGCAATGATAACCAGCTGTTGTCTTCAACAAAGAGCTCCATCCACTCAAACACTATAGCACAAAGAAAATGCAAATGTTCCCCTTTGTGTTCATAGTGTCTTACATTGTGCAACAAAGTTAGTTACCTAAGCGAGAACCTTACACAGAGACCCGGGTTGCTAAACGCGATACCCCTGAAGTATAATCCAAATACTTCTACATACGTCTGTAGGTATTTAGCTTTCCAGATGGAAACGTGTTCACACTATAGCATAGCAACCTTTAGTTACTATTGTCTGGCCTTTTCTTCTACTTCTTCCTGGCCAAGGTTGCCAACTGTTTGCATGGTTGCCCAGCACCAGAGGCTACACGACTTCATACTTGGAACAGAAAGTGTCTTCAAGAAGTGAAGCGTAAGCTTTGAACATTGCACAAAACAGTGGATTTGAGCTTTTTATGAGGGAACTGCTTTTATATTTACTACCAAAACTCTTCTTTTTGTTAAATACTTAAATGTTGTTATGGTAAATGTAGAAATCCTCCCCCTGAGGACTCTAAGTAGGTTTCGAATAGAGGATAAGGGAATCTTAAAGAACTAAAACATAGAATGGGAACTAGATTGTTTATTTCTGACAACAATACCTAATACAGACGTCCGAGCTTATCTACAGTCCCTGTATACCTACAAGTAAGCGGGTCTTATTACAGCACAGCTGCAAAAAAAAGCACCCTTCCTTTCCCTGCCCGGCCTTTTAGACACTCATTGTGTAAGAGGCTGGTGTCCTGGACCAATCAGCTTTCATCACTGCCCTTGCTTGAACCGCTTTCATGGTGTTTCTACAAGTTTAGAGCCGAGTTATCTGCAGTCCCTGTATACCTACAAGTAAGCGGGTCTTATTACAGCGCAGCTACAAAAAAAGCACCCTTCCTTTCCCTACCAGGCCCTTTAGACACTCAAGATTGTGTAAGAGGCTGGAGTCCTGGACCAATCAGCTTTCGTCACTGCCCTTGCTTGAACCGCTTGACTATGTGTTTGTTTTAGCTTTTATCTTTAGCTAGCAAAACTGAGCAAATATATTCATAAGTAATACAAGTTTAGTGCCTCAGCTCTACAGTCCACTTTCCCATACCAACCTCAGAATAGCTCACCACTCTCCTTTGAGAGTCCTTCATCAACTCCTACATCCATATTTCTTCTGTCATCCATCCTCACTTGAATCTTTGTCTCCCCCCTCCCCCAGAAGCTCCTGGTCAGGACTTTGTGACACTGGACTACCGTCTGCGGTACTACCCCAGCATCACCTACGCCGTCATTGGCAGTGCCGTCATCTTCGTGTTGGTTGTAGCATTGTTGGCCTTGGTGCTTCATCACCAGAGGAAGAGGAGCGTTCTGCTGCCCGCTGGTGTAAGAGGATCCATGCACCACCACCACCATCAACCGTTACTCTTATCCCGTTTGGTCATCTTGGATCGAGGCCACATGGATCGAGGTCTTTCTCCTGGTTCCCTTTCCGCAGCTGAGGAGTACAGCTCAGCTCCTCAAACAATGCAACTCCTTTCCGAAACCGTGTGTCCTGCTGGGATGTCTGTGGAAAGTCCTCCATCGTATTCACAGGCTGTTCTGGATGTCAGGTAAATTCTAAGTTCCTTTTCCACGCCGATGTATGTAGTCAATGCGGCTCAATATTGATGCTTTGTAGTCATAAAGCGACTACATACGTTTACGGTCGAGTGGTTAGCGCACAGGCCACACAGCTTGGAGACCCGAGTTCAATTCCACTCTCTGGTAACTCTGTGTGGAGTTTCTCCGGGTACTCCGGTTTCCTCCCACATTCCAAAAACATGCTAGGTTAATTAGCCACTCCAAATTGTCCATAGGTATGAATGTGAGTGTGAATGGTTGTTTGTCTATATGTGCCCTGTGATTGGCTGGCCACCAGTCCAGGGTGTACCCCGCCTGTCGCCCGAAGACAGCTAGGATAGGCTCCAGCACCTCTGCGACCCTTGTGAGGATAAGTGGGAAAACATGTAATTAACATGTAATTAATGAATATTGTTCGACATGGTAGAGTGAAAAAAGTTGTCCTCTCATTCCGTGTGGAAGTGGTTTTTGACTTATTTGTCCGTCTGCAGTGATCCCATAGCATGCATGTTATTTCCTAGTATTCCTAGTAGTATTTTCAGACAGCTGGGATAGGCTCCAGCACCCCCGCGACCTTTGGGAGGATAAGCGGTAAAAAGTGTATTAATAATGAATATTGTTCGACATGGTAGAGTGAAAAAAGTTGTCCTCTCATTCCGTGTGGAAGTGGTTTTTGACTTCTTTGTCCGTCTGCAGTGATCCCGTAGCATACATGTTATTTCCTAGTATTCCTAGTAGTATTTTCAGACAGCTGGGATAGGCTCCAGCACCCCCGCGACCCTTGTGAGGATAAGCGGTAAAAAATTTATTATTGAATATTGTTCGACATGGTAGAGTGAAAAAAGTTGTCCTCTCATTCCGTGTGGAAGTGGTTTTTGACTTCTTTGTCTGTCTGCAGTGATCCCGTAGCATACATGTTATTTCCTAGTATTCCTAGTAGTATTTTCAGACAGCTGGGATAGGCTCCAGGACCCCCGCAACCACCAGTCCAGGGTGTACCCCGCCTGAATGAATGAATGAGTCCCTATGTCCCTTTTTTGAGCATGATGTCAAATTTAGTGGATTTCAACTGTGATTCTCGATGAAATGGTCACATTCGTCATCTCGTTATCTTTTTTGTTGTTTTCCAGTCGGCCTCCCTGGTTTGATCTTCCTCCTCCTCCATACCGCCCAGATCGGGAAGCAGCTTCAGAGGGCGATTTGCCTCATTACGAAAGCCCCCCTCCATCCCCCGCACTCAGAACTATGTCCTTGAACGCTCAGTCCAGTTCCGATGCGAGACAGGTGTCGGATCCGCTCTAGCCTCTTTGTGGTAGCCAGTTTAATGACTGCAGGATTGCACAAAGCAGCACATTCCACAGTTGCAGACCTGCTGTGAGGACACAAGACTGAACAACTGGTATTTTGGCTCCCTCTGCTGGACGTTTTGAAGAGTTGCATTTGCTTTATTTGTGAATGAGTCATCTGGTCCCCTCCTGAACAAATGCTACCTATTATCTACTCAAGCAGTGACCACACCCTTTTGATTGTCATTTAAACAGGAACTTTCCCTAGGAATCGAACTTAATTTATCTTTACAGCCCACAACTTTAGGAACTGTTGCTGATGATACTGCGTCATCAGTACGTAAATAAACATGCAAAGTACCATACCAGTAAAAGACCATTTACTAAGCCGATTTTGGTTTTAAATATTTCCGTGGTGCCTTCAAATGCAGCTCCGGAAGGGACATGTACTGTAGCTACCTGGCAGCAGAATGTGCACAATGTGTGTCAGTAACACACTTTGTGTAAGTCACATTTGTAATATATTCCATAATGGGATTTTATTTTTTACTATGTATAAGCTATAAGATACTCAAATAGCATTTTAGCATTTCTGAATTGTTGCCTTATTTGCTGAAGTTTATACATTTTAACAGAAATCCCAAGCTTACTGTGGTAAGAATGTATTAGATGGTACGTGGCGGCAATTTTAGTGGTACTTTAAATTTATACTTTCAGTTGTTATTGTTGTGTGTGTGTGTGTGTGTGTGTGTGTGTGTGTGTGTGTGTGTGTGTGTGTGCATAATGTATTTCATATACAAAATATGAAGTGGACCATCTCAATGTACAGTTAGTTAGCTAGGTTGAGTAATGTTTATTCTTATTAACTAGCCTAGTTTAGCCACAATCTTACATTCTTATCATTTCCTGCTAACTGGAAGTTAGTTGTATGTTTAATATTTAACATACAGGATGGATTATTATGAAAACATTTATATGCAATCATGGAAAATACACACAGATGATTCACAGGGTCTGATGCAGCAAATTTTTTGTCCAATATTTAATATCTAAGTTGTTTTACGTTTGTGGCTTTTGTGGTCGTGCAAGTGGGGACCATCTTTAGAGTCTGGACAAGGTCCCTAAGGGTGCATGGGAGTTTGCCAAATCAGTGTACATGTGTTTTTTGGACTTGGAGAAAGCATTTGGTGATGTATTTCAAGGAATCCTGCTTCGGCTACTTTACTCTAGAACTGATGGATGGATGGATGGATGGTTTTAGTTTTGTCATCTTGTCTAAGTGATCATTTAGACTGATGTAGCAAAACAAAGTATTTTTCTGTAGCTGTAAATGTGTGTATTATGTATTAAATATGTATTTTTGCAAGATTGTCAGTTGACAATGTTCCAGTGAAAACAATAATTGAAGGATCTTTGTTTTTATGTATGGATGTTTTTTTTTTCTTTGTTGTCTTTTGTTTGCTTCAGCCCTGTGATTTAAAACATCCCATTTAGTTTATTGGTATTAAAAAACAAAAAGGTAATGAATATAAATATTTTTCCCCAACAAAAAAGTATGTGACATACGTAACTATGGGTACTTTTGTTAAAAAACACAAATTCAAAAGACTCTATTTACCTAAAACTGGAAGCATTTCTCAGGACAGTATTTCATGCTTATATTATGTCATGTTTTTACAGGACGGCAATAAAATTCCATATTTCAGCACTTCAGTTCTGTTTTTAATCCATATTTTTAAATGTATTTATAGCAACAAGGAACATAATTTATACTATAAGCATGTACAACACGCTGCCACTTAAAGAAACCGAGTTATAAAACTCGATTTGAAGTTATTAAATTACAGTACTATACTTAGATTGGGCCTTGCAGTTCTACTGTTCCACCAACAGAGGTCGGTATTGTAAAGGTAATGGACAAAGCTTTTAGTGTAGTTTCTGAAGCAATTTCATCCACTTTGCCATGTATGAGGTGTATGTTTACAATATGACTAGCAATGTAAACACTATTACTGTTAACTTAAATTAATATATCAGCATTATATTGACTTCATCATGGCAACTATGAATCTAAACTCAATGCAATCATGGATCCCCGACATCTCCCCTCCCAAGTATGGTCGTAATGCCCCCAAAACCCTACCTCTGTCTCACATAATAATAAATTATATATAAAGATAATAGATAATATATAATGTTTTTTTTTCCAGAACCGACTGTGATAAGTGAATTTCAGTATTAATAATGGAATATTTTCATAGTTATGGCATAAAAAAAACCTGTTTACGATTTTCTACATACATATTTAACATTATTATAGCTCCCTAGACATGCAATAACACCCATGAACTCACCTTTACATTTGTATTACCCAAATAAAACTCCTGCCCTTGTGTGTCACAGTAAATGTGCTCCCCTGGGGACCTCCATGGTGGGCGGACAGAGAGGAACATTGTAGGACCAGAGTTGATTTTTAAGCTTGTTGAGAGTTATTATTGAGTTATTATGACTGTGCCTGTTTACACCTGCAATAAATGCCTGATCAGCTGATCATGCCTGGTGCCTGTCTCACTAAACAATTACTGACACCCAGTGGTCAATATGGAGTAATACATTCATGATTAGAATGCTTATTTGTATTTGAGTTCATTTAGATGTTTCATTTAGCCTTTTCTATGCATAAAAATGCTCCATTGAGGCCAATAATAAGTACAATTTGCTAAATATGCAGTAGTGTAGTATTTTTTTTTCAATCATTCAATCACGAAATAGCAGTCATTTATTAATGTATACATTTTTGAAAAAGATGCAATAGATTGATAGCGTGATGTAACAAGGGAACAACTATCCTGGCTTTTTTTTTAACTCATCTAAAATTCTGATGCAGGAAGCCCATATTTGCTTAGCCACAGCCCATAACTACACAGGTTTTAATTAAAAGCCCGGAGGCCACTTGGCCCACGTCTGTCTCTCCAAGTCACTTTGCACGGCACCTATTAGTTTTCTGGGAATGTCACTATGGAGCAAATAATTCGGGTCCTTTCAGTTATGTCTCACAAGACCCGATCGCACACAGAGCAGCAAGTATTCCAATAAAATGAGTGTGTAGTACTTTGTTTGGTTCTGCGTAATGACACAACATGGCAACATTTCACTCATTTGGGTGTCCTTTCTTGCTTATCACTAAGATAGCGAGAGAAAACTGACGAGTCTGAGGTTAAGGTGATGCCACAAGTGATGTGTTTACATATTGGTAATGGTAATGGTTTTATTTCATTTGAACATGCATCAGATTACAATTGAATGCATCACATAATCAGTTCCCAGTTCCACATGTCCAAAAGGAGTAGGAAGAAGCAAAGCTTATTAAATCCTACCCCTCCATCTGGTACTTTTACAATCAGAAACTGTTACATTTGTTCACTTCCTGCTTTCCTATTTTATTTTATTTTATTTTATTTTATTTTATTTTATTTTATTTTATTTTATTTTATTTTATTTTATTTTATTTTATTTTATTTTATTTTATTTTATCTTATCTTATCTTATTTTATTTTATTTTATCTTATCTTATTTTATTTTATTTTAGTGATATATATAGCACATCATGACTGGTTCAAGACTCTTCATCCTTGTATTTAGCAAACATCAACTGCTTGTATTGTTTCTTGAATTGGCTCATCGTTGTGCATTGTTTGAGGTCCTTACTCAATCCATCCCATAGTTTGATTCCACATACTGAAATGCTATGGCTTTTTAACGTAGTCCTAGCATATAAGTGTTTCAAATTTAAACTTTTAATATAAAAGTTTGAGTTTGTATCATACGTAAACATTGCCATGCCACAGTGGTCTGGTGCAGGAAAAACGACATACAGTATTCCTGTTAAAAATCAAAACTACACAAACCATGGTGCATTTCACTTATAATATAAAAGTTTGAGTTTGTGGCAACGGAAGAGGTACTGGTAATGCTTAAAATGATCAAAATAGGTGACGAAACAGGTGAATCCTCATTACGACATAATCAGTGAAGCACTGCCACCAGGAATCAGATATTTACAATGCACAAAAAATGTAGTACACCTTTATTTTAGGGCTGGTCTTGAAGTTGTAACGGATGTTACAAGTTAAGGGAATAGCCAGTATTGTATTGTATTGTATTGTATTGTATTGTATTGTATTGTATTGTATTGTACAGGTCAATCCAGACTGACGTATGCATCCAGTTATCTGAAAGTTACGACAATGTCCTGCTTGGTTGGGTTCTGTGTAAAAAGGTACAATAAATGTCGCATTTCCTGTCACGGCTCAGATAGATTAGTTTGTTCAGGTATACTGTGAAGTATTGCACAACAACATTAAACATTTTGATTTCATTGGATTATGCAGGTGTCCCTAATTAAGTGTCCACTGATGCGCATTTAACCAGACAAGTGGCCCTACTTTTAGTCGCCAGTTATCTCAAGGCCAGCGTCTCTCCCACAGGAGCGTGCACACGTCCGATCAATTGGCTGTTGAGCCATAACTGCGGTGCTCTAGGAGATAAGACCGTGTGTTTTCACATGTAAATGTCGTGAGCGTGGAAGGGAAGGAGGGCGCATTGTCTGTAGGCATCGGCTCTGAGGGGGCCTGCGAGCAGCTCTGCCGAGGTTTTTTGGCCAGCGTGGCCCTTATCAGATGAAGAGCAGGCCTCTGAAGGAAGGAGGGGTCGGTAAGGGGCGAGGGTTGGGTAGGGTTGAGGGGGCCAAGAAAGAGAATAGAACAGCTGGCAGAGTCACGCGTGCAGCTCCAAAAAACATACAGAGCCCAGACATGCTGAGCACGGTGGGAATCTCCACGCCTAAAAGATCCACAAACACACACGGCCTCTTGTGTTATAATCAGACATCGGCCAGCAGGTTTGAGCACATAATCACACATAAAGGACAGCATTTCACAAAAAAAAAAAAATCACACACACACACACACACACAGCCCCCTAAATAACACAATGGGTGGAAGCGATCACTATGATTAACATTGATGCATTTCCAGAAAAGCGTTTTCACACATCGATGGACGCACATTGAGATAAAGTTTCAATGGTTAGCTTGATCGTCGTTCAGAAATCAACGCTACTATTAAAATTTGGGTCTCCATTTTTTTTATTTTCAATAAGACGTAATAAGACTCTATAAACTTTCATTTTTTGGCAACTACGGTATCGCTACTATGAATGATAATCTAGTAATATGGAAAAGGAAGTATGCAAGAAATTATCGGAACCACACATTAATTGCTTAACACGCACCATAAACCTTGCAATCCAACCTACTTTGGAGTCCCCAGCATCAGTGAGTCAAGTGTGGCATCAAATGTTCCAGGAGCCAAATAAAACAATTTTAATTCTACATAATTCAGGGTAATTCTACCTTTGATCAAAGTTACTTAAGATTTGTCAGATCAAAACACATACATGTTGACATGTTTGGTGTTGTCACCCTTAATCATAAAGCGGTTCTATTCATGCTCTTTATTCGTCTTAGCACACTTGGTGGGCAAATATTTTGACTTGTGGGTCGCAGTTAACAAAATGATCCGAGTGGCCAGAACATATATTTAACACACAAACACACAATTTTATGCTTATAATTTTCCTCGAATTATAAGTCTAATTTTATCTGTAAAATATTTGGAAAGCAACTGGCGGACCGGATTCAAACGATTGGTGCGCCGTATGTGGCCCCCGGGCCGTAGTTTGCCCACCCCTGCTTTACAAGCACCACCCATCACCATCAGAGATCCATATTGACAATTTACCAACAAAGAGTTTCTTGCTTGAACTTTTGGCCACGCGTACCTTTTATCGTACATAAACATTGCAATGCTACACTGGTCTGGTGCAGGAAAAACGACATACAAAAAAAAGGCTAATTCAACATAATTCAGGGTAATTCTAACTTTGATCAAAGTTACTTAAGATTTGTCAGATCAAAACACATACATGTTGACATGTTTGGTGTCGTCACCCTTAATCACAAAGCGGTTCTATTCACGCTCTTTATTTGTCTTAGCACACTTTACACCAAGGGTGGGCAAATATTTTGACTGGTGGGTCGCAGTTAACAAAATGGTCCGAGTGGCCAGAACATATATTTAACACACACACTATTTCATGTTTATAATTTTCCTTGAATTATCTGTAAAAGTGTTATACAATATTTGGAAAGCAACTGGCGGCCCGGATTCAAACGATTGGTGCGCCGTCTGTGGCCCCCGGGTCGTAGTTTGCCCACCCCTGCTTTACAAGCACCGCCGATCACCATCAGAGATCCATATTGACAATTTACCAACAAAGAGTTTCTTGCTTGAACCTTTGGCCATGCGTACCTTTTATCGTACATAAACATTGCAATGCTAAACTGGTCTGGTGCAAGAAAAACGACATAGAGCATTCCTGTTAAAAATCAAAACTACACAAACCATGGTGCATTTAAGTTCATCGGGATTTAACCTTCCAGTCAATTTAATGGCAAAACTGACAAAAAATAAGTATTGTCTAACGTCCAAGATTTGGATTCAACATTTCCGAAGATTCCAAAAAAATGAAATGAGTCAACATACCGATAGATATGTTAAATATATGCATATATGTGGGTAAGTCAGTCGGGAATTAGCAGCTGAAACAGTAACACTTCCCCACCGAAGAAAAGGGGGGGGGGGGGGTGCCGGCTCTTGTCCTTTGCATTGAGGCCAGTGTTAAACACACAAACTAGCATGCTAATGGGTAATCCCTGAGGAGCAGCCACCTTTGTCACAGCCCTCAGAGGATGTCTCTCTCTGGGCACGAGGTGACAGCCACCAGCCTGCCTGCTACTGGACAGCCAGCATGTTGCCAGATAGTGATCTCACACCTCAGGGATGCCAGCGGGTCGCCAGGCCCTGATTGAGATCTGATGGGCGGAAGATTGACGTTTATGCGTATTTCCTTTTTTTTGTTTTCCTTGTTTGTGCTGCACCAGGAGGTTTGATATCTTCCTCGGTGACAGGAAAGGGAAAGTGTGGCGTAAAGGGGGGTGCTTTGTCATGCAGCGGGTGGTCTGCATGTGTCCAAAAGAGTCGCAGTTAATTTGACAGAGTACAGTGGGAGACATACTAAACAATCTACAGGATTCACAATGAGCAACTCCTGTATTGGATTCATTTGTCATGCTATTTATATCACTATATTGACAGTTACTATGGTACCCATTATGTTATTGTATGGTCATATCACCTCGTACTTCGGTACGGGACAAAAAATTACAACATTTAAAAATTAAAAAAAAACACCTTAAAATGTATTACAGAAAGCAGGAAGTGAACAAATGTAACAGTTACTGATTGTAAAAGTACCAGATGGAGGGGTAGGATTTAATAAGCTTTGCTTCTTCCTACTCCTTTTGGACATGTGGAACTGTGAACTGATTATGTGATGCATTCAATTGTAATCTGATGCATGTTCAAATGAAATAAAACCATTACCAAATACTGCCAGATATCATTCCTAACTTTTTTGAGGAAAAAACAGAAAAAAGCTCTTATTTAAAAATGCAAATGACAAAAATAAAGACAAAAATAAGACACATTTTTTTAAAACTATATTAGGAAAGCAGGAAGTGAACAAATGTAACAGTTACTTATTGTACAAGTGCCAAATGGAGGGGTAGGATTTAATAAGCTTTGCTTCTTCTTACTCCTTTTGGACATGTGGAACTGTGAACTGATTATGTGATGCACTTAATTGTAATCTGATGCATGTTCAAATGAAATAAAACCATTACCATTACCATTACCAAATACTCCCAGATATCATTCCTAACTTTTTTGAGGAAAAAACAGAAAAAAGCTCTTATTTACAAATGCAAATGACAAAAATAAAGACAAAAATAAGACGGAAAAAAAAACTTAAACTATATTAGGAAAGCAGGAAGTGAACAAATGTAACAGTTACTGATTGTAAAAGTACCAGATGGAGGGGTAGGATTTAATAAGCTTTGCTTCTTCCTACTCCTTTTGGACATGTGGAACTGTGAACTGATTATGGGATGCCCTCAATTGTAATCTGATGCATGGTCAAATGAAATAAAACCATTACCATTACCATTACCATTACCAAATACTACCAGATATCATTCCTAACTTTCTTGTGGAAAGACCAGAAAAAAAAGCTCTTATTTACAAATGCAAATGACAAAAATAAAGACAAAAATAAGACAAAAAAAACTTAAACTATATTAGGAAAGCAGGACGTGAACAAATGTTGAAGTGAACAAATTATGTGATGCACTTAATTGTAATCTTATGCATGTTCAAATGAAATAAAACCATTACCATTACCATTTTTTGGGGTAATTTCTGATGACAATATAAATCTGTATTGAAGGAGTGTCAGGAAGCTGAATGGGGCTGAGGAGTGTTCCTGCAGAGACGGCTACTTGTGCTTGTATTTCTATGGATTAGGACATTCCAGGCCGCAAGGTGGACTCCAGGAGACGGAAGCAAGTCGATTAGTCGGCTGTCACCGAGTAGCAGGGAGGAAATTCCACAGTGCAAGGTGCAATCAGGAAAACCAGCGGATGAGGGGTAATCACTTGAATACTCTATTCCAGTATATATTCCTCATTGTGAACTGGGATATGTTACAATAACATGAGCAGCATGTGTGGGTGATGATTATTTTAAACAATGCATCCAGCCCTGGTTTTATACTGTCTGGGATGAAAAATGGTGGCCTCGTCTTTGCTGTGTACATGCATCCGTCTTCCCCCCCCCCCAGAGAACTGAGTCCCATTTTCAGCAACACACAAACATGAGCGCAGATCTGCTTGTGGTCGACCTTTTTGCAGGTTATCAAAAGTTGTATACGTCTTATCATCAATCAATAGACAGTACCCATTATTTCCTCTCACGTCTAAACAAAACACACACACCATGAAGCCAGACCCCCCCCGCCCCGCCCCCGTCGCTTGGTCCCAGTCCGCCCACTACCCAAGGCCACCCCATGCCTCGCACGCTCCTCTCAGACAGGCGGCACGACACCGGACCCCCACTCCCCATTTTCTCCATAGCCAACCCCCCCTTTAACGCTTGTCCAAAGCCCCCACTTCCATCCATCATATTTGCCCCCTGGCCTCCATCGCATCCCCACAAAAGCAGCTAAGTCAAAGAAAAGAAAAGAGGGGTAAAAAAAAAAGGGGAGAAGAATACAGCCGCTACCATGCAGAACCGTGCTGGCCCGAGGACCATCTTTTGTCCTGAGCCCTGCCTCTCCTCGCTTGGTCTTTGCCTGCAAACACACCCTCTTCTTGGGGGGAACAACAGCACAGAGGCCTGGGGGATGGAACCAGGGTGTGATGCGATCTAAAGCAGAATAGTGTGTCCCCCTCGTTGGCCCCCTGGTCACCAGCAGACCCTATGTGTTGAGCTGTCAAACAGAGCCGCCCTCGCCCTCCCCTCCACGGCGTCCACGGGCACTCATTCTGGGAGGGGGCACCAAACCCTGACTCAGGGGCCCTTAAGCAGAAACACCCTGTGCTCCTATAGCACTGAAGTGGAACTGTAAAACTCAGGTGAGGCGAAGCAGGGGGGGGGGCACATCTGCAGCAGATTTGCATCGTTTGACATCACAGACACCTGTGACTTTTCTCTTCGATGTGCATTCAAGTGGAAGTGGATTCTTTGACCGAGCGCTCAAAGGCTAGCGAGAGAAAGTGCGTCTTAAAGCAAAAAGCTGATTGACATTAAGAAAGTCGAGATTGAAAAAGCAATGGGATCTGTTAAGTGCAAACAAAAGCCGTCGTTGGGAAACCTCTCTTTGTTGCACAAGGAAGAGAGGAAAGTCCCCACTCGGTCAAGTTGACACCCACTGCCGAGGAACAGCCTCCCAGTGTTGGTCACGGATGTTAGTGTGCGTCCTGCAGCTGTGGGAGAGCAATTGGGAGTGACAGGAAAAGGACAGAAACAATAAATAAAAGTATGAAAAGTGCTTGATGATGCAGAAGATCGGGTAAAAGAACATCCAACTTTTAACTCCAAGGCCAACTACATCGTTATGATCCTTTGTGGCGTTGGACCGACTTTAATGACTTTGACTGTGGCGTTCTTCCTCTATCTTATATCACAGTTGCACTGATTCTTTAGTATTACTGCTGATTGGTTTAGGGAGAATATTTATCAATAACTAATTAATAACTAATAATAGTAATTATTAATTATAGTAATTATAGTAATGAATAATAATTATAGTAATAACTAATAACTTAGTTATTACTGTTGCTTTCAGAGGAACTAAAAATTTAAAAATAAAAAAAACACCTTAAACTGTATTACAGAAAGCAGGAAGTGAACAAATGTAACAGTTACTGATTGTAAAAGTACCAGATGGAGGGGTAGGATTTAATAAGCTTTGCTTCTTCCTACTCCTTTTGGACATGTGGAACTGTGAACTGATTATGTGATGCATTCAATTGTAATCTGATGCATGTTCAAATGAAATAAAACCATTACCATTACCAAATACTGCCAGATATCATTCCTAACTTTCTTGTGGAAAGACCAGAAAATATCAATCAATATCTAATTAATAACTAATAATAGTAATTATTAATTATATTAATGAATAATAATTCTAGTAATAACTAATAACTTAGTTATTACTGTCGCTTTCTGAGGAACAGATCCTTTAACATGCTCAAGGATGAGCATATTTGATTTATTTCAGCGAACCCTTAAGTTATTTTCTTTACTTTAAATCAGGGATGGGCAAACTACAGCCCGGGGGCCACATGCGACCCGCTAAGCGTTTGAATCCGGCCCACCAGTTGCTTCCAAAGTATTTAAACCTTTAACGTACAAACTGGTTGATGTTTAAAATGCTCCTGGAAAGAATGGGACACGAGTGGTTAGCATGCAGGTCTCACAGCTAGGAGACCCGAGTTCAATTCCACCCCTCGGCTATCTCTGTGTGGAGTTTGCATGTTCTCCCCGTGCATGCGTGGGTTTTTTTCCGGGTACTCCGATTTCCTCCCACATTCCAAAAACATGCTAGGTTAATTGGCGACTCCAAATTGTCCATAGGTATGAATGTGAGTGTGAATGGTTGTTTGTCTATATGTGCCCTGTGATTGGCTGGCCACCAGTCCAGGGTGTACCCCACCTCTCGCCTGAAGACAGCTGGGATAGAAAAATTTATTGATTAATATTGTTCAACATGGTAGAGTGAAAAAAGTTGTCCTCTCATTTTGTGTGGAAGTGGTTTTTGGCTTTTTTGTCCATCTGCAGTGATCCCATAGCATACATGTTGTTTCCTAGTATTCCTAGTAGTATCTTCTTTATTTGAAGATGCTGGACACGTGATGTCAGAAATAAGATAATAGCTGGACCAAATGTAGAACCGTGACTGGCTACGTTCCAGCTCTATTCACCCTGATAACAATAGCATGTAGAGGCTGCAAAAAAGCCAGTCAATGCGAGTCCCTGGTGTGTGTTTAAACATGGAAAGCTGTGTCCTGTCCTCGGCAGCACAGATTGTGATTTTCCCAGGTGAACAACACCATGCAGAGCGTTGCATCTTTCAAGCTCATTAAAGAGCATTCGGAGCCATTAGAAAGCATTCAACACAGTGTGCATACCCCCAGACTCCAGTGTCAGGGCACAGAGCCATGCCCGAAGGCCCCGGGGTGGGGACCTATGCTCAAAAGGGCTCAGGGAACTCAGCAGAAGGAGCTGATCCTTTTTTTATTCTTCTGTGAGCAATGTGTGGGTAGAGAGGCCGGTGTGTGTGTGTGTGTGTGTGTGCAACAGCTTGCTAGGTTCCCTTGCCTGAGGAATTCAAACGTTCCTTGAACTGTTGAATGGAATGACGAATGACTTTGAAGTGAAAAACAGTTAATTTTTTTTTTTTTTTACTATTTATTTCTGTTGGGTCGCCCACACATATGTCGGGCTATTGAGTGTAATCCATGAATCCATGATGACATAATGCTGGAAGGTTGTGATGACAGATGAGCAAACACAAACATTCCCCCTTGTGGACAGCAGCCAGACCCTCCAGCATCAGCCGGCTATTGATTCCGCTGACTATAAAGTCGCACTGCAAACCACTGTGATGCCATTCAGTCCTGCATGTTGCTAGGTAGAGTGCACCAACCCATGGTATATTAACATGTGTGTGTGTGTGTGTGTGTGTGTGTGTGTGAGACCGAGAGAGAGCAAAACAAGCTTGCAGCGTCGTCTCCTGATGGCTTGATTGTTATAAATGTGAGTCATGTCAGCACAGGGACCCCAAGCCATCTGTGATAGTCACACACACCCACAAAAGACAATTAGAATGCATATTCTATTCCGGAATTGACTGCTCATTTTATGTGTTGCTCAGCATTTCTTATTCATAAATTCCGCATTTGTAATTATGATCGTAAACATGCAACACATCTGACATACTTCTGACATCACATGTCCAGCATCTTCAAATAAAGAAAATACTACTAGGAATACTAGGAAACAACATGTATGCTACAGGATTACTGCAGATGTACAAAAAAGCCAAAAACCACTTCCACACGGAATGAGAGGACAACTGTTTTCACTCTACCATGTCGAACAATAATAATTAATACATTTTTTACCGCTTATCCTCACAAGAGTGCTGGAGTCTATCCCAGTTGTCTTCGGGAGAGAGGCGGGGTACACCCTGGACTGGTCGCCAGCCAATCACAGGGCACATATATAGACATGGCTATGGATATGGCTATTATTTTTATTTATTCATTCATTTTCTACCGCTTATCCTCACTAGGGTCGCGGGGGTGCTGGAGCCTATCCCAGCTGTCTTCGGGCGAGAGGCGGGGTACATCCTGGACTGGTGGCCAGCCAATCACAGGTCATACTCACATTCATTCAGGGACACTAAATCACCAACGTGTATCGCCCTTTGTTTGTTTGGACACTGTGCGAAATGACACAGCACGGAGCAAATGGTCAAATTTGTTACGTGCAAAATTGTACAAAAACCTACACATTGGGAAATATTCATTCATTCATTTTCTACCACTTATCCTCACGAGGGGTGCTGGAGCCTATCCCGGCTGTCTTCGGGAGAGAGGCGGTGTACACCCTGGACTGGTCGCCAGCCAATCACAGGGCACATATAGACAAACAACCATTCACACTCACATTCATACCTATGGACAATTTGGAGTCGCTAATTAACCTAGCATGTTTTTGGAATGTGGGAGGAAACCGGAGTACCCGGAGAAAACCCACAAGAACATAGCCGAGGGTGGAATTGAACTCGGGTCTCCTAGCTGTGAGGCCAGCGTGTAACGATCGCGCCCTCCTATAGAGGTACGAGGCTACAACGCAAAAAAGGAAGGTCACGGGGGGGGGCGGATATCAGCTGTAAGGAAAAGGAAGGACTGTCGAAAATGTTGGGTAGCCACACCACGGCAGTTTATTTACACAAAACCAACCCCGCATGTCATCCCCTCCCAACCAACCTAACTAACTAACCAACTACCTAACTAAACATCCCACCCGCCAACAAAGACAATCATGAAACACCCAAATTAATCCCGAAAGCTTACCCCCCCACCCCGCAAGTGTCCAAAAGTTCCCCGAAGAGTCAGCGCTTATTCACAAAACAGTGGCGAAAGCCGCGGTTCCACTCACGACCACGCATCCGCTTGTCCGTCCGATCCCTGGGTCCGGAACCTCGCCCACGGTCCAATCGCTCAAGCCAGGAGGGAAAAAGAAATCCCGTCAGGTGTCGCTTGACAAAGTTGGTCCTCGTGGGTAAAACGCCGGCTCTCAGCATCCCCTTGCGTGTGTGACGTCACAATTTTTTCTCTTCCTCCAACCCCCTTGGCGCGCTGGAAGAGCCTCCTTAAATATTCGCCACCTACAGGCGAGTCTGCTCACTGCAGTTGCTCTCGCAGATGAGGAGGATGCATGATAATGGTGATGATGCCTGTATATATGGTCCTGTACCTGTTCCCCCGTACACAGATCATGACAGTAGTTTTCCTTACAGCTGAGTATCTTGTAGCAACGCACTTATGGACCCCACTACCTCAGCTGATGGACTTTGTGGCCATTACATCCCCCCCCCCCCCCAGCCAGCGGCTTACCGGGGCCGTAATAGGGCTTCATGTCTACCACATTTATAGTGTCCACCTTTAACTTATCTGTCATCCACCGAACACAATAGTTTACAGGACCCAATTTTTTCTCTACCCGAGCAGGACCTACCCATCTGGGAGCAAGTTTGGCAGAGAATTTTGCTGAAGCTTTGGATAGTGGGTGTGCCCTAACCCAGACCAGATCCCCGACAGCAAAGTGTACATCTCTGCGACGTGCATTATAATATCTGGCTTGTCGAGCTTTGGCCGCACCAACATGTCTCTCCACTTCATTGTGCAACTGTGTGTGTGTATGTATTGTGTGGTATGCGGATGTGTGTGGTGATGGAGCTTTGTGTACTAGTCGTTCCAGCGGTCCCATCAAGTTTCTACCAAGGGCCAACATGGCGGGAGTGGTGCCTGTTGTCTCGTGGACTGCTGTGTTGAGAGCAAGCCGAAACTCAGGCAACCATCCATCCCAGTCTTGATGATGGTTCCCCACGAAGGAGGCAATCATTGTTTTTAAAGTCCGATTGACCCGTTCGGTCATGTTTGTTTGGGGGTGGTAGGCTGTGGTCAGCTTATGGGACACTCCCCAAGCTTCACACAACCGGGACATCAACTGACTAGTGAACTGGGGCCCACGGTCGGACACCACGTATTTAGGAACTCCCCATCGGGTGAAGATGTCGTTCTTCAATATTTGGCATACCTTGGGGGTTTTAGCATCCCTCAGTGCAAAAAGCTCCACCCACTTCGAGAAGTAGTCCACCACCACCATCAGTACCGAGTTCCTGGCCCTGCTGAGCGGGAATGGCCCCATGAAGTCCACTCCGATCATCTCCCCAGGGGCCTTGACCTCAGGGGACTGAAGATGTCCGGCAGGCTTGCTGTTAGGGCTTTTGTACTGTTGGCATGTACTGCATGCCCTGACGTGGCTCCAAACATCTCCTCGGACCGTTGGCCACCAAGCCACTTCCAGAACTTTTAGGAGGGTCTTTGTCCTCCCCAGATGACCACCGAAGGGGCTGTTATGGAAGTAGGCCAGGAACAGCGGTACCAGGGCACCAGGCACTACGAGTTGGTACTTGAAGCCACCGTGCTTTGATGGTATTCCTCGGTACCACACCCCTTGTTGAAGTTGATAGTGGATGCGTCCCGGCTTAGGCTGGTCAACCGAGGGTCCACACTCCAGGCAAGTTGGATCCATCTTCTGGGCTTCCGCAATGTCTTGGAGTGTACCTGGGAGGTCCGACCAGTAATTTTTCGGGACGGCTAGACATACTTCCCCTTCTGATAACTGGGGTGCACGGGACAGGGCATCGGGCACCACATTGCAGCATCCTTTCTTGTAATGGACCCTAAAGGAGAAACTTTGCAGCCTCAGAGTCCACCGGGTAAGCCGTGACGACGTCTTGGGGCAGTTGAATGCCCATGAGAGGGCGCTGTGATCTGTGAATACGTCGAAGGTGGTCCCCTCAAGAAAGTGTCTCCACTTTTCAACGGCCCAAACGACAGCCAGGCATTCCTTTTCCGCAGTAGAGTAACGGACCTCCGCACCATGCAGGGCTCTGGAGGCAAAAGCAATGGGCCGTTCCTCGCCTTCCACACCCTGCATCAGGACAGCTCCCAGGCCTACATCGCTGGCGTCACAGTGGACCTGGAAACTGACGTGTGGATGGGGTTGTGCAAGGACTGGCGGTGACTGCAGCAAGGCTTTAAGGTTGTTGAAGGCCTCTTGGCAACTTGGGCTCCATTCCCAAGGCACATCCTTCTTTTTTAGATGGTTCAAGGGTGCTGCCAAGTCAGCCAGCCTGGGGATGAATTTGTGGTACCAGCCCACCAACCCCAGAAACCTCTGGAGACTTTTCAGGTCAGTTGGAGGCGGGTAGGCAGTAATAGCAGAGATTTTAGCTGGATCCACCTCCACCCCTTTCCCGGAAACCAGATGTCCCAAAAAGGTGAGCTGGCGTTGGAGCAAGTGACACTTTTTTACGTTGAGCGTTAGGTTTGCTTGATGTAATTTTGCAAACACAGCGTCAAGGTCGCGGAGATGTTGTTCCTCTGTCTTCGAGAATACAATGATGTCGTCAATGTACACGAAACAGGTCCTCCCTCTCAGCTCACCCAAGACGGTCTCCATCAACCGCTGGAAGGTAGCCCCGGCGTTCCGCAGTCCGAAAGGCATAACCTTGAACTGGAACAAGCCTAGGTGGGTGGTCATGGCAGTCTTCTGCTTGCACTCCACATCCATTGCCACTTGCCAGTATCCGCTCTGCAAGTCCAGGGAGCTGAAATAGGTGGCGCCGAGCAGGGACTCCAATATCTCGTGGACCAGGGGCATGGGGTACGCATCATGCCGTGTTTTGGCATTGAGGCCCCTGTAATCCACGCAGAACCGGGGTGTCCCATCCTTCCGGGGAGTCAGCACTACAGGAGATGCCCACGGTGATGTTGACGGCTCAATTACTCCATCGGCCAACATTTTCTTGATTTGCTCTTCAATTATTTGCTGTTTTTGGCAGGACACCCTGTAAGCCCTCCGCCTCACCGGCACCTCATCGGTCGTCCTGATTTTGTGGGTAATGGTCCGGGTGGCACCAGTGGTCTCAGTCCACACGTTTGGCCACTTCTGCAGCAGCGGCCTCACAACTTCGGGCTGAGCCTCAAGGAACGGAATGTTGGACGGGTGGCCTTTGGGCTCCTCGACAACAGCCATGTAAAAATTCACAGACGACTGAGTATGACTCCAGTGTAGTTTATCTCGGGTCTTGTTGAGAAATCTGAACTCCTTCCCGCTTGACATAGCATATTTGCGGAGATGCGGTTTCAATATTATCTCAGTCAGGGCCATGAAGTCAAGACCTAGGAGCAGCGGCATACACAACTGATTGTCAGGCATCACGTGTACTATCAGGGTGCCGTGGAAGTCCTGCAGGGTGAGGAGCAGGGTGGCTTTCCCAAGGGCCCTGTTCTCTTGCCCATTGGCCATGATGAACCTTGGAATTCCGCTTGGCTCTAGGATTTCCCCCTCCTTCCTTATCGCCTTCCACAGGGAGTGACTCATCAGGGAGTAGGAGCACCCCGAGTCAAGGACTGCATCCCCATGCGAACCTCGCAGGCTTACAGGCACGACCAAAAGTGCTTGTTCGCCAACTGCAAAGGCGAGGTCAGCTGCTGTGCCTCGGCTTGACCCCGGCTCCGCCTTCTTGCTCGGTCTTCTCACTGGGTTGGCTTGTTGTACACGGCTCCAATATTCTTTGGTGTTGCTCCAGTCCCTCTCAATTAGGGAGCCAACCTTAACCATCTGGTCCACTGTGGATACGATACCCCGCAATCCGCTGGCCAGCCTCGGGTTACAGGCACCGAGTATGCGCCGCACGATTTCCTCTTCCTCCATGTCGGGTCTCCATTTCAGGCACAGGGCGCGGTAATCGTATGCAAAGTCACGCAAACACTGATTGGGGGTTTGCACGTTGGAACGGAGCTGCTCTTCGATCTCAGATTGGTAGTCGGTGGGTAAAAAAGCCTCAAGAAAGGACTGCTTGAAGGTAGCCCAGCATGTTATTTTGCTGCGGGCAGCCAACCACCAGCTCCGTGCAGGTCCTTTTAGGACTGCATTGAGGGTTCCCACCAGTTCGGCATCACTCAGAGGCCTGAGAGCCAGGAAGTTCTCACATTGCTCAATGAATTCTGTTACATCAGCAGAACTCCTGGACTCTCCAAACTGGGGAAACTCCATCCTTATAGGGGGTCGCGCTGTGACCGCCGGCGGAATGGGAAAGGTGGCATCGATGGCGGGTGGCAGGTTGCTGCCTGACGCTGGAGGTGCAGGGGTGGAGAAGCTAGCAGGTCTCCAAGGCAGGCGACTCTTGGTCAGGGTCTTCTTAAGTGTTTCGTCCCACCTTGCATCTCGGCGTTTCAAGCAGGCTACGACAACTTGATCAAAATGTTGTAGTTTGGTGTCCACATATGCCTTTAATTCTGCCGTCATCGTCTCCATTGCTGCTCTAAGCCCCTCCTCTCGACTGAGTGTGCTGTCCACGGCCTCCTTGAGCCTATTCTCCAACACGTCCACCTTTTGTTGGAGGGCTTGAAAGTGTTCCATGTACAGCCCTGTTTCGTCATCGCCCTCATCAGCCTGTGCAGCGTCCTGATCTGGCTGGTCCAAATACATGGACCCTAACAGGCTGGATAGTTCGGTGACCGCTATGTGGCTATGCCTGTAGGTGACATGTCGGCAGGGCTCAAGGAGCGGTGCCAGGTCCTGGGCTGCTTCAGCCCCGCCCACTCTGTCGTCCTCGTCTGACCCCTGCTGGCTGGAAGCTGACATAACTCCGGTTTATGTACGCAAATGTGTTGTGCTGTATGTTAGGCTGTATGTAAAAGTAGTTGAGTGACAATATGCTTGGATGGAAAAAAACTGGAAATACCTAGGCCAAAATTATTTACTGTATAAATTCCTCTTGCACAAAATGCGCGTTCCAGTGAATGAGGGCGCTAATGCCCGTGTGTGTGCGTAAATGTGCGCGAGCGGATCTTGTTCCAGCCCACAACTAGTCGGAACGCAGCGCGCGCGTAAAGTTTACCCTCCCCAAATGTATATACAAGAAGCACTGGAAAACTTATGAAACGCTGATATCAATACAACAACCCCGGCCCCCCGTACTAGCCACCACTCTGTAACGATCGCGCCCTCCTATAGAGGTACGAGGCTACAACGCAAAAAAGGAAGGTCACGGGGGGGGGCGGATATCAGCTGTAAGGAAAAGGAAGGACTGTCGAAAATGTTGGGTAGCCACACCACGGCAGTTTATTTACACAAAACCAACCCCGCATGTCATCCCCTCCCAACCAACCTAACTAACTAACCAACTACCTAACTAAACATCCCACCCGCCAACAAAGACAATCATGAAACACCCAAATTAATCCCGAAAGCTTACCCCCCCCACCCCGCAAGTGTCCAAAAGTTCCCCGAAGAGTCAGCGCTTATTCACAAAACAGTGGCGAAAGCCGCGGTTCCACTCACGACCACGCATCCGCTTGTCCGTCCGATCCCTGGGTCCGGAACCTCGCCCACGGTCCAATCGCTCAAGCCAGGAGGGAAAAAGAAATCCCGTCAGGTGTCGCTTGACAAAGTTGGTCCTCGTGGGTAAAACGCCGGCTCTCAGCATCCCCTTGCGTGTGTGACGTCACAATTTTTTCTCTTCCTCCAACCCCCTTGGCGCGCTGGAAGAGCCTCCTTAAATATTCGCCACCTACAGGCGAGTCTGCTCACTGCAGTTGCTCTCGCAGATGAGGAGGATGCATGATAATGGTGATGATGCCTGTATATATGGTCCTGTACCTGTTCCCCCGTACACAGATCATGACAGTAGTTTTCCTTACAGCTGAGTATCTTGTAGCAACGCACTTATGGACCCCACTACCTCAGCTGATGGACTTTGTGGCCATTACAAGCGTGCTAACCACTCGACCACCATGCAGCCCACATATACAGTATGTATACATATAATGATAATGGACCTCATACAGTACATGTGTTGTGGCTGCAAAGTTCTATTCGTGTGCAAAAAAGTCCTCCGAGTTGCTAGCTAGCATCCTGTATAAGGTTCAGGTCAACAAGGAGGCTCCAATGCATGTGTGGAGTTTGGTGGTGTAATGTGTCATTGATAACAAGCTACGTTTTAGTGCTGAATAAGATGTTCTGTGGTATGTAGAGGATAGACCTCGACTTATTTTAGGGCTCCCAAACATATGATTTATGTCTTCTTTGTTGCAATAAATCAGACGGTTCCCTCTGGTGAGGAGAGCAGCAATAGTCAAATATTTTTAGACCCATACGGTGCTGGATTTATTTGTCTTACTACGTTCTACTGCGTCTGTGAATCATGTTCTGGCATCACCGGTAGATTAGTAGCTGAGTGTCTGAGACCGGATGCATGAAAGTGCCTCCAAAAGTCAATGTATTTTGTTTAAGTACACAAATACACATACTTACAAAAATGTCCGTCCACATCAAAACTCATATTTGGTCGTTTTTAAACTCTATTTCAGTACATGGCACATATCAGTGGTTTATTGTGCAAAGTTCTACTTATACTACTAAAATATCCATACATCTATTTGCTATGCTGTATCTGTACTCTACACAGATGAGCTGGAACCTACCCCAGCTGACTATATGTACACCCTAGGCTGCTTATAGCATTGACAAACAACCATTCAGTGAGAGAAATGACCAAGCAGAGGTTCGATCCCGGGTCTTCCTGATCATCTGACTGTGTGTTAGCCAACATGCTAACCACTCAGAAACAGTGCGGAAATTTTTGGTTAAGTGGCAACTTCAAATTGTCCGGTCCAGGGTGTATCCCGCCTTTTGTCCGAAGTCAGCTGACCTCTGTGTATGGGTTTTGTCCGGGTACTCCAGTTTAATCCCACATTCCAAAAAACATGCATGCTAAGCTAAGCGGTGACTGTCTATGGTTATGAATCTGAGCGTGAACGATTGTTTGTCTATATGTGCCTTGCGACTGACTGACTGGCGACCAGTCCGGAGTGTACCCTGCCTCTCACCCAAAGTCAGCTGGGATAGGCTCCAGCATGCCCATGAACAGAATTCGGTTCTGCTCAAAATAATTAGCAAGGCATGCTAGCATATATATATATATATAATACAGGTACACAAATTGTTATTGATGGCGGCCATGTTTTTCAACCAGCATTGCTCAACTTTTCCAGACATGTTCTTATCAGCTGAAGTTACTGTGGTTGTTTTGTCAGGCAAATTGAGTTGTGTGAGAAATTTCAAGTCAATCCAACTTATAGGGTCAAACCTATTGGTTCCAGGTTTGCCCAAGTCAACTGGAATAGGCTCCAGCTTACCCGTGGCCTTGACTAGGATAAGCTTATGTTTTCTTGAGTTGGGTGCAACAGGAATATTTGAAAACTGGAGTTTTAGCAATGGTAATGGTAATGGTAATGGTAATGGTAATGGTTTTATTTCATTTGAACATGCATCAGATTACAATTGAGTGCATCCCATAATCAGTTCACAGTTCCACATGTCCAAAAGGAGTAGGAAGAAGCAAAGCTTATTAAATCCTACCCCTCCATCTGGTACTTTTACAATCAGTAACTGTTACATTTGTTCACTTCCTGCTTTCCGAATATAGTTTATTTTTTATTATTAAATTTTTTATTTTATTTTATTTTTGTCACATACCAAAGTATGAGGTGATATGACCATCCAATGACATAATGGGTACCATTGTACTTACTCAATCCATTCCATAGTTTGATTCCACATACTGAAATGCTATGGCTTTTTAACGTAGTCCTAGCATAGAAGTGTTTCAAATGTAGTTCTTCCCTGAGATCATATTTCTCCTCTCTTGTAGAGAAGTATTGGATGACATTTTTAGGTAATTGGTTATTTTTATCCTTATGCATTATTTTAGCTGTTTGAAGATGAACTATATCAGCAAATTTAAGTATTTGTAATTTTAGAAATAAGGAGTTAGTATGTTCTCTGTAGGCGGCATTATGAATTATCCTTACTGACCTTTTTTTTGCAGTACATTTAGCGAGTGAAGATTGCTTTTATAGTTATTAGCCCATATTTCCACACAAAAAGTAAGATATGGTAGAACCAGAGAGCAATAAAGAGTGTGGAGTGATTTCTGATTGAGAAGAAACTATGGTGCAAACTACAGTATGCTTCACTTAAAAGGGAAGCCGGTTGCCCCAGTTTCCTGTGCTGGTATGTTTTGGTGAAGGCCAAGACAAAGCAACCCGTGACTTGTTGTCCTCCTTACAACTGTGAGCTGTCTGCCAGCCTGGGGATGGAAAAAAAAGGACAGTAGAAAGTAGAAACCATGCAAAAAAAAGAGATATCAAAGTAGTACTCTGTTCAGGTAAATGTTGCAGTAAAGTAAAAGTACTTTAATTCCAGACACCCCCACATGGAATAGAGCAGAAGTGTGTATAAGTTGAAGTCTGCCCTGCCTACCGCTGCTTCTGCCCCTCCCAACAGAGAGACAACAAAAAGGGCTGTAAAATAGCACAGTTGTAAAAAACAAAGAATGAAAGAGTGAATCCACACAAAAAAAAAAGGTAGTAACAGTGAAGGGTCAAAGTGGCAGGAGATCGAACTCTTGACCTCCTCGGTGACCGAAGCCTGCCACCCATTTAAAACAATACACTCATCATCTTCCGCCATGTATGCGTGTCTCCAAAACCTCCCTGCTGGCATCTTTCATCTCACTAATCACGTCTCCCATCCACAGACGCTCCTGTGCTCCATTCGAGAGGGGTTGCCTCCTTCCAACAAAGGATATCTTCCTCTCATCCTTCTCCTGAGGAGACAGCAGGACAGATGAGGAGACACAAGAGCATCGGCTCATCCCTTTAATGCAGCGTAGGAAGAGAAACTCTTCAGTGAAGAGGTGGCAAATCCACTGATCGGGGGGCTTAACATGCAAATGCTACAAAAGACCTGTGGGCTCTCTTTCAGGTCATCGCAGCAGGATGGCCCACCGATCTCTGCCTTTGCATTGTGGAGCACACACTCGTATCACCATAGTCTTATTTAAGTATAATACCACACTGCCTACTTTGATTGCAATTTGAGTTGCAATAATTATATTAAAATAATTCTAAAACCAATAGAGTTCAGTTCAAATTGTCTCCTAAGTAGTCATATCCATCATTCAAAAAAACAGGAAAGAACTTTGAAGAACACTCGTGGCAAGGTTTTTTGTATCTCCGCACACATGGTGCACCGGTATGAGCATGCATATCGCCGTGCGTGTGCGTCATTGTGTTCTCATTTATGTGTGCAGTCGCGAGTGCGCGTCCCGCATTCAGCATCTCCCTGCAGCTAATGAGTGGCGGCCCACCTCTCCAGCAGGCCTGGCAGTCCTCAGCTATGAGGCTTGGAGCTGCCTGCTTTCTCATGGTAATCACACACTTTGTCCCAGGGTGGATAATCCTGCACTGGCTTTGTGTGGGCCCCAGAGGAGAGCCCCACAAGGTCGACCCCGCTTCACAGAGAGCCACAAAGACCCAAAAGCAGCAGCAGCACCCCACTCCAGCCCTGCACACCCCATACATGCAGACACATAGAGAAAAAAAAAAAAAAAAAAAGCACACCCGCTGAAATGCACGCACCCGCTCATTAGTTATTCTCAATTTCAGCAGTCTTGGTGCAAGCGCAGACATTCTTATGCACAAGCAATGAAAAAGAGTATTCAGTATTTGCAAAAGCAAAACTTTTGTTTTTTTTATTCAAAACATATACATGAATTATACAAATACAGTATATATATTTTTTTCTCATTCACCCTACATTTATAAAAAAACAAACAAAAAAAATGTAGAACACTAAACCCTCATTTACAGATAATTTTTTTCCGCACTTTTCCGCCAGTCCTTGAATGCACCACAGTTTTTAATTTTACACACCATTACTCCGATTACATTGTGATTCATTAGTGGCGAATAGCTATTGTAGAACTTCATCTTCAAATTAGCAGGAAAGAATACATCCATTTTCTATGCCGCTTATCCTCACTCAGGTTGGGGGTATGCTGGAGCCTATGCAAGAGGCGGGGAGCTCTTCAACCCATCGGAAATTGCAATCTGACTCAGCGTGTCACGTTAGATCGAGGGCTACAATCATTCATTCATTCATTTTCTAAAGCTTATCCTAACAAGAGTTGCGGGGGTGCTGGAGCCTATCCCAGCTGTCTTTGGGCGAGAGGCGGGGTACACCCTGGACTGGTGGCCAGCCAATCAGAGGGCACATATAGACAAACAACCATTCACACTCACATTCATACCTATGGACATTTTGGAGTCGCCAATTAACCTAGCATGTTTTTGGAATGTGGGAGTAGCCGGACAAAACCCACGCATGCACGGGGAGAACATGCAAACTCCACACAGAGATGGCCGAGGGTGGAATTGAACCCTGGTCTCCTAGCTGTGAGGTCTGCGCGCTAACCACTTGGCTACAATCTGGCTACAATCATCACATAGTTAAAATAGTTGCTGTTTTTCATTTTAAACTTGTATATTTTCTAGCTGCCTTTTTGGTGTTAAGTCGCTGTGTGATGAGCTTAGCATTCTTTTGAGTGAATCAAGCTAAGTAACGACCTCTTGCGATTTCCAGTGGGTTGATAAGCTCGTTGTGAGGTTTCTCATAGCTCATGGATGCAACTTTTCCTAGCTGACTTGGAAAGTGAAAGGTAGGCAGCACCCTGGACAGATCACCAGGTAATCATGAGTCGATACGTAGAGATTGTTAACGGGACTGTTTTTAAACTTAAAATGTTTGAAAATAGTGCCTGAAAATGGCCCTGCCGACAAGATGTTCATTTATTTTTCAGGGAGTCGGCAACCCTAACCAACAGCAGCAGATGACATAACAGCCCGTATCATCACTGACTGTGGAAATCAAACACCGGACTTCAAGCAACATGGATTCAGTGTGGCTTGACACGAGGAATGCGACGAGCCCCCAAATGTTACGTCCCAAAGGTGTCTAGAACAAAAACGGGGCGTAACACAAAGGGAAAGGTAGCACACTACGAGTGGTTAGCGTCCAGGCCTCACAGCTAGGAGACCCAAGTTCGATTCCACGCTCGGGCATCTCTTCGCGGAGTTTGCATGTTCTCCCCGTGCATGCGTGGGTTGCCAAAAACATGCTAGGTTAATCGGCGACTCCAAATTGTCCACAGGTATAAATGTGAGTGTGAATGGTTGTTTGCCTATATGTGCCCTGTGATTGGCTAGCGACCAGTCCAGGGTGTACCCCGCCTCTGTGTTTTATGTGTGCATGGAGTGCAGCTGGAATAAGAAGAGAATTATCTGCAGGGATCCAGGTCCACTCTACTGAACGTCCACTGGAGGTCAGTATCTTTAATGTACAGAATAAACAACATTGCTAGGCTTCCTTTCTGTGCTATTGGAAGTGATGGGACACATAAATCCACAGGTGTGTTTTTAGTCCTGCATTTCCGTGTAGTTTACAAACATTCTATGTTGAGGGATTACTTGGGATGAGTCCATTTCTAGGAATGAATGTGACTTTCTTGCTGCTTCATTAGCCAGGGGCAGCAGAGCTGCTGAACTGAACTGTGGGCTAGTGTGAAGAGGCAAAAAGAGGGTTTGTAATCCTCTGTGGCCTGCGAGACAGCCCAATGCCTATCCGGGGACACACGAGGACAGTTTTGTTCCACAAACAAGGGACACACACACACACACAGTCACACACACACATATATAAAATGCACACACCATTCTAGAAATCCCACTGCTTCTCGGCGAGTAATCCTCATTAGGTATTCCGACAGAGTTTTGCTGTGGACACCAAGTTGACAGACAGAGTAAGAGAGGAACAGAGGGAGGGGAGGAAAGAAGGGGGTGCAAATCAGACAAAAAAAAACAAAAAAAACACTTCCCCTTCACCGTGCTCCCTGCCATCATTGGTGGATGGCACAAGGTCTTTTCTGTGCTTTTTGCTAATTGGCCACCCAGGCATTGACTCTGGCGTCGGTTCTATGCCAAAACACGTGCATGCGCCCCGCCTCCGGCTATTCTCCACTCACCTTGCCATTTAAATGTCTCAGATACGCTCGTTACCATGGTGAATGAAAACATCAAGTAAAGATGGTGGTGAGAGACATTCTTCTTTCTATTGATAATATTCAATTATTCCAAAGTCAACAAAAAATGTTCGCTTTTAATGGACAGTCTCAGCATATTGCTTTAAGTGGTGTGTTCATTTTTATGGTATAAAACGGCACTGCATCATACTGAGAGTTGTTTCTAATAGCTTGTCCCTCTTATGAGATACAGTGGAACCTCGTTTTTTTGTAAGGATTTGGTTTAAACTCACTGCCACAAATCTTGGTCTTGGTTTTCATGCGCTGTCTTGGTTATCATACAGTCAAACTAAATGCAAATCAAGTGCAGACATGCCTCCATGACTTGGAGTCTGTGAAAAATGGATAGTGTTGGGACACTATAGACAGATTCCAACCCTTTCAAGCGGAGAGACGTTCAGGTGTATTTCATGCGTATTTGTGCATGTCAGAGCAGGGGTGTCCAAACTATGGACTATGGACTTTTAACTGGAACGTATCAAGCCAGCGGACAACATGTACTTACTAACTGATCACACTGCTGATGTACCTCATATTGGACCTAATGAGTACATAAAATATAGCATCAATTTTAATTAAACTCACTGCAAAAAATCTCTGTCTTGGTTTGCATGCGCTGTCTTGGTTATCATACAGTTAAACAAAATGCCTAACAAATCAAGTGCAGACATGGCTACATGACTTGGAGTCTGTGAAGAATATAGTGTTGGGACACTATAGACAGATTCCAACCAGGGAATCCTTCCCCCTTTCAAGCGGAGAGGCGTTCAGGTGTATTTCAGGCGTATTTGTGCATGTCAGAGCAGGGGTGTCCAAACTATGGCCTGTGATCCATTTTTAACTGGCCCGTATCAAGCCCACAACCAACATGTACTTAACTAACCATTCAATAACTCATATATTAATAAGCAGTCAGTGCATGCTTTACTTTTTGTGAAACCTTTTTTTACAAAATAGCCCCAAAAATGTTACAACAGGATGGTAATGTAAAGATTCCTTGGCGCAACTTGGCTCGTGCCATTAGATTCCAGTGAATTCCAATAGGTAGATTGTTTGTGACATTTGGTTCCACTTGGTGGACACACACGCGACGAAGATTTCAAACATTTTGAAATATTCTTGCTGCCAAACTAAATTTTTGCTGCCGTTACGGGCCACCACGAGCCAGTTGGGAGGCAGTTTGAGCCACTGCGTGCCACTTGGCACCTTAGGACTCTTAGCATTCGTTAACCATATAAATAATAAAACTAAAAAATACATAAAATTCTTTAACATTAGTGTTAGAGTCAAAGAGCGTCTGCATGGCTCAACAAATCTTCAGTAAACGTGAAATTATTAACATTATAAAATATTTAATATATATATATATAATAATAATAATAAAATTAAAATAAATATATATAATATATAATAAATATATATAATGAATATAATAATAATATATATTATAAAATGTTTTTAATATTAATATTTGTGTGTCTGGAACAGATTAAGTAGTTTTAATTCATTTTTTATGGAAACAATTTATTGCGGTTATCATCTGCAGATTAATGCGATCCAACGTAAACAGGATCTATTTAGTGTGCAACATGTATAGCCTTTTTGTTTGATTTCAGCTAAAAAAAAAAAAAAGTGTATGTTTTCTATCGTGCTGTGATAATTTGACCACCGTGAAGGTCCTCGTCCTTTGTAGCCCAGCCCTTCTGACGGCAGCATTCTTTAGGTTGGGATGGACAAAAGCTGATCTCATTATTTCATTAACTTATTAGTAGAGGTCATCTTCCACTTATGCCACGGTGCGGCAAAAGCAAAAAGGCCTGCAATAATTTATTTAGAGAAAATGAAAGAAAAAGAGAAAGAATGAGTGAAAGGAGGGAGAGGAGAAAGGAGTAATTTGATTGTCTGCAGGCTCCATATGGTTGTGTGGCTTTTTGAATCAGCCTGACCGACTGAGGCCTTTCTTGTTTCAAACTGATGACAAACTTCCTTATCCTCCTTTGCATCCACCTCTCAGTAGCACCCACCCTTAAACACCCCAAATCTGCACAGGGGGAATAATAGGCGAGGCAAACAATGCTGGTGTGTGAGGGGGGGTGTCAAGTGACCCGCAGAAAATACTATCAAACAAGACTGGAACTCTAAGGGCTCCACAATGAAACGGCCTGCTCTTTTCTGTGCTGTGCCACTGGTAGGGAAAGATAAGGGAATTCCTCAATACACCAAAAAGAAAAAAAAAAAACAGAATTCAAACCTCCAATCCAAACAACCAATCCCCTGCCCCCTAGTAGATTACGTCTTGTGTGTTTAAAAGGCCGGCTGAAATAAAGCAGCACTTTGTCGGACAAGTTAGCCTTGTTGGTGTTGATCTGCGCCGCCATTGTGAGCGGAGGTTTGATGCCGGTCTATGCAGATGGCGGGGGAGATTAAGCAAAGGCCCTGAAACTAAATGGTGATGCGCAGATACGACACAATAAATTCAACATGTAACGCAGCAGCTGTTCGCTTCTATTGAGCTTTCGGACGCAGACTAAAAAAAGTGATGTTATCTAATATCAGTTTGTTATGGTAATTATTAATTATTATTGATTGTATGTACATGTGAAAGTCAAACACGGGTTTACAAACTTCAAACTACAACCACAACAAATTAACGAATACCAGTCTGACTTTGGCATCATTATCTGAATTATTATTATGATTATTATCTGAACTGTCAAATGGCATAATAATAATGTACCTATAAATATGTACCTCATATTGGACCTAGCGAGTGCATAAAATATAGCATCAATTTTAATTTACATTCAAAATGATTACTTCAGTGTTTGCCCCCAGAGATTGTAAATTTTAAATTAAACTTTTTATTATTTTTATTATTATTTATAATAATAATAATAATAATAATAATAATAATAATAATAATAATAATAATAATAATAATTATTATTATTATTATTATTATTATTATTATTATTATTATTATTATTATTATTAGTAGTAGTAGTAGTAGTAGTAGTAGTAGTAGTAGTAGTAGTAGTAGTAGTATAATATTAATAATATTATATTAATATTATATAATAATATAATGATTGAATGAATATAATGATTATTATATAATTACATATATATATATATATATATATAAAAATAATAATAATAATAATAATAATAATAATAATAATAATAATAATAATAATAATTATTATTATTATTATTATTATTATTATTATTATTATTATTATTATATTTATATAATATTATATTATATTATATATAATTATTATATAATTATATATAATAATAATAATTAGTATTTTTTATTATTATTTACAATAATAATAATAATTATTATTATTATTATTAGTAGTAGTAGTAGTAGTAGTAGTAGTAGTATATTAATAATATTATATTAATATTATATAATAATATAATGATTGAATGAATATAATGATTATTATATAATTATAGATGATATGACGATGATATGATGATAAAAGATGATAATATTACATTATATTATGTTATATTATATTATTATATAATTATATATAATAATAATAATAATAATTATTATTATTATTATTATTATTATTATTATTATTATTATTATTATTATTATTATTATTATTATTATTATTATTATTATTATTATTATTATTATTAAAACATTCAAACCTACCTGGCTGTGTGCCCAGTGTCTTTCTCGTGGGGGGGGCATGAACTGTAACTGAGGCACTGAGGCACTGAGGCCTACAGTTGTTTTAATGTTGTTGTGGGGCCTTTTGTGACCTCTTGGATGAATCGTCACTGCGCTCTTGGTTCACTACTGTTCCATTTTTTGGGCCGTTGGTGCACGGTTAGCACACAGGCCTCACAGCTAGGAGACCTGAGTTTGATTCCACCCTCGGGCATCTCTGTGTGGTGTTTGCATGTTCTCCCTGTGCACCGGTCTATCCATGTCTATGGATAGATAGATGCTTTATTATAAAGATATTTAATGCAACCATCCTTGAAAAATGAACATTTTCACAATTTTGCACCATACATTTCTACTGAATAAGAGGATGGCATGGGAGGGAGCCCACATAAAACCAAACTGAGCACTTATCTCAACGCTTGGGCCAGAAGGGGCTTTACTTTGGACAGGGCTGCTCAAATATGCATTATTTGCACAGCATACAACTTCCCAGTCACTACGGATTAAGCAAACAATACAGCTCCCCCTTTTCTGCCCCGTCCGCCAAAAAAAAAAAAAAGACGAAGAAAGAAAGAAAACCTCCACCCAAATTAGTCTTTCTTTGGCCAGTTATAAAGACCTGAGTATGAATGAGGGCCTCTGTTAGTCCAGAGATGATAACACACGCTCACTCACAGTGAGGGGGAAATATCCTGGCTGTGTGTTCTGGCTTTCTGCACCGTGATTGGTCTCACTCCTGATTGGCTGAGGGGAGGCCATCGCCACCTGTCTTAACTATTCTCCTCTACATTGTGTCAGGCTCTGCATCAACACACACTCAACGTTTGGTATGTTTTATGATTTTAGATGATTATGATTAGTGGGTTCCATATACAATACCGCTCAAAAGTTTGGCATCACGCATTTTTTTGGGCCGGTCTGAGATACGGCCTTTTCTTGGCAATCCTGCCATGAAGTCCAGCATCCCGAATTTGCCGCTTCACTGTTGATACTGACCCTGACTATTTAGTGCAGCTGCCAGGTGACAACCTGTGAGGCGTCTTTGTCTTAAACTACACACTCTCAGATATTTGTCTTCTTGCATAGTTGTGCAGCGTTTTTCTGTCCTTGTTAGACCCAGTTTGTGCTGCTCTCTGAAGGGAGTAGTTAACAGCATGGTAAGAGATTTTACTTTTAGTTTGGCTTTTTAGATGGTTTTCTTAATAATCTATTAGCCTTATTAAATGATTAACTTGGATTAGCAGCAATACCAGGAGATTGATGTAGAGGACTGACAGTTGTCAATGTCAATCGTTCTTTGAAAATCATTTGATGAATATTAATTAATATTAAATTATTAACATTAAATTATCGATATTAATATTAGTAGCATTATTAATATTGGTATTAACCATAGTAATAATTTAATTAATTGAAAATGAATGAATGAATGAATGAATGAATGATTTAATGTTAATATTAACATTAATATTAATATAAAATTATTAATGATATTGATAAAAAAATAAAATAAAATAAAATAAAATAAAATAAAATAAAATAAAATAAAATAAAATAAAATAAAATAAAATAAAATAAAATAAAATAAAATAAAATAAAATAAAATTAAATTAAATTAAATTAAATTAAATTAAATTAAATTAAATTAAATTAAATTAAATTAAATTAAATTAAATATATATTATATATATACAAATATTAATCAAATGATTAATATTAAATATTAAATTAATAATGTAATATTAATAATTTATTATTAATAATTTAAAATAAAATAAAATAAAATAAAATAAAATAAAATAAAATAAAATAAAATAAAATAAAATAAAATAAAATAAAATAAAATAAAATAAAATAAAATAAAATAAAATAAAATAAAATAAAATAAAATAAAATTAAATTAAATTAAATTAAATTAAATTAAATTAAATTAAATTAAATTAAATTAAATTAAATATATATTATATATATACAAATATTAATCAAATGATTAATAGTAAATATTAAATTAATAATGTAATATTAATAATTTATTATTAATAATTTAATATAATATTAATTAATATAAATGGAAAAACATGTTTGTGAAATGCATGAAAATGTTTTTTTTTTGAAAAACAAAGAAATTTGCAAGTGATCCCAAACTTTTGAGCGGTAGTGTATATAAGGATTGGCCGATCGTCGATCCCACAAAATGAAAGAAATTGTCTCAGAGGCACATCATGTTAGTTCTAAGGAATTCCTGCTTCTGTATTAACGGGTGTGCATGTCTAAATTAGTAATTGGGATACAGGGGATTTGTCGTTAAATCTCCAGACTATGGCTGCTTATGATGGGAAAGGAGGATACGTGTTCTCATAGAACAATGGTAGAGCATTTGACTTTTTTGACATAAATGTTTGACATGTATGACGTCACCATCGATGGTGTAGTACATCAACAGTGACTTACACACCCACTTGGTCCCGCGAGTACAGTTCTGGTTAGATTTCCGTGATGAGGAACATAGTTGTGTTCAGTTTCTGGGGCCACTGAAGTAAAGATATGCTTTCATGGCAAAAAAAAATCCCTTTCAGTTTTGATTGCAAACTTTTCGACTTCACTTTGAGAGCATTCTTGACTGAGATTTCATCGAGCGGTCCTCGTGGTTGTTGCATCGAGGATTAGCGCTCTTCAGCCCAGACATGCAGACAAACTCTCTCCAGGACGTCTGAGTGACTGGGCAGCTCAGAGTTCGAGCCCTCTGAGGCCCGGCCATGTTCACATTATAGCCACAGCCAATCCGACTGTGCTCAGTGTCAACGGCTCCCACACGATGGATTTACAGGGGGGGGTAGTTTAGTTTGCTCAGCCTTCTGCCTGTACACTCGCATATCCTGTTGACAACGCCGGTAAATACGCACATTTGAGCTTCATTATACTTTGTGAAACACTAGACTTAAATAAAAAAACAAATATGTAGGCGTTACTACATTTCCACAGACGTGTTTTCAGTCTGCGAGGTGCAAGTGTTACACAAACACAATGCTTCTTAACTGACTCATTCAAGTATTAAAATGTGATGGCTGTAAGTGTGTGAAAGTATGTTTGAGTGAGATCAACATTCTTGTTCGGACAAAGTGCACCATCAACAAGGGAAGGGTCGTTTGATTAAGTGGCTGCCTTGCTGTTTCGGCTCTTCGTCGAGTCAAATAAATATAGCTCTATTCACAGGTTAATTGCCTTCTTCAGTTATGGATGGAACGTAAATGGCAACGGGGATTAAAGAGAGACGCTACATGCATCCAGAAATGTGAAGTAGCTGATGTCTCCGAGCATTGAAATAAAATCTCAGATAACTTGCTGCAGTAGAGCAAACTTGAATGAACAAAAAGGTCCAATATTGTTGTTGAACCAGTTGCTTGAACCAGTCATGATGTGCTATATATATCACTATATTGACACTTACTATGGTACCCATTATGTGTTTAAAATTAAAATTAAAATTAAAATTAAAATTAAAATTAAAATTAAAATTAAAATTAAAATTAAAATTAAAATTAAAATTAAAATTAAAATTAAAATTAAAATTAAATTAAATTAAAATTAAAATTAAAATTAAAATTAAAATTAAAATTAAAATTAAAATTAAAATTAAAACAAAAACAAAAAAATTTTTTAATTAAAATTAAAATTAAAATTAAAATTAAAATTAAAATTAAAATTAAAATTAAAATTAAAATTAAAATTAAAATTAAAATTAAAATTAAAATTAAAATTAAAATTAAAATTAAAATTAATTTATGTATATATATACTTTATATATTTATATATGATTTATATATTTATATAAATTAATTAAAATTTTAATAATTAATTTATATATATATTTTTTTTTTAATTTTTTTTTTCATGTAATTGTAATTGTAATTTTTACAAAATAAAAAACTTAAATTGTATTAGGAAAGCAGGAAGTGAACAAATGTAACTGATTGTAAAAGTACCAGATGGTAGGATTTAATAAGCTTTGCTTCTTCCTACTCCTTTTGGACATGTGGAACTGTGAACTGATTATGTGATGCACTCAATTGTAATCTGATGCATGTTCAAATGAAATAAAACCTTTAC
Source organism: Doryrhamphus excisus (assembly GCF_030265055.1). Classification (NCBI taxonomy): domain Eukaryota; kingdom Metazoa; phylum Chordata; class Actinopteri; order Syngnathiformes; family Syngnathidae; genus Doryrhamphus; species Doryrhamphus excisus. The sequence goes on from NC_080471.1 coordinate 22,392,377, forward strand.
CATTACCAAAATCTGGGCTGCTTCTTCTTTAAGTGGAAGAATGGAGCTTCAGGTTGTGCAGGGGTGTCAAAAGGCAGCGCACTTGAAGATTACAGGTGGCATCCCTCATGACTGAAGTCCCACATCTGTATCTTTTTCATGGTCTTAAAATGTTGTTTCTTTCAGGATAAAATCTATCACCATGTTGAAACAATCGTAGTATTTTAGCTTTTTCAACTGAGCCATATTTACACTGCAGCCACAGAAAGGTCAGATGTTGGACCAGCGTTAAAGTTGTAATTTAGTTAATATCAATCGATATTAGACAAACCGGTGCACAGCGAGTACACGGACAGCACGTCTCTTCCCGATTACTCCTGTCCACTGATAGCACTAAAGCTATGTAGTGTCCTGGGAAGGTTACGCTTATCTCTGTTTATCTTGCTGCACAGCTTCATCATCATTTGACCTGCGACGGTGCGGCTCGCTAGCCAACTACCTGAGCATGATTAAATATCTTAAATTAAGGTAGAAAAAAGGTAGAGTGGTATCTTGTTTTTTGTTATTGATCTGTCCCAAAAGCTGAAACATACTAAAAATTAGTTAATTATTCCTTTGGAAAATCATGTCAATGAAATAATCCGTTACAGACATTTTATTGTTTGATCTGTTCACCAGTATATGTAAGTGCTTAGCATTGGTACACATTAGTACACCCATAGACCTTTTCATTTTCAACAATCAGTGCACGGTAGAACTGATGAAATTTGGTACTGCTTATGGTACCCATCCCTTGTCATGAGTACTCTAAGGACTTCCACATTTGGTAATGGTAATGGTAATGGTAATGGTTTTATTTCATTTGAACATGCATCAGATTACAATTGAGTGCATCACATAATCAGTTCACAGTTCCACATGTCCAAAAGGAGTAGGAAGAAGCAAAGCTTATTAAATCCTACCCCTCCATCTGGTACTTACAATTAGTACTTACAATTACTTACAATCAGTAACTGTTACATTTGTTCACTTCCTGCTTTCTAATATAATTTAAGGTTCTTTAACTTAATGTATTATTTTTTTAATATATACTTAAAACTTTTAAAATTTTTAAAATTTTTAAAATTTTTAACATTTTTAAAATTTTTAAAATTTTTAAAAAAATTTAAATTTTTAAATTTTTTAAAACATTTTAAAATCTTTGAAATTTTTAAATTTAATTTTTTTTTATTTTTTTTATTTTTTTTATTCATTTTATTTTTTAATTTTTTAAATTAAAACAAAATAAATATTTTTTTAATTAAAAAAAATTAAAAAAAATAAAAAATTTTGTCACGTACCGAAGTAGGAGGTGATATGAGCATCCAATGCCATAATGTGTACCATAGTAAGTGTCAATATAGTGATATATATAGCACATCATGACTGGTTCAAGACTCTTCATCCTTGTATTTAGCAAACATCAACTGCTTGTATTGTTTCTTGAATTGGCTCATCGTTGTGCATTGTTTGATTTCCTTACTCAATCCATTCCATAGTTTGATTCCACATACTGAAATGCTATGGCTAGCATAACGTAGTCCTAGCATAGAAGTGTTTCAAATGTACTTCTTCCCTGAGATCATATTTCTGTATTGTATGTAAGTATTGGATAACATTTGGAGCTAATTGGTTATTTTTAGCCTTATGCATTATTTTAGCTGTTATTATGAATTATCCTTACTGACCTTTTTTGCAGGACATTTAGCAAGTGAAGATTGCAATTTGAGTTTCCATGATTATCTATGTCATTGATTAGCAGTCAGACCGACTGCTAATAGCGATCCCATTCATAAATCCACAGTTGGTTTCCCAGCCAGACTTTAAGCCCGACATGTATGTTTGTCTGTGAGCTCATCTCTGTGCAAGTAAGCGCCCACCGGCAAGAGTGTGTGTGAATGTGTTTGTGTGTGTCCCCAGGACTTGCCTCTGGGATTTGGATCCAAATGAGTGGAGTGTTGGCGCATTAATGAGTAACACACATCCCTCATCTCCGACGAATCCCCCACCCAACCCTAAACAAAACACACATGCATTCAACACACACCAACACCCTTCACCTCCTCCTTCCCCTTTTGACATTTCAAGGCTGTGTTGGGAGCCAGAGGAGGAACTTCTTCATTTGGAGTGTGAGACAATGTGGCAGGCTGGTTGGCTTTGTGCTCCTGACATCCCGCCGAGGCACAATATGGCTCCGTCAGGGATCAGTGGGAATACACAATGCTCATTACGCACAGGGCCGTGCAGAGGGCCTCAAGGGCAGGGCCGGGACGGGCCCGTTTCCAGACTACGGGGTGTCTAGGCCACACTGAGAGAGAAAGATGGAAGAAGGATGAAGGATCAGAGAGGAGATGAAGGACAGAAGATTAAGGATGAAAGAGGGATGAGATAAATAAGAAAGATGAAGTAAAAGAACGTTTATGACAAAGATATAAAAAAAGGGGTTATGAGAACCAGCGGGCAAGACATGAACAAAAAAGAGGGCATTGTAAAAAGAATAATAAAGGAGCAGGTCCTGTGCCAGCGATGCTCAGGCGGTGCATCCCTCTGGGGAGGAGCCTCGGATCTGAACTTGGCGGCTCGGTCTGCATAAAGGCGGCCTTGAGCAAACAGGAGAGAGCAGAACGGCATTTTCACCTTCACTGCTGCTCCTTTGACCTCTGGATTCTTTGAGTGGACACTGGGGGTGGACATCAGGGGTCCTGGGGGCTAAAGGTGGTGACCACGGGCCGCAGAGGGGGCACCGCCAAGAACAGAGATACAGATAGTCAGGGTGGATGCGGGTCAACGAGCCGGCTGAACTTAACCATCAATATCCCTCCACGATCTCCTTGTCACTTCTGTTCCAACTGGAGGACAGCGTTGAAGCGGTTAGCTCGGCAAACAAATCTGGGATGCCGAGATCCCATTCCTTTAAAGTCCGGCCGGGAAAAGTAGACTAGACTAAAGGAACAGATACACAGAACTCCAAGGTCAAGCAGCCCTCATTCAGTCTCAGCTCTTGTATTGATCTCATTGCATCAAAACTTGCAGGACTCAAACATTTGTTGTCTCCTTCACAAGGGGTCAGGACGAGTATAATGAAATAGGCCAGCATTCCCCTATTTTCAGCCTCTGCTGGTACCGAGATGCATTAATAATGCTTTGTGGAAAGCTAAAACTGCTGTGAAAGTGTTTTTTCGCTGTGTAAATATTTCTTATAATGGCTACCTTCGTTCAATACGAGAAGTGGAGTTCCGATACACATACTTCAGACCAGGAGCTCAACTATGGCAGCAACATAAAATATTAAATCATTACAAAATTGGAAAGAAGTAACGGAATAAAATAACAATTGAAATCAACTCATTCAATCCCAGACAACTCCTTCAAAACCGTCCATTTTCTGCGATTTTGACAGATTTTTCAAGGCACACAGAATATTGTGTTGTAGAGATATATACACAAGGAACCTACCAAAAGAAAGACAAGACGCTCATCTTTCATCAGAAAAAAAAATTAGTTTCTACCTTGTTCAGTTCTTTAGTAATCAGCAGTAGAACATAGGTAAGTTTCGGGAAAATATCGGTTCCCAACCAAAAAAGGTAGAAAACCAGACTTTCACTGCTGTGAAAGTGTTTTTTCGCTGTGTAAATATTTCTTATAATGGCTACCTTCGTTCAATACGAGAAGTGGACTTCCGATACACATACTTCAGACCAGGAGCTCAACTTTGGTAGCAACATAAAATGTTCAATAATAACAAAATTGGAAAGAAGTAACGGAATAAAATAACAATTGAAATCAACTCCTTCACTACCGGCCATTTTCTGCGATTTTTGGCTGATTTTTCAATCCACACAGAATATTGTGTTGTAGAGATATATACACAAGGAACCTACCAAAAGAAAGACGAGACACTCATCTTTCATCCGAAAAAAAAAATTAGTTTCTACCTTGTTCAGTTCTTTAGTAATCAGCAGTAGAACATAGGTAAGTTTCGGGAAAATATCGGTTCCCAACCAAAAAAGGTAGAAAACCAGACTTTCACTGCTGTGAAAGTGTTTTTTCGCTGTGTAAATATTTCTTATAATGGCTACCTTCGTTCAATACGAGAAGTGGACTTCCGATACACATACTTCAGACCAGGAGCTCAACTTTGGTAGCAACATAAAATGTTCAATAATAACAAAATTGGAAAGAAGTAACGGAATAAAATAACAATTGAAATCAACTCCTTCACTACCGGCCATTTTCTGCGATTTTTGGCTGATTTTTCAATCCACACAGAATATTGTGTTGTAGAGATATATACACAAGGAACCTACCAAAAGAAAGACGAGACGCTCATCTTTCATCCGAAAAAAAAAATTAGTTTCTACCTTGTTCAGTTCTTTAGTAATCAGCAGTAGAACATAGGTAAGTTTCGGGAAAATATCGGTTCCCAACCAAAAAAGGTAGAAAACCAGACTTTCACTGGTGTGAAAGTGTTTTTTCGCTGTATAAATATTTCTTATAATGGCTACCTCCGTTCAATACGAGAAGTGGACTTCCAATACACATACTTCAGACCAGGAGCTCAACTTCGGCAGCAACATAAAATGTTCAATAATAACAAAATTGGAAAGAAATAACGGAATAAAATAACAATTGAAATCAACTCATTCAATCCCAGACAACTCCTTCAAAACCGTCCATTTTCTGCGATTTTTGACAGATTTTTGAAGCCACACAGAATATTGTGTTGTAGGGATATATACACAAGGAACCTACCAAAAGAAAGACGAGACGCTCATCTTTCATCAGAAACAAAAGTTAGTTTCTACCTTGTTCAGTTCTTTAGTAATCAGCAGTAGAACATAGGTAAGTTTGGGGAAAATATCGGTTCCCAACCAAAAAAGGTAGAAAACCAGACTTTCAATTTGACTCAAAATGTTTTTTCTTTTGTGACAGCTCAATATCTAAAACTATAAAAAAGGGTAGTTTTACGTCAAAATGACAATTTACTTACAAATACAACACCATGAACTATTTACAATTTTCACATTAGGAACTAAACCCTGCGTGTGCCTGCGTTAAAACTTCCGTACAATGTATAATCTTCTGTACGCTACACTCCTCCATGCTCTACCACTTCCTCCTTGCTGTTGAGTGTGTTTTTAGATGCAAATCATCCATGCCAAGCTCGTATCGAAGGAACTTCTGGTCGTTTTTGTGGCTTAAAACCGATCTAAAAGTGACCTCTTTTAGTGCATCTCCTGCCAAAAAACGTAAAAATACATCCATGGAATCGGGCGTTCGGGTTTATAAAAAAGTATTAATACATCTTTGGTATTGAATGAGTTAAACCGGACAGCAAACTACGAGCAAACTGCATTGTTTGTTTGTTTTAAAGTCAAAATGACATTGTGGTTTGGGGTTCGTGGCAATGGAGCCAGGCAAAATGTGTAAACAAAGATTTTGGAAAAGTCGAACAAATGGTAGCGATCACACACGCTGCCATTGATGGACTGTACAAGCTGTTGTTAATTGTCTACACATTTGACAGACGACTTTCCATTTTGAAGGCTAAAAATGGAGTGTGCATCCCTTGTCAACACAGACTGTCAAGTCAAACCCTTGTCCAAAATAATTTAGATAAGGCAGACAGGAAAAAAATAAATAAAAAGATAAATAAAAATAAAAAATACTTTTCATAGCCCTCATTAAGGGAATAATAAATTTTCGTTGTACCTAGCACGTTATTTTACTAAATTAAACACGGGAGATCAGGTGGGGAAAATCTAAACCGGAAGTGGGAATCAGTTTTAAGCGCACCTGGGCGTCTGCATTAGGGCACTTCCTTTCTCAGCAGGTAAGGCTGCAGACAAGTGGTATCGAGAAGGTAGTCAGAACTGCACCCCAAACCTTGCGCAAACTGGAGCTATACAACACTGAAGAGGCAGCCGGTAAGAAATTCCTTTCAATATTAGCGCTGTGGTTTGACGCGCCCGTGCCACGTAAGGCACGGCTTTTTTTTTGGATGAGACAGCCGCCGGTGACGCGCGCCTCATTTTAGTTATCGTTACTGGATTAAAAGTTAACACGGTACAATTAGTTAGAAAGTGGGATCTGGAACACCGTCGATCGCCTGTGTCGCGTAGGTGCACACGGCGGCTCGCCGTGGTTCATTTAATTGGCACCAATTGAGCTGATCAGCGAGCTTTGGGCTTCGAAAGAACGCGCTATGCTCATTTCTTTACAGTGTGCTTATATTATTTGAAGCCTTTATAGTAATAATTTTAGTTAGTTGACAAGAGAGGCGCAATGCAAATAGTTTAATAAATAGATCAAATAACGAAATAATTAAGAAAGAAATGAAGTAAAGAATAAGTTAATAAATGCAGGTTAAGGGGACAAGATTATTTCCAACCGTTGTTAAAATGTTTAATGGTTAATATACTGCTGAACAACATGATTTATATCTTATATAAATACTTGCATATGTATATTATTGTGCATATTATATATGTTTAGAAATGTGTATATTGTGTATACTTATACTTTCCCCTTCTTTTTTTTTTTTATTTGAAGGTTTTCACCTATGCGTGCCATGCACTATGCGTGCTATGTGCTATGTGCTACAACACTGCTGAGCTACACTACGCTGTGCTGTACTGTGCTGTACATTGTCACAACAAGACTTGTGCCTCACTAAATAAAACCCAAAACAGCAAAAGCATTGAGTGGATCCAGTCTTTCCTCAGTGTGGCTACTCGGACCCCCTTTTTCAAGTTCAGGGGATGCGCAAGGCTAGAAGGAACTTGACAGTGAAAACCGGTCAGTGAGCTGGAAAAACCAGGAGTGCTTGACCTGTGTGTGGAAAGATCAGGCAACAAGGGAATCATCACTGCGTCAAGAACAAATAAATAAATTGGACGGAAGATCAAAATGGCTGATCAGGTCACTACCAAGACTATGGAGCAACTTAAAGTGGACAGGACAACGGCAAAGAGAGCATTTACACGACTCTTTAACAACATTACACGAAGCTTTGGAGACATGTCAGAAGAAGAGCTAAAGTGCTATTTTGACAAGATCACACAAGAGGCTGAGAGGGTCCTGGAGGCAAATGACAACATGGAGGCCGGACTGATTGCAGAACTGGAGGCGGAGCTAGGGACAGATGAGGAAGTATCATTACCCGAACAGCAAAAAGCCGACCTAGAAAAGACTGCAAGTGAATGTGAGGCAAAACTCAAGGAAGTCAGACGCCTGATCCGAACGACTCTTTGGTCAACCTTTGGATGTGATGAATTGTCCACAGCCTTTCAAGTGGCGGAAGCAGAGTATGAGCGTGTTGCTGCCGTGAAACCAAGCGCTAAACTTGAAACATATGACTACATGCTCAGTCATCTTCAACAGTTGGTGAGGTTGTCAAAAGAAGCCTATGGTCAATGGAAGCGTTGGATCCCACCGGAAAACGTGAGGGATCTCCAAAACCAGCTAAAGGCGCTGGAGCTCCAGGTTCCAAAGCTCATCTCCAGGAAGGCAGACTTCATCCAAGCTAAATGCGAAGAAGATGCAGAGAGGCCACAAGAACCCTACAGCCCCAGTTACCCCATGCAGGCAATCAGATTGAAGCCGATAGCCCTTCCCAAATTCTCAGGTAATAAACGTGATTTCACCAGGTGGAGAAAAGATTGGGAAGCCCTTCAAAGCCAAGGGGAACCACTGGGCTCAAAAGAAGTCAAAAAGGTGCAATTACTGGACAGCCTTGATGACAAAATTACCAGAGACTTTCACCTCACTGCATACAATACGGCAGAAGACATTTTCCGTGTGCTAGAGAACCGCTTCGGCAACAGAGCAGCTATTGCCATCGAAATTGTTGAGGAGTTGCAAAAAATGCCAGCCGTTAGAGGAAACCAACCACGGAAAATTGTCGAGTTGATTCAGGCAGTGGAGAAAGCACTGCAGGACTTGATCGACCTTGGAGACACAGGCGCAATCAAGAATCCCCTTGTAACAAAGTCAATTGAAAGTAAACTTCCGGAACTGCTTAAGAAAGAGTGGCTGGTGCACGCAGCTGATGGAGGGAATGGTGTAACTCCGGCAAGAAGATTTGACTGTCTGTTGGCATTCCTAAAGGCACAGGAGTCTATATATGAGCAACTGGAGTTGCTAAGGGAGGAGGAGCCTCACAAAAGAGACCCCAGATCAGAGCAAAGATATGCCAGAACAAGACTGACCAAAGCAGGTGATGACCAGGTCGGCTGTATAGTCTGTGGGGATAGCAAGCACAGAAGAAAGCTGTACTTCTGTAAGCAATTCAGATCCCTCAAACTACCGGAGAAGAAAGGGGCAGTGCAAAGGCTTGGTGCATGCAGGAAGTGCCTTGAAGTTCATAACGACCCCTCAGATTGCAAGTCTGGATTCCTATGCAGAAACCAAGACTGCAGGAATCAACACGCAGCAGAACACCATTACTACCTTTGCCCGAATGCAGAAGTGAAGAGAGCCTCTGTAGATCAGAAAAGTAATGTCGGTCCTGTAGACGGAAAAGGCAGAAAGAGAAGCACGGAAGAACAAGAGGCATTCCTCAAGAAACTTTCCCCTGACCTGGCAAAGCAGTGCAGGGATGTCTTTTCCAACAGCACATCCAAGGCCCTTAGTACTCTTAAATATACACCTACTCTTCTGACGGATTGTGGTTTGCGAGAGCTCCCAGTGTTAATGATGCTCCTTGAAGTCACCGCAAATGCGGGACAGTCAATTGGAACGCTTATCGATCTTGCCTCAGACACCAACTACATAACTCACAGAGCTGCCAGTCAACTAAACCTCCGAAGCGAGGACATCACCCTTGTTGTGCATGGCGTTGGAGGAATGAAAATTCATGTCGAAACAAAAAGATACCTCCTAAAAATCAGGGTCAACACCTCAAGAGGCACGGTCAAAGCACACCAGATGGTTTGCTACGGTTTGGACACGATTGCTGATGTTCATAAAACAGCAACCCCCAAACAACTGCAAAAGTTCTTCCCAGACACCTCACTCGAAGAATTGAGGAGACCCAAAGAAGTAAACCTCCTTATAAGTCACCGAGAGGGTTCACTAGCACCGCAACAAGTCAGAGCTGTGGGAGACCTTGTATTGTGGGATGGACCTCTCGGAAAGACAGTTGGGGGAACTCATCCAGAACTCTTTGAAGACATTCACGTCGCTACCCACATGTCCAAGACACATTTCGCGCGGTCGATGAGGGCAGCCACCATGAAGTACGAGGAGCTCGTTGGAGGGCCCCATAGAGAATCTCTGCTAAGCCAGAAGATGTCAAGAAGTTTAACAAGTAAACGAGATTTCCTAAACTGGTGGAAGTGGGACAGCATTGGTGCAGCTTGTGAACCGAAGTGTGGAGGCTGCCGCTGTGGAAACTGCCAACCAGGTGGCAAAGAAATGACTCTTGCGGAGGAAAGGGAACTGGAATTTGTGAAAGCAGGCCTCACCTACATCACAGGGGATGACCACAGCAAGGAACCCCACTGGCATGCCAAATATCCTTGGTTGGAAGACCCAGCCTCCTTACCGAACAACAAGAGCGCTGTTGAGGCCACCTTTCTCCGAACAGAGAAACAATTGGCAAAAGAACCAGAATGGAAGGCTGCGTATGCTGAACAAGTGCATGAGATGGTCGCCCGCAAAGCTGCGATGGAGTTGACCAGGGAAGAGATCCACGCTTGGACTGGGCCCATCTGGTATGTAAGCCATCTCGTTGCACCAAACCCCCACTCGGTAACAACCCCGGTAAGACTCGTCTGGAACAGCAGTCAGAAATTTAGGGGCAGGAGCCTAAATGACCTGCTGATGAAAGGCCCAGACGTTCTAAACCAAATCCGTGCTGTCCTCCTCAGATTCAGGTGTGGAGCCTATGCTGCTCTCGGAGACGTTAAAAAGATGTATAACTCCGTCTGGTTGGAGGAACAGGAAGTACACCTACATCGATTCCTTTGGCGTGACTCTGAAAAGGAGGAACTCAAGGAATACGCAATCACCCGAGTGAACATAGGCGACAAACCAGCTGGGTGTATCGCGCAACTAGCAATGCGTGAAACTGCCAACCTTCCCCCTTTCGCGCACCTCAAAGAGGAGCAGCAGGTAATCCACAAAGACAGCTATGTTGACGACATTCTCACCTCTCATAACGACCCCGAACAGCTGGGAGCCATCACGGCCAATGTGCAGAAGATCTTAAAAGCAGGAGGATTTGAGCTGAAGCCTTGGGCCTTCTCGGGTCAAAGTGGGAGGAAGGACATCCATGCTGGCACAGAGGCGAGCACTGTGGAGACCTTGGTGTTGCCAAATCAGATGCGAGACGACGACAACAAGGCACTTGGGTTGGGCTACCTGGTGGAGGAAGACGAACTGCACGTGATGATGGGCATCAACTTTTCAAAGAGGAGGAGAAAAATGAGACTCGGCCAAGACCTTCTCCCCGAGCAAATTAAAGCTGAGACACCAAACCCTCTGACCAGAAGAGAGCTGCTCAGCCAGGTGTCGAGCTTATATGACCCACTGGGCCTAGTCACGCCGGCTAAACAGAAAGGTGCCATTCTTGTACGGAGGGCATTCCAAGAGGCAAAAAATGACAGTTGCCCCGTCAAGCTGACATGGGACCTGGCACTCTCAGATTGTCTCAGACAAGACGCAGTCCATCTCTTTGAAGAATACTCAAGACTCAACAGGATCAAATTCCCCAGAGCACTAACTCCCCCCGGCGTGTCTGGGAAACCACTGGCAATTACATTCTCTGATGGCAGTGAGCACACTTACGGAGCAGTACTCTACCTAAGGTGGGAGGCCAGGCATTGTCCAATCATTAGACTAGTGGAGTCCAAAGCCAAATTAACTCCCCTGGACCACAAAGGGGACGCTGTAAAGGCAGAGGTATGTGGAGCTGTATTCGCCTCACGCCTGAAAAAATACTTTGAACGGCACAGCAAGATTGAGGTCGGAAGGTGGTACCATTTGGTTGACAGCCAAACTGTCCTTGGAGCGATACAGAGGGAAAGCTACGGCTACCAAACATTCTTTGCCAACAGGATTGGAGAAATTCAAAACACGACGCAGATCCAAGATTGGTGGTGGATTCCGGGCTCACAAAACATTGCCGACATAATCACCAGAGGTGCCGGCCCAGAAGACCTGGACAAAGACTCAAGATGGCAGAACGGGCCAAGGTTTCTCAGCCTACCGGTCAACGAATGGCCAACAAAAACTGCAAAAGATCTGGCCTCAACTGCCAGAGAAAACATCCAAAAGATGCAAAGGAAGGCATTCGCTGCGATAACAAGATCCAGTAAAGAGAAGCAGGCGCAAGAACCAACCCAAAGGAAGGAAACCACCAGTCACTCAAGACCACCTGCGCCAGCGTCAATCCAGTTAGTGGAAATCAAGCGATTCAGCAGTTTGACCCGACTAGTAAAAACAGTTGCATGGATGTGGAGGGCCGCTAAGAGGTTCAGAGGACAGAATCCAGCAGCAGGCAGTCCAAAGTGGGAGGCAATCCCCTCAACAGGCGTCATCTCTGCGAAAGAGCGAGAGGATGCCCTAAGAGACGTATTCCTTGCGGCACAAGAGGGCGCTACCTTCCCGGATACTACTACCAACAGGTTAGTGGTCTACAAAGACGCAGACACTGGGTTGCTGCTCTGTGGCGGACGTGTGCAGATCTTCAAAGAAGACAAAAGTGCTGTACCCCTCCTGCCGTATGGAGCATGGGTGTCCACATTACTTGCTCGGGAAGCCCACGGTGAAGGTCATGAAGGCGTAGCTGGTACCCTGCTAAAAATGAGACGGAAGGCATGGATTGTCAAGGGAAGGAGAATAGCCCAGAAGGTTGTTGACGGCTGCGTTCTTTGTAGAAAAGCAAAGGCGGTAAGATGCCAACAAGTGATGGGAGACTTGCCACCTGAGCGGACAGAGCCTGCTGCACCATTCCAATTTACGACCGTAGACCTCTTTGGACCCTACCATGTTAGGGACGACGTCAAGAGGAGGGTAAGCCTAAAAGTCTGGGGTGCTATATTTTGCTGCATGGCAAGCAGAGCCGTTCATGCAGAGTTGGTCAACAGCTTATCCAGTGAAAGCTTCCTTTTGGCCTACCAACGGTTCACTGCAATCAGAGGGCATCCATCAAAGATCTGGTCTGACCCAGGCACGAATTTTATAGGAGCAAAACCTGTCCTGGAAGATTTATATAAATTCTTGGGAAGCCAGAACAGAGAAGGTCTGGAAGAGACGGCAGCCAAGAATGGGACAGAGTGGATGTGGAAAATCCACCCTGCAGACTCCCCTCATCGGAACGGTGCTGCAGAAGCTGCCGTGCGTACCCTCAAGAGAGCACTCCAGAATGTCTGTGGAGATTCTATATTCACCTATAGTGAGTTCCAGACAGTACTTCAGTTGGCGGCCAACCTGGTGAATGACCGCCCCATCGATGCAAGAGTTCAGAGTCGAGAGGATTGTGTCCGGTATGTTTCACCAGTCTTCTCCTTGGCCGAGCATCGCAGAGCGGGGACCTGAAATCATTCGACTTTTCCAATTACCCGTACAAAAGACTCCAAGTAATGCAATCGGAGGTCAACAAATTCTGGAGAAGCTGGAGCCAATTAGCAGGCCCCAACCTATTCATAAGGAGTAAGTGGCACACCACTCAAAGAAACGTCAAAATTGGAGACATCGTATGGATTGCTGACCAAAATGCGTTGAGAGGACAATTCAAGCTGGGCAGAGTTGTAAGCACAAATCCAGATGACAAAGGCATTGTCAGAGACGTGGATGTGAAGGTCTTCCCAAGCTACTGTGTTCCCCTCGTAAAGGCCAAGAGAACCCACCCGACCTGCGACGGACCGAGAGAGAAGATGCACAGCACCATTCTTCATCGGGATGTCAGGCGACTGGTGGTGATACTACCTGTGGAGGAACAGACTATTCCAACTGACCCGCAGCTAAATGTTTGACTTCAAAAAACTGGCGATCTCCCCGATGTCCCTTGGGTAGATCGAGTGGGAGGTGTCAAGTCAAACCCTTGTCCAAAATAATTTAGATAAGGCAGACAGGAAAAAAATAAATAAAAAGATAAATAAAAATAAAAAATACTTTTCATAGCCCTCATTAAGGGAATAATAAATTTTCGTTGTACCTAGCACGTTATTTTACTAAATTAAACACGGGAGATCAGGTGGGGAAAATCTAAACCGGAAGTGGGAATCAGTTTTAAGCGCACCTGGGCGTCTGCATTAGGGCACTTCCTTTCTCAGCAGGTAAGGCTGCAGACAAGTGGTATCGAGAAGGTAGTCAGAACTGCACCCCAAACCTTGCGCAAACTGGAGCTATACAACACTGAAGAGGCAGCCGGTAAGAAATTCCTTTCAATATTAGCGCTGTGGTTTGACGCGCCCGTGCCACGTAAGGCACGGCTTTTTTTTTGGATGAGACAGCCGCCGGTGACGCGCGCCTCATTTTAGTTATCGTTACTGGATTAAAAGTTAACACGGTACAATTAGTTAGAAAGTGGGATCTGGAACACCGTCGATCGCCTGTGTCGCGTAGGTGCACACGGCGGCTCGCGGTGGTTCATTTAATTGGCACCAATTGAGCTGATCAGCGAGCTTTGGGCTTCGAAAGAACGCGCTATGCTCATTTCTTTACAGTGTGCTTATATTATTTGAAGCCTTTATAGTAATAATTTTAGTTAGTTGACAAGAGAGGCGCAATGCAAATAGTTTAATAAATAGATCAAATAACGAAATAATTAAGAAAGAAATGAAGTAAAGAATAAGTTAATAAATGCAGGTTAAGGGGACAAGATTATTTCCAACCGTTGTTAAAATGTTTAATGGTTAATATACTGCTGAACAACATGATTTATATCTTATATAAATACTTGCATATGTATATTATTGTGCATATTATATATGTTTAGAAATGTGTATATTGTGTATACTTATACTTTCCCCTTCTTTTTTTTTTTTTATTTGAAGGTTTTCACCTATGCGTGCCATGCACTATGCGTGCTATGTGCTATGTGCTACAACACTGCTGAGCTACACTACGCTGTGCTGTACTGTGCTGTACATTGTCACAACAAGACTTGTGCCTCACTAAATAAAACCCAAAACAGCAAAAGCATTGAGTGGATCCAGTCTTTCCTCAGTGTGGCTACTCGGACCCCCTTTTTCAAGTTCAGGGGATGCGCAAGGCTAGAAGGAACTTGACACAGACTTTGTAATATCTCACAAAATGCAACCTTTTAATCAAAGTCTGGAGTCCTCCATGCATTGCTGTTTTGGATATAAACTTCAATCTTTACTTCAACTAATTTTTGTTGTTTTTTTGTTTGTTTATATTTTATGCATGAGTACTAAAAATAGAGCCAAGTGCATTCCAATGCAGAGATTTTCTTTTCTAAAACTCGGAATCCACCCTGGTGGCTGCCACAGGTTTCTCTTCGCTGGAGGTGTTCACATTGCACAGCTTGTCTGAATGGAGGCTCCCAACATTTACTGCCCCCCCCCCCCACCAACACTCACCATCTGGTGTGGTCTTTTCTGCAGCATGAGAGCGTGCACAGATGTGGGATCAAAATATTCCCATGCTTTGTGCATATGGAGAACCCTTTTGGTGCCTTTATGGTGTCATACCAGCAGTATGGCTATGGACAATAGGTGTGTTGCTCATCTAGTGGCACATGTCCTGTCCAATTGCAGAATGACCTGTATGGAGCTGCCTTTCATTCACCATTAATGGTAATGGTAATGGTTTTATTTCATTTGAACATGCATCAGATTACAATTGAGTGCATCCCATAATCAGTTCACAGTTCCACATGTCCAAAAGGAGTAGGAAGAAGCAAAGCTTATTAAATCCTACCCCTCCATCTGGTACTTTTACAATCAGTACCTGTTATATTTGTTCACTTCCTGCTTTCCTAATATAGTTTAAGTTTTTTTTTTTATCCTACAAAAAATTAGTTTTAATTTTAATTTTAATTTTAATTTTAATTTTAATTTTAATTTTTTGTGTATTTTATTTTTATTTTTTTTAGTGTGTGCTTAGGTTTAAGGTTTTGAACAAAAAAGTGACAAGCAAACAATAAATTAAGATTTAAGGTGGATCCCATTAAGTGTTCCCATTACAGATATGTCACCCACGTCATGACATTAAGCTCCAATCATTAGATTTTCATATAGAACTTTCAAAGTCTACTGTTTAGATTTTATATATATATGATTTATAATAAGAGATATATCATTGGGTGATTTTTAAGTGGCTTGCAGGCTGGAAAAAAAAAAGTTTGAGCGCCCCCCGCATGAGGGCGATGGGAAAGATCCCAGCGACAGACGTGGTGGATGACAGCCTGTTGTTTTGCTGCCAGCCCCATCTGTCTACTTTCACATCACCAAAATTGACCAGTTCATGGGCGTGTGGTTTAAATCGTATGAGAGATCTTCTGGACGAAGGTCATACCTCGAAGGTGTGGCTTCTTCTCTGCTGTCTTATTTCTTACATATTCTCCATACGGATCAAAGTGGTTTATTCCATCCACAAATCAAACAGCATATGCTCAACAGTAAAGGTGTGTCTGTCTTGTGCTTCCAGTCATCTCATTTGCCTACTGCTTGCAACCACAGTGTTTGTTTCTCAGAAAAGGTTGTGTTGTTAACCGTTAAGTGCCAACTGAAGTTGGCCAACTATCAAAGTCAGTACTTAGGGGAAAACCAGGCTCAGTCTGAATGGTCGACAGAATGTGAAAAGCAAACAACTGTGTGGCCAGAGGTTTGCCCAGTGGTTCCCAATCTTTTTTTTTTGCAACCACCCCCCCTCTGCAACCCACGGGAATAAAAGAAAACATGACAAACATAACTCAGAACTCCAGTAATCACTGCAGTGGTCACCTTTACAGTTGAAGAATGAAAGTGGTGAGTTTACATACGCAAACATCCTGATACTTCAGGATTTGTGCATGGATAATAATAATATGTAATAATAAATTTATAGTCTAATGTAGAATTGGTCACTGATGGTCTCGCCTAACTTGATTTGTTCTCCCTCAGTTGATGTTTGCTAAATACAAGGATGAAGAGTCTTGAACCAGTCGTGTTATATATCATATATATTATATATCACGATATTGATGGTTACTATGGTACCCATTATGTCATTATATGGTCATGTCACCTCGTACTCCAGTATGTGTCAAAATTTTTTAATAAAAAATAAAAAAATAGAAAATAAGAAATGAATACAAAAATAAAAAAAAATCCATAATAATAATACAAAAAATAAAATAAATTATATCAGAATGGCAGGAAGTGAACACATAATAACATTCATTAATACATTCATTTTCTACCGCTTTTTCCTCACGAGGGTCGCGGGGGTGCTGGAGCCTATCCCAGCTGTCTTCGGGAGAGAGGCGGCGTACACCCTGGACTGGTCGCCAGCCAATCACAGGGCACATATAGACAAACAACCATTCACACTCACATTCATACCTATGGACAATTTGGAGTCACCAATTAACCTAGCATGTTTTTTGGAATGTGGGAGGAAACCGGAGTACCCGGAGAAAACCCACGCATGCACGGGGAGAACATGCAAACTCCACACATAGATGGTGGAATCGAACCCTGGTCCTCCTAGCTGTGAGGTCTGCGCGCTAACCACTCGAAATAAAAATTAAAAAAACAAACGTAAACTATATTAGGAAAGCAGGAAGTGAACAAACTGTGGAACTGTGAACTGATTATGTGATGCATTCAATTGTAATCTGATGCATGTTCAAATGAAATTAAACCATTACCATTTAAAAGGAGCTGTTTTTATAGAACACATGCAACATAATTTTGACATTCTGGGAAACAAGTCAAGTTCTAACCTGAGTTACACTGTAAAATGTCCATGAGAACACCTAGACAGATGACTGGGAATATTTGTTGGGTGTTTTGTCCACAAATCTTCCATCGTAATTACCATAATGAGTCACTGCATCTTTGCACATATTTGACATAGAGTTTAGTATCCTTACCCAACACTCAAAGGGCTATTCTTCCTCCAATAATCTTTCTATCAGCCCAGACCAGAGCTTGATCCATTAGTAGAACCAAAGCGGACCTCACGTCTGTGCAAATGATTAAAACGGTTGTTCAAACATTGACATCAGCTGGAAGCAGGTTATTCTCCGCTGTCTTTAACCAGACAGGGCTTCCCTGATGCGACACGACTAATATTGACTCATAGCGGCTAATCCCTCACCGTCTTGTCATGACTAAAAACTCTGAATGCTCACACCAAACAGGCCATTTATCATATTTCACAGACTCAATTCCCCCCCCTGCAACCCACCCCCGTCTATCCCTCGCACTTTCTATGCTTAGTGATTGTTTCGCCAATGCATAGTTCAATGCTAGTTGGCACTTTCTGTTTGTGTTGTTTGGTTTTGGTCACCCCTCCCATCTCCGTCTTGCTCCCTAACGGACATACAATGAGGTTCATTCTTTTTACTTGTTGCCCTCTGCCTGTTTGTGTTGCGTTCAGTGTCTCGCATTACATTAAAATCCACGCACGTGTTGTGAATAACTGCCCTCCGTGACCTTAGACTGGCGCGTCCCCAAGTGACCACAAATCATGACGTGTTTTGAATGTGTGGACACTTGAATCGATCTTTTCCTTCAGAACTCTTTGCATGCGTTTCTAGAATTCACCTGTTTTTATGAATGGTAGGTAGGAACAAAACAAAAACAAAAACACAGAATCAAGTCTTTTGTCCTGTATGCAGGTTTTTACAAATTGCGCCTTCCATCTTTTAATGGTTCTCTCCTCCTCTGGGTGAGAGCGTCTCTTCTGCACCCTCCTTCGCTCACCCCAACCGCCCTCACGCCTCCTCCTCCTCCTTATTTACAGGGTCGCTGGTGTGCCTCATGCTCCTTATAGGGCCCCACTTTGCATTTCCCTGCCCATCAGAGCGCTTGTGTGTGTGTGTGTGTATGTATAGGACCCCCCCCCTTCTCACTAGCTGAAAGCACAGAGACCGCGTCCCACTCCTTCAGCCCGAGGATAAGTCTACTATCATGCTAATGTCCATGTCCTGAGACTAATAGGTCCTTTTACGCCGGAGGTTTTCATTCGCCTTGCCTCACTAAAGGGTTTAGTGGCGAGGTCCTTTCTCTCTTTCCTAAACTTCTAAACAGGATAAATATTTCTGTGATTCCACCGCCGAGAAGATACGTTGGAGGATCGTTCTTTTGTATAACCGCCTCCAGTCGTCGTCGTGTTACGCTCGTTGCGAGACTACATAGGGCTAGATACCGAAACCGTACAATCAGAAGGGATGATGAAAACAAAAAAAAAGATTCAAGGTTACGTTGGTGTGAAGGCACGGGCGTACATTTGGGTGGCGTGTTTATGTTGGGATGATTTAGATGAGGCCCTCAGATCCTTCACTTGCCTCCTTGTTGTTCTAAGTAGACTTCAATGTGGGGGGAAATTAATAGGTTGTTAATCTATGACCTTGAAGTGGGGATCACGTTCTGCCTTCATGGAAGGTAAAATGATTTTCTCAAAAAGCCACGTTTACATGAGGAGTTTTTCCTTTTCCGAATGACCTTTCCGAATGACCTTTCCGAAAGCAATGATATACATGGAAAGGAATATTCCAATCGCGTGTCTACATGCGCTACTATAATCAACCAGAATAGTCAATGGGGCATGCCCAGTAAAGCGTAAACACAAACATCAAATGATACCGACTTCCTCGAGTTTTTCTTTCACTTGTTGGAATAACTCCGTATTCCCAGTTTTTCCTTCGTCCAGTCTTGAAATTTAGTTTGAATCAAAAACAAACTTTCCACAGCAGTCCAGTACCGATTGCTTGCCTCCATTTTTTTCAAATCGAAGACCGTCTCGATCTGCGTTTTACGTCATATCTCAGCATTCGCTGAAAGAACGCACCCGGGAACAGGAAAAGATAAAGTTCAATCTTGCTAATATTTTATAATTAAGCTCGGCACATGTTTTATATAGATATGTATTTTCTTTTTTTTTAATAAAACTGGACTTGTGAATGGCGTATAGAAGGGTTTAGATCAGGGGTGGGCAAACTGCGGCCCGGGGGCCACATGCGGCCCGCCAAGCGTTTGAATCCGGCCCGCCAGTATTATTCCTTTAACATACAAGCTGGCAACATGACTTGCATGTCGGTTGTCTTATTCAGTAATTTTTTTGTTTTCATGTAAAATTCAATTTGGCAAATTGTTGATGTTTGATGTTTAAAGTGCTCCTGAAAAAAAGGGAATTGAGAACATATAACTGATAGTATGACACTTAAAATGAAATTCAAATGTGGACTGTTAGAATTATAAGCGTAAAATAGTATGTGTGAAATATATATTCTGGCCCCCCCGGACAATTTTGTTAACTCAACACGGCCCACGAATCAAAAAGTTTGCCCACCCCTGGTTTAGATTCTGTTCCACAGATGGCGCTAATGCACACGAAAGCTGCTTGCCAACCGCCAATAAACAACAGAAGAAGAAAAACACCACGAAGAAGAACGCAGTCTGACAACTTCCCGATTGAGCGGGTACAAGATACCTCAATCGGATTGGGGAAAGGAATATTCCACCCCTGGAAATCCGATTATGCCACTTTTCTTTCGGAATGAGGTGTATACAAAGGTTAGATTCTTTCCGTTTGAGCAAATAACCTGAATGGAATTGGAATATTTGGGTCCATGTAAACGTGGCTAAACGTGGCTTTTCATACAACTTATACAGTTTTTACACGAAAATGTCAAATCTGGCTTAGAACTTGAGAAAATACACAACTCCAGTTGTCCACCATCGGCAACGCCACTAGACAAGACCCTGCTCTCCATATTTGTGACCTGATTTTCTCATCCAAGAGCCACAACTCCTCGACACGTCCGTGCTGTGTCACTTCCATTATTTCAGTTCAGGTTGAGTTCAGGTCTATTTGATGGCGTCCAAGTCAGGACGAGTATATGCGCCTTCCACGGTGAGCGTTTACAATGTTTTGGTTCCTTCTTATCTGACTGTACAAAAATCAAACAGACAAGGCGTTGGCAGCACACATCAAAGCGTAGGGCAACCGCCGCTCCATCGCTTCATGTTACACACAACACAACACACTGGAGGCCCTGCTAGTGTTTGTATTTACTACACAGGAACCGCTGTGATGATAGTCACAGATTTCAACTGTGACTTTGGATTTCACTCACTTTTATCCTGAGTGACAAGTCTAAAGGGGATCATCTCACCAATGGGTTTGTGTACTTTTTGGACAGATTTTTCATTCTGTTGGACTTAAGGGCTGCACGGTGTTTGAGTGGTTAGCAAAAAGGCCTCAGAGGTAGGAGACCCATGTTCAATTCCACCCTCGGCCATCTCTGTGTGGAGTTTGCATGTTGCATGCGTGAGTTTTCTCCGGGTACTCTGGTTTCCTCCCACATTCCAAAAACATGCTAGGTTAATTGGCGACTCCAAATTGTCCATAGGTATGAATGTGAGTGTGAA
This sequence comes from Doryrhamphus excisus, assembly GCF_030265055.1. Lineage (NCBI taxonomy): Eukaryota > Metazoa > Chordata > Actinopteri > Syngnathiformes > Syngnathidae > Doryrhamphus > Doryrhamphus excisus. The sequence continues at coordinate 22,412,950 of NC_080471.1, forward strand.
TGGTTGTTTGTCTATATGTGCCCTGTGATTGGCTGGTGACCAGTTGGGGGTGTACCCCGCCTTTCGCCCAAAGACAGCTGGGATAGGCTCCAGCACCCCCTGTGACCCTCATGAGGATAAGCGGTAGAAAATGAATGAATGAATATTTACCAATGTCTAGCTTTTTGTACAATTTTGCACGTAACAAATTTGACCATTTGCTCTGTGCTGTGTCATTTCGCACAGTGTCCAAACAAACAAAGGGTGATACACGTTGGTGGCTTGGTGTCCCTGAATGAATGTGAGTGTGAATGGTTGTTTGTCTATATGTGCCCTGTGATTGGCTGGTGACTAGTCCAGGGTGTACCCCGCCTCTCGCCCGGAGACAGTTGGGATAGGCTCCAGAACCCCACGCGACTCTTGTGAGGATAAGCGGTAGAAAATTAATGAAGGAATATTTCCCAATGTCTAGGTTTTTGTACAATTTTGCACATAACAAATTTGACCATTTGCTCTGTGCTGTGTCATTTCGCACAGTGTCCAAACAAAGGGCGATACACGTTGGTGACTTGGTGTACCTGAATCAATGTGAGTGTGAATGGTTGTTTGTCTATATGTGCCCTGTGATTGGCTGGTGACCCGTCCAGGGTGTACCCCGCCTTTCGCCCAAAGACAGCTGGGATAGGCTCCAGAATGCCTGTGACCCTCGTGAAGCTAAGCGGTAGAAAATGAATGTTGGACTAAAATCAAACACTGTGATGAAGTTGTTGACCCTAAGATGTGATGAAGAAGAGACGAGTGAACTTGAATAAATGTACAGTGAAAGAAAACCGTTTTCATGCGCCTGACTTTTTGTGTGATTCGGCTTTGAAAGTGAAAGTTTGCGCCAAAATGTTGTCTCGTACATAGTGGATTTTATTACTTACCATATTCTGTCTACGTTCAAAAACATGTGGAGGTCTCAAGTTGGCCTTTGTGTTTGTGTGTGGAACAGGAAGTTAGGACCAACCCAACCTAAAAAAAAACCTCAAAAACATGTTCATGAAGTCAAGATCACAAACAATCAAAAGATATATGTAATACTATCATTATTCTCTGTAAATTTTGTTCATATTTTTGGGTGTCTGGAGTTGACAGTGAGGGGGTCCTGTCGTAACCCGGCATCAGGTTCATGTGAAAGACAGGTCTGCTCACGTCCCCTAACGCTGCAGAAAAAGAAGAGCGCCTGAAGCAAGGATAGACTTGAATCTTTAAGAATGTAAGCAGAAGTAAAGATTAACATCATTTTAGAATCAGTGTCTAATCCATTTAAGGACCAAAGACCAGTGTGGTTACATTCTCCCAAGTTGTAACAGGATACACTGAGCTCTGAGGAGCAGGTCTTGTCCTGGTGGGCAACAGCGAGGCACATGAGCGTGAGTAACAGGACGGGTGGCTCGCAGGGGCCATCAGACCGTGTCCCCCCCCCCCCTTTCCTGGTTCACAATGTCACTTTCTGTATTTTTACAAGTCTGCGGTACTGCCTTTTGTGTGGATGTGTCCGTCCTTATGGACAAAGACACCTCCCAGGTTGTGTCCTCCAATTCTTGTATGGAAGAACGCACGCCCTGCGATGCTGACAGGCGGCGGCCAGGCCAATGAGTTCTGACAGCTCTGTCAAGCACAAGAAATGACTGCTGGCTGTCGCTGGCGCTGCGGCTGCACCGTGCTTAGGCACTCGGGCAGCATTATTTCACATCGATTCTTCTTGTATAAGCTACGTAGGGGCTGTTGACAGTTTTGGAGAAGGAAAACAACTAACAGTGGTTGAGGCTGTAAAAAGAAAAAGTTAAATATTTAATCGTGATTAATCACATTTTGTCCATAGTTAACTCATAATTAATTGCACTTAATCTCAGATGTTATTTTTATCTATACTTAGTAGGGATGTAAATCTCTTTCATACCCAACCAAAAGAACTAGTACATCAAATTCTCCCACTTCGTTTGACAGTCCATGAATGCACCTTCTAAGTTCCCCCTTTTTCTTTCACTTCCAATTTGGTTCCAAATGCTGATACTATGTAGGAACGCATAAACGTAACATTTGAAACCATATTGATTGCTAATGTGCATATTTGTGGTATACAACCTGTCTGAAAAGCAAAGTCCAGGCTCATACTGGTGGATGGTCGGTCTGTATTCATTTTGTGCTTTTTAATTTGATGCTGTTCATAAATAAGATACAGGTGAAGCCAATTTAAATTATGGTGGTGTCTTTGAATGCAACTCTTCATGGTATATTGTAGCTTGAGTTTGAGTTTCACTTCATTTGGAGCTGTTAATACATACAAATATGTATACATATATATTATCATTTTTTGTTCAGTAAAAGTGGGCATATTTCACACATTGTGATAATCATGACTAGTTGAAATTTCAATACTAAAAACAATACAGCACAATGTTTTCTGTGCGGTGTTGAATCCAGCGCCTGGGAGCTGCGGCATGTCGGGATTGACAGGTAACCTGCAGGGGAGAGGGCCAAGTCTGGACACGTCTCCTCCACATGTGTGAATACCTGATAGTTCATGACAGACCCGACCGAGTTTGTTTACTTTATGTTTATTTGTGCATGCACATACTGTAAGGCGGTGGTTCTCAATTGGACAGGTAATGACATTGAATTTGAATTTTGTTAAGATTTTGGCTTTCAAAGGCTGCGGTCTTAAACGTATAATCAACTGATGATCAGCCTTTTTGAGTTGAATGTTTGTTTTCAAGAAATTGCTTACTCCTAGGCGTTACCGAAAATGATCGGCCGGATATCAGCATCAAACTCGACATTGGTGATCATGAAAACCGATATTTTTAAAATGCGGCAGCAACTGCAATCAAGCGTTTATGATAACTTGCAATGAGTCCCTTACAGCGCTGTGAAGGAATTGTTGTCATTCATTCATTCATTTTCTACCGCTTTTCCTCATGAGGGTCGCGGGGGTGCTGGAGCCTATCCCAGCTTTCTTCGGGAAAGAGGCAGGTTAACCATGGACTGGTGGCCAGCCAATCACAGGGCACATATAGACAAACAACCATTCACACTCACATTCATACCTATGGACAATTTGGAGTCGCCAATTAACCTAGCATGTTTTTGGAATGTGGGAGGAAACCGGAGTACCCGGAGAAAACCCACGCATGCACGGGGAGAGGGTGGAATTGAACCCTGGTCTCCCAGCTGTGAGGTCTGCGCGACTCGACTTTTTAAGCCTTTTTAAAGTCATGTCACAGCATCTTAAGAAGATTCAGGTCAGGACTTGGACCAGGCCGGTCCCAAAGTCTTCATTTGGTTTTTCATTCAGAGATGTTCAATCCACGACAGGAGATGTGGCATGTCCAACATGCCGATATTGGCTGATATCGGCATGTCCGACATGCCGATATCGGCTGATAATCGGCATGTCCAACATGCCTATATTAGCTGATATCGGCATGTCCAACATGCCGATATTGGCTTTAAGAAATGCCGATATTGGCTGATATCGGCATGTCCAACATGCTTATATTAGCTGATATCGGCATGTCCAACATGTCGATATCGGCTGAAATCGGCATGTCCAACATGCCTATATTAGCTGTTGGACATGCCGATATTGGCTTTAAGAAATGCCGATATTGGCTGATATCGGCATGTCCGACATGCCGATATCGGCTGATATCAGCATGTCCAACATGCCGATATCGGCTGAAATCGGCATGTCCAACATGCCTATATTAGCTGATATCGGCATGTCCAACATGCCGATATTGGCTTTAAGAAATGCCAATATTGGCTGATATCGGCATGTCCAACATGCCTATATTAGCTGTTGGACATGCCGATATTGGCTTTAAGAAATGCCGATATCAGCCAATATCGGCATGTCCAACATGCCTATATTAGCTGATATCGGCATGTCCAACATGCCGATATCGGCTGAAATCGGCATGTCCAACATGCCGATATCAGCTGAAATCGGCATGTCCAACATGCCTATATTAGCTAATATAGGCATGTCCAACATGCCGATATTGGCTTTAAGAAATGCCGATATTGGCTGATATCAGCTGATATCGGTGAATCGAAATTGTGACGTATAGGTAAATGTCTCCTATCTAAACAACGCAAAACGTGAAAATGTAAAGGACGGACTAGGCTGCGGTTCTAGTAATCATCACAACTCTTACATGTCAATCTTTTGGTTTACTGTTACTCCATCAAAGCACATGATTTGTACCGACAGAAGCATGTTTCCAAGTGTGCTTATCTTGAACCCTCATATACACACGCAGTGACAGTTAACTGCTGCAAGTGTATGGTTGCCGCTCCCGGGAAAGTACATACACAGGAAAGATGGGAAAGTTTGAAAAATGTCCCGCATGAACACTTGATGCTAATTTGCACACTGGCATGGTTAGATGGATTAGATGGAGGACAGATGTATGTTACACTGCTAGTGTTAGTGTTTGCCCTGCTTATCTGACCTGCTGTTTTTTAATGTGTTTTATGTATGTGTAGGTATTCCTATAAGACAGAAAGAATATGCTTAGGCCCGCCTACAGCTGTGATGAATGGGCGCTAGCCTTTATTCTACAATGCCCCTCACTTCATTACTGTCACATGGAACAGATGGTGCCTTTCTCCGTAAGCGTCTCACACACACGTACACACACACACACACACTCTCTCATTTTGGGAATGCTATCGCTGTGTGACAAGCAAACACTTGCAAGGGACAAGCTGTCTTAATGAATTCTACAGCGTATGCAACATGCTCAGCTGGGGCATTAATTTACAGATGTGTGGAGGAAACCAAACAAAAAATTGGAGATCATGACTATGAAATGTTAAGTAAACACTCAAGAGGCTAATTGAATGACGCAAGGAGTAAACAAATCTGGGATGCATGTTCCAAATCAAAAATTGGGAAGGTGAATCCGCCAGCACAGAAACACATACTCCCAAGATGGCTTCTGTGGGTGCACTCGTGCTTTCGGGAGACAGCAGGTTTTCATTGTGTGTATATTTATCCGTGTGACAAACAAGCATAGTGCAAAGATTGATCAAGTGTCTCCTGTTATTATGCATGCAAACAAATTCACTAAAACAATCAAGACACAATAAATATTGATGCAAAGAACATACGTACGCTGCAACTGATTTGCTTGTCTTATTCTTGTCTAACATGTCCTGTGCCTGAGGTTTCACGTTTGTGAAGGCCCACTGCTTTAAAAAAAAAAAACTCCTTCTGGCCCCCCCAGACATAAATTCTGCTCCAAAACTCTGAAATGTGATCCTTTTGATTTTCACTCAGGTCACACATTTGCAAGAAGTCGGTTGCTCAGATGAACAGAAACGTCCTCACAGCATGTAAATACCATGAAGAAAGCCAAATGGAGCACGCAGAAGGTCTGGTGAGTCTCGTCATACATTGTTGCCCTTTATTCACAATCCTGATGTAAAACATGAACACATTTCTTTCACTTTTCTGTGCATTATAACATTATAATAAAACAAGTTAATATAAGCAAGCTAACAATGCACACAACTGGGACAGACCTATTTTGACTATGAAGCCCTCTAAAAAAACATGGTTGTGTATATGCAGTGATCATGCATAAATACGCACACTGATGATCTTGATGATGATTTAAAACGCCGAAACTTATTTCCTAAGTGCATTGATTTCACATATATTATGCTAGTTCCGTCAACAACAGCGACAACACTTTCAATGTCCGTTCTCATTGGGATGGCTGTATCTTCCAGCACAAGAGACAAGACATCTTTGTCAAGAAATAAAAATAACGCTGACTCCGCCAGAAAAATATAGTTTTATATGTTAGCTGTTACAATAACAATATAGCTGTAGCTTGGTATACAAGTCAGTTATGTAAATGTTTTTTTTTAGTTTTTTTGTGAGGTCTTAAGTATCAAAATAGGCTTTTCCCATGACGTCCATAGCTATGTGATATTATCTCGTTTTCTGGCGCTAGAATGCACAGAAAAGAGGATGAAATATGTGTTGTTAACATGTTTAACATAAGGTCTGTGAATGATGGCCAATATTCCAAAAAAGTGCAGTTCCCCTTTAAATGGGGATTGTTGTTATTTTTATATTTTTGAACTGTCCCTGTTCACAGATATTTTAAAAAATGCAGTTAGAGGCTGAAACGATAAAATACTTTTGACCTAAAAACTTTTCTGCATGGATATCCCCGAAAACGGGTTTAAAATATGGACATGGCTATGGATATGGCTATTATTTTTATTAATTCATTCATTTTCTACCGCTTATCCTCACTAAGGTCGAGAGGTCATCGGGCGAGAGGCAGGGTACACCCTGGACTGGTGGCAAGCCAATCACAGGGCACATATAGACAAACAACCATTCACACTCACATTCATACCTATGGACAATTTGGAGTCGCTAATTAACCTAGCATGTTTTTGGAATGTGGGAGGAAACCGGAGTACCCGGAGAAAACCCACGCATGCACGGGGAGAACATGCAAACTCCACACAGAGATGGCCGAGGGTGGAATTGAACTCGGGTCTCCTAGCTGTGAGGTCTGTGCTCTAACCACTCTGGCGCAGTGCAGCCGGCTATTATTTTTATGAAAAGTATATATGTGTATTAGGGATGTCCGATAATTATCGGTACCGATAATCAGCAAGGTGTACCCCAAATTCAGCTGGGGATAGGCTCCAGCATACCTTGTGAAGATAAGTGGCATAGAAAATGGATGGATGGCAATATGGTCCAATGTTGGATCATTCAATCAATGTTACTGCTAACCAATGATGGTTTAGCATGGATGACATCTGTGACCTTTATTCTACTTCATTCCTCATCCTTTCCATCCTCTTGGTACCGCATCTCAAGCTGCATCTCACCTGTTCTTGTGAGGGTACAAATCTCCGGAGCAAAGTTCAGAAGGCGGCACACTTGCCAATTAGCAAGGCAGTAAACACTATCTCTAGCTTAACACACGTGTAAACAGACACTTTGACCCCACTATCTAACCGAAAATCCCTGATACAAGCGGTAAGACTAAGAAAGAGCAAAGGAGAGAAAGCCCAAACCAAACCCTATGATTGGCTGGTACAAGTCTAGACTACGCAGTGCCTGCATTATCTTATTGGTTTAATGTTGAGCAAACTTTGGCAGCACACCAGACCACCAGTCCGTCGCTGGTTTATTTCTGTTTGTACTTCTTTCCTTCTGATATCTTGGAGGGAGCCATTAAAGAGTCGTCTCTCTTTGCAAACAAACCAAGAAAGAAACGCGTGTGTGTGACTCCAGCGACGATTACAGGAATTTAGGTCAAAGGGTTAACGAATTCATGTCTTCGAGCATTTCACCTCTCTTTTTTTTGGTTAAATTAGAAATGACTCTGCTCCTGTGTAGTGAATACATTCAGGGTTTCGGACAATTAGTGCAGTAACCGGTCCCAGCGGGCGGCAGATGCAGGACAACGTCCCCATCATGCAACAATAGCTCCCAGGCCACGCTGTCCATTCATCTGCATTGGTCCAATACTGTAAAGAATCCCTGCAGGAAAACCAACTGGCCTTCCTCTGTCACCTATTGTGATGAAACTATCACAGGAATTGATCTTTACGAGGACAATCAGAGTCAGTTCTCTGAAAATCGACTTTGATTGATCAGTGGACCAATGGAGCAGATTCTTGTCGCCTGCTATTCTGTGCTCAGAATAGCTTGTGAAAGGCTAACTCAGTTAATTTCTGTGACCTGTGGCTTCGTCCCTGTCAGAGACTGACAGAGTGGATGCTTCCAGTAGGTGGCTCGGTAAATAACTGGGGGGTCTGACATGCAACTGCTGCTGTAGGTCTAGGTTTTTTTTCCTGTGCTAAGTCAATTTAGACACGACCCCCCGACACTCTTATTAGATAAGCAAGCAAATGACAACACTCCTGTGTCTGCAAAGAGATGATCTCCAGTAACCAACCAACAAAAATTCTATAAATAAATACATTTATAAATAAATTAAAATAAATAAATTAAAATAAATAATAATGAATAAAATAAAATAAATAATAATAATAATAATAATAAATTTGAAAAAATAATAAAATAAAATAAAATAAATTTTAATTCTTTCCACCGATCACAATAATGCAGGTTGATGATAATTTAGTATCCAGTAGAATCTGATGGCCTTTTTAAACTTTACTTCCCCACCTGAACACGCCAACAGCAGCGCTTACGTCCAACAACCACACTTCCTCATTATCCACCAATCACATTCATAGCAAGGCCAACAAATGACCAATTTGTTTTGCAACCTCGAAATAAACGTTGGTGAATGCCAGCAGTTTTGCATCATTATTGCAAAAATATGGCGTGGAAATACATTTCTCAATTTGAAATATTTTTTTATATTTGTTTTTTTCTTTTATTGAAATAATTCATTGCTTGAGTTGATAAAAGAAAATGTGTTGCCAGCACCAGATGTTGCAGACTATTTTGTGTAATATGTATGTAGGTGTATTTTAAATTTCAAAAGCCCAGGGTGTAGTGCATCGCCAGTTAACTAGGGTTAACTCGGGTTAACTAGAGTGAACTAGGTTTAACTAGGGTAAACATTCCAGCTATTTGACTGAAAATTGAGAATTAATTATGAGATATTATGACTTATCCAGGCTGCACGGCGGTCGAGTGGTTAGCGCGTAGACGTCACAGCTAGGAGACTTGAGTTCAATTCCACCCTCGGCCAGTTTGCATGTTCTCCCTGTGTTCTCCGGATACTCCAGTTCCCCTTCCACATTCCAAAAACATGCTAGGTTAATTGGCGACTCCAAATGGTCCATAGGTATGAATGTGAGTGTGAATGGTTGTTTGTCTATATGTGCCCTGTGATTGGCTGGGATAGGCTGGGGTGCTACTATTTAGTGCAGCTGCCAGGTGACGACCTGTGAGGCGTCTTTGTCTTAAACTTGGAAGAAAAAAAACACCTTAAACTGTATAATGGAAAGCAGGAAGTGAACAAATGTAACAGTTGCTGATTGTTAAAGTACCAGATGGAGGGGTAGGATTTAATAAGCTTTGCTTCTTCCTACTCCTTTTGGACATGTGGAACTGTGAACTGATTATGTGATGCATTCAATTGTAATCTGATGCATGTTCAAATGAAATAAAACCATTACCATTACAACTACACACTCTCAGATATTTTTCTTCTTGCACAGTTGTGCAGCGTTTTTCTGTCCTTGTTAGACCCAGTTTGTGCTGCTCTCTGAAGGGAATAGTTAACAGCATGGTAAGAGATTTTAGTTTTAGTTTAGATCTATTAGCCTTATAAAATGATGAACTTGGATTAGCAGCCATACCAGGAGATTGATGCAGATGACTGACAGTTGTTGATGGTAGGTCTCTATGCAAAAATTTAATTGTACTTTGAAAATCATCTGATTAATATTAATTGTTTGTGAAATGGAAAAAAATGTTTGAAATGCATGAAAATATTTCTTTGGAAATTTTGGAAATTTGCACGTGATCCCGAACTTTTGAGCGGTAGTGTACATACATACATACTATGGTCAAGTCAAGGTTGTCTGGTCTGTAGTCTGGGTTGGACTCTGGCCTAAAGAGGGAGCAATGAAGCAGAAAAGCAGGATTTCACCCTTTTATTGCTCATAAAAGACCAAGAAGGGATTTTCTTGTGTGTCGTAAAAAAACAAAAAATGCATGACACCTGCCGTGATGTTGACTTTCAATCTTTATCACCAATATCTACGCGCTCGACCCTCAGCTCTGATAAATGGACTCATGTGGGAATTCTACCCCAGTAACTAAAAGACATGCTAAACACAGGTGTGAGCGTGTGGCGGACAGATAGAGAGGATATGTGAGTATTTGTTTAGTTATGTGTGGTCAGTATGGTTAATGCTTAAGCAGGTGAGGTGTGTGTATGTGTGTTTACCACTGGATGGCGTATACGTGTGAAGGCCATGAACCTGGTTGAGCCGTGAAGAAACGGTTATCTAATAGCGAACACATCCGACGTGCAGCCACACGCCATTAAAATGACTTGAAACCAGACGCCGCCGCTTTTTTTTTTAACGAGAGACATGCTTTGTTATGATGTGGTTCTTAAAAAAAAATGGATGAACTTGACTCACAAGGCTTTCTTTGGCTTCTTTTATTGTATGTAAAAGGGGCTCAGGTATTCCTCAGAAAAGAGAATGAACCGACGTTAAAAGCTGAAAGCGCCCCAGCGGCTCCTTTAGATCATCAACAATGATAGTTCTCTTTGGTGCCTTGTGTGATGTGTGATAGTGACACACTTCAAAGTGTTGGGATTACGCTCCTTTGCTCCTGTTAATCCCAGGAGTCGTATGACAGGATCTTTGTGCCATGTTCACATATAATGATGCTTTGGGACAAAGTTTGGAGTGCCGGCGGCAAAAGCACAAGTAGGGAGAACGTGAAGAGAGTCTAAATATTGACTCTATCGCTACGTCAGCTTTTGCTTTGCTGCCTTTCACGCAGGAATAAGGTGAGTCCAGATGAAAGCGCTGCGTTTAGGTGGAGCCAATGCAAACACTGTATGTGCATGTTGTTAAAGATGAACGCATTGAAACCATTGTGATACTGTGCGCTAACTAAATGTCACACAACCCGCAAGACCTTTGGCGGTGGAAAATCCTGCCATGGTGGAAGTAAGACTATCCTTATGTTTTGTACGAATATTCTCTATAGTTTGTTTGGACACTGTGCAAAATCACACAGCACAGAGCAAATGGTCAAATTTGTTACGTGCAAAATTTTACAAAAACATTGGGAAATATTCATTCATTCATTTTCTACCCCTTATCCTCACGAGGGTCATGGGGGTGCTGGAGCCTATCCCAGCTGTCTTCGGGCGGGGTACACTCTGGACTGGTCAATCTCAGCCAATCACAGGGCACATATAGACAAACAACCATTCACACTCACATTCATTCAGGGACACCGAGTCACCAACGTGTATCGCCCTTTGTTTGTTTGGACACTGTGCAAAATGACACAGCACAGAGCAAATGGTCAAATTTGTTACGTGCAAAATTGTACAAAAACATTGGGAAATATTCATTCATTCATTTTCTACCGCTTATCCTCACAAGGGTCGCGGGGGTGCTGGAGCCTTTCCCAGCTGAACATATCAGATTGACAAATTAATTAAGAGGCATCAAATGATACTTTTTTAATCACATTTTTAATCAGGTTAATCACATCGCGGTTGTGGATTAATTCAGATTAATCACACTTATGTTAGTCCATTTCGGTCGGTTTTACTGAACTTTTCCAAGTCAACCTCTCCTCATCATGCTGGTTCCAGTGAGTGGAATTGTGGGATTTGAACTCACTGTGTGTGCCGATGGAGTTAAAACTTGAATCAAATTAATCATGCAAATGAATTAATCTGGATGAACTCATTAATGTTGGCAGCCCCAATTAAAATACGTTATTGTTTCTATATCAAAACTGAATAAAATGAAGGGAGGGAACCCCCTTCAATCATTAGTCGATTAATCTACTTCAAATAAATCACTTTCCCTCCAACTCAGAGGCATAAATTGCGACTTTACTATGTTTGCATGAACTTTCTCTTCAGAAGGTTTATTCTTCAATTGAGGCTACTTATCCTCATTTTCCTCATTTTCTTTCACCGACCGCACCACCATGAGTTTGCTCGCTATCTGAGGCTGATGCCATAAATCCGGTTCTCCAAAGAAAATTGGGAAAAGTACACAAATTATAAGGGGGACCACCCAGAAAGCAGGTGAAAACACACAGAGAGCAAACAGCTCAGGCAGAAGCACCGACAACCTCGGTGGGGTTACAGCAGAGTGGATGTGGACACACGCTGATAGAGTCCATGGAGATAAAAAAAAAGTGAGAGTTTTATCAAGAAGACCACACAAGATCAGCAGTAACTTATAAATACATGTGACCTGGTTCAAGCTTCTGTGTTCGGGAACCCGTGATTGCACTCCAGCAGACCTTTAGCAAGTCGATATACATGGAATAGCTTGATGAATACATCCGAAATGGGATTACGCAGTCTCGTCTTCATGTCTGTCCTGCAGCCTTTTTAGCCCTGGATATGGTCAGTCCTTCTCTCGGTTCTACAAAGCCATGCTGATGAGCCCGATTGGCCTGAACTCTCAGGGCCAGTAATAATCTCTCTTTTGGAGGCTGAGAGGGTGAAGTGAGCCATAAGAACCCTCTCTGTCAGCTTGAACCGACCAGGAGAAAGGAAAAAGTCATAATTATAGTGCTCTCTCTGGCTGGATTTAAATAAAGCTTCCTGGCTGGGCCCCTATATGCACACACACACACACACACACACACTTCAATAAAAAGGCACTAATCAATCAGAGGTTCCCCTGCCATGGCTTCATTGAAGGCCCAGTCTGAAAGAGGGAGTGACAGCTCTCAACCTCCCAGCATTGTTAGCCGAGACTGATTAGGCCTCTGACTGGCTACCTCAGCCACCAGCTAGAAAAGCGCAGAGGTCAAAGGGTCTCCATTTGAAATCGACGAGCGCTGAAAAGTTGTGGACACCTGCTTTTTAAAGTGATGCTTGTCTCTGCGCTTCTATGCTCCGTTTTTTGTCATTTGCAATTTGAGGGCAGCACCGGGGGAGATGGGAGAGAGCGGTTGAGAGAGGAGCGTGTGTGAGGGTCTCGTATTAAAGGGGGGGGGGCTTGGCGATGGGCCCGGGGGGTTCATAACAAAGAGGGGACACTTTTTACATGCACAGCCAGACAGAGTAAACTGGCCTGAAGCAGTGAAAAATAAATACTGGGGTTTAAAAAGGGTGAAAAAACAATAATAATAATAATGATGTTGTTGTGTTTCTTAGATATGATTGATGGCTGTCAATATGGCGCTCTAAGGCTATGAGTAAACGGGAGTTACTCATTCAATAAGATGAACGAAAAAGTTTTGTCATTTATATATTTTCCTCCAGGGCTGCACGGTGGAAGAGTGGTTAGCACGCAGACCTCACAGCTAGGAGACCCGAGTTCAATCCCAGAACTAAGATAGATGTCCAACATTCGTTGATAATATAAACTTGGACCTACAATGGAGAGAATGTACGTACATACCCTGTAACTGACTGGAAGGAAGCCAGCCCAGGGTGTAGTGCATCACCAGTTAACTAGGGTTAACTAGGATTAACTAGGTTTAACTCGGTTTAACTAGGGTAAATATTCCAGCTATTTGACTGAAAATTGAGAATTAATTATGCAATGGAGAGAATGTACGTACATACCCTGTGACTGACTGGAAGGAAGCCAGTCCAGGGTGTAGTGCATCGCCAGTTAACTAGGGTTAACTAGGGTTAACTCGGTTTAACTCAGTTTAACTCGGTTTAACTAGGGTAAATATTCCCACTATTTGACTGAAAATTGAGAATTAATTACGAGATATTATGACTTATCCAGGCTGCACGGCGGTCCAGTGGTTAGAGCGCAGGCCTCACAGCTAGGAGACTCGAGTTCAATCCCACCCTTGGAGCAGAACTAAGACAGATATCCAACATTTGCTGATAATATAAACTTGGACCTACAATGGAGAGAATGTACGTACATAACCTGTGACTGACTGGAAGGAAGCCAGTGCAGTGTGTAGTGCATCGCCAGTTAACTAGAGTTAACTAGGGTTAACTAGGTTTAACTAGGGTAAACATTCCAGCTATTTGACTGAAAATTGAGAATTAATTATGAGATATTATGACTTATCCAGGCTGCACGGCGGTCGAGTGGTTAGCGCACAGACCTCACAGCTAGGAGACTCGGGTTCAATTCCACCCTCGGCAATCTCTGTATGGAGAAATTGTCCAGAAGTATGAATGTGAGTGTGAATGGTTTTTTATCTATATGTGCCCTGTGATTGGCTGGGATAGGCTCCAGCATCCCCCGCAGCCATTGTGAGGATAAGCGGTAGAAAATGAATGAATGAATGAATATTTTCCTCCAGCTCTCTTATTGGTAGAATTTCACTTCATTTTCTTCTTTTATTGAAATCAGCTTAAAGCCTTGCAGCAATTTCACCCTTTCAAAAAACGAGAGTCACTCCATCAATGGCAGACAATAGTATAACCTGACAAAAAGTCTGAAGGCTTTTCGCCACCCTGCCATCACTCTCCTCCTTTTCCATACAGCCTGCGCTGGTGACTGGTAAATGCCACTCTCAATCTTTCTCTGTTCTCTCCTCATCCCTTTTTTTTTTACTCCTGCTATTCCTCGCCCTCAATGGGTGTGTTAAGTATTGTGCCTTCTGATGGGGGCGGTGAGGAAGTCAGCATCATTAAAAGCAGGCCAGGCCTGTGGCCAGATCAAAATAATTAACTGGAGAGGTCACAAGCTAATGAAATGAAATGGGGGGTCTGAAAGGAGGCCCTAAATGGTGCTCGCTAATCCCCCCTTTACCTTGTTTTAGGGAGGGGGCAGGATTTTATAAGCCAGGGCACCTCTGCTGATAATGGGGGTGGACCTTAGTGTGTGTGTGTGTGTGTGTGTCAGTGACCAGTGAAATGAATTAGGTGGAAAAATCATTTATTTGTATTTGTATAAAATCCATGCATCCAAGTGAAAACTTGTTGTGACGTCCATGGCTACCAGCCAATGGCGACAATCCTTGAGTCTATTTTTGGCTCACGGCCACCCCTCCAACCCCTCATCACCTCGATGCTGATGTTCTCTTCCCATGTTGCATTTACAATAAAAATGACTGTTGGAATTATTAGATTCAGCTACAGAAATCTTCCCTTCTCTCTTCAATTGCTGACTGGTTACGGACGCTAACAAGCTAAATCCAGGTTTTAGCCCACAATGTCCCTCGGACCTTTACTGAACGCATTTTAAAGTATAAAATACATACAATGAACAGATGGGATTGTAGTCATGTTCTCATGTTCCAGTCAGCAACTGCACATCATTATGGTGCATTCAAGGAACGCCAAACAAAGTCTGAAATCTCAATGCCCGGACAAAAAAACATTACCAAGTAGATTAGCAAGATTAAAATATGACATGATTTGTTTTTTGGAAAAAATCAAATTGCCAAAAAAAATCAAATTGTAAACTATGGTATTAATACTATGAATATGGAAGTATGCAAGGCATTATAGGAACTTTTGTTCATAAAATTTGAGCTGTCAGACATTTTTAATAAGGTTAATCACATCAAAACTGTGGATTAATTCAATTTAATCACACCACTACTACTACTACTAACTTCATTGAACCAAAACCTCTTTTCTTACTACTTACTTATGTTAAAACTTGAATCTAATTAATCATGCAAATGAATTAATCTGGATGAACTCATTAATTTCGTCAGCCCCAATTAAAATATGTTATTGTTTCTCCATAAAACCTGAATAAAATGAAACCCAAACACCTCATTTATGAAGGAATCATTAGTTAGTATAAATCTACTTCAAATAAAACACTTTCCCTCCAACTCAGAGGCACAAATTGCGATTTTACTATGTTTGCATGAATGTTCTCTTGAGAAGGTTTATTCTTCGCGGTGCATTACGTGCTTAACGCTCACTATAAACCTTGCAAGCTCGTGGCTCGTGGCTTTTTTTGTCTTTCAGCAACCATTTCGAGACCCAAGAATGGTTAGTATGGGCAGCTTTCGCCAAGATTTGTCTGACCGCAATTTAACATACCTCATACAACTTAAAGCGAGTCGGCAAGTGCATTAAAGGTGAAAGTCAGGAAATGTTTCTGGATTGAAGCATCCGCAGCACGCACCTCCACTTCCGCACCTCTGCACTCTTGTGCTGGTATAAGTATTGCCGTGCCTGATGCCGGTCTGAAAGCTGCATAAACCCCTCCAAAGTGCAATGAAAATAAACCAAACTCAGCAAAAGTGTAAAAATAGAGCAAAAATACATGTTCAAAGTGACACTTGCATCCTTTCATTTTTCAGCATGTGGCCCTCGGTGGCAAAAGTTTGGACACCCCTGACTTATGTGAACAATAGACAACCATGATGAGGACCGTGCGTGTTGTGGGCTTTCACTGACAAGGTTCTGCAGGGACCTGCATGCCGAGGCAAGACCTGTGACGATACTTGTGTGTGTGTGTGTGTGTGTATTATGTGTTTTGTTAGGGGCTTGTGTGTGTAAAAAAACAAAACAAAAAAACGTGTAGACAGACATTACATTTGCACACCAGCCCGTCTTTAAGACGTTGTAATGTTTTGCTGAGTGAAAGGAAACACCTGATGGCACCAGAAGAAAACGAGTGAACCGATTTCAAACTGAACCTAGAAAGGGCAAGCCCACACATGATTTGACCGTTTCGGGAGTTACCTTTTTTTTTCTTTTTTTTTTCAAATGACTTAACTGATAATGTCATACGGCACACAACACAAACAGACCTGAGGAGAGATTAGGAAAGCATAAAAAAGCTAATCTTTTTTTTCTTACATTTTTCAAGAATCAAATGTATATACAGTAAGGGTCGACATTTTACAACAGTCCATCTTCTCTGGTCTTTTTCTTGACATTTTTGTATCAATAAATGACTTTCTCCAGTACAAAGCTGTTCAACTGTTTACGAGGGTAACCATTCACACTCACATTCATACCTATGGCCAATTTGGAGTAATAAGCGGCATGGAAGATGGATCGGAGCAGGAGGGGATAGAAAAGAATAGAAAAGAAAACAGTGCAGGGATAATACAAAGTGAGACGACAACAACAGTAATAACAACAATTTCAATGACATGACAGCTTTTTTAAACCAATGAACAGCCTCCCATTTGGGAGTTAGCCTCTAGTTAAACCTAGTTAACCCTAGTTAACTGGTGATGCACTACACCCTGGACTAGTCACCAGCCAATCACACGGCACATGTCGACAAACAACCATTCACACTCACATTCATACCTATGGACAATTTGGAGTCGCCAATTAACCCTTGTTAACCCCACTTAACCCTAGTTAACCCTAGTTAAACCTAGTTAACCCTGGTTAACCCTAGTTAACTGGCGATGCACTACACCCTGGACTGGCTTCCTTCCAGTCAGTCACAGGTTATGTACGTCCATTCTCTCCATTGCAGGTCCAAGTTTATATTATCAGCGAATTTTGGACATTTATCTCGTTATGCTGCGAGGGTGGGATCGAACTCGGGTCTCCTAGCTGTGAGGCCTGCGTGCTAACCACTTGACTGCAATGCAGCCTGGATAAGTCATAATATCTCATAATTACTTCTCAATTTTCAGTCAAATAGCTGGAATATTTACCCTAGTTAAACCTAGTTAAACC
The DNA here is from genome assembly GCF_030265055.1 of Doryrhamphus excisus. Classification (NCBI taxonomy): domain Eukaryota; kingdom Metazoa; phylum Chordata; class Actinopteri; order Syngnathiformes; family Syngnathidae; genus Doryrhamphus; species Doryrhamphus excisus. Next base: position 22,430,253 of record NC_080471.1, read on the forward strand.
TAGTTAACCCTGGTTAACCCTAGTTAACTGGCGATGCACTATAATCTGGACTGGCTTCCTTCCAGTCAGTCACAGGTTATGTACGTCCATTCTCTCCATTGCAGGTCCAAGTTTATATTATCAGCGAATTTTGGACATTTATCTCGTTATGCTGCGAGGGTGGGATCGAACTCGGGTCTCCTAGCTGTGAGGCCTGCGTGCTAACCACTTGACTGCAATGCAGCCTGGATAAGTCATAATATCTCATAATTACTTCTCAATTTTCAGTCAAATAGCTGGAATATTTACCCTAGTTAAACCTAGTTAAACCTAGTTAACCCTGGTTAACCCTAGTTAACTGGCGATGCACTACACCCTGGACTGGCTTCCTTCCAGTCAGTCACAGGTTATGTACGTCCATTCTCTCCATTGCAGGTCCAAGTTTATATTATCAGCGAATTTTGGACATTTATCTCGTTATGCTGCGAGGGTGGGATCGAACTCGGGTCTCCTAGCTGTGAGGCCTGCGTGCTAACCACTTGACTGCAATGCAGCCTGGATAAGTCATAATATCTCATAATTACTTCTCAATTTTCAGTCAAATAGCTGGAATATTTACCCTAGTTAAACCTAGTTAAACCTAGTTAACCCTGGTTAACCCTAGTTAACTGGCGATGCACTACACCCTGGACTGGCTTCCTTCCAGTCAGTCACAGGTTATGTACGTCCATTCTCTCCATTGCAGGTCCAAGTTTATATTATCAGCGAATTTTGGACATTTATCTCGTTATGCTGCGAGGGTGGGATCGAACTCGGGTCTCCTAGCTGTGAGGCCTGCGTGCTAACCACTTGACTGCAATGCAGCCTGGATAAGTCATAATATCTCATAATTACTTCTCAATTTTCAGTCAAATAGCTGGAATATTTACCCTAGTTAAACCTAGTTAAACCTAGTTAACCCTGGTTAACCCTAGTTAACTGGCGATGCACTATAATCTGGACTGGCTTCCTTCCAGTCAGTCACAGGTTATGTACGTACATTCTCTCCATTGTAGGTCCAAGTTTATATTATCAGCAAATGTTGGACATCTATCTAGTTATGCTCCGAGGGTGGGATCGAACTTGGGTCTCCTAGCTGTGAGGCCTGCGTGCTAACCACTCGACTGCCATGCAACCTGGATAAGTCATAATATCTCATAATTAATTCTCAATTGTCAGTCAAATAGCTGGAATATTTACCCTAGTTAAACCTAGTTAACCCTGGTTAACCCTAGTTAACTGGTGATGCACTACAGCCTGGACTGGCTTCCTTCCAGTCAGTCACAGGTTATGTACGTACATTCTCTCCATTGCAGGTCCAAGTTTATATTATCAGTGAATGTTGGACATCTTAGTTCTGCTCTACTTTCCCAATCAAGCAACAGGACCCTAAAGAAAACGATCATTCCAGTCATTAGGCCTCAATAAGCTCTGTATCACAGGAGTCCACCAGCATCCAGTTTAACCCAGCACAATTAGCACATCCGTTAGAGTAGAATCGCCCTGTAAAATGAGAAAGCACCTGACAAAGGAGCCAAGAGACTTGGAGCTAAAAAAAAAAAAAAAAAAAAAAAAAACAGGGGTAAGTGTGAGGGAAATGGGTAACTAAGAAATGAGTGAGGACGGGGTGAGATTAAAATAGTTTGAATTGAGTCCACGCTCGCCCCATTCATTTGGTATTCTGCTCAAATCAGCGCTTTTGTTGAGCCTGGCACAAAGTAGTGTCAATCATCTCGACCCGGTTTTGTAGAATGGGTAAATTTATTATGAATTTGCTCGTGCAAATAATGGCTACGATACCCCCTGCCTGCTCGCTCCCCCAAGCCACCTCGTTGTACACCCTCCTCGCCTCCACCCCCCGTATCAATGCTGCAGAATAGGCAATAGAGAGTGAAGTTAGCAATCTCAGGGCCACTCGCACTCTGGACCCACATCAAAGTGACACAGACGTCCAATCAGATTTGTCTTACAGGCATTACATGATGAATATGGTGCGCCCGCGGCACAAAAGCGCCTTTGTGTCTCCTCCGAGCAGAGACTATTCACAGCCCACCACAGCCAGCCAGAGTGGAAGTAAATGGCCAAAAGAGCCCGGGACAGAAAAAAAAGCACCCAAACTTGTGCAGCACAATAGTCCATGCAAATCATAGCCCCCCCACCCCATCCCCACACTACTACACAGCCGCACCTCCAACTCCATCCCTCCCCTCAAGCAGGAGCTTAGTTCCACACACATGCAGAGGTGTCAGGGATTCACGTCCATGGTTCTTTCATTCTGTCTCCAATACAGAAGACTGACTTTTTACAGCAGAAAGTACAAGTGACTTGGTGGCTGTCAACACAGGAGTCCATCTATTGAAGGCTTTTGCTTGTGTGTGGTTCCTGCAGTACGGGACCTACAGCAGGTGTGTCCAAAATATCACGTGGGGTCCTTTTGGGCCCAAAGCTTGTTTGTTTTTTTTTTAATTGGTAAACTATATTATTAAATATTATAGTAATTTGAGAATGAGAAATGATGTTTTATTCAAGTATATTATGGAGCACAAATGTTTGACATCATTTTCTGAAAAGAAAATTAAATAGTTACTTTTGAAAGTAAATTTATATACTATATAACTGCTTCGGAAAAACTTGCACAATAACCGTGCAATCAACTGTGCAGTAAACCGTGCAATAAACTGTGCAATAAAAATGTGGTTATAAACCTGGAATGTCTCCTTGTAGGCCTAATTAGCCCAAATCTTGTCTCATCTTATCTCATAATTAGGTAATATAAGCCATTGCCATACCAAATACGGAGGTGTGCTGGAGCCTATCCCAGCTGACACTGGGCAGGGGGTACACCCCAGACTGGTGGCCTCAATCACTAAAATCACAATCTCAAAAATCTTGCACAATAACCGTGCAATAAACCGTGCAGTAAACTGTGCAATAAACTGTGCAATAAAGCTGTGGTTATAACCCTGGAATTTCTCCTTGTGGGACTAATTAAGCCAAATCTTGTCTTATCTCATCTTATCTCATAATTAGGTAATATAAGCCATTGCCATACCAAATACGGAGGTGTGCTGGAGCCTATCCCAGCTGACACTGGGCAGGGGGTACACCCAGGACTGGTGGCCTCAATCACTAAAATCACAATCTCAAAAATCTTGCACAATTACCGTGCAATAAACCATGCAGTAAACTGTGCAATAAACTGTGCAATAAAGCTGTGGTTATAAACCTGGAATTTCCCCTTCTGGGACAAATTAGGCCAAATCTTGTCTTATCTCATAATCAGGTAATATAAACCATTGTCATACCAAATACGGGGGTGTGCTGGAGCCTATCCCAGCTGACACTGGGCGGGGGGGTTGACCCCGACCCCGGACTGGTGGCCTCAATCACTAAAATCACAATCACAACAATCCTGCAAAATAATTGTGCAATAAACTGTGCAGTAAACCGTGCAATAAACTGTGCAATAAAGCTGTGGTTATAAACCTGGAATTTCTCCTTGTGCAACTAATAAAGCCTTGTCTTGTCTCGTCTCGACTGATGTTATAATAAGGTAATATAAGCCATTGCCATACCAAACACGAGGGTGTGCTGGAGCCTACCCTAGCTGACACTGGGCGGGGGGTACACCCCGGACTGGTGGCCTTAATCACTAAAATCCCAATCACAAAAATCCTGCACAGTAACTGTGCAATAAACTGTGCAATAAAGCTGTGGCTATAAACCTGGAATTTCTCCTTGTGCAACTAATAAAGCCTTGTCTTGTCTCGTCTCGTGTTATAATGAGGTAATATAAGCCATTGCCATACCAAACACGGAGGTGTGCCGGAGCCTACCCTAGCTGACACTGGGCGAGGGGTACACCCCGGACTGGTGGCCTCAATCACAGGGCAGATATTGACAAACAACCTTTCACACTCACCTTCTTAACTACAGTAGTTCCAATAATTAGTGTTAAAGATATTCATATCAATAAAACAAAAATGTCGCCCAAATGTAGGCACCTGCCTACTTTTGTTTAAATAATTATTGCATATTTTCTGTAAATCCTATAAACATCATTTCACGTCTCATCCATCACTGTGTCGATCTGCTGTATGATGTGTTTTTTTCAGTGTTAGTTTTCAACTGACAACGGATAAAAACAGCGCGGGTTTGGCCTTATGTTGACATGATAACAACGCTTTGGGACAAAGTGGATGCTTTTCAAAACATCACCGTTATCAGAAACACTCAAAGTGGGCGGAGCCATCCAAATCCTGAAAAAACAAAAAAACAAAATAAAGACTTCGGAGTGGCCAAGTCACAGTCCTCACCTGAATCCTATTGAGAAAACCCTGGAAACCCTGGAAAACCCTCCAATGTGACTGAATGACAACAATTCTGCAAAGTCCAGTGGGGCCAGAAGCTACATTAAAATAAAACAGTTAGATTGATATAAGTTAGATTCTTAATGGTAATGGTAATGGTTTTATTTCATTTGAACATGCATCAGATTACAATTGAATGCATCACATAATCAGTTCATAGTTCCACATGTCCGAAAGGAGTAGGAAGAAGCAAAGCTTATTAAATCCTACCCCTCCATCTAGTATTTTTACAATCAGAAACCGTTACATTTGTTCACTTCCTGCTTTCCATAATACAATTTAAGTTTTTTTTTTTTTGTTGTTTTTTTTAATGCTATGTTGTATTGACATTGTGCGACACAAAACGCTGATAAACGCGTTTTCCCTTATTCAGCAACAATTTTACACTCACGCATGCGCAGGAATAACTGACGCACAGGACGCTTGTCACACTCGCGTGCATACATGATGGATTATCAAATGATGAATTAATATTAACACGTCCCTTGTATTTGCAACATGAAAATGACCCAAGAGGACAAAACAGCATGAATAAATCCATCTTGTCCTGCTACAGCTGAGGGGAAAATTGCATATCAATCAATCCGTCAGCGGACAAATGCTCTCATTCATTGCGTGAGCTGGCCTCTGGTTGACACTCAAGGACATCAGAGGCACCATCAAGCGTGTCATAATGGGGCTGCGGGGTGTCGCACGCCCCAATTTGATTTGTCTTTGGGAGGCTTGGTGACGTAGGAGGTTATACGACACATTATATTCTTCCAGTCATTTATCACTTGTTTGATCCTGACTGCGCCACTAGTCTATAGACACACCAGAGCTTTTGTCACCTCCCTCCCAAGTGCGGCCACGTGGCTAGCACCTGCAGGCAGTGTGTGCGCGTGCACGTGCGAGCGTGTGCGTGTGTGAGCTTTATATCGAGTTAGGAATGATATCTGGCAGTATTTGGTAATGGTAATGGTTTTATTTCATTTGAACATGCATCAGATTGCAATTGAACGCATCCCATAATCAGTTCCCAGTTCCACATGTCCAAAAGGAGTAGGAAGAAGCAAAGCTTATTAAATCCTACCCCTCCATCTGGTACTTTTACAATCAGTATCTGTTACATTTGTTCACTTCCTGCTTTCCGAATATAGTTACATTTTTTTTGGTTTTGTTTTTTTATCACATACCGAAGTACGAGGTGATATGACCGTTTATTATTATTTATATTTATTTATTAATAATTATCAGCATTAAGATAATTTCATTATTAATGAGATTATGATTAGATAATGAACCCCCATCCCCTTTTTATGGTAATGGTTTTATTTCATTTGAACATGCATTTGTTCACTTCCTGCTTTCCTAATATAGTTTACGTTTTTTAAATTTTTTTAATTTTAATTTTAATTTTTATTTGTTTTTGCTTTGTTTTTTTTTATCACGTACCGAATTACAAGGTCATATGACCATTTATTATTATTTGGTACTTTTACAATCAGTAACTGTTACATTTGTTCACTTCCTGCTTTCTTAATATAGTTTGGTTTTTTTTATTTTTTACATTTTAATTTTAATTTTTTTTGTTTTGTTTTTTATCACGTCCCGAAGTACGAGGTCATATGACTATTTATTATTATTCATATTTATTTATTAATAATTATCAACAATACAGGTATTTACATGGACAAACTTTGAGTGAATGTAAAACTACACTCTACCACAAGTGGGCGATAGAAATGCAGCAGGTCAATCTCGAAACCAGGGGTCGGCAACCTTTAACATCAAAAGAGCCATTTTGCCTCCTCGGAACCGGAGGTTGCAAACCATAAGTCTAGACAACACAAGGATTTGGAAATTATATAACCCCAGGCAAGTCAGACAGCTCAAGATCTTCTCAGTATCAATTGTACATAAGTAATCATTGTATCTAAACCTCCCATCTTGTGTTGGTTTTGCCCATTCTAAATATATTTTTTTTTAGTATTTTTTTTTTTTGTCTTATTTTTGTCATTTGCATTCATAAATAAGAGCTTTTTTTCTGGTCTTTCCACAAGAATCTTGACTTCACTGCCTTTCAGGATGACATGCAACAATGTTGTCCCAAGTTTGGAAGAGTTGCTCCAACAGGAAACGGAAAGGACGTTTTTTTCTAGACTTTGTAAATACCGGAAAATAAGGGCAAAATACGGTAGTTTTCAATGGAGGTTAACAGGTATGTGAGGAACCATATTTTTGGTACTGTCAACTTAAATTATTTGATTCATCCCTGACAATCAACATAAAAGTTACTTGTAAAAATAATAATTACAAATTATTGTGTCATGATTTGCCATACAGCAGCAGAAAAACGGTAAATGGCCAAACCAAACAAATGGTAGACAATGAACCCACAAAGGAAGCAGCACACACCTGAACTAAGTAGGGAACAGAAAATTACAAGCAGGTGCGTGAAAAGAGTAAAGGAGTGAGAGAAAGGAAAGGAACAACAAAGGAAGTGGCTACAAAATAAGGGCATGGTCAGGAACTAAGGCATAGAAGGAACTACACAAGCTGTCACGGAGGCTAACTCCCACATAGGTTTGAAAAAGCTTCCATGTCATTGAAATTGTTGTTATTGCTGTAGTTGTTGTCTCACTTTGTATTATCCCTGCACTGTTTTGCACATGTCCATAGGTATGAATGTGAGTGTGAATGGTTGTTTGTCTATATGTGCCCTGTGATTGGCTGGCAACCAGTCCAGGGTGAACCCTGCATCTCGGCCGAGGACAGCTGGGATAGGCTCCAGCACCTTACCGCGACCCTCGTGAGGATAAGCGGTAGAAAATTAATGAATGAATGAATGTTTTCTTTTTTTGTTCTTTTCTATCCCCTCCTGCTCCAATCCATCTTCTATGCCGCTTATTACTACAAATTGCCCATAGGTATGAATGTGAGTGTGAATGGTTGTTTGTCTATATGTGCCCTGTGATTGGCTGGCGACCAGTCCAGGGTGTACCCCACCTCTCGCCCGAAGACAGCTGGGGTAGGCTCCAGCACCCCCACGACCCTCTTCTCAAGGGTCTTCTTCTCAATTACAATGGGAGCATATAAGCTAATGCTAAACAAGCCAAAGCACAATGACAGACAATAAATGTCCACTTCAGGGTGTGATTGAATGTTCTCCTTGAGAATCACTGTTTCTCTTTTTGAACCACAGCTCCCCTGTACCAGGAGCACTCGTGCTAAGACCACCACTATGCTGTGAGTTGAGTCACTCAACTCACATCCATTATTGATGAAATGATGAACTATTTCAATGTAATGGTTTATAATAATAAAATCCACCATTGCAAAATGTAACTTGTTGCCATTTTTAACTAAAAATCTGGATCAGAAGTGTGGATAGATAAGCGACTGAACTCGTGTAGCTTTTTCCGGCATCAAACCTTAATGGTAGTAATTGTGTTGAATCATTTTCAATAAAGGCCTTCCTCAATTTAAATAATGAGGCGCACAGGAAGCACAATGGCGCCCGCGGTGGGGTGCGGCGCTTCGTGTTTCGCAGGAGACGTGCTTGTGATTGAGCCTTGCATGAAAAACACAGTTGGAGATACAAGTAGTCTACAAGGCCAGGTTTTATTTAGATTGATCTCAGCCAACCCAATACGAATTTTGACCCCGACTCATTGTCTTGCTGACTTTCCCGGGGCCGTATTTCAAATAGGCTTTTGAGAAGAGTGAATTGCACCCCCTCTCCCCCCGCCCCCACTCTGAAAAACACTCTCCCTCCAGGCGAAATCGTGCACTCATGAAACAATGCAAAGCATGAAACGTAATATTAATCTCCCCACCCTGAATGCGGACAAAGAGTGGTGGAAGGTGCATGTCTCTTATTCTTATTGAGGGCCCAATTAAAGGTCACAGAAAAGGGGCGGAAGGTGGGTGGGGGCGGGGGCGTTAGGGTATAGACGCGCTCCATAGGTTGTGCACACAGATGGAACCAAACCAACACAAGCATTTCATATAAATAGATTATTTATTTATTACAAAAAAAAATGGTTTTACACAAAATATATCTGTTAAAATCGAATATTTACATTTGAGGCTACCGGAAGCGGAGAACAAGTGCATCAATAAAGATCTCCTATAGTGGGGGGGTGTCCAAAAGTGTAGCCTGCAGCTCATTCTAGACATACAATTCCTAAAAAAAAATTGAAAAATTTTGACAAAAAAAAAATGATTTTTCTATAAATATATTGTTAGAGTTTTTTCAATGCATGCATCCTCGGATTTTTCACTATGTGGTCTTCGTTCAGGGGGGGAAAAACCTCAGACTAGAGGTTCTAGAGGATAAACTACAATCTGTCCCAGGTAGTTGCCATGATATTGCTGTCAGGTCACACACATTTAAAAAACTTCATTCATAACAGATATGAGTGTAGAAAAATATGTCTTCATATGACAGTAAATGACAGTATAAGAAATGTATACATCATGATGTGAAGAACAGTTTGCTGACGCATCATCTTCCAGGACGCTGTGTCACCCATTAATTGCACTTATTCAGCAGTTTTGACTTCAGCGTCAACATAACAGTTCACCTCCTTCACTTTGTATGCAGCAAGGAGGTGGAGGTGGAGTTGGAGGTCCATCCCATTCGGCTTCTCCTCCCGCTGTCATTATTGCTCGGCTGCCTCCCTCGCAGAGGCAGTCAGGTTGACGGAGGGAGTGTCCAGTCTCAGTCTCTGGCTTTTTTACGCACGGCGGTGTGGTTCCGCTACCGCCTCAGTAGCGATCGAACCAGGTGGTGAAGTCCAACAACTCCTGCTCCTCGGAGCTCAGTGGCTCGTAACCGCCTTCATCCGACGAGTACGCGGAGTGAGGCGACTCCGGGTCCGCTGAGTAGGTGTTGGAAAGCGTGGGTGACGGCAAGCCGCACTGGAACGCAGCCGACACGGCGTCGTGCTCGTCTAAAAGCTGCTGCAAAGCTCTTATGTACTCCACCGCGGAGCGCAGCGTCTCCACTTTGCTCATCTTCTTGTTGGCTGCCCCGTTGGGAACATGCTGGCGCAAAGTCTGGAAGCCCATGTTGACTTGCTTGACCCGGTTCCTCTCGCGTTCGTTCCGCCGCGCCACAGCCACGGGCTGCTGCTGAGGGATGGAGTAGCCCAGGCCGGTGAAGCTGAGGCGCCGCTTGCAGCGCAGCAGCTCCGGGGAGTTGGATCGCTGTCTTTTCAGCACTTTGTTCCGGTTCTGATGGGCCGCTACCGCCGATGCTGCTGATGCTGCCCCGCTGTTAGCGTGTCCGGCCGGGAGCGTGCAGTCCTGCGCGCTCAAGCCTGCGCGTCTCTCGGTGAGCGCAAAAGTAAAAGCGGTGTGCGTCGTGGTGATGGTCGCCATGTCCAGTGACAACTCCTGTGATGGATATGCAAGTGATGCTTGGCGTGGGAAGGGGTAGACGGGGTGGGGGGAAAGGCCCGTGTGTCCAACGTGGTCTCTCTTGACTGGCGATGTGAGCCAAACGTTGGCAGTACTCCTCTTTTTCAACACGCGCCCCGACGCGCACCCCCCTCCCACGCACGCTCCGTGGCAATGCCCCGCCCCCGCTGTGTGATTCCTCCGCGGGCCAGGCGCGTGGCTCCGGGGAGCTCAATAAACAATCTGAGCTTTCAGTGCGCGCCGAGCACGCGTTGGTCTCATTTGCATGCCAATGTCTCCCAACTTGAAGGCCCATTGGTCCATTCAAACCATGCGAGAAGAAAGCAAGAGAGGAGGAGACATAGAAAAGACTCCGTGGAAAAAGAAAAAAAAAGTGCATGGTTGGAGTCTTTGAAATGCCTTTTGAATTTTGACAATGTACCCCTGGCAAGTCTTCAAATTATAAGTCTTCTTTCTCCTGCAGTTCTTTGCAACCACAAATACCAAGACGCTGTGTGCTGTAACCAGGCTGCACACCAATACAAGCTAAGCGTGTCTCTGTGCGCAGTAATTGGCCGGCGTGCGGAGAGGACGTGCATTAATGTCATGCAGCTTCGTGGGCACTTTATTCCACTTGGAATGCAAAACATAGTTCACATCCCGAATCTACCTGCAGTTGCACGGAAACATTTCAGCACCGTCTCAAGTGGACAGTGGGCTCGGCGAATTTTTTATTATGTGCTTTTACAAAATTCTTGTTTTTTTTAAGTGGGAGAAACACAATAAGTGGAATCCGATGGGGCCCAAAATAAACAGTACTGCACATAGGATACAGAACATAAGACTTTGGCGCCCTCTGGTGGTGAAAAGAAGTCATGACTGCACAAAAAATACTTGAATGTAGCCCAAAGGTTTATAGCTGAATTCTATTTATTATTATACATAACATAATATATATTACGTATAACATAAGACTATGAATTTTCATACCTATGGACAATTTGGAGGAATAAGCAGCATAGAAGATGGATCGGAGCAGGAGGGGATAGAAAAGAAAAAAAAAAGAAAACATTCATTCATTCATTTTCTACTGCTTTTCCTCACGAGGGTCACGGGGGTGCTGGAGCCTATCCCAGCTGTCTTCGGGCGTGAGGCGGGGTACACCCTGGACTGGTGGCCAGCCAATCACAGGGCACATATAATAGACAAACAACCATTCACACTCACATTCATACCTATGGACAATTTGGAGTCGCTAATTAACCTAGCATGTTTTTGGAATGTGGGAGGAAACCGGAGTACCCGGAGAAGAAAACCCACGCATGCACGGGGAGAACATGCAAACTCCACACAGAGATGCCCGAGGGTGGAATTGAACCCTAGTCTCCTAGCTGTGAGGTCTGCGCGCTAACCACTCAACCGCCATGCCGCCTATTAATGTATTATATAGGATATAATTTATTTTAGTAGTCTATTTTATGAAAGTATTTCTATTTTTTAAACAATTTGGTATCTCAAAAAATTTTGGAAAAATTGCCAAAAAAGTTCAGGGCATTTTTCAATTATATTTTATTGGGATGCAGCACCATTTTTTAACATTCACTTGTCAGATTGTGGAGTATAAAACTGCTGAATTTTTGTGCATTCTGTCACCCAAAGTCCAAAAGGTCATATCACAATTTTTGCAACGCTACCATGTATCACCTGCAGGGGGCGCCAAAGGATAAACCACTGAAATAAATGTCATCTGCCCTTGTTAAACTCTTGTTTGTGGTGGTCAATGGGATTACAAACATGACAGTCTAATCAGTGTAAAATGTAAAATGGAGAAAAAGGCAAGTCCGGGAGTGTGAAAGTGCAGCATGGTCCAGCATGTAGCTCACTTATAATTGGCCCCCAGCACATGGTGAATAAAAATAAACATGGCCGACATCAGAACATTACAAGGTAGGCCAAATGTACTGTTTTACAAGAAAAAAATACCACAGCAAACAGAAAAGCACATTACTTACTTTACTAACAGACAAAAAACGTCTTTGCAAGCTTTGATACGACAAACCATGACTGACAAGTTTTACTCCTGTTTTTCAAGAATTAATCTGAACATGCGCCGCAACACGGACTAGTCCATTGCATAAGGGAGGGGGCAGCTGTCACAACGATCATGACAAATTCCGCATGTAATTTTAAACACATGATTTAAGCTTAAGGGCTGCATGGCGGACGAGTGGTTAGCGCAGGCCACACAGCTAGGAGACCCGAGTTCAATTCCACCCTCGGCCATCTCTGTGTGGAGTTTGCACGGTCTTCCCGTGCATGCGTGGGTTTTCCTCCCACATTCCAAAAACATGCTAGGTTAATTAGCGACTCCAAATTGTCCATAGGTATGAATGTGAGTGTGAATGGTTGTTTGTCTATATGTGCCCTGTGATTGGCTGGCCACCAGTCAATCACAGGTGGTAGAAAATGAATGAATGAATGATTTAAGCCTAAAACAGTAATATGTCATTTCAATGATTCTTTGTTGACATGCAATTTTTTTTTTTGGGGGGGGGGGGGGGTGTCTGGGAGGAACAAGAGGAGATAGAAAACCCATACGAGAACAGTGAGAACATGCAAATTTAACACAGAGACGTCTCAGGGGAGATTCAAACCCGAAGCCACCTGGTTGTGAGTCAAACTTAACATTTAAACTTAACATTTAAAAGTGACCATTTGTGATGTTAGTGTTGGGATACTTCAAACAAATGATTGCAAGCTCAACAGGGAGCATCTATGTAAGGTTCTAATAGGCAGGAATAGGGAAGTGTTCCAATCAAGGCTGCTTCACTTCTGTATTACTGACATCTCCATTGCATGTGAGAGACAGAAGAGAAGGACCTCTGCTATGGTTTGTTGGATGAACTGGCATGCACATTTAAACACAAAAATACACAATTGACTGGCACACCAGTCCAGGGTGTCAGCTGGGATAGGCTCCAGCATAACCCCCGCCACCCTAGTCGGGATAAGAATTCGGGCAATCGGGCATAAAAATTGAATGAATGGATGATTGAGGATGGAAAATGGACATATAGATCGCCCACGCTACTAGCGCTATAAACGTCAATAGAAGCTAAATTATGTGATGTAGTGCTTTTGTGCAAGCACTGTGGTCTCTCACACTGTCAGTTATTAATACACACTTAAATATGTACACTAGAGTAGCACAACACACCTGCACTGATGCCAAAAGTCCCCTTATTGACACATTCATCACAAGCATTTAAGTAGTTTCACTGGATGTTATTTTGGTGAGCGTTAAAGGTCAGACAGATATCATGGGCAGCATTGGATATTGCTACTTTTATGGTATCCATACTTAGTCCAAAGATGTCTGCAAGCTCCGAGTTCTTGCTTATATTATTTGCTTTGTGCATCAAGAGATTATGAGTGTGAATATTTGACAGAAAAATGACACAGAAACCCAATTTTTGCCAATATTTTGACTTTGAAAGGCAACGGTAATGGTAATGGTAATGGTTTGATTTCATTTGAACATGCATCAGATTACAATTGAATGCATCACATAATCAGTTCCCAGTTCCACATGTCCAAAAGGAGTAGGAAGAAGCAAAGCTTATTAAATCCTACCCCTCCATCTGGTACTTTTACAATCAGTAACTGTTATATTTGTTCACTTCCTGCTTTCCATAATACAGTTTAAGTTTTTTTTTTTAATGTTGTTATTTTTTGTCCCGTACCGAAGTACAAGGTGATATGACCATACAATGACATAATGGGTACCATTGTTTTTTAATTTTTATTATTCTTTAATTAATTAATTTATTTTTTATTTTTGTACTTTTTTGTCCTGTACCAAAGTACGATTATTATATGCAAGGTATGTATGGTCATATCACCTCGTACTTCAGTACATGACAAAAATAATATAAATGAATAAATAAATAAACTTAAACTATATTAGGAAAGCAGGAAGTGAACAAATGTAACAGTTACTAATCTGATGCATGTTTAAATGTTTTTTTTGTTTTTATTTATTTATTTATTTTTAAAATAATGTACCTCGTACCGAAATAGGCTGTTGTCTTAACCTTTGGATCAGCGGATGAACAGCTGCAAGTCATGGAAAAAGAATATTAGACCAGCCTTAATGCCTGGTACAACTAAAGGTACATTTGTTTTTATTAAATATAATAACCGTGGCAAAAATAGCTCATAAAAGTATAATTTAAGAGTGAGTATCTAGCCATTTCAATGCTTTTCTTGAAAACCAAACTCACTTAAGATCTTACATCAATAGCATTGTACTACAAAAAAAAGCCCCCAAAAAACAGTGCTGGAAGTTGCTGGAAGTTACCCAGCATGCATTACTTTCGCCTTTCGGAATTGGCCTAGGAAGGAACCATCACTAATAGCAGAGGTGTACTGAATAGAGTTATTAGTATCAATATTTCAGCTTTTTGGTTTCATTATATTTGCATGAAATGCATTATGATTTCATCACTACTGTACCATACAGTGCATTGACTTGTTTATCCAGCTATCCGTCCTGATATCTCTCTTTTGACACCTGAAACTATGGTATAAAAATAGTCCTTTTACAATCGATTCCAACATATGATGCAAGAAAACAGGTTTTGTCTGAACTTTAATTATCCTCCGATACTGAAATTCCCCATTCATTCTTCCCGATACTGGAAAACACCCTCTAATGCCGCCAATTTGTACACCTGGAGGGGCCTCATTGGTGGTTTAAATCCAGCCATGACACAGCAAACACGCCCCCTTACGCAGGGAATACCACAGGAAGTGGTGTCCTCCCACTGCCGTGTCTCGTCTATAAAAATCACACCACGCTGTCAGAACGAACCAGATAAACGCCGCCTGAAAGTGTCCATCTTTTAAGAAATGCAACGGTAAGGAGAATTTTTCTCGCTCTTGTGGTTGATGGTGTTTTTATTGCTAGTTCCTGTTCATGTTTCCTGTGTCTATGCAAGTCTCTTCAAGTCTATTGACTGTTCAGTCCGAGATGAACGAGTACTGATTAAGCCGTCATGTTTCGTCTCATGTAGTCCTCCCAAGCCGCAGTTTGCCAACTGGCTCATCCATCAAGTAAACATGGGCCAGTACGAGGGATTGTGCTTCGTCGCTCAAAACATGCTCCGAATTCCCTGGAAGCACAACTCGAGAAAGGACTGCAGCGCTGCCGACACTAAACTATTTCGTGTAGGTCTCACTTCCTCTACTGAACTTGTCAACGCACGTGGTACCGACCAGGAAGAGCAGTTAGCTTATTAGCTCAGATATTGACATGAGATTTTGTCAACAGAAAATAACATTGAATCCACATTTTTGCCACGATTTTGTCTTTTAAAGGCTGGGCTGATGATCAGCCTATTTCACGTTAATGGTTGTTCGCCTACTCAAAAAATTATTTGTCACGCTTCTCGCATTTTGAAGCTCTACTTTAAAAGCCAAGAGTCAAAATGTCAATTCTTGTCATTTTGTGATCAGGAGTGAGCCATATTTACACTCTTACTCGCACATAGTGTTTTATGCTAATGTGTAATACCCGCAAGGCATGCTGGGTAACTTCCCAGCATGCCCTGCGGGTTACTACTTATTGTTTTGCATGCATTTTCTGTTTATTTACACTCTTACTCGCACATAGTGTTTTATGCTAATGTGTAATACCCGCAAGGCATGCTGGGTAACTTCCCAGCATGCCTTGCGGGTTACTACTTATTGTTTTGCATGCATTTTCTGTTTAAAAATAATAATACCCATCCCTACCAATTCTGAGGAAACTTTTTACATAATTCCAAAGAATCCCAGTAGCATATTTTAGAAGAATGTAATATTTGCGCCGATGCATTTCAACCTGACGTCTTAATGGTTATGATTGACAGGAATGGGCAGTGGTCAGTGGTAAAATCAAGGACTTCCCGAATAATAAGGCCAGATGGAAAACCAACTTCCGCTGTAACCTCCACAACCTTGAGTGTTTCAAACTGATTCAAGATAACTCCAAGTCTGATAATCCACATAAAATCTATGAGATTATTAACACTAAGGGTAATGCACTTTCTATTTATATCATATTCTGTCAATGCAAATATTTGACATTCACGTTTGTTTATTTTAAATTTGCAGCGAACCAAGAAAGTATACCAACTCATGACCAAATGGAGGACCTCTACAGGGCCCCCCCAGAGGTCCTTTTACAATAAAACTGCTTCCAAATTGATTATATTAAAATAGATGTCTGTGCTAATGATGGATTCTGTGTTTCTCTCTAAAAACAGCAAGAATTTGCCAATAATTCCATGGTTGTAGAGCTTGGTACAGGTACTGCATAATCACATATGGATGAGTATAAAATATAACAAATATGATCATTCTTAAATTGTTCTTAACTGCATTTATGTCTCTGATGCATGCCAACAGAATATGTCCAACAACATCCAACTGAGCAGGGAATCGTTTCCGTTGCTGCAATAGCCGAGCAACCCACACATATTTTACCAAGTGAGCATTTCCTTCCTTTTTGTCAAGATTTTGTCATTGAAGAGTTCTAGCCAAGCCCAGTCAGGATACAGTTTCTTCAGTACATCATCATGTTTCTAAGCTTGCCATATTTCATGTTTCTTTGGTTGCTTTTCCAGTATTTCCAGATCGGCATCAGTTTCTGAGTATCGACCTGGAGGTGTCCATCCACTACAGAAACAAACAAATGCTAAAGATCCGCGTGAACACAGCTAGTCTCCAACTCCACCACCTCCACCAGGCACCCGTCGACTACTTTCCACTCCGTTTTCCCACCACCGAGGGCCTCAAAGACCACAAACAGGTAATGAATTAAAACCGTGCAGAAAACACTTATAAAAAATGTACACTACCGCTCAAAAGTTTGGGATCACTTGCAAATTTCTTCATTTTCCAAAGAAAAACAAATTTTCATGCATTTTACAAACAATTATAATTAATCAGATGATTTTCAAAGAACAATCTACATTTTTGTAGAGGCCTACTATCAACAAGTTAATCATTTTATAAGGCTATTATGACTAGAAAACACATCTAAAGATCTAAATTCAAACTAAAATCTCTTACCATGCTGTTAACTACTGCCTTCAGAGAGCAGCACAAACTGGGTCTAACAAGGACAGAAAAACGCTGCACCACTGTGCAAGAAGACAAATATCTGTGTAGTTTAAGACAAAGACGCCTCACAGGTCGCACTAAATAGTAGCCGTCAAACACCAGTGTCAGTATCAACAGTGAAGCGGCGACTTCAGGACTTCAGACTTCATGGCAGGATTGCCAAGAAAAAAACAGCTCAGACTGGCCCAAAAAAAATGTCCAAGTGATCCCAAACTTTTGAGGGCTTTACGCTGAGGGGTATAATTACTCAGTACCTGGCAACTGATATGTTGTGATACATTAACCAGCGTAGAATTATTGTACTTGTGCAAGGCATGCTGGGAGCCGACATCACTCCCTGGTCCCTGGGAGTGTTTCTAGCTTCCCTGCATCGCAAGGGATCTCAATTCAAGTCATTAAACTAGACGTTAAATGAAAACCGAGGTGGTGTATAAGTGCAAAATCCTAAATCACTTTTGGTCTAGTCTGGGTCTAGTCTTTGATCTAGTCTTCCACCAACACTAACCCTAACTCTTCCAAGCCCTAACCCCTTCTTTAGTTATTTACTTTTTCTAACCACAAGGTGTCTTCCACCAGATTCAGTACACCAACAGCATCCTGAACAGCATCCAGAGGGGTCTCCTCCTTATGGTGCTGGAGTCTGGTATTTATGCAACCAGGCAGGATACTTGTCGGGTATTTGCCAGCACTGATAACTCCAACATGGCTTTAGCAAAGCCCAGAAAATTACCCCAAAACACCATGGTGGAGCTCATCAGTTTTCCAAAGTTTTTTCACGGTGGGTGTGGATTTCACAATTTTTTTTATACATTATATGACACTATTAAATTAATTTTATGTTTATTTTTTCAGAATTGAAACAGTATCGTGAGAAAAAGGGAAGTTCTCCTAACTATACTATCACCATGTGTTTTGGGGAGACGTTCCCTGATGGAAAACCATTGGAGAAGAAGCTTATTGTTGTCCAGGTGAGGTGTGATATCACATATTGTGTATTTTTCAAATTGCCGTAAAAAAAAAAAACATCTCTCTCCCCAGGTAGTCCCACTGATCCTCCAAAACCATCATGAGATGGCCCAGACAGAAGGAGCGTCGTCCCTGAACAGCGCCAATGTCAGCCTTCAATTCTCTAACAGCTTCTCCCTTCTTGATTTCATAGCGTCTAACTACAGCCCGCCAACAACTGCGTTCAGCTCAAGTTAAGCTAAGTTTAAGCTAAACTGTTGGGATATTTGTCATTTGCAAATAAAAATAAAATGAGTAAACCTACTTGTATTTTGGATGACTTTATTCACTCTATAACCATAAATGCTGTACACAATAATAATTTAAATGTACTTTATTTACTTTAGAGCCTATCCCAGCTTATTTCACCCTATATTAAGATATTTCATTATTATGGTGAGCCATGTTTTGCGTATCATATTGTATCATGAGGTACCCTGAGATTTAACCCCAATACTTAATGCCGCCCATTTCGTATTGGTTCCATGAATTTTGTACACATTTAGTCCCAAGAGTCTCTTATCTTCAGAGCAAAGTTATTCCCAAAGACTGACTCGGACTAGGTTCAATTCCTGGCTAGGCTTTTGTCATAAACACATCCAGTGTAAAAACCAAGCCAAAACCAATCATGCAATTGACTCTGTGGCGCCCCCTTACAGGGAAAAGCTGAAAATGGGAGGAAAAATGTTGCTATTATGGGAGAAGATTTCTTAAACTGGAGGGGATTTATTTATAACCTTGGTCTTTGTAACATCTGATTCACTTTGGCCAAAGCAAAAAAAAATAATCAGTATAAGACATTACCACATTTTAGAATAGGACTACATCTATGGTAGCAGTGTGTATAAGTACTCAATAAAAAGGAAGAGAAAAGTTAATATTACTAAGATCTGTTCATGATAGTAACTTTAACTAAATAAATGAAGAGGGCCACTCTGCAAACAAAACATGTAAATGAAACGTATAAATACCTGTATTCAATACATACTGTACATACTTCTGCTGGAAAATGCTATGTTCTATTCCATATATACTGTCAATGTAAAGGTCTATAAAGGTCTAGTTCTACGTTAAAGCCAACAGTCTACATGGCAGTCGTCGGCTCCAAAAGTGTCATCTGGTTTACTTGAAATACTAAAGTAGCTCAAATCAAAAGAAAAATGCAGTTGAGAAAAATTACTTAATAATTTATTTGAAAACTCACGGCCGCAGTTTACCAGTGTTGTGTTGGATGTGACTTGTTACAATGTAGTGACAGAAAAAAAACAATGTTAACTAAATTCAAGTCATTTATGTCACAGATAGTGTTTGGACAAAGAAATATTCACGTAATTAAACCTAAATTATTTACAAGCTATGTCAAACTCTTTATTCTACGGATTTTTCTATAAAATGTTGCATAACAGTGACTTTTCATAACCTGTTTTAGTAGCAACTTTCAATCGGTCTGTGACCCAAAAGTATAGCGTTGGCCGCTGGTAAGACAAAAAGTTACACTGCATCCTCGCAGTGCAGATAATCAGTGATACTTAAAATAACTCAATAACCACCATTACGTTTCTGAGTTGTGAAACACAAAAATACTACATCCCGGCAAAATACAGAAAGACGTTTGTCTAGTGATGAAGAAAAGAAACCTAACTGCAAAAGTTGATGGGTCATCAATCAGCCGTTTTTGTGTTCTTAGCTTCGGGTTTCTTTTGTTTCCTAGCATGTTTGTATTTCTCCACATATGCTTTGACCAGATTGCCCACCTTAACCGGGTTAATCTCCCCGCTCTTGCTGTGGCACACCTAGCGGAACATACAACCACTTCAGTTCAAGTCTTAGCAATGTTATACATGTACAACTCGTCTTATTTGAACCCACCTTCTGTACAGCTTTGCGTAGAATGTCTTTGTATTCCTCCTTGTTGATGTCTCTCCTCTGGTAGAAAGGCTTGATGGCGAGTTTCACCTCTTCAACCGCTCGCTCCTGCATGTGAAGCTTCTTCAAATACTCCTGAGAGCTTGAGTGTGCAGACAGCGAAGCGGCACCATCTCTCTTGGATGAATCACCGACCGAGCCGGGTCCACTTGTGTCCTGCGACTGCCAAGGTAGATCATGTGAGGAGGAGGGGGGGAGGGAAGCGAGCTTAAACCTGGAGATTTATCAAGGTTGTAGACACTGCCTTTCTCGGCCGTAAACGACATTAAATCAACAATAATGTTATTAGTGCCTTAAGATGCATCGTTTGTGTTTGCTTTGTGGTGACCACTCTTTGCAGTGACTATACTATAATAGACTGGTTTTTACATTGCATTGAAAAAGTGGTACTATTCAGGGGTTATAGTATAGTGTAGTACCCTACCAGACAAATGTTTGGTCACATATCCTCATGATATTGAATGAGAAAGTGTATCCAAACGGTTTTCCTGGTCGTCTGCAGTATGTACTGATCATCAGTTTCATTTCATCTGAAACAACATCACTTTCAAGTTTCCATTGCAAGTTTCACGTGCCTGCAAACTGCTGCTTCATGAAGGCTGGTGTGTAACAACACTGCCACCCGCTGGTGGTTCAATTATCCTACATGGAGAATGACTCAGTCACATTAATGCGTGTTCCTGAAAAGCAGGAATTACAAGGTCTTGAGCATTGCTGGCACTCTTGGAAAGTTATGATTTTTTTGGCAGATTTTTGCCATTTAAAAAAGGAAATTATGGTTAAATTGTGTGCTTGGGGTTTGCTTACAAAATGCATAAATATGAAGTATGATTCTCAAATAGTGTTGTGGGCACGATAATGTGTTTGTTGAGCTCATCGTAAAATTCCTTCAAGGTTAGCAGATCTGTGTGTGAAAGTTTCTTTATTTATTTAGGGAAAGACAATAATTGAGAACCGCTGATTGCGTTTGAGAAACCCCTTAAATGTAAAAGCCCATACTAAATAAATCCACTGGAGTGGTGTATAAACACAAACGGGTCCCTTACCTGACTGGTGGTCTGTATAGCGGATGGGGGTCTCCGAGCTGCTTCCTGCTTCAGCTTTAATTTATACAGAGCCAGCTCTGAAAGAAGGAATGGTAAATGAAATAGAGCAGACGCATTTGAAGTACAGTCAGCACAAATTATAGTAATTTACATTTCGTACTTCAAATGGACTTTGCTGTTTGGGATCCCCACAAAAACTTGTATCTAACAAGTCAAATGCTTTCGTAAAAAATACAGGATTAGCAGATTTTAACACAAATTTACAGTCGAGATAATGAAACTTACTGCTCGCAGACTTGTCTGGTTGTGATCCATCAGGTTCTTGTATATTCCAGGTGACCCTCTTCCCTTGAATCTTAGCTTTGGCTGCCAATGGAGGCGGCACCTGTTGAACCTCAACCTTCCCTTCTTGTTTGCCGTCCTCCTGTTTGACATTAGAACCCGAGTCTTCAGTCTTCTCAACCTTCACGCAGTCCAGGTTGGGAAGATCAACGTACATGGTGGGATCCTCATCAGATTCAGAGGCTTGCTTGACGGGTGCTTTCAACCCAACTGTGTTTGCTTTGTCCGCTTTGCACTGAGACTGGTTTGGTGCATCCTGGTCCTGCTTGATGCCTGATGTGTGATGTGAGGGGACAGGAAGTTCTAACGACATGGGCTCTGCTTTTATTTTGGTAGTTTCCCAAATTGCTTCTGTTTTTATCGTTTTATGTAACTCTACGTGGACAGGTTCTTTCACGGGGGCTTCTGTCTTTAACGTTTGACATAACTCTATGTCAAACGGCTCTTCTCTGATGCCTTCGTGACAGATGATTAAAGGTGTATCTTCATTGTTGGTGTGTTTGGTGATGGGAGAATGTTCAAACATACCAATGGATGACCACACTTCTTTCTCTATGTCTTTCTTAATTGCTGCCATGTCACTTTTCTTTTTAACTTTAGTTTCAATGGTGGACTCGAACACTTCTTTTTTGACTTCAGTAACCTTTTCCTCTTTTATAGAACCGTGAGAGACACTGATCTCTTTTTTCACGTCCTTTGAGGAACTTGAGGTTTTCTGCAAACTCTTGGACAAACCCTCTGTTTTCCTTCTCTCTCTTGAACTTGATCTGGATCTGGGTCTTCGTTTGTCTTTCGATTGAGACTCCATCTTGCGATGTTGAGATGATGTGTGCTCTTTCCTTCTCTCCTTGGATCTGGATCGTGATGTTGACAGGGATTTAGAGCGCGAGCGTCCACGTCTCTGGTCCTTTGATCTACCTCTGGACCGGGATCTGGATCTAGACCGAACACGTCTGTTGTCTTTTGACGCTCTTCTTCTGTCATCTGTTCTTTCTTTGCTGTTTCCTGTAGGGTGCTGCCTCCTTGAACGCTCTCTGCTGCTGGAGCTGGAACCAGACCTTCAAAAAAAAAATTAATGATCAAAGTAAAATTAGTCATCTGAAAATTAAAATGTTTCTAATGGGAGCTTATTTTTGTCACTTTACCTGGACTCCTGTTTTGGCTTTTTTTGAGATCTCACAGGAGAACTGGACAGAGAACTTTCTGATAAAGAGCGTGCCCTCTTCTCTTGGGACCGTGACCACCTAGAAGAACTTTCTACGTCCATTTTCTTGCTCTGGTCTCCCTGGCGAGACACATGACGGTCTTTCGTCTTGTCTCTGTCTGACTCTGAAGTGCTTGAACTACAGGGTTGCTGCTTAGATGGAAGTGTGTTGGAGTTGTGCTTTTCATGGCTCAAATCTCTTGGTGGAGACCCGGACTCACATTTGATTTCCTCCTTTAGTTTCCTCTTAATGGAATATGAGCCACAGCCTGAAAAATCCACGTTTTTCTGTCCGCTTTCCTCTTCTCTCTTTATATGGTCCAGACTATGAGGAACCGGTAAAAAGATGGTGTCCGGTGTCTCCCAACTTAAACCATCTTTCACACTGGTTGTGTCTTCACCCGAATCAGAAAGCCCTGGTTCTCTTTTTACCTTGATGCCGCTCAGTGCTGTTCCATTGTCGGTCTTTGTGTCGGCCCACACAGATTCCTTTTTCACTTTCAAAACTCCTGAACTCGCCACCTGTGGTGACGTCTGTAAATTAGGAATCCTTGACTCTTCCTGTGAGATCGCATTCTCCTGCGTTTCGACTTTTACTCGAACAAGCTTCTTACTTTGCGCTACATCTCGAATGAACGCTGGACCGGAAACTGCATTTAATTGGTTGGAGCAGCTGCCAGAGCTCTCACCTTCATTGTCCGAGGTGCTAGAGTCCGAATTAGTGGGATTAAAAGGGTCATATATATTATTTAACTCTTCTTTTTTACTGACAGCCGTGGGTGACGCCAACAGCATTTGCTTATCTCTTTTTCTCATCTCAGTCTTTTCTCTTTCGTCATTCTTGGTGCTGCTTCCACTTGCAGATGATAATGGGAGGTTGAGCCGCCTTGAATGCCACGAGTTACCACTGGAGTTAATGCGGAAGCTAATGGTAGATGAAGATGAGGATACTGATGAATTCCCCAGTTGAGAGTCAGCGGAGGAGGAAAAAGAAAATGAGTTGGAAAAGGTTTGTGACGATCCAGCTCTTTGCCTTTGAGGCTGGCGGTCATTGTTGCTGTTCTGTGGGACAACCTGTTCCTTCCTGTTCTTGTCTCCTGCAAAGCTGATCAAGGCCGTCTCGGGTAGGCCGGAAGTATTATTCCTGGTAGGAGAATTACGGTTGCCTTTATTAGTGGATATTACACCATTTTTTGCTACACCGTTGCTTTCTCGTTTTATTTTTGGTATCTTTGGAAGGATGGACACATCCACCCACATTGGCTTTACAGGCGTTTTTGTAGGTTGGGATTTTAGAGATGGTGTTTTGTTTTTGGGGGCATGGTCAGGGTTCCTGGAGGCCCCATTGACACTAAAAGATGGAGAGGGTCTGTTTGTAAGAGGTTGCTGCAAACGCAAATGACCTCTCGGAGGCAAATCATGATGTTGACCGGGTTGGATATGGTTGACAGCCGAGGGTATCCAAGAAGAACTCTGGGAGAAAGGCCTGGTCGAAGTGCTATGGGAGGATCCTGGCAGATCACTGTTGTGGTGATTGGAAAAAGGTTCTCCAAGGCTGGGTGCGGTCACTGCCTGGATTTGAGCACTGGATTCCTCTCTGCTACTGCTTCTTCTTAAACCTGGCTTCAATGCAGACAAACTTGCTGTAACAGAAGTAGAAGCACAAAACACATGTGGATCCAGAGATTTGCATTTCCTCTCATTTTCACAACAATAAATGGCAAAGGTCTTCTCTAACCACCCTGTTTCTGTCTCTATCATAAACACCTAAAATAAAATTAATTAATGTGACACAATGTGATTGCATTTTAATATAGAAAATTGCAAAAATCCTTACTTGATTCTGTGGCTTTAAGAGAGCCATCACGATTGATGACAACACCCGAGCTGTCCATCAAGAGCAGGCTTTGCCCCGACAGGATGCTACCCAACAGGTCAGGCACTGGTGCTGCCTCCACAACACCTCCAGTTTGGGGAATGTCCACACCGAGTCTGGGGTAATACAAAAGTATTTGCTCGCATTGGTTTCACTGTGTTCTCTTGGTTATATGTGATTCTACTATTTTACTATATTTTCTGTCAAGGCGTTTCATGCATACTCATACTATTCATGGTTTGTATAGTCATATGCTTAACCCTTAGCTGCATGAGTGACTGGACCCTACACTCTTCCATAAGTGGGTCAAAAATGACCCATACTAGAATCAATATGTTTTTATGCCAATTATATTATAAATATTTAGGAGTTGATAAGTTGATAAGAATCAAAAGGTTCCTATTGAAATCCATAGAAAATGCGTGCAGGTCATTTTTGACCCACTTATGGAAAGTAACACAAAAACAAAAAATTCTTAAAATGTATAAAAGATAAGTTAAAAATGTGAATGGCATGATATCAATAACGTGTTTTTTGAGGAATACCTGGAATATGAAATGATACAAAATTTTCATTATGAAGATATTTCAAGAAAACAACCTGACCGGGTCATTTTTGACTCACTTATGGAAGGTTGGGGTAGTAACACAAAAACAAAAAAATCTTAAAAGGTACAAGAGGTAAGTTTACAATGTGAATGGCATGATATCAAAAACATGTTTTTGAGGAATATCTGGAATATGAAATGATAAAACATTTTCATTATGAAGATATTTCAAGAAAACAACCTGACCGGGTCATTTTTGACCCACATATGGAAGGTTGGGGTAGTAACACAAAACAAAAAATTCTTAAAATGTATAAAAGGTAAGTTAAAAATGTGAATGGCATGATATCAAAAACATGTTTGTTGAGGAATACCTGAAATATGAAATGATAAAAAAATTTCATTACAAAGATATTTCAAGAAAACAACCTGACCGGGTCATTTTTGACCCACTTATGGAAGGTTGGGGTAGTAACACAAAAACAAAAAATTCTTAAAATGTATAAAAGGTAAGTTAAAAATGTGAATGGCATGATATCAAAAACATGTTTTTTGAGGAATACCTGAAATATGAAATGATGAAAAAAATTCATTACAAAGATATTTCAAGACAACAACCTGACCGGGTCATTTTTGACCCACTTATGCATCTAAGGGTTAATGAGCCCAAGCTGGTTAATTATATTCAAACATATTGAAAACCCAAATCCTGCACATGAGAATGACATTTCACCTTGAAAGGCTCGCAACAACAGGTCGAGCAACAGGCTGGTGGGAGCGAAAGGCAGAATGAGAGATCCCTCGTCTCTTGGCCTGCAACAGCGATGTAACGCTTTCTTCATGTTCATCCTCGTCACTGCTCAAAATGAAATCGATTAATTATTAAAATGGTGTCTAATCACATTATAATGTACAGGTAATCATACCAATCTATGAACGGGTCCAAGTCAAAAGGATCACCGTGGATGGAAAGGGATGCAGCTCCTATGTCAGCTCGCATGCTGCTTAGCGTGTGCTCTGAAGGTCGACACACTGTAGGAAGTGAACAGTTCTTGTCCTTTGACATCCCGAGACTATTGGCAATGCGGCTTTTCCCCACCTATTTATAAAGAATAAAAACAGAACTGTATTTTGACGTTGCACAGTAGAAAATCAACAGGAGCTTCAAAATGTAAAAAGAAGAAACGGCAGTGAGACACAAACAAAATTGTCAAAAACTGGGACAGATGGATGAATGAATAAATGAATGTTATTTTTCATGGCAGAAATATCAACCATATTTCATATAATATAATCAACCATATAATCAAATTTTAAAATTTGACAGTTAAAGTCTTACCAGAGTTTTTTTGGATTTAGTCTTCCTCACTTTTCGTCTCCTCCTGACTTTTGAATGACCTTTTTTACCCTTTGCAGAGGACGTCTTCTTTTTGCGTGTTCCTGTTGAGTAAATCACAAAAATCTCGTATATGTTTGACCATAAAAGTGCATATGTTACTTTTCTCCGGTATAGTTGCATTACCAGTCTTGCGCCTGCGTCTGGATGGAGCGCGAGGTGTGAGGTCCCTTACATATACAGCTGTGTTCAGCCCAGCTACCACTGCATTAATAGTATCATCCAGCCAAGTAGACTGCATCAGGTATGTGGGCGCAAGCTAGTTAGAAAACATATGAATCACTATCACTTTATTTCAGTAATATTTTATGCACATGCGTAGTTACTTTGCCTGTTTTCATTCACAAATCTGTGTTAGTTTTGGAAAAACTCCTATAAACTAAATAATACACACTGGTCTAGACATTCACAGATGGAGTAAAGCAAATCGAAAGAAGCATCACGCCATCATGCCAAACCTGCGGTGTGCGTGCCTGTGTAATGCGATGTCGATTCACATTGGCCCGAACCCGCTCACTGTGCTGAGTGCGGGCGATAGCTCTTGTAGGACCGGCAGCTCGGGACTGGTTTTGACTGGTGGTTGGATGGGCCGTCGAAGGGAGGCTGAGGGTCCCATTCGCTTGTTCTACAGACGCCCCAATAATTGAACATGTAAGCCAAGGCACATTTCACATATTAAGTAGGATTACTGGCAAAGACACACATAAAGGTAAAAATGCTCAAGCATGTTTTAGTCACAGAAAATAAAATAATATCAAAATTTACCAGAGTTATTGTTGTTGGCAACACATTCAGGACAGAACCATTCCTCAACAGGAACAGTGTCCAGAGGTGGTGTGAGACATTCCATATGGTATCTGTCAAAAAGAGAAGGCGATGTTTGCTAACAATTCAACTTCGACTGAAATATTTTGCAAACAATAGAACACGACATAAGCCATACATGAACCGTTAGTCTCACCCAGCGTCGCAGCCATCACAGAGCAGAAGACGGTCCTCTCGATCGCTGCCTTGACACACCTCGCAATTGGTCTGATCCAAGTCCAAGTCTACGATTACCTCCTCGTTTCCCTTCACGGGTTTTTGTACGGTAATCTGTATGGAGCAGCGAGTCGTCAAAAATAGAGATACATTCATAATAACAGATAATAACGCACTTACCATTTTCTGCACTTTGCCACCATAACATTTTCTGAGGTATATGCTACTGAATACAATACGGTCCACTGGGCAGGAGTTAGCATTCTAAATAAAAGGGAGAAAAACAAAAACATGACAATTGAGTTGCTATACTTTTTCCAGCAGGGAGCTGCTCTAACAAGTAAGTTGTCTAACTCCATGTTTAAGTGTTTTTTGTCTCTCTACTAGTGATGGTTTTGAGTCAGTCAGTTGTCATGAAGAGCATGCACAAAAAAAGGGCAGAACCAGGGAAGTTTAAACAACCAAACATTTGAAGCAGTGTTACACCAGAAACGCCCCAAGATGACATAAATGATGACCAGCCACATTTTAAAAACCTCTACACACGGTAATTATAAATACCACATCAGCCCAAAGAGAAATGCTTTACCTTTGCCCAAGCAAGGATGCAGTCGAGACAGAAATAGTGCTGACAGTTCTCTGGTGTTGCCACAGGTTGACTGCTGAAGGAGTTCAAGCAGATGGGACATTTATCTGCGTCCTCGTCGGAGCTCATGGCTGCAATGGCTGCAGATGTCTCGCCTAAAACGCCATCATGTGCTTCCGCATCTTCTTCCTCATCCTCAACTAAGGAAAGTGGAGACAAACAGACAACATGGGTATTTGATTTGATTTCAGAATAAGAATCAATTTTATTGGCATTATACACATATACAATCAGATTTAAAGCACCTCCTTCTCTGTGCGGACAAGTATTGAAATATGAGAAATATATACACATTTATAGCAAAAAGTAGAATAAAATATCAGTTCAGAAAGATAAGAATGAGGTGATCGCACTGCGTTTTATATAGTCAACGGCAGTGCACATAGGCAACCATATCAAGGTTAAACAGTATATAATTACATTAACATGACTATTACCATCTTCCTCTTCGTTTCCTTCTCCTCCGCCTTCATCACCATCATCTTCTTCCTCTTCCTCATCACTGTCAGAGTCATCCGAGTCATCTAAAAGGACAAGTGTATACATTTATATTATGCATTAAACATGAACTCATTCAATGCCAAATACGTAGTTTTAAGTTTTTATGAACCTCAATGCCCAATCCCAACAACATATGTATCAGTCTTGTTTGCACGGCAGGCTAAAGGAGGTGATGATGGAACTCCTCACCTATGGATTAGGCTTAAGAGCAATTTTAACACCATAAAACACCCCCAAAGTAGCAGAAGTACATAATGAAAAGGAGAAACCCACCTGACAGGAAGAGGCAGTCTGTTACATTGTACATTGCATACCACACAAAAAAGGTGTTGGTAAACATACAGCCTAATCTTTCATTTGGTAGTTTCCATTTTTATATATCCATGTGTGAAAGATCAAGCAAAACTGTCTAAGTTGTCTTTTGAAAAATGTCTGTGATTGACTGTAAATGACTTAAAGATGATTGTGTACTATTGGACACATATACTCACTTGTAAAATGTTGTATTTCAGTGCTTTTGTGCAGAATCAACAGCGTAAACACTACCTGAAATATCCCATGATGCAACAGCTCTTTTGCTGTGGACCCTGCGGTTTATCAGCTCATCCGGGCTGTCGTCGTCATCCATGACTGGCCATTAACAGAGACGTTACCCCAAAACTTGTATTCAAAATTCCCGAGTAGCTGAAAATCAGATATTTAAAAAGTCAATATTTCAGTAAAAAAAACAGTAAGTGCTAAAAACATGTTGCTTGTAAACTACTCACTGTTTGAGGTGGTCAAAGAAATCTTAGGAAGAAGATGATTTCCATACTTGTACCTGAGTCAGACAACAAAGTGACAGTAAGACATATAAATATAAATACAATGAACAATATCAGACCATAATAAAACTTTATGGCATCATGAGATCCAAAGTAAAGAGTGAACATTAAGGTTATGTAATGACGCATGCTGGAATCAACCGATTGAAGAAACGAGAGCTATGTAAACAAAAACAGAAAACATCAAACACTGCTTTTACTCGTGTTGCATGCAATATATTCAGTTTATACACACATTTATTCCCATTAGACGTCTCCAATTACAGAATTTGAACACTTAAAATATAGGGTTGTTTTTGTTTAAAAACGGCCACTTGCTGTCGTAAAGAGCCTTGCTGTTAGCTAGCTACCTTCAGAATAGCTAAGCTAAATTTAGCATTGACCGTCAACTAAATGCTCGGTTGGAGTTGTTTTCTTTACGTTCAGAGCAGGAAATACTTGCTGATGCATTGCTCATTCAGGACAATGTCACAGATGAGCATATAAAGGCTATATACCTACCCTGTGCGGCAATGAAGTGGAAGCCATGCTAAGAGCGAATTGTGGCTTCATGGGTGTTGTTGAGTGACACTGCCGGCTGGCTCGACGGAAATTGCCGAATTCACACGAACGACTGTGGCGCTTAAAGGGACAGTAGCTATAATAGGAGTGAATTGTGGAGGTACGTTCAATTAATTAGGTAATTGTGGGCAATATTATTAACCCTTTCACGCATGACGGTCACTGCAGTGGACAGCTATTAAAAGGTCATTTTCAATTATGAAAATAGGTTTTGATGGCATTGTTGCTTATAAGCCTCTAGAGTGGACGCCTGAGAATCCACTCAACACTGCTTTGTGTGGTCAACCATTGTAACTGCAGAATAATTGTGTCAACATTGAAGATGGCTGCCAGAAATTAAAACATGCCTAGCACCTGTGGGATTTCTGCTCAATCCTTCTAGAGTAGGAGACTCCTGCAGGTAAAAAAAATATTTCTACATCAAGTAACACCTAATAATCACCATAGTTGTGAAAATTTCAATGTATTGATTTTAGATTGGGAGGAAATTGCAATTTTTCAGATGTCCACCAAAGTGGACTGCATGCAATTACATGCAATTACTGAACAGTATATCACTCTTGACAATGTTTTATCTGAAGTAGTTTTCCCTTGTATAAATCAACATTTTATGCTATTAGATTGTAAGCTGTATTGTATATATCAATATGTATGTTTTGTGCATTATTCATGATGAGTAACAGGTACTTTTCCAGCAAATTTGCTCACTGCTGTGGATCCTGAGGAGTTTCAAGCCATAGATGAGATGATCATGCTCTTCAAAGGCAAATTGTCTATCAAGCAATACATCCCCAAAAAAACAAAACCCTGGGGTGTGAAAATTTTGGCAAGATCAGGGGCTTCAGGATACATGTACCACTTTGAAGTGTACAGGGGTGCAGCCAGCACAGGTGCAGTCAACGAATTGGGAATGGCTGCAGACGTCATCTTGCGCCTCTGTGATGACATCCAATTCAAGAACCACAAGGTGTTTTTTGATAGCTACTTTCGTGGCATTCCACTAATTACTGTCTTGAAGGAACAGGGCATCTATGTCACTGGCACATGCCGGGTCAACAGGCTTCAGGGGGCACAAACAAAACTCAGGAGTGCAACAGAACTCAAAGAAGGAGGAAGAGGAGCTATCTCTGTTGTCACCAATGGTGAAGATCTCACTGTCAAACTTGGTCTCTTCCTGTCTTGGCAAGCACCTGACGGATGTTGCACAGAGATGGTCCAAGAAAGATAAGAAGATCATCACCATGGACAGGGCATTTGCAGTGAAGGTCAACAACGATTATATGGGAGTGTTTGACCTGATGGACCAAATGGTGGCAATGTATCCTCACAGATGCAAGACCAAACACTGGTACATCAGAATGTTCTTCCACTTCCTCGATGTAACCGTTGTGAATGCCTGGCATCTCCTCAGATTCTCTGGATTGGACTAGGGTGGTCTTCTGCCTTTCAAGGCATCTGTGGCGCATTCATTGATAAATGCAGGCACTGTCCGCAAAAGGGGGAGACCAAGTGACACTTCCCCACCTCCTATTCCTGTAAAGCGCAAACCTGCATCCAAGGTACCCGGGGAGGTCAGGCCTGGTCCTGGAAACCTCTTGCCCCAGCTGAACAACATAAAAAATGCCCAAAGATCCCAAGACCCTGCGTGCACACGAAAAACAAAGTGCAGCTGCATGTGTTGCAATGTGGCTGTGTGCCCTGGGTGCATGGCAATTTTTCACACAAGACGGTGATCTAGTACTGTATCTCAGTACTGATCGACTACATAAGTACATAAGCATAAGCATGCAGCGTTGTAGCAGGGTTGTACCACCTCATCTGTGGCCTATCCCTAACCTTGTGAGGTTGTCAGTTGATGCACTATAGTTTGTGTAGTTTGTCAGTTGAAGCTCTGCAGTTTGATGAGTTTTGTCAATTGAAGCACTGCTGTTTGTCTCGTTTTGTCAAAATTCACAAACGCATGCTGTCCACCTATGTGGACATATTCATAACTTCTTGAAAATTTGGTGTATAAAAACAGAACCAAATCAGTTCTTATTTTTATGTCTAAAGACACATAAAAACACTTAGTAACATTTTTTTAACTCAGTTTATCATGGGTCATGCATGAAAGGGTTAAATTAAACTTCACTTATGTTAGTAGTTCTTAATATAGTAATAATCATACAATATCATTATTGTATTCTCTTCGATTTCATTTTCAAAATGTACTGTTTTACATAGTTATTTACATGCATTTCTTAACAAGAAACATGTTTTGTTCTACACATACATTTAGTTGTTTCAGTATGTTACTTATCAAATAAATATCTTTTTGAGAGGGGGGAAGTCAAATGATCTGAATAAAAGCCAATAGTAATTTTTGCTTTTATGTGTATCTAACAAAAGGGAATACATGAATAAGTATACTATTTTCTTGATATTGTTACCATGCCGTCTATTGGACATGGAACACATCAATATTTGCAGTATCGCCCACACGTGGCTGAGAAACTAGGACAGTGTAATCTCTGTCGCCATCTTGTGGAGATCAGATGTCAGACCAACTATACTGTTACATAACGCAGTCCAAATCCCGATTTACAATATACGGCATGGGGTTATGTGTATCCTGGATGCCAATAATCCCCCGGGTATCTATCACCAAAATCTGTCCAGAAGCAATGGTTCAGGTCTCACACAGTATGTAGTCAACAAGAACACAACGTTATGTTGTGGAGTGTAGAATGTATAACTTAAATGTATAAATGTATGTTTTCATTATCACTGTAAAATTAATGCAATAGTAAAATTTAACGCCTGTGTTAAAATGCATTTTTCAGGTGAAGCCCACTTATAAAATGACGTCAGTATTTAATGAAGGGGTCTTCTTCCATGAGATCGTCATGCAGCATCCTTGTACGTGCACAGCCTCTCTCTGCTCATGGCAACGTTGTACACAAGCGAGTAGGGTTCAACCACTTCGCACTGTAAGCGCAGGGGTGTCAGTTATTAAAGAAGGCTCAAATATAGATATTACGCAAGGAATGACGGCTAAAAAATAATACAACGTTTATGTCAATACAAAGATACTCTTATGAATTAATATTCATGATGAATAATTGTCTTAATAGAAAAGTGGTTAAAATAGTAATGGTTTATTCCTAATGTAAGACGTGCGAAAATGAACGCGCCGCACCCCAGCTAGAACTCAAACGTAAATGTGACTGCTAGTTGCATAAGAGCCACCCTACATAGGATTCTATTTGCTGATAATGTGCAATAGGCGGGGCGTTATTGGTTTACAGGCACGCTCATTGGCTAAAACAGGTGGCAGTTTGATTTCGTATTTGCATAACCATGCCAGGTTGTCGTTGCACGGGAGTGGGCTGGGTGGAGAGGTAGTGCAAGTGAACTTCGGCGGTGTTGGATTTACTATAATCTGTAAAGGCGCCCAAGTTTGTTTTTTTAATGCGCTGTGATTTTTTTTTAATGAGAGAAAAAATAACTAATGTGTCAGAGACGCGATATGTTTGTAGAGAGGAAACTCCGCGTTTAGTGGGTTTAGATATTCCATAGGAAAAACTTGGGACTGGTAAGTAGAGCGCACCTTTCTTTATTCAAGACATATCATTGATAAATACACTAAATTCCACTTTTAATGAAATGTGCTTGTCTTTAAACTGCCTGCAGGTCTGAGAAGGTGTTAAAAATATGTACAATTCAGTATAAAATATATGTTACTGATGCAGTATTTTATTATTGTACTTTTATTTTACATTATATAAGCAGATGACACCAAATAGACTACCATGATGCGGTATGCAGTGTGTTTCAGTATATGAATATATGTGTAATTAATGGTAGTGTTTGTGTTATTGTTGCCAGAACTGTGGTTAAGATCTAAAAGCAGGTAAGCCACTGACTAACGCACATTGTGCCCAATGCCAGTTCCACTGTGCGTGTGACAGCGGCTAACCTGGTTTTGGGAAGACCTCTCATTGGAAGAGACGTTCAACAAGAAGTCCATCATCATGTCCCGGCCTTGCTGAGGGCCTTAGGGGTGTCCAACCCCTCCCATTTCACACTTACTGTACTGCACTTTATTACGGGTCCACTGCATGTGCACTGGCGTCTTTAAATCATATTTCTCCTCTCTTGTAGAGAAGTATTGGATGACATTTTTAGCTAATTGGTTATTTTTAGCCTTATGCATTATTTTAGCTATTTGAAGATGAACTATATCAGCAAGTTGAAGTATTTGTGATTTTAGAAATAAGGAGTTAGTATGTTCTCTGTAAGCGGCATTATGAATTATCCTTACTGGCCTTTTTTGCAGTACATTTAGCGAGTGAAGATTGCTTTTATAGTTATTAGCCCATATTTCCA
Organism: Doryrhamphus excisus; assembly: GCF_030265055.1. NCBI lineage: Eukaryota > Metazoa > Chordata > Actinopteri > Syngnathiformes > Syngnathidae > Doryrhamphus > Doryrhamphus excisus. The sequence continues at coordinate 22,464,416 of NC_080471.1, forward strand.
CACAATAAGTAAGATATGGTAGAACCAGAGAGCAATAAAGAGTGTGGGGTGATTTTTTTTTCATAGGTTGGCTGTTCCTGTGACTTATACTCCATAGCGACTTATAAATGAAAAAAGTGTTTTTCAGTAAAATATGTTTGGAAAATAAATTACCCGCAAAAAATGCGACTTATACTCCAGTATGTTTTTTTTTTTTTACCTAATTATGCATTTCTGGTCTTGTGCGACTTATAGTCCAGAAAATACAGTATATAATATCGAACATCCATAACAAATACAGATAATGAAATCCAAAAAACAGCACAAATGAGTCTCTAAACACATGGACTTTTTATTATACAGTATTTAAATACATTGTAATAGCTGGTCTCGATTTCCTAAATTCTTTTTCCATTTGTCGTGTTTACAGTAGCAAAAACTCTGTAAATATATTTCTCATGTATATACAGTATATATATATATATATATATAAGAGTACTAATAGGGTTAAAGGGTAACAAAAGGATTAAATAGGTGCTGTGATAATACAAGTGAACATGTTTGCGCTCTGCCCCTTGTGGTCCGTGTTTTATCGCCATGACGACTCTCGGGATGTCAGGACTGCAAGACACAAAAAAACAAGTGGGGATGATGATCCCTTTGTTTAGAAAAATAACGTTTGAGACCCTTCAGGAGCAACCTCAGGATTATTACATCATGAAGCAAAGAGAACGGAACAGAAGGTCACGCTTTCATTCAACCAGCAGAGAAGTGTGTGTATGTTGTTGTGTATGTGTGTGTATGTGTGTGTATGTGTGTGTATGTGTGTGTATGTGGAAACCCCACAAAGTCAGGACAGGACGTCACAAAACACAATTAATTATTAATATTGGCTTGGCGAGTTTAGACGCTCCGCCATGAATGATCAATGTCTTCACTTCAATATTGCTATGAAGTTGCATCCTAAATGTACAGTACACCGTTCAGACAGGTCAAAGGTTAAATTGTGATGACAGGCACATCTGCAACCTCCAAAAAAAAACCAAAAAAAAAAACACTTTTTTGTAGATCTACCCACAAGAAGAGATACGAAGCCCTGTGACAGGCTCTTAGTCTTTGGAAGGTAAGTCACCAAAGTACAAGGCATTGTGGAGGTACTTATACTCCATTGTACATAAATAGTATAGACATAGTACATAAACCTCATTGTGTATTTCTTTGTAAAAAAAAAAAAAAAGCCCAAGTGCTGTTCAGTGTGACACATAGTGGACAAGGCCGCTGTCAGGAAATTATAATATTGGCATGGTGTTAGAAAGGGGAGGGGGGAGGGGGGTGCAGTCCATTCCAAAACCACTCATACGTTAGCGAAACTTTACATTTTAAGGATTTTTTGGGTTTAATGCTGATTATTAGGGCATCAGATGTAAAAAAATATATATAATTTTGTAGTTTTGAGTACCTCAATGTCCCATAGCCTTCTCCATCACTGCCTCCCCACCCTCTGGAACTCTTTGCCCCATTCACTCCATGCTTGCCCTAACCTTCCCAGTTTCAAAAAACAACTAAAAACACACCTCTTTTTGGGTATTTTAGCCCTAAAATTATTGTCGACGGAATGGCCATTTTTTGTGTTTTTCTTTCAGAAAAAAATAAAACAAAATGTTACTATTTGTTTATACCAAATTAATTATTCATTCATTTTCTACCGCTTATCCTCGAGAGGGTCACAGGGGGTGCTGGAGCCTATCCCAGCTGTCTTCAGACTCGAGGCGGGGTACACTCTGGACTGGTGGCTGGCCAATCACAGGGCACATATAGACAAACAACCATTCACACTCACATTCATACCTATGGACAATTTGGAGTCGCTAATTAACCTAGCATGTTTTTGGAATGTGGGAGGAAACCGGAGTACCCGGGGAGAACATGCAAACTCCACACAGAGATGGCCGATGGTGGGATTGAACTCGGGTCTCCTAGCTATGAGGTCACTTGACCGCCTTACAGCCCTCCTCCACAGCAAACTCCTCCACAGCAAAATATGGAGTTAAATAGATTGTGCGGCATACCCCAGGGATCAATACTGGGACCAAAACTATTTAACCTTTATATAAATTACATCTGTAAAGTCACAAAAATTATGCATGAAGCTACTCAAAAATGTAAATCATTGCTGGAGCCTATCCCAGCTGTCTTCGGGCGAGAGGCGGGGTACACCCTGGACTGGTGGCCGGCCAATCACAGGGCACATATAGACAAACAACCATTCACACTCACATTCATACCTACGGACAATTTGGAGTCGCTAATTAACCTAGCATGTTTTTTTGGAATGTGGGAGGAAACCGGAGTACCCGGAGAAAACTCCAGGATCATGGTATACGACCATACCGTGTACACGTACAGTACGGGTACTTTACTATGAGGCAATGAGGCACTCAAAACATAAACAATCAATCAAACCCAGTGGTCCTAAAAAAGTATCAGAGTGAAAGCTCTTACTTCAGGCAAGCTTTTATTTATAACGTGGCAGCAAAACAGAGCAGAGTCACATCCGGCATGCCCAGGGACAAAATTCACATACGTTCCCCCGGCCTTGGGCATGTGGAGGGGGCTATGTAAGGAAGACGGAAATATCTTATCTTATCTTATCTTAGACATGCTAACATGTTTGTATTCAATTACACTAAATAAAAAGCTTGCCTGAAGCAAGATGAACGTTTCCTACCTTCCTTTCTATTTTCCCTCTGACTTTATTATTATAAATTTACAACTTTATTCACGTAATATTCCATTAAAATTCCTATCTTGATGTTTTAGAATGCAGACGTTTTTGGAAAAAGTTTGGACACCCTTGACTCAGACGCATCAAGCCAAAAACCAGATATTCCAGAAGAAGTAAGAAGACAGACCCAAGGATTAAATAACAAAATATGGGTTAGGTCAGTGGAAGAAGGGGTGCAGAGCAGAAAGTGTGAACACAAAATTCCCAAAATTAGAGACAAGGAATCGGAGAATTTGTTATGAAAGGCAGCACACATAAGACAGCATTGGAGAAGTTGCAAGTTGCAGGGACCTCCACCTTACAGATGTTTCCACAACCCAACACCAAAAAACAGCAGCTTTAAACTCAAAATGGAGAAAAAGTATGGGGGGGGGCAGCAGTCCCGGGAACCAAAGGTAAGGGGGGGGAAGAGGAGCAGAGCAGGATGGACGTGGGAGGCGGCAGGGTCTCACACATACACACCCTCGGGGTTGAGACTGGACACCAGGGGGTTCTGCAGGTTGCGTGGATGTCCCAGGAACTGCTTGGCGGTGGGGCGGGGCGGCGAGTCGTCTGAGGTTAGACCGTTACCTGAGGTCCGGACAAAATCATTCATTTCAATTGGTCATTTATTCATTCATTTTCTACCGCTTGTCCTTACAGCCAATCACAGGGCACGTATAGTCAAACAACCATTCACACTCACATTCATACCTATGGACAATTTGGAGTCGCTAATTAACCTAGCATGTTTTTTTGGAATGTGAGAGGAAACCGGAGTACCCGGAGAAAACCCACGTGTGGAATTGAACTTGGGTCTCCTAGCTGTGGGGCATGCGTGCTAACCACTCGTCCACCTTGCAGCCCTTCAATTAGTCATTCATTCATTCATTTTCTACCGCGTTTCCTCAGGAGGGTTGCGTAGGGTGCTGGAGCCTATCCAAACTGTCTTCGGGCGAGAGGCGGGGTACACCCTGGACTGGTGGCCAGCCAATCACAGGGCACATATAGACAAACAACCATTCACACTCACATTCATACCTATGGATAATTTGGAGTGGCCAATTAACCTAGCATGTTTTTGGAATGTGCGAGGAAACCGGAGTACCCGGAGAAAACCCACAAGAACATGCAAACTCCACACAGCGATGAGCGAGTGTGGAATTGAACCCAGGTCTCGTAGCTGTCAGGTCTGCATGCTACCGCCGTGCAGCCCTCAACATGATGCCAGGTTGGATGTTAAGATGAAAATGAAGTACTTTGGAAAGAACAGGCGGGCCGTAGTCAAACACTTGGCGGGCCGGATGTGGCCCCCGGGCCGTAGTTTGCTTACCTCTGCTTTACAGTGAAGAAAAAATATATAGTTGAGTAAAAAAAAAAATTTGGAGTCGCCAATTAACCTAGCATGTTTTTTTTGGAATGTGGGAGGAAACCGGAGTACCCGGAGAAAACCCAAACATGGAATTGAACTCGGGTCTCCTAGCTGTGAGGCCGGCGTGCTAACCACTTGAGCACCGTGCAGCCTCATTTCAATTATTACTGAAGAATTTCAATTCTGTTCAACTTACATGTCATAAAATGCGGTAAAAATAAAATTTGTATGTGATTCAGTTCAGTTTCAGAACCAAAAGTACCAATTTGGCTAAATTCATTCATTCATTTTCGATACCTCTTGTCCTCACTAGCATCGAATTGGTATGCTGGAGCCTATTCCAGCTGACTATCCCAGGGTATACCCTGGACCGGTCACCAGTTTGCACAAACCCTTGTTTCCAGCAAAAGAGTGTTTAATATTGCGTTTGGGCCCCCTTACTTCCATTCCTGTATCCATCCTGCAGAAGATGCGCCAGTTCGAGCTGCTCAAGTTGCTCTTGGAGGTCCGTACGGGAGTGACTGTGTACAGGCAGGACGCCGGCTTGCTGGATAAAGTGCTGCAGGTTACACTGCCGCAGCTCCTTGTTCAATTCCTCCAGGTCTTCGTGTTTGGCCTGAGATGGAAGGAGCGTAAACATGAGAGGACGACACAGAACTAAGAGACTCTAAGACAGGGGTCTCAAACACGCGGCCCGCGGGCCAAATGTGGCCCGCAGGACACTAGTTTGAGGCCCCCGCCTTGATATGAAAGTTTAATGTTAGTGCGGCCCGCGCAAGTTTGATATGGATGCTGTATGGTATCATGTACCCAGAAAAAAAATCATTATGTTTGATTAATGTTCATGTTAAAGGTTAAATAACTGTTAATAGTTATCCTCCCTATCCGTGTGGAAGTGGTAAATTTTTGGCTATTTAAGTTTAAAAGAAATAACTTGAAGGCTACCGTTTAGGTCGCTAGCTCTCTAGTTTGCGAGTTAGCATGTGTCTCAAGACCCTGCAGTTGCGCAATATGTTGTAAATAAAAAGAGTATAAATGTGACTATAGTCGTGTTTTGTCATGTCTACAGGGCTCTAATAATGCTTTGTTCATTTTAATCTGAAAAAAAGAATTTGTCTACCCGGCAACTATATGTGGTTTCTTAAGTTTTTATTATTTGCTGTTTTATTATTATTATTATATTTATTTATTTATTATTGATTGATTGATTTTCTTTCTTTATTTATTTTTATTCTTTATTTTATTCATTTTTCTGTTTTTAATAAATGCAGTTTTTTTTGGGAAAACCTGATGCGGCCCAGCCTCGCCCCCAAGTGGCTCCCAAATAAATTGAGTTTGAGACCCCTGCTCTAAGAGAATTGTATTGCTAGGGCAATCTTCCACCACAAGGGGTCAGCATGGTGTGCAAGTGTTGAACTACTTGGCCTGCAGAGTCTTCCAGATGGGGCTACCACCATCTTGACTTAAGTTCCACCAAGATGAGAAGCTATACCAGCCACACAGTTAAATGAGCTAAATGATGCATTTATTGTAAATGTACGGTTGAGAGATCAATTCGGTTATTCACTGTGTTTAATTAGTGAGTGTATGGGGCGGGGGGGCAAACAGCAGGCTCCCGTGTGTGATTGGACTGAGACAGCCTGCTGCAGTTCACACCTGCATGTCTGCCTCCATTAACCTAATGACAGGACCGAGGAGCTCAACACACACACACACAATATGCAGCACATCACATGATACAGACTTCCACTTCCTGTCTATGATTAGCATTCATACGCCAAATATGAATATTTCCTGACCTGACTGGATGCTACGTGTATGATGACTAAGACTTGAAATACTCCGGTGTATGTAAGCCTTCTATTTTTGTGTGGGCGATGTATATAATTACACTGATGAGTATGACAAAGAGCCAGTCCAAGAACATCAATCAGGTTCCTCCGAGGGGACGACTCGCTCACACACACAAACGAGCTCGTAATTATTCTTTAATCAGTTTTGCAACCAGTTCCTACCGGAGTTCCATGAAATTGTCATGAAATCACCTGACCGAAACTTTGCCGTGTGCCTTAACTTCCTCCGAGTACAACATTCCGATATGTCGGCTCGGTGACACGGATACCGGAGTCTCTGGTTACACGTGGATTATAAGGAAAAGATTAAAAGTGGGTCAGGTTTTTATTGACGAGGCGGCACCTGTGACAACAAGACTAAAACAAGTAATAAACTACAATTAGATGAGGCTGAGTCCATTAAATAAAAGCAAGCTTTAATCTCAAATCTAAAAAAAAAAGTACAAGAATACTTCCTGTGGATAAGGTCATGTGTAATAGAATCACCACAAGCTTGCATACAAAATGATACTTGACAAACTAGTTCAGCAGGACTGAATGTTCCTCTAATGCCCATTTCCATTTCAGGTTCACTATGACTTTACATTGGAACTGACTAATGATAGTCCAAATGTGTACGATCTGGTTTTAACCCTTAGATGCATAAGTGGGTCAAAAATGATCCGGTCAGGTTGTTTTCTTGAAATATCTTCGTAATGATTTTTTTTTATTATTTCATATTCCAGGTATTTCCTCAAAAAACATGTTTTTGATATCATGCCATTCATATTTTTAACTTAAATTTTATACATTTTAAGAATTTTTAGTTTTTGTGTTACTACCCCAACCTTCCATAAGTGGGTCAAAAATGACCCGGTCAGGTTGTTTTCTTGAAATATCTTCATAATGAAAAAAAATTATAATTTCATATTCCAGATATTTTCTCAAAAAACTTGTTTTTGATATTATGCCATTCATATTTTTAACTTAAATTTTATACATTTTAAGAATTTTTTGTTTTTGTGTTACTACCCCAACCTTCCATAAGTGGGTCAAAAATGACGCAGTCAGGTTGTTTTCTTGAAATATCTTCATAATGAAAAAAAAATATAATTTCATATTCCAGATATTTTCTCAAAAAACTTGTTTTTGATATTATGCCATTCATATTTTTAACTTAAATTTTATACATTTTAAGACATTTTTGTTTTTTGTGTTACTACCCCAACCTTCCATAAGTGGGTCAAAAATGACCCGTTCAGGATGTTTTCTTGAAATATCTTCTTAATGAAAAAATGTTATAATTTCATATTCCAGGTATTTTCTCAAAAAATTGTTTTTGATATTATGCCATTCATATTTGTAACTTAAATTTTATACATTTTAAGATGTTTTTGTGTTACTTCCCCAATCTTCCATAAGTGGGCCAAAAATGACGCGATCAGGTTGTTTTCTTGAAATATCTTCTTAATGAAAAAATGTTATTTCATATTCCAGGTATTTCCTCAAAAAACATGTTTTTGATATCATGCCATTCACATTTTTAACTTGAATTTTATACATTTTAAGAAATTTTTGTTTTTGTGTTACTACCCCAACCTTCCATAAGTGGGTCAAAAATGACCCGTTCAGGTTGTTTTCTTGAAATATCTTCGTAATGACAATTTTTTATTATTTCATATTCCAGGTATTTTCTCAAAAAACAGGTTTTTGACATCATGCCATTCATATTTTTAACTAAAATTTTATACATTTTAAGAATTTTTTGTTTTTGTGTTACTACCCCAACCTTCCATAAGTAGGCCAAAAATGACCCGAATGCATTTTCTATGGAATCCAATAGGAACCTTTGATTCTTATCAACTTTTGGCTGTATTATCTTCATATAATATTGTGTATGTGTCTTTCATGACTGTTAGTATTATCAACAAATTAGCCTACTAATTAGCTGGCTAACATTATTATATGTACTGTTGGGTATTACTTTTTTGTTTCCTTTGCTAGATACACAGCTGGATGATGGAGCGGCAGTAACGGGGTTGGAGTCTGAGTCAGAAATGTCTGATGACCCAGACCGCAAGCCAAGTATGGCCTAAAGATCTTCTGTGTATGGTCCAGTCACTCGTGCATTTAAGGGTTAATTTGTATTTGTAAATGTCTCTGCTGATGTGTCTGCTGCAGTGCACAGGGAGGAGAGTCTAAGGTAGAAGAGGGTCTGCTTTACACTCAAAAACGACAACACCTTAGCCCGTATGGGTCTACAGCCCCTTTTCCAGAACTATGACCTCTCTCCTTACCTGCAGCAGAGACTCTGCCTTCCCCAGAGCCTTATCAGTCTCAGATAGTTGCTCCTCTAACTCCGTGCCGCGCATCTCTTGGGTCTGGAGCTCAGCTTTCACGGCATCAAGCGACTCCTCGGGCCCGTTGCTTTTAGCTTCCAAGTGCCGTTCCTGCTGGATCTCCTGCTCCAGCTGAGCGGAGCGCACAGAGAACTCGTGGAGACGCCGTCCGCAGTCGTCCAGCTTTGCATGGAGCTCACCCAGCTTTCTTCTCATTCCTCGCTCCCTCTCGGTCTCGGCTTGAAGCTCCTCTTCCCAGTACTGCTCATGAGCGAGCTCTGCCTGGTTCCTCCGCATCGTTTGCTCCAAAGTGTCCAACTCCTCTTGGAAGCGGCCGTCAGACAAAGGTGAAGGACATGGAGATGAGTAGTGATGCTCCCAAGTGTTAGACTCCCTTTCTAGAGTTTCTAGCTGTTCTTCAATGGCCCTTAGTCTCTCCTGCTGCTGAAGAACCTTCCTGAAGACCTCTTCTTTGGATGGGCCTGCTGGTGGTGAGGTAGATGGAGCATGATGGGATGTAGGGATGGGAGAAGATGAAGGCGAGGCTCTTTTCTCCGGGGAGTCCCGAGGAGACCGATGAAAAGGTTTGGCTCTGGGTGAAGTGGACGGCCCCAGGTTGAATGTGAGCGATTTCTTGGGCTGGTTGCGTTTGGAAAGGTCCTGCTCGGGATATTTGGGCAGCGGGAGAGGGCTAAGTTTCTCTTGTTTTGAGCCAGGTCCATCGCTGCTGCTCGGGCCAGTGCGACGCAAGAAGAACTGGACCTCACTCCCGTGCTGGCCGAGCTTGGCCAGAGACTCGAGGGGTCTTTCTGTGGCGAGCAACTGTCTCTCCGTATCCCGAAGACGCTGGATTAGAACATAGCGACCGGTCTGACCTGGGAACAGAGAGGAAAAATATGAATACATTCAGGCTGTCGAATGATAACAAATTCTAAACAGATTAATTAATTTAATTAACAGATTAATTGTTTAATTAATTAGATTGATCTAATCAATTAACCTAATTAATTAGATTAATCTAATCAATAAATTTGATAGTATAATTATATTATTAGATTAATCTAATTAATTTGATTAATCTAAAGATTAATCTAATTGGTACCTTTTTTTAAACCTAAATTAATCACGATTAATCACCATTAGCACCATGTACTTCATTTACATGTAAAATTACATATTGAACCTTGAACTTAAGTAAAACTAAAATCATGCTGTTTGCTAACAGCAGAAAGGACACACACCGGCAAATACAAATAGACAGTGTACACATTGAAAAGGTGAAGGAAAATACATTTCTGGTCATGATGTGCTATATATATCACTATATTGACACTTACTATGGTACCCATTATGTCATTGGATGCTCATATCACCTCGTACTTCGGTACGTGACTAAAGTAAACTAAAGTAAACTAAAATAAACTAAAGTAAACTAAAGTAAACTAAAGTAAACTAAAGTAAACTAAAATTAAATTAAATTAAATTAAATTAAATTAAATTAAATTAAATTAAATTAAATTAAATTAAATTAAATTAAATTAAATTAAATTAAATTAAATTAAATTAAATTAAATTAAATTAAATTAAATTAAATTAAATTAAATTAAATTTAATTAAATTTAATTAAATTTAATTAAATTAACAAAACCTTAAACTATATTAGGAAAGCAGGAAGTGAACAAATGCAACCGTTACTGATTGTAAAAGTACCAGATGGAGGGGTAGGATTTAATAAGCTTTGCTTCTTCCTACTCCTTTTGGACATGTGGAACTGTGAACTGATTATGTGATGCATTCAATTGTAATCTGATGCATGTTCAAATGAAATAAAACCATTACCATTATATTTTCTCTAGCATAAATCCCTCAATCTGAGGAATATTAAGTGAAAAAATGACATCAGATGCATTATGACGGTCCCGATACCTCTACATATCTGCCACTAAGAACAGGAATAAGACTCTCCCAGCATGTAAAGATGTTCAAATAAACTGAAGTTTCCACAAGGACCTTGAAATTAGGACAAACCCTCCCTAACGGCTCAGTAGGCAGTTCACTCATGGAAGGAGGAGAGTGCTAAATCTGGTCTTATGTTGTTCAATGCTGCTGCTCGAATAAAGCCAGAGGATACATCGGCAGGCTCAAATCCGAAATGACCTCATGACAATTCAATGGCGCTCTTCGCTCATCTTAAAGCTGCAAATTTAGGATGGAACATTCCGACTCTTTGGTTCACATCCATGTTTAGAAGAAGTCATTTGGTGCTGTTTAGAATGTTGAAACCATGGTGTGTGTCTAGATGACAGCTGTGCCAGCTATGCAAATAGTGTGACCTCATAGTGAAACCCAGTGTAATCAATGCAGGGTATGAAGAAGGACATGACATAGTAATGTGCGCTGGCATTGTCCTCAAACACACCACACTAATAGCTTTAAATCCTCTCTACATAATGGTTTCATTTCATTTGAACATGCATCAGATTAGTACCTGTTATATTTGTTCACTTCCTGCTTTCTTAATATAGTTTAAGTTTATTTTTTATTTTTTTTGTTTTTATTTTTATTTTTGTCACGTACCGAAGTACGAGGTCACAAGGTCATATCACCTCGTACTTTGGTACAGGACAAAAAAGTACAAAAATAAAAAATAAATTAATTAATTAAAAAATAATAAAAATAGAAAAAAAACAATGGTACCCATTATGTCATTGTATGGTCATATCAACCTCGTACTTTGGTACAGGCCAAAAGAGTACAAAAATAAAAAAAATAATTAATTAATAAAAAAATAATAAAAATTAAAAAAAACAATGGTACCCATTATGTCATTGTATGGTCATATCACCTTGTATTTCGGTACGGGACAAAAAATTAAATCATTTAAAAATTCAAAAAAACAAAACAAAAACAAAAAAACCAACCTTAAACTGTATTATGGAAAGCAGGAAGTGAACAAATGTAACAGTTACTGATTGTAAAAGTACCAGATGGAGGGGTAGGATTTAATAAGCTTTGCTTCTTCCTACTCCTTTTGGACATGTGGAACTGCGAACTGATTATGTGATGCATTCAATTGTAATCTGATGCATGTTCAAATGAAATAAAACCATTACCATTACCATTACCATAGTAAGTGTCAATATAGTGATATATATAGCAACTGCTTAGTCATCATATATCAACTGCTTGTATTGTTTCTCGAATTCGCTCATCCTTGTGCATTGTTTGAGAGTCTTACTCAATAATAATCTCCAATACACTCAAATCCTTGCATTACATCATTAACCTTAAGATTGGCGGATTAAAAAGTACTTACCTATAGCCTGAGCCAGAGCGATGACCACATCCTGGCAGGATGTCTCCTCCGATAAGCCACACACCACCCGCACCACTCCATCCACCCACACTTTGAGCTCCATCTCTGCGACCGAGCGGGGGCAAAGTGATTGGTTGGTAAGATCGTCTTCCAAACGGATCACTTGAGTTTGGTTTGCTTCAGCTCAGCGTTGCATGGCAGTGATTCTGTTAAAGAACGGACACAAGAGACACAAGGTTAGAGTTAGGTGTTGAAAATCTTGAAAATCCATAATCCGTATGATGACTAATTGGTCGAGAAGAACCTAAACTGGTAGAAGGTGTGGCGGTGTGGGCAGATTTTTTGGACCTTGAAGCATAAATGCCAATCTGTAACCCAATTAAACGCTCCGCTGCCCTCCTTCAAAGCCGTTATGATAGCTTACTGCCGAGGGGAACGGACAGGGAAAGTGGAGCAACTCAAGCTTGTATGCATCTGGCGGAGGGGCGTTTGTGCGGGTGGAAGAAACCCCCAAAAGGGTGGAGTGTGTATGTGTGTGTGTACTCCCAGTTTGATCCCACTCAGCAGGACCAAAAGTGACTTAAGACGGCATATCAGCATCTTGCTGAGACACTCTCTCTCCGAACAGCAAGGTTTGACTTTAAATTAATATCATTATGTGTAGTCCTCGCTGTGTTACTGTGTACTTTTACAGCCAAAAGTTCAAAACAAGGTAATAAAATACTGCAGTGCTCATAAAAAGTGAAAGAGCCTCAGGCGGTGTGAGGATTATCTACGGAAGTTGGCACTGAAAAAGAAAACTATGTAGTCTAGGTGGGTAAAACAACACTCAGACAGATGGTGTTCTCTTTCTGTCTTGACGTTCTGGTTCTCAATGGGAGGTGTTTTAACTCCAGGCACCCCCCACCCCCCCACACCATACCTTATCTTGGCCTTCTTTCAGTGCCTGGCCGTGCTCCGCTGGCTGCCAATAAGGAGCTGCCTCAGAGGAATGCACTGACTTCATCAACAATCAACCGGAAGAATTCCGACTTTCTTTAAGAAAATACGACTCGGTCCGCCTTTCCGTGACCTCGTAGCTCCACCGCTACTTGTTTATAAAACAAACACCGATGGGGTAACAACGTCATACAATGACTGACGCAATGTTCTGACGTGGAGCATGCATTATGGACTAGGAACTATGAAATGGGAGCGCTATTAAAATAGACAGCACTGCAGTGATGTCGATATTTTTCCCTGGAAAAAAAAACAGTGTGCTATGTTGCAATACATAATTAAACCTGACTGGTTGAGTCACAAAGTGAGTAGTCAAATAATAATTTACTTTGGCATCGGGAGTTTTTTTTTTTTAATCTAATGAACAGGAAGCAACATTTAAAAAATCTTGGCTCCATCAGCAATGGAATGATACTTTACAAGAAGCGCCTTACCTGAACTGAGCTTCAACTATCTGGAAAGAGTGAATCAGTTTTTCACGTACCACGACAAGTACATTTAAAAGGGAACACAAACAACAATGTCACTCTCCCGTGTTATTTAGATGCACGTAGTTCCTCCCGGTGAAGTGAAATGTGATAAGGTGTACTAACAAGCAACAAACCTGTGAGTCTCGGGTTGCTATCTGTTCCCTCTGTCGACAGGAAGTGACAACAACAACGCTGAGAACCAGAAACCAGCCTAACCCAGCATTAGCATCTAAGGGTGAGCTCACGGGCAACTAATGTGAAAATGAAGGGTCGCGGGGGGTGCTGGAGCCTATCCCAGGTGTCTTCGGGCGAGAGGCGGGGTACACCCTGGACTGGTGGCCAGCCAATCAAAATCATTCATTCATTCATTCATTTTCTACCGCTTTTTCCTCACGAGGGTCGCGGGGGTGCTGGAGCCTATCCCAGGTGTCTTCAGGCGAGAGGCGGGGTACACCCTGGACTGGTCGCCAGCCAATCAAAATCATTCATTCATTCATTTTCTACCGCTTTTTCCTCGAAATGGTCGCAGGGGTGCTGGAGCCTATCCCAGGTGTCTTCGGGCGAGAGGCGGGGTACAGCCTGGACTGGTCGCCAGCCAATCAAAATCATTCATTCATTCATTTTCTACCGCTTTTTCCTCTAAATGGTCGTGGGGGTGCTGGAGCCTATCCCAGGTGTCTTCAGGCGAGAGGCGGGGTACACCCTGGACTGGTGGCCAGCCAATCAAAATCATTCATTCATTCATTTTCTACTGTTTTTTCCTCACGAGGGTCGCAGGGGTGCTGGAGCCTATCCCAGCTGTCTTCGGGCGAGAGGTGGGGTACATCCTGGACTGGTCGCCAGCCAATCAAAATCATTCATTCATTCATTCATTCATTTTCTACCGCTTTTATCTCTAAATGGTCGCGGGGGTGCTGGAGCCTATCCCAGTTGTCTTTGGGCGAGAGGCGAGGTACACCCTGGACTGGTCGCCAGCCAATCAAAATCATTCATTCATTCATTCATTTTGTACCGCTTTTTCCTCGAAATGGTCGCAGGGGTGCTGGAGCCTATCCCAGGTGTCTTCGGGCGAGAGGCGGGGTACACCCTGGACTGGTCGCCAGCCAATCAAAATCATTCATTCATTCATTTTCTACCGCTTTTTCCTCTAAATGGTCGTGGGGGTGCTGGAGCCTATCCCAGGTGTCTTCGGGCGAGAGGCGGGGTACACCCTGGACTGGTGGCCAGCCAATCAAAATCATTCATTCATTCATTTTCTACCGCTTTTTCCTCACGAGGGTCGCGGGGGTGCTGGAGCCTATCCCAGCTGTCTTCGGGCGAGAGGCGGGGTACACCCTGGACTGGTCGCCAGCCAAGGATCAAGGAAACGCCACCTTTGGGGCCGTCCACACTGGGAGGAGCCGCAGGCCGTGCCATCAGGGGACGAGCACCCGGGCCCGACTGACTCCGACACACGGGCGGACCCCCACATTAAAGGGAGGAACCCCCAGCCGGCCGGGTCAAAGGGACTCAAGCATGGCACCCCCTCAGCAGACCCGACACAGCCCCCATTGTGGAGGACCCCCCCCCTGAGGAAATACTGGAGTTAAAAGCTAAAAACCAAAAGCATAAAATAGGACAAAAAATATAAAAACATAAGAAAAGTTTAAAAATATTAGTTAAAAGCCTGATTATATAATATCAACAGTCTCCGCAGTTCTGAGGCTCTCCGGCAGGCTGTTCCACAGGTGGGGGCCATAGTGGCTAAATGCTGCCTCACCGTGGGTTTTCGTTCTGGGTTTTGGTATTGTTAAAAGGCCAGTGCCGGAGCACCACAGGGTCCACGGGGGTTGATATGGTAAAAGCAGATCAGATATATGAGAAGGTAATGAGAAGGTGCAAGGGCGTTAAGACATTTAAAAACCAGTAAGAGAATCTTAAAATTCGATCAAATCACAGGGCACATATAGACAAACAACCATTCACACTCACATTCATACCTATGGACAATTTGGAGTCGCTAATTAACCTAGCATGTTTTTTGGAATGTGGGAGGAAACCCACGCATGCACGGGGAGGACATGCAAACTCCACACAGAGATGGCCGAGGGTGGGATTGAACTCGGGTCTCCTAGCTGTGAGGTCTGCACGCTAACCACTTCACCGCTGTGCAGGCATGAAACCTACAAATCAAATAAAATACAATAAAGTAGTGACTGGTTCTTGTTGAGAAGTATGAGCAAGTCAACATGAACACAGTCTAAACAGTCAGTCCGACGAATGTAAACACAGCTGAAGTAATACAAAGAAGTAGGGATGAAGTTTTCGGAACTTTCTCTGTATTGAGCAGATGAATGCAAACCTCCGATGTGAACATTGGTCTCATGGACATCATGTCATTCTTCTGACCACAAGCTAGTTTTTAAGTCGACATCTGCGGTTGTTGTTGAATTTTTCATAGAAATGACACCTTTGGGTCACCCATTTTAAGTTGACAAAAGCTGATATCAACACAACATTTTTTTTTACTCAACTATATATTTTTTTTTCATTGTAAAGCAGAGGTAAGCAAACTGCGGCCCGGGGGCCACATCCGGCCCGCCAAGTGTTTGACTACGGTCCGCCCGTTCTTTTCAAAGTACTTCATTTCATCTTAACGTCCAACCTGGCATCATGTTGAGGGCTGCACGGCGGTCGTGTGGTTAGCGCGCAGACCACACAGCTAGGAAACCTGGGTTCAATTCCACCCTCGGCCATCTCTGTGTGGAGTTTGCATGTTATTGTGGGTTTTTTCCGGGTACTCCGGTTTCCTCCCACATTCCAAAAACATGCTAGGTTAATTAGCGACTCCAAATTGTCCATAGGTATGAATGTGAGTGTGAATGGTTGTTTGTCTATATGTGCCCTGTGATTGGCTGGCCACCAGTCCAGGGTGTACCCCGCCTCGAGTCTGAAGACAGCTGGGATAGGCTCCAGCACCCCCTGTGACCCTCATGAGGATAAGCGGTAGAAAATGAATGAATTAATAAATATGTTGACATATTTGCAGTAATAATAAGAATATGGTGGACCATAAATTAAGTTGGTTACCTTAGGGTATGGTGAATGTGTGGCCAAAGCATCTCTTTCTTTTTTTTCTTCTTCTTTATTTCGAACATGAAAAATAAATAAAAATAAATAAAAATAATTGATTGATGATTTTGGTTAGTTTGTTGTGCTTTTTCATGTTCGAAATAAAGAAGAAAAAAAAAAACACAATATTGATGTCCTTGCCATGTAAACATTCTCAATCCATTCCTCCAAAATACAAACTTGAATATCAAAGTTGCCCCATCAGCTATAGAGGTCTGATCGGGTCTTGTCCCAAACCACGTCAATGGCGGGAGTTTCGTATCAGTATTGGGAGAGTAAAACATCAACGTCCTTAGAAAACCCATAATGGCTCCTTTGTTCCCCAATGTAAATAAGAGTGTGTTTACTCTTAATTGTGTGAAAAGCCAACTCAGTAGGTTTAAACCCAAATAATATGTTTACCTTTGCACACATTAGACTGCATTTATGGAGTGTGGAAATAACACATAATTGTTACACCATATGACCAAAAAGTCCATACACATACGCTGAAGTCTTCACCCGAGCTGGATCTTCCCGAGTAAAGTGTTTTTAGTCACTACACGCTCATTTCATCCAACACTTGAGGTCACATCCTTCAGCCAGAAAGTCTAACAATTCCAAGCTTCCACCTCTATTTGACACCCCCGACCCCACCCACCCAAAAGAACACATCACCCAGTTTCACTTGAAACCAAGCCCTTCTCAAGTGTCCCATGTTGGCTTGGAGTCATGAAGTCATGAAATGTGCTCTATTGGGGGTAATCGGCAACCTCCAGCAATCAAAATTCCATCTGAGTAATACTTGAGGATACTGTCTTTGGAACTACTGTATGATGAAAGGCGGAGAAAGAGAACAAGAGAGAGAAAACACACAACGAGCAAATGAAATGGGCAGTTGGGGGGAAAAAAAACGAGTGGTTAAAAAAATAGCAATAATTGCAGCGAAGTGCATGACATTCTCTCCCCTTTCATCAGCCATCGAGCAAACCTGCTTTGCGTCTTTTATCACCCCCTCTGCGCCTCTTTCTCTGTCTCTTCAAAAAAAAAACAGCCAAACGGCTCCTCTGTGAATTCCGCCGTAGGGTTACCGTCACTCACGGTCCTGCAGACACAGGGGCATGTTTCAGCCCATCTGTGTACCACCTTGTGTGGGGAACAATGGTAGAAGGTTTTGGATCAACTACACATGGATTCTTCAGTAAATTACACTCAGGCTAATTACATTGTTTATAGGAAAGGAATGCACAAACATCTTTGGAACCTGTCATTAGACACACTTTCACAGTTGAAAGGGATCCAATATAAAAGTTGGTATTGACTGAATGTTTATTATTATGACGGTACTTTGATGGAGTGGTTTTCACGTACAGACATATTTCTTGTGGTGTATCTAATTAGCCACGTATACATGGACCCAAAATGTATGTGTAAACAACACGAAAACAGAGAACAGTCCTGTGTTGACGCTTTTCAGCCATGCATAAATAAATGGTAATGGTAATGGTAATGGTAATGGTTTTATTTCATTTGAACATGCATCAGATTACAATTGAATGCATCACATAATCAGTTCACAGTTCCACATGTCCAAAAGGAGTAGGAAGAAGCAAAGCTTATTAAATCCTACCCCTCCATCTGGTACTTTTACAATCAGTAACTGTTACATTTGTTCACTTCCTGCTTTCCATAATACAGTTTAAGGTTTTTTTTTTGTTTTTGTTTTTTTTTAATAATGTACCTCGTACCGAAGTATATTTAGTTCGTCCCTGAGATCATATTTCTCCTCTCTTGTATTGGATGACATTTTTAGCTAATTGGTTATTTTTAGCCTTATGCATTATTTTAGCTGTTTGAAGATGAACTATATCAGCAAGTTGAAGTATTTGTGATTTTAGAAATAAGGAGTTAGTATGTTCTTTGTAGGCGGCATTATGAATTATCCTTACTGGCCTTTTTTTGCAGTACATTTAGCGAGTGATTGCTTTTATAGTTATTAGCCCATATTTTCCACACAATAAGTAAGATATGGTAGAACCATAGAGAGCAATAAAGAGTGTGGAGTGATTTCCGATTGAGAACAAATTTTTTGCTTTGTTCAATATTGAAATATTTCTGGTCGCCTTATGTTGTATATTTGGAATATGAGGTTTCCAGCTCATATTTTCCACCTATTGTGATCCCCAGAAATGTATTTTCCTTCACCCATCATATTTTTTCTCTCTTGTAGAGAAGTATTGGATGACATTTTTAGGTAATTGGTTGTTTTTAGCCTTATGTAAATAAATAAATAAATGATGCCATGGCCGGACAATGCAGAAAAAAAATGTAAACACATCAAATATGCAGAAAGCCCGTTCTTGCCGTTCTTGTGACAGTCACAGAGCTGTGTTTCACGCCGGTACAATGGTCGCAGGTTGGGTATGTCCATGATTTCATGCTCAAACAGTCCAACCATTAATATTGATCTTAATGAAAGGGTGTGCTCCAGCCCACAGTGCTATCTCTGAAGCAACAGGAGCCCAAGAGACAATGCAGTGTGCAATATCACACTCTGCATCTGAGCATAAGCACAGACGGATACTCATTCAGACGATTACAAAGCAGCCAGTGTCAACAAACTGTACTTGTCATCGGTCATTGGTCAAAGTCCGTATGAGTAAGAGCAGAGAGCAAAGGACTCTGGTCCGGGCTGCTTAAAGACTATGTCGTAAGTTAGACATTGTCGCTTGATAACAATAAACAGCGCTGTGCTCGGGACTGGCACACATATACACACACAAACACTCGAAGACCTTGTAACACTCTGGCACCGAGCAACCTGGTCTCATCTGAATTGCGGACATTATTGTCGTTCTGGTTCCATTCTAAGCAGGCAATCGCCTCTTTTGTGGCCCGCAGCATCGCTCCGTCGTCGGCATTGCCGATTACTCCCGCCATTCTACTGCATCCACATGTTCCGACTGATAAAACCAATAAAACGCTTGCTTTTGTGCTCCCTGACGCCCAATTTGCATTCTTTATTCCGCCCCTCCTCCTTAGTCATCCAATGTTTCAGCCTGCTGGGAGTGCTGAGTTGCTGCGTTCAAATACCCCGTGAGACCGAAAACAAACAGTTTAAGTCCATAACATGCCCGTAGTCAAGAGCAGTATTAATTATCATCCACAAAACCATTTTAGTTGAGAAATTGCATTGGGGGAATGAGTCACACATTTTCCCTCTCACACATCAACAAACACATTCTCTGATTAAAGGCCGCTTTCAAAGCGCATCAGTTTAAAGCGCAGCTTTTTTTGCCGAGGTATCCATGCGGCGCTGGGAGAGACCATCTGGATCGATAAACTGTTTATTATTATCATTATTATTATTAACTACACCGCTAGGAAGCTGTTTTTTATTTTATTCAGAGCCTAAGGGAAATATATTCACCATTTTTAATATCCAAACCTTTTCCCGGAATTTCACTTCCATATATGCTCCACTGTATTTTCCTGAGCCAGCTGTGTTTTATTCAATATATATATAAAATTACTTTTTTTTTGCAAGTTTGGACCTGCATGTGTACTGCGTAAAATGAACCTTCTTTCTGAATCTATTCATAATCTCTAATATATGGACTCATTTTACACTAGGATGCTTATTTTGTCAATTATGGGCCGATAGCAAAGTCCCTGATTGTCATGCTACTTCTGGCACGAACAGTAGAGCAGTCCGGGAGCTACTTTTCTGCATCATGGAGAATGATGTAAGATGTTTGGAATACAAAGATGGAACTATACTATTTGCATTCTGGGGCAAGGAGAATGGATCCATTGTGTTTCGAATGGTCAAAAGTAGAGCTGCAACAATTAATCAATTACCCAATTTGACAACTATTTTGGTATTTGATAACTGCTTTTAATAACTGCTCATATCACCTCGTACTTCGGTACGTCACAAAAATAAAATAAAATAAAAATAGTTAAACTATATTAGGAAAGCAGGAAGTGAACAAATGTAACAGTTACTAATCTGATGCATGTTCAAATGAAATAAACTACCTAAAAACCTAAATAAACTACTAAATTACCATTACCATTAAGTAGAGAGGATTTAAAGCTATTAGTTTGAATAAAATAAAATAAAATAAAATAAAATAAAATAAAATAAAATAAAATAAAATAAAATAAAATAAAATAAAATAAAATAAAATAAAATAAAATAAAATAAAATAAAATAAAATAGGAAAGCAGGAAGTGAACAAATGTAACAGTTACTGATTGTAAAAGTACCAGATAGAGGGGTAGGATTAAAATAAGCTTTGCTTCTTCCTACTCCTTTTGGACATGTGGAACTGTGAACTGATTATGGGATGCACTCAATTGTAATCTGATGCATGTTCAGATTAAATAAAACCATTACCATTACCATTACCATTACCAATATGTAAATATTCTAAATTCAGCCTAACAGAAATCTGTGAATATTGTTTAATTTCCTTAGTCACCAAACAAGATATAGTGATCAGCATTTTTGACTCTTTTCTAGGATGTTGTGGACCAAACCAGACTGTTTGGTCTATCTAAGGCAAGGGGGGGTCAAAAGTGTAGCCCAGTATGTGGTGTTTATTACTCTGTCTTTGGCACATTGTAGAAATAAAATGAAAACAAAAAAAGGCATACATAATGTAATGAGAAAGGTGACATACTGATCAGTGGTTCCTTTGGTGCATCCATCCTAATCGATTACTCGATTAATCAAAACAGATCAATCAACTCGAAAAATTATTGTTAGTTGCAGCACATGTGTATTTAAATACAAATTTGCCCCCCAGTTTAAAGGCGTTCTTCCTTGGCACATACAACAATTGTCATTAAATGGGTGAAGCAGTTTATATTATTTTGTAAAAAAAATAAAAAAAATCTCAATAAAAAGTTTATATATGAAGTTGATCTGAGTGCTACAATCAAAGAACCACAAATGGAAGTAGGAAGTATAGTCCATTGGGTAGGTGAGGAAACTATATCCAAGTACGAAGGGTCTCTGAGGGTCCATAATATCCAGTATCACAATAATTGACTCTTAAAGTGTAAACAACTGCAATAAAATAGTGTAAAAACTCACATATGGGTGTATTACTTTCGCACATCAGTGGTACCAGCACAACTTCAAGAGGGCTTTGGAGAAGAGAACTGGGTCGTTAGTGTTTTTGTTTGTCATTCCACCGTAGCGTGCAATTCGCACACAAACACCAACTAAAAGTTGTATACTTTAAAGATGATACCCAATCTTTCCTCGCAATCAAGGCGCAGCTCTCCTGAAAGACCAATTATTATCATCTCACTACTAACTGCGCTCCTGTGTAGCTACAACACACCTCATGAATAATGCATTCTTCTCGCAGCGCATTCATTTGAAAAGTATTTCTCAGAAAGAAAATCTAAGTGCTCATGACCTACACACGCTTTGAAAATGTCCCTAGCGTGCCCGAGTCCCAAGCGTTCTTGGTATGGAAATGGACGTAGCGAAAGGGAATGAAAAGCAGCGCTAATAAGCTTTCGTCTCCACACTTGCATAAAGGTCCGGCATCGGGACAGTGGGAATCTCGTTCATCCATTCATGCATCCAGCGCTGCAGCCTTCGACCTTCTCACAATAACGATTAGTTTACCCAATCGCAAATGGATAATTGCTTCGTTGTGAGATTTTGCCTTAAAAATAAAGGGTACCTATTGGGAGAAAATACTTGGAATTAATTATCTTATCTTCAAATATAAATCTACAAATGTACAACCAATTCTCAAAATGTTATGTTACTCAAAAAATTTAAATCAAATACATGCAAATACCGTATTTTCCGGACTATAAGTCGCACTTTTTTTCATAGGTTGGCTGTTCCTGCCATTTATACTCCAGAGCGACTTTCATTCATTCATTCATTTTCTACCGCTTTTTTCCTCACAAGGGTCGCGGGGGATGCTGGAGCCTATCCCAGCTGTCTTCAGGCAAGAGGCGGGGTACACCCTGGACTGGTGGCCAGCCAATCACAGGACACATATAGACAAACAACCATTCACACTCACATTCATACCTATGGACAATTTGGAGTCGCTAATTAACCTAGCATGTTTTTGGAATGTGGGAGGAAACCGGAGTACCCGGAGAAAACCCACGTATGCACTGGGAGAACATGCAAACTCCACACAGAGATAACCGAGGGTGGAATTGAACCCTGGTCTCCTCGCTGTGAGGTCTGCGCGCTAACCACTAGACCGCCGTGCCGCCCTAATGTTATGTTACTCAAAAAATTTAAATCAAATACATGCAAATACCGTATTTTCCGGACTATAAGTCGCACTTTTTTTCATAGGTTGGCTGTTCATGCCACTTATACTCCAGAGCGACTTATACATGAAAAAACTGTTTATTTTATATAAACACTGGACACCTTTTCTGTTCATGTTTATTTTTTGTGTAGCTGAATAACCATTGTGTTAGCATAGCTTACACCTATTCAGCCTATTCTTTTATTGTTAAAACTTGCCATCCAAGAGGACGTAATGTCTGTTTTGGTCAAGTAGTAAAATATGTTACCCGCAAAAAATGCGACTTATGTATGTTTTTTTCTACCTAATTACGCATTTTTGGCATTATGCGACTTATACTCTGGAGCGACTTATAGTCCAGAAAATTTGCAGATATGGTGCATGATAGATGCCGGACAGATAGTTATTGGCCCGATATGAGGAATTATATGACATCATGCAAATAAATCCAATAACATAAAAAAAACTCTCCAATGAGGCTTTTACGAGATTACTCGTACTGTGCTGTAGGTCGGTTAAGGTGAGCAAATCAAGCACTCCTTTTATCCTCCCTGTGCCGTGCTGTAAATATGGCCTAGCGTGAACTTCCCTGAGCTGACTTGTAAACAAATTGGCGGCAATCGTGTGGGACTTCTTCTTCTGTTTCTGGGGAAGCCGGTTTGTCAAGTACACTTTGTCGAATCGACCTCTGTTTGAGTCTCTTACCTCAAATTGTGTACACAAATTATATTCATTTTCTACCGCTTAGAGGCGGGGTACACCCTGGACTGGTCGCCAGCCAATCACAGGGCACATATAGACAAACAACCATTCACACTCACATTCATACCTATGGACAATTTGGAGTCGCTAATTAACCTAGCATGTTTTTGGAATGTGGGAGGAAACCGGAGTACTCGGAGACAAAATCCCTATAAATCCTGTAGGTTACAAATACCGTAATGTCCCTGAGCTGACTTGTAAACAAATTGGCGGCAATCGTGTGGGACTTCTTCACTGTTTCTGGGGAAGCCGGTTTGTCAAGTACACTTTGTCGAATCGACCTCTGTTTGAGTCTCTTACCTCAAATTGTGTACACAAATTATATTCATTTTCTACCGCTTAGAGGCGGAGTACACCCTGGACTGGTCGCCAGCCAATCACAGGGCACATATAGACAAACAACCATTCACACTCACATTCATACCTATGGACAATTTGGAGTCGGCAGTTAACCTCGCGTGTTTTTGGAATGTGGTAGGAAACCGGAGTACCCAAAATCCCTATAAATCCTGTAGGTTACAAATACTGTGACGTCCCTAAACATGTGTTAAAAATAATATACGACCATGGAAAGACAATGCATGTAATTGATGATGGAGGTGGGGTAAAGGCCAGCAGAATTGACCCGGTCTTTCAGAGTCTATCACCTGTGACTGTCAGTCATCGAGCACCATTCACCAAGATGCTACATTGGCTTAAGCAGGAAGCAAATTCGAGATAAAGGACAATGAAGAACTGGATCTGAACCGACTCCCCGCACCGTGCGGCCAAAACAGTTGATATAGCCCTGAGACTTACTCATACCTGGCTTGGCAGAAACTTGTTTGCATCAGCTGGGAAACCAAGCAGAGCAGACAATATCGGAGACGGGGACTTTGTTTGTGCTGACTCATGGAGACGCATACCCACACGCACACACACGCACGCACAGCCAGCAGCAAATGGTGAGAACGATAACGCCAGATTGCACAGGCAGCGCTGGGCTCCGCAGAGAGTTGCGCTCGGGATGAGTGGGTTGGCTGCCCACAGGCTTAGCCCCTCAAGCGCGGGACTTCACATTGTCGGGTGAGCCAGAGAAGAAGGTTCTCATCACCTTTTGATGGGGCGCCCATGTGTAATCGTACACTGCTGACTTGACTCAGCAAGGACACTGCTCCTTTTGCTGAATAGACAGTTGCCGTCCATATATTTAGGACAAAAGTCACTTTTGTAGAGTTAGCAGGAACTTACATTGATGTTTTTTTTTTTTTTGTACGTACACGAGCGCCGCATTCACTTCCTGTATGCGTGCTTGCATCTGACGTAGAGTCACGAATGCCACAGCGTCCAGTGTCACAGGTTTGAAGCTTAAACTCATTAGTAATTTAAAACATTCCTCCACGTCTCCTTATATAAATTATTCACGGCTGTTTTTTTTTTTCTTTACTTTTATCAAATTTTCTTGAAACACGCTGCCATACGGTTCTACCGTATCGAACGTATTGTGTGGAAATATGGGGTAGTAACTAAAAAAGCAATCTTCACTCACTAAATGTACTGGAAAAAAGGTCAGTAGGGATAATTCAGAATGCCGCCTACAGAGAACATACTAACTCCTTATTTCTAAAATCACAAATACTTCAACTTGCTGATATAGTTCATCTTCAAACAGCTAAAATAATGCATAAGGCTAAAAATAACCAATTACCTAAAAATGTCATCCAATACTTCTCTACAAGAGAAGAAGAGGTAGAGTATTAAAAAAAAATTAAAAAAAATTAAAAAAAACCTTAAACTGTATTATGGAAAGCAGGAAGTGAACAAATGTAACAGTTACTGATTGTAAAAGTACCAGATGGAGGGGTAGGATTTAATAAGCTTTGCTTCTTCCTACTCCTTTTGGACATGTGGAACTGGGAACTGATTGTGTGATGCATTCAATTGTAATCTGATGCATGTTCAAATGAAATAAAACCATTACCATTACCAAATTAACCTTTTTTTTAAGGACAGAATATGATTCAAATACACATATTTATCAAGTCATGGCAAAATGGGTTACTTTTCTATGACCTTCAGTGTCGATGTGATGATTTTCTATCACAGTGAACATCACGGATTGGGTGTCGAGTTCAGTCGTAGGACAGGTATCACCCCAAGACAGAACAGATGCATATAACTTTGCGGTACTAATATTCTGCTGGACAGCAAAAATATAGAATTCTATCAAAAATCTAAAAGTATCCATTTGCTGAATCAATGTTTTTTAAGATGAAAGCAAAGAGAATTCCATCAGGTCCCTCCCAGTCCGCCCGAGGTCATCAACATTACAAGGGACATTTAATAAACTCAATGAGATCACTGATGGATTTCACAAGATTCAAGTTTTGTGACTTGTTCTGTAAACACAGATTCTAAAGTCGCAAATTGTTATTCCATAGTTAAAGTGGAATCTCTTCTTTCACATCCACCCACTATTTGCCTTGGGAGTGCCAACATACCTGGCCCTTGGAGAGAGGGATGTAGGTAAATAGAAGTAGACCTACAGGTCATGTGAACATCGTTCACATCGTTTCAAATCATTGACTCAGTGTCATTCTCCATTAACCGCTTCATCCCTGGGCTAGGTTTCTCAAAATGACATAATAAACAGGATTGATGGACGTGAAATGTCCATTATGCGACCGGGTAACTGTCCATAAAGATGGAATGGTTGAACGAATTTCTATCTAATTAAAATATTTGTATTTAGACATAAAATACTCAAACTAAACTCTCTCTGCAGGAGCCTATGATAATAACAAACACCAGTGAAGCTCTAATGTCTGTAATATCAGTAATAATATTTTCAGTGGTTAGTGGTTAGCGCGCAGACCTCACAGCTAGGAGACCAGGGTTCAATTCCACCCTCGGCCATCTCTGTGAGGAGTTTGCATGTTCTCCCCGTGCATGCGTGGGTCCCACATTCCAAAAACATGCTAGGTTAAATGGCGACTTCAAATTGTCCATAGGCATGAATGTGAGTGTGAATGGTTGTTTGTCTATATGTGCCCTGTGATTGGCTGGCCACCAGTCCGGGGTGTATCCCGCCTCTCGCCCAAAGACAGCTGGGATAGGCTCCAGCATACCCGCAACACTTGTGAGGAAAAGCGGTAGAAAATGAAGGAATGAATGAATGAATGCACGGCGGTCGAGTGGTTAGCACGCAGACCTCACAGCTAGGTGACCAGGGTTCAATTCCACCCTCGGCCATCTCTGTGTGGAGTTTGCATGTTCTCCCCGGTGCATGCGTGGGTTTTCTCCGGGTACTCCGGTTTCCTCCCACATTCCAAAAACATGCTAGGTTAATTAGTGACTCCAAATTGTCCATAGGTATGAATGTGAGTGTGAATGGTTGTTTGTCTATATGTGCCCTGTGATTGGCTGGTGACCAGTACAGGGTGTACCCCGCTTCTCGCCTGAAGACAGCTGGGATAGGCTCCAGCATACCCGCGACCCTCGTGAGGAAAAGTCGTAGAAAATGAATGAATGAATGTAACAGCATGACTGAAAATTGTTGCGTCTCTGAGACTGCGATGGAAATCTACATAAATACCAGATATTCGTGACTGACCAATCACCTTATTTGGGCCAAAGAATAATTTACACCAATTTTTATGCTAATTAATTTGTAATTGTGAAATATGGGGAAGAAAATCTCCTCCCATTCCATGTGGAAGTGGTAATTTTTGGGCTTTTTTATTGTTCTAATATTATATTATTAGTATATTTATTTATGTTATTTATGTTTATCAACATCCATTCATTCATTTTCTACCGCTTATCCTCATGAGGGTCGCAGGTAGTGCTGGAGCCTATCCCAGCTGTCTTCGTGGCCAGCCAATTACAGGGTACATATAGACAAATAACCCGCGACGCTTGTGAGGAAAAGCGGTAGAAAATGAATGAATGAATGAATATTTAGAAATATTTTTAAATGTAACCAATGAATGTCAGTGTTAATTTCGAAGTATCCTTCAGACCCAACATGTTTTAAAATAAATGTTCCTTTAAATTCATACAAATTAAACGGTCGTGTGGCGGTGAAGCTCCCAAGAGTCAGGGTGGGCCTCAACTTAAACTTAAATCCCTGTCATTACTCTCGAGAGTATGGAGCCTGCTACAGCTGTGTGTGTATGTGTGTGTATATGTGTGTGTGTGTGTGTGTGCACGCAAGTGAGCATGTCAAGACAAAGAATAGAAAAAAAGCTAAGGTGCATATTGTATTTATGCCTCATTGAAGTTTTTTAGGAGCCCCTTTGGGACTAAGATAGTTTCGAAAAAGACCGACTTTCATGCCTCGGTCTCGAGATACTGTACGTACGTAGATACTGACATTTCCACTGCTGGCAAATTAATATAACCCAACCCAAGACACACTTAGGACCGCCCCCTCATTTGAATAGTTTTTCCTTCTGCATTTCAAGCTGACATTGTCTGCTGCATGAAATAAATACATATGAGAGCAGAGTGCTTTTATTTATTTATTGATATGTAATTCTATTTATATATTTATTTTTGTATTTATTTCTACATTTATTTTTGTATTTATTTTTAATTTTTGAATCTTGTTTTTTTTATTTTTGTATTTATTTTTGCTTTATTTATTTATGTATATATTTTTTATTTTAGTTTTTATTTCCATTTATATTAATTTTTTGTATTTAATTTTTTGATTGTTTTATTTTTTCTTTTTTTTTTTTATTTTCACTTTTATTTATTTATTTATTTATTATTTTGGCAGTTTTGGTCCTCCATACATTTGTGTGTATTAGTAACTGCGTGTCTATTTGAACACATGAATGTTGAATAAAAATGGCGAGTGGCCGACCGGTCTGTCAAATGCACCTGCCTGCCTGCCTGCATGGCCCACTCACTTGATTTAGCATTTCAAAGTCCCGAGGCGGACATTTTCTTTCTCTTCTTCGCGTCTTGACGCCCCTCATTTTCTCCCCGCCCTGTCCGGGGCCCTCGGCTCAGGAAACCTGTTATTTACTGCCAAGAGAGTTCTGTGTGCAAAGACTCGAAGCAGCACGGCTGATTGAGCAAGGGAGCAACCTGCTGCTCACGCTCGCAGAAGCTCCTACGTGGCCATCCCCTGGGGGGGGGTGGCGGAGATGTTTACTGCACTGCAATCACCGAGGACAGCGTGGCAAATAGACATAGACGTGCATTAGCCCTTCGACTATAAACGGCCTGTCCTGCTGGGGAATTACAACAGGAGATATGACGACGTACTGTAGGTTTGTGTGTGTGACACAGCAAACATCCATGGACCCGTTGAGGCAAGCTGGACTTCCTAGGAAACATGACCTTCAGGGGAGAAACGTTTCAAAGGCCATTCTGAGACTCGCTGGTTTACTCCAACCATGGAGCCTTCAGATGTTGGATCAATATTTCAATAATATCATGAAATTGCATATTGAATCAATAGATATAGTACATATATAGTACATTGTTGGAGTTCCCTCCATCATGGCTCCATGAGGAATTAGTGTTTGACTGTCGATAAACAAAGAGGCTGCACGGTGGATGAGTGGTTAGCAAGCAGACCTCACAACTAAAAAAACAGGGTTCAATTCCACCCTCGGCCATCTCTGTGTGGAGTTTGCATGTTCTCCCCGTGCATGCGTGGGTTTTCTCCGGGTGCTCCGGTTTCCTCCCACATTCCAAAAACATGCTAGGTTAATTAGCAACTCCAAATTGTCCATAGGTATGAATGTGAGTGTGAATGGTTGTTTGTCTATATGTGCCCTGTGATTGGCTGGCCACCAGTCCGGTGGTAGAAAATAAATGAATGTCGATAAACACAAAAAACTATTTTGTTCATCAATAAATATAATAATAATATAATATTTGAACAATAAAAAGCCCAAAAATTACCACTTCCGCATGGAATGGGAGGATTTTTTTTTCCATATTTCACAATTACAAATTAATTTGCATAAAAATTGGTGTAAATTATTCTTCCCGGATAAAACCCACACATGCACAGAGATGGCCAGAGATGGCCGAGTGTGGGATTGAACTCGGGTCTCCTAGCTGTGAGGTCTGCGCGCTAACCACTTGCCCGCCGTGCAGCTCCCTCCATCATGGTTCCAGGAGGAATTAGTGTTTGACTGTCGATAAACAACACAAAAAAACTATTTTGTTCATAAATAAATATAATTATTATATAATATTAGAACAATAAAAAGCCCAAAAATTACCACTTCCGCATGGAATGGGAGGAGATTTTTTTTTCATATTTCACAATTACAAATTAATTTGCATAAAAATTGGTGTAAATCATCCTTGGCCCAGATAAGATGATTGGTCAGTCACAAATATCTGGTATTTATGTAGATTTAAGACGCAACAATTTTCAGTCATGCTGTTACATCCAATGGTAGCTAATGTTCGCAGCTAAACCGAATGTCTATTAGCTGACAACAAATAGAAAGCACCTTTAAGCAACTGAAGCACAATTATAAATAACATAAATAACAAATATAAATAAATAACAAACAATATAATTTCACAACTAAATGATTCATTTTAAAATTTTACATTGGATCTGAAATTTTGTTGAATTATCCATGCCTCCTCTGTGTTTTGCATGCAATGTTTATTCCATTAACTCCGTGTTTTGTGTGTTTATCACCACATGACCACATCAGATGCACAAGCAGAATACCAAGCAGATGGCAACAAACATTCCCCAAGGGATGGATTTCTCAAAACATATGCTGGTTTCCAACAATAACCGCGTTTGCAAACGCACTTAAAATGTCTTAAGCAGAACCACAGTGGAATTCCTTCTCCAAATCCCCTCCTTCCTCGCGGTAATTATAGCCTCCCAGCTGACAAAGCACAGGTCTGTTGTGTTTGTCTTTGCCTCCTCGGATACAACAGGTGAAGTGGGGCTTGCCAGGCTCGATGCCAGTCTCTTACTGGTTCTGTGAGCCAAGTATGTTTTACTCATCCTGGTTCCATAGAGACACTTGGGAGATGAGAGGGCTCCGTTTATTTAGAACAGGGGTCTCAAACACGCGGCCCGCAGGCCAAATGTAGCCCGCAGGACACTAGTTTGAGGCCCCCGCCTTGATATGAAAGTTTGATATGGATGCTGTATGGTATCATGTCCCCAGAAAAAATTATTACATTTAATTAATGTTAAAGGTTAAATAACTGTTAATAGTTATCCTCCCTATCCGTGTGGAAGTGGTAAGTTTTGGGCTTTTTTAAGTTTAAAGGAAATAACTTGGAGGCTACCGTTTAGGTCGCTAGCTCTCTAGTTTGCGAGTTAGCATGTGTCTCAAGACCCTGCAGTTGCGCAATATGTTGTAAATAAAAAAAGTATAAATGTGACTATAGTCGTGTTTTGTCATGTCTACAGGGCTCTAATAATGCTTTGTTCATTTTAATCTGAAAAAGATAATTTGTCTACCCACCAACTATATGTGGTTTCTTATGTTTTTATTATTTGCTGTTTTATTATTATTATTATATTTATTTATTACTGATTGATTGATTTTCTTTATTCTTGATTTGTTTATTTTTCATCTTATTTTGTGCAGAAAAATAAAAATTAAGATATTTGAGAACAGTGGAATGTTTTATCAGCGCTTTAATTGTAGAAAATCGGAACTAAAGCACTGAAAAAGTTTGTATATTTTTCTGTTTTTAATAAATGCGTTTTTTTTTTTTGGAAAACTTGATGTCGCCCAGTCTCACCCAGACCGTAGCTCCAGTGGCCCCCAAGTAAATTGAGTTTGAGACCCCTGATTTAGAACATTAAACTCCCTCAAGCCAAAATGAATGGGTAGAAAATACCATATTGTCAGTGCATATTGACAGTTTGTACAACAGGTGACATGCTACATGCTAAAAAAAAGCATGTTCCTTGTTCACATCAACTCCGAAAAGGAGAAGTCGACTCAGTGAAGATGATTTATTTAGATGAAAATACAAAATTGAAAACTGGGTTGACTTTGGATTGAAATAAGTGTAAAAGGGGGGACGGAGAGATGGGTGTGAGAGATGAGAATGTAATGCAAGGAGGACCGGATCAATCTTTTATCACTGCAGTGTACTTTCATCCCTAATGGATCTGACATGAGCACAGCATTGCCTTCCATCCCATTGCACAGGCAGGAGAAGGCCGCTTGGAACGAGGAGTGTGAGAGTTAGACCAGCTCCGAAAAGACATCTACCGAAGGAGAGAGAGAGTGGTTTGAACCACATTCCCAAAATAATCACAGCCCGAAACTATGCAAACATATTATTTCATGTCCTAGCATCATCCTATTACCTCCGGCCCTGAGTGCATCTGCGGGAGTCGGTAAATATGCCTGATAAGGACCCGAGAAATGAAGTCACTTCACAGCATGAAGAATTACTTTGTGAATTTCCATCAAGACTCCCCAATGATATCGTGCCGTGTATGGCCGGGGCTTGCTTTCCTTTTCCACGTGAGCGAAATGACAGACAGGCGACACTTTAGCCTGCACATGTGAAAGAATACGACGATTAAGAGAGTATAGAAAAAACGCAGAGTGACTCTCAGAGGATGCTCGGCTCTTACCAACCCCTTAAACGAGATTATTCAAGGACAATAAGAGAAGTGGAGACATGGAGGCAGATAGAAAACAAGTACTCACAAGCTTATTCTGCTGTGTGTTGGGCAACATACTGTATATAATTTGTATTTATTTAAATAAAAATAAAATAAAAATGTTGGGAACTCAAGGTCCACTTTCAACAAGACTTGTCTATGGGAATTTTAGTTCATGGTATGACCCTGTTGACCTTCAACCCCTTTTATACCCCCTCTTAAAGACTAAATTACATACAGTAAACCTCGGATATATCAGACTCGGATATATCGGAAATTCGCTCACAACGGACAGATAAAAAAGAACCGATTTTTCTGTAATGCATTTCCAATAAAAATTCATTGCATATATCGGATTTTTTATAACGGATTTCGCCTATTTCGGACAAAATCTCCAGTCCCGTTCCAATGCATTTCCATTAAATTTCCCTGGCATATATCGGATGGCCGCATCGTGGCGCTCCGATTCGCCGAATCGTGACGGGCCGCTATACGACGTCATTTGCAGCGTTTGCAGCGTTGCCTGCGCGTCCAGGTACATTGGAAACATAGTCAAGGAAGTGCCTTTTTATAACGGATAAAATCCCATTTACGCATATACCGGATATAAATCCGATATATGCGTAAAACGGACATTTTCCGGTATACGCATATAACGGATTTCGCTTATATCGGACAAAACCAGTGGGAACAATTGAATCCGATATATCCGAGGTTTACTGTACTACATTGAGGGAAAATGTCACAGAATGGGATAATGGAGTCCCTCTGCCAATATTCCACCTTTGGACTTGCCGGCATGGTGAGTCAGGAGTATGAAGTTCAAACTGCTACTGTTGTCTTAAAGGAAATATTGTCGTCCGATAAATAGTTGAACCAACACACTGGACTCCGGCTCCATTTTCCTAGGATGATAGCTGGTTGTGTAAAACCATGTCCTGACTAAAATGCGTGTAAAAGGAGACTACATGTTTGTTTTTCTGCAAAAGCTGTTTAATGGGGTTAACGTCAGGGATCTTAGAATACTTCCACAGCAAAATTTAACCATCTTTTTTTTGGACCTTGAGTCATGCTGTTACATTCATTCATTCATTTTCTACCACTTATCCTCATGAGGGTCGCGGGGGTTGCTGGAGCCTATCCCAGCTGTCTTCGGGCAAGAGGCGGTGTACACCCCGGACTGGTCGCCAGCCAATCACAGGGCACATATAGACAAACAACCATTCAAACTCACATTCGTACCTATGGACAATTTGGAGTCGCTAATTAACCTAGCATGTTTTTGGAATGTGGGAGGAGTACCCGGAGAAAACCCACACATGCACGGGGAGAACATGCAAACTCCACACAGAGATAGCCGAGGGTGGGATTAAACTCGGGTCTCCTAGCTGTGAGGTCTGCGCGCTAACCACTCGACCGCCGTGCAGCCTAATATAATATTAGAACAATAAAAAGGCCAAAAATTACCACTTCCGCATGGAATGGGAGGAGATTTTTTTTTTCATATTTCACAATTTGCATAAAAATTGGTGTAAATCATTCTTTGGCCCAGATAAAATGATTGGTCAATCACAAATATCTGGTATTTATGTAGATTTATGTAGATTTCTACTGTGTGTAAAAGGAGACTATGTTTGTTTTTCTCCAAAAGGTGTTTAATGGGGTTAAGGTCAGGGATCTTAGAATTCTTCCACAGCAAAATTTAACCATCTTTTTTTGGACCTTGAGTCATGCTGGACAAAAAAGGCTCTTCCCCAAACTGTGCCCACGGAGCGTAGAATTGTAGAATTGTCCAAAATGAGTTCATTTTCAAGGATTCATTGATTACGAGGTAGGTCTCAATCGTTTATTAAAAACTTAAACTATATTAGGAAAGCAGGAAGTGAACAAATGTAACAGTTACTGATTGTAAAAGTACCAGATGGAGGGGTAGGATTTAATAAGCTTTGCTTCTTCCTACTCCTTTTGGACATGTGGAACTGTGAACTGATTATGTGATGCATTCAATTGTAATCTGATGCATGTTCAAATGAAATAAAAAAAATTACCATTACCATTACCATTACCAATATTAATGAAATTCACATGAATGACATCACATACAGAAAAAATGAAGGAATCAGGGGCTCCTTTAAAGATACCAAAACCAACATCCATCCATCCGGTTCTGGGAAGCCTCACCGGGGGTGCCCAGACTCACCCCCCCTCGCCGACAACTTTCAACTCCCGGGCCAGTTCCGAGTCATACTATAGTCTCTCCAATGTGTCCTGGGTCTTCCCCAAGGCCTCCACCCCCGTCCCAATGTGCCCTGAACATGCACCTCCTCAGGGAGAAGTCTGGGAGGTGTCCCAGGCAGGATCTCATCCTGAAGTGGCACCCTTTTTTAGAGCAAGAACCA
This sequence comes from Doryrhamphus excisus, assembly GCF_030265055.1. Lineage (NCBI taxonomy): Eukaryota > Metazoa > Chordata > Actinopteri > Syngnathiformes > Syngnathidae > Doryrhamphus > Doryrhamphus excisus. Next base: position 22,498,657 of record NC_080471.1, read on the forward strand.
TGGATTCGGTGTTTGCGGGTGCTGATTCTCATCCAAAGCCCCCCACGCCCCCCTTGTAATGTTGCCTAAGACATTTTGCACGGTACTTTATGTACTGTACTGTAGTAATTTACCGACACTGGCAGACAACCTTAATATTTCACCCCTGCAGGGGTGTAAATATGCTATTATAGAATGTGTCTGTCTGCGCAGGGAGGGATGAGGTGCACAGACAGAAACAATCATGGGACGATTCAAAAGCCAAGGATCGAAGGAGCCAAGACCGCAATTAGAGCTGCTGCATGTTCAAATGAAATAAAACCATACTGTAAATCTCCCTATACTCTAAATTCTCAAAACAGGCAGAATTTAAAGTAACAACACAGATAACATACGTACATACTGTATTCAGGATATGTGACACCCACAGTAGTACAGCTATTAAAAAAAAAAATACAGGTGGAACAGGTTTCAATCCATATCCCAAAAAAAAGATGACAAAAAAACTAATACGGTGCTGAAAAACGTTAAATGAGACGCTCATCAGGTACTGTATAATAATGAGTCAATGTTTAAAAAATGCAGTAGTACGTTACATTTGCATGATGTTGCTACTTGAAATGAGTAGCACACTAACAGTTAAGCGAGACTGGCGTATGCCGCACTGAACTCTGTCCGAGCCGCCCATGAATTAATCTTTAATCCTCCAAGTGATAAAACGCAAGAAGTATGCCTGCACTTGTCTCATAGTTTTAACAGGGAACTCTACCTTAAAAACAAAAATACACACACTTGTGCAGGTAGTACTTCAACCACGATTCATATACTGAAGTAAAAAATCATGAGAGCCACAAAGAGTAAAGTTTCACCCAAACAGGTTTGAGTTGTTTCCTACAGGAAGACTGCTTTGAAGGGCATACTTGAAAGGACACAGATTAATTCCCTAAAAGTGGAATAATCTATATTAAAAGATGTATAGAAAAAAAATCCTTATGAGTTTCTGCCATTACTTTCCTAAAACACAACAAACAGCTGACTTCAGAAAAACTTCCCAGTGCCGACATTCAAACACACAAAAGCTTTTCCGGCCACTCACCAGGAAGGGGAGCTCTTTCTTCCAGACCTCGCAAAAAATCCTTGACTTCAGAATCAGTAGCAGAGTCCTCCCGGTGTATGCAAGGCGGCGCTTGCACGCATGTGCGTAATACAGAAAAAAAAAGGACGCTCGGTCAAGAAGAAGAGGTCAAAGGCGGTCGTTCGGACGTGGTGACGAGGAGATATGAAGGATGTCGCTGCTTGTCAATTCTCGCTCCCGTCTGCCTGTCTGCCTCAGGAATGTTCTGCTCCTGGGTGTCTCCACCACAACCAAGATCTGAGAGCCTGGAAGAGTTTTCTGTCCCTCTCGCTCTCTCTCTCTCTTTCTCTCTCTGTGTGCATGTCTACACCCCTCCTCCTCTCTGTTTCTCACCCAGAGAAGAACACACCCAAGCCGTCACTCCTCCCTCTGTCACTGTCTCAGTCAGTACTGACAGGTTAGATATACATAGTACCTCCCCCCTTTACAGGTAAGAGTTCACAGTATCACTTTATTCATATTGTTACCTTGTTCTGTACCGAAATGTACATAGGAAAATGAAGTCAATATTATGTACAGTACATATAAGTACAGTATACATGTACAGTATTATGTATGTAGCCAAAAGTGTTTGTATAACCTATCACCCGAGGCATAAGACATCCGCATTCTGCCTCCGTTGACGTGAGCACCTGATTATGCAAATTAATTTTTTTTTTTTGCTTTTTTTTTCCTGGAATGAGATCATAGTACAGGTGACTAAGTGCAGAGTTAGTGGGGTCATGCCTGAGAGTAAGAATGTAGCAACGCTAATCTGACCATTCCGCTCCGTACATACACACAACAAAAGCATTTAAAAGACACTACATCAGGGGTCTCAAATACGCGGCCCGCGGGCCAAATGTGGCCCGCAGGACACTAGTTTGAGGCCCCCGCCTTGTTATGAAAGTTTGACATGGATGCCGTATGGTATCATGTACCCAGAAAAAAAATATTACGTTTGATTAATGTTCATGTTAAAGGTTAAATAACTGTTAATAGTTATCCTCCCTACCCGTGTGGAAGTGGTACGTTTTTGGCTATTTAAGTTGAAAGGAAATAACTTGAAGACTACCGTTTAGGTCGCTAGATCTCTACTTTAAAGGTTAAATAACTGTTAATAGTTATCCTCCCTATCCGTGTGGAAGTGGTAAGTTTTTGGCTATTTAAGTTGAAAGGAAATAACTTGAAGACTACCGTTTAGCTTCGCTAGATCTCTAGTTTGCGAGTTAGCATGTGTCTCAAGACCCTGCAGTTGCGCAATATGTTGTAAATAAAAAAAAGAGTATAAATGTGACTATAGTCGTGTTTTGTCATGTCTACAGGGCTCTAATTATGCTTTGTTCATTTTAATCTGAAAAAAATCATTTGTCTACCCACCAACTATTATTATTATTATTATTATATTTATTTATTACTGATTGATTGATTTTCTTTATTCTTGATTTGTTTATTTATTTTTCATCTTATTTTGTGTAGAAAAATAAAAATTAAGATATTTGAGAACAGTGGAATGTTTTATCAGAGCTTTTCTTGTAGAAAATGCAAAACCAAAGCAAAGTTTATTCATTTTTCTGTTTTTAATAGATGCGTTTTTTGGGGTTTATTTTGGAAAACCCAGTCTCGCCCAGACCCTAGCTCCAGTGGCCCCCAAGTAAATTGAGTTTGAGACCCCTGCCCTACATACAAATAAACCAAATGTTATATCTCACTCAGAATCTTTCTCCATTTTAAAGTGTTTGCTCCCTGACTACCGCCCCAAACCTGAAACCGAAAACCGGTGACTGATACCGCACCTGATACCAAAAAAAGACCCATGTAACAAAAAGGCTTTTGTCTGTGGTGCATCTTAATACGAAAAAGCTATCGTCGCGGTTTACGACGTCTGTTTCCAATTTAGCAACAGACACCCGTTGCCACCCACATTGACACCATCACTAAGTGGGAGATGAATCTCCCGCATAGAATATGGAACTCCGCCAAGTGAAACACAACACTACAGTGACACATAAAAAAAAATCATCTTTGTAAATAATCTTTTCACTATATAATAAATAATAAGGGTGTAACGGCATGGCATCCGCACGGTTCGGTACTAGGGCTGCAACTAACAATTATTTTCTAGTCATTTACGGTAATCTGCAGCTTATTGTTTCAGTTAAGTTGAGTAATTTCTTATTACAAATCAATATGAACCAAAAACAGTTAGTGATTTGGTCCACAACATATCAGAAAAGAGTTGTTTCCAAAGCTGATTTGTGTTGATATGTTTTTTTTTTTTTTGCCTAAAACACACAGATAATAGGTCTGTTTTCATGAATAACGAATTATTTTTTTCGAAAATCACATTTGAGAGACTTATTATTAGAGCTCTATTCACTACGTACCTTTAGGTCACATAACAGTAAGCATAAAACATAAAACTGCTTATGCGTCCGACAATGGCCCCTGGGCCGCACTTTGGATACCCCTTGTTTACAGTGTTTCTTTTCAGGAACGTGAAAGCCCAACAGTCTGGCTCTCTGACGGATGAGGTCAAAGCCACTCACCAGGAAGGGGAGGTGAATCAGCAAATTTGATTTGATCGCGTACAGTCCTAGCTCTCCGCTACAATCGCAAAAATTCCGCAGACTGACCAACAGATACGCATTTTGACCACTGAACACGCCCATACGCCTGACCGCTCGCCAGGCACGCACTCAGTCCTGAGCTCGGTCCCTAAAGCCTGGCCGGAGGTGCCAACACACGGCAACAGAACAGAAGAATCAATGGCAAAAAGCTGAAATGTTGACACCAACAACCGATAATAACACAAAGCTTTGTCTTTAAATATGCGTTCAAAAACTTTTTAAAATCTTTCTACAATATATGTATTATTATGTATGTATGTTTACATATCAAACTAATTTAACAAAACTGAAAAAAATGCAGTTTTTAAATGAAACTTTTTATTAAGGTATGAAAAAAGCCCTGCATGAGAAAGTGACTTCCCCCTTGTTAAAACATAACTGAGATTAATTGAGATCTATAAGCCTGGAAAAGGTTCTAAAGCCATTTCTCAAGCTTCGGGACTCAAGCAAACTACAGTGAGAGCCATTATCCACAAATAGCTACATTATGGAACAGTGGTGAACCTTCCCAGAAGTGACCGGCAACACAAAATTCCCCTAAGGGTGCAACAACGACTCATCCAAGAGGTCACAAAAGACCCCACAATAACATCCAAAGAACTGCAGTAAGGTCAGTGTTAAGGTTCATGACTCCACCATAAAAAAACTGGGCAAAAAAAGTTCAAAGACAAAAACCATTGCTGAACAAAAACATTCAGGGTCGTCTCAATTTTGCCAGAAAACATCTTTATGATCCCCAAGACCTTTGGGAAAAGTCTGACGGGACAAAAGTTCAACTTTTTGAAAGGTGTGTTTCCTATTACATCTGGCGTGAAAGTAACATTTTCAGAAAAAGAACATCATACCAAGAGTAAAATATGGTGGTGGTAGTGTGATGGTCTGGAGCTGTTTTGCTGTTTCAGGATGTGGAAGACTTGCTGTGATAAACTGAACCAAATTTTCAACTTTTTGAAAGGTGTGTTTCCTATTACATCTGGCGTGAAAGTAACATTTTCAGAAAAAGAACATCATACCAACAGTAAAATATGGTGGTGGTAGTGTGATGGTGTGGGGCTGTTTTGCTGTTTCAGGATGTGGAAGACTTGCTGTGATAAACTGAACCAAATTTTCAACTTTTTGAAAGGTGTGTTTCCTATTACATCTGGCGTGAAAGTAACATTTTCAGAAAAAGAACATCATACCAAGAGTAAAATTTGGTGGTGGTAGTGTGATGGTCTGGAGCTGTTTTGCTGTTTCAGGATGTGGAAGACTTGCTGTGATAAAACTGAACCAAATTTTCAACTTTTTGAAAGGTGTGTGTCCTATTACATCTGGCGTGAAAGTAACATTTCAGAAAAAGAACATCATACCAACAGTAAAATATGGTGGTGGTAGTGTGATGGTGTGGGGCTGTTTTGCTGTTTCAGGATGTGGAAGACTTGCTGTGATAAACTGAACCAAATTTTCAACTTTTTGAAAGGTGTGTTTCCTATTACATCTGGCGTGAAAGTAACATTTTCAGAAAAAGAACATCATACCAACAGTAAAATATGGTGGTGGTAGTGTGATGGTGTGGGGCTGTTTTGCTGTTTCAGGATGTGGAAGACTTGCTGTGATAAAACTGAACCATGAATTATGCTGTCTACAAAAAAAAAAATAAGGAGAATGTGAGCTCAAACTGAAACAAATTTGGGTTCTGCAGTAGGACAATGATCCAAAACACACCAGGAAGTCCACCTCTGAATGGCTGAAGAAAAACAAAATGAAAACTTTGCAGCGTCCTGACCTGAATCCTATTGGGATGCTGTAAAATGTGTTATTGCATCTCCAGTGCAGTTTATCATATACAGTCAAAAGAGTTGCATGTATTGAGCATTCTTTGACTCCTGTGGGCCGTTTTAGTATTCCGTCTATGAAGCAATGCTTTTGGCACATCTAAGTTGTGCTGTCAGACATATCACTTAAAGAACAGTCAAGAGGAAAAGTCTCTTGAGGTATTGCTATACGAAAGGCCAAAGTGAGAAAAGGTTGTGGGTGCCATAGAGAAGTGACATTTTAAAGTACTGGAATGGTAAGCCCACTATATGGATCTTTGCACTATTAACCTTATGAAAATGATGTATGTGTTCATGATCATATCTCCACAGAATTAGCTCTTTTGTGACAATCCCAAAATTCCCTGTAATGCTTCATGAAGCTGGAATCAGAGTGTCGGGTGAGGGTGTTCTAACGTGGCGTGGAGGATTATCAGTCCGAAGCCTCCGAGAGGGTGCTGACACCTTCCAGGCATTCCTCAGGGCACCTCCCACGGCTGTGCCTGCTTCAGTGCGCACGCCTCTGTCAAACTCCGCATATCATTCCTCATTTTGTGTGTGACTCACTAAGATTCTTTTCAGCCCCTCGTCCAGCCCTTCCCACTCCTCCATTCAACAGGGAAGCAAAAGAAAACAAAGACCGAAACCAATGCTTTCATAATAACTAATTCCTTATGTTGTATTACTTATCACCACAAAAAAAAGTATCTATAATAGAAGCCCAAGAAACAGTTCATCATATAACAAATGATGGGTATGCTACGTGACTGACAGTTTGTATCTGTTGGTAATAAAAAATCTATACACCTGAAGGTCAGCTTTGGCATCCCACAGGGTTCCGTCCTCAGACCTGTAATGTTCAGCCTTTATTGTCCATATTTTTCTGTATGTTTTAGCCTCTCATTTACATGCAAATTGAGGTTTTTGGCCTTACAGCAAATGTCGGTTAACAACAAAAACAGATAACGTCATGACTAACAGTTATGTGCCGTTATTTCTACATGAGATATGTATAATCGAATGTTTGTAAAAACAAACATAACTCATTCCTGATGTTGTATTACTTATCACTACAAAAAAAAGAATGTATATATAATAGAAGCCCAAGAAACAGTTCATCCCATAACAAATGATGGGTATACGACGTGACTGACAGTTTGTATCTGTTGGTAATAAAAAATCTATACATCTGAAGGTCAACTTTGGCATCCCACAGGGTTCCGTCCTCAGACCTGTAATGTTCACCCTTTATTGTCCATATTTTTCTGTGTGTTTTAGCCTCTCATCTACATGCAAATTGAGGTTTTTGGCCTTACAGCAAATGTCGGTGGACAACAAAGACAGATGACGTAATAGTCATGTGCCGTTATTTCTACATTAGATATGTATAATTAAATGTTTGTAATCACAAACATAACTAATTACTGATGTTGTATTACTTATCAAAAGAATATATATATAATAGAAGCCCAAGAAACAGTTCATCCCATAACAAATGATATACTACGCATTGGTGAGCAATCCATAACTCAGCAAGAAGTAAGTGTGAAGAAGGCTCTTTCAGAGTGACTGACTGTTTTGGTGTGGCAGGGGTTAAAAAGGTTCTGAGGAGAGTAGCAGGGAGAAGGGAATGCATGCTGATAGTGTCTTTGTTGGCCTTTATGCACCATGGATGAATAGCATTAACTTGCAGCTACGCTTTGCTTCTTCCCATCATCTCATTTGAGACCCCCACGCTAACCCCCACGTTTTCTATGTATTCAACTTTTCACAAGCTAGCCAAGCCTGGATGGTAAATGAACTGGCATCAGACAACAGCAAACCTGTTTTTGGAAAACAACAAAAAGTTCTGAAAACTGATGGCATTTTTTATTTTTTTTTCCCCAAGCCAGCAAAGCGAGGTAGTGATGTTTATGTGCCTCAGTATAGCAGGGCTGTCTCATTATGGTTAGACCATGGACAATGCTTCTGTTGTGTAGCTATGCCTTGTGTATCATTAGGACTTTCAGCAGGGAGGGTAATTACACTGCTCAAATGTAAATAAAGTGCATCCAACATCGAGAACAAACAAAAACTTCCCAGAATACGATTCATGTCTTGGAAGAAAATGTATTGCATAATATCTCTTGCATAAAAACAATTTCAAGGTAAATCAGAGGGCATGAAGATGGAATGGAAATTTAAAAAATAAGGTATGTATAGTGTAAAGTGGCTAATCAATGTCCCTACTGACAAGCTATGTACAACAATCATTCAAAGTGGCTGTAATCAAACCATAACAAAAACAACCTAACCTTGATCCATATGTCTGAACTAACTAAAGACTAATGTCCAACCTTCCATTTTTGTCCCACATCAAAAGCAGTTGCCAAACAATTCCTCCAAAACAATTTGAGGACTTTCAATCAGTTTTTGGATGCACCGGAGCGCAGACACAGCACTCGTAAAAGTTACAACCTCCTCACCGCCTGAGCAAAATATGCAATTCTGTTAGATTTTAAATTCGACACAATTGACCACCATCAAATTCTAATCAAAAGATTAAAACATGCCCTCTGCATTAAAGGAAATGAATTAAAATGGTTTCAATCCTGTTTACTAGACTGCCTGCAGTTTGTATCTGTTGGTAATACAAAAAAAAAATCTATAACCTAAAGGTCAGATTTGGCATCCCACAGGGTTCCGCGCTCAGACCTGTAATGTTCAGCCTTTATTGTCCATATTTTTCTTTTTTTTTTTTAAATATGCAAAAACGGTATTTTAAACAATAATTCACACATGGCTCAAATGACCGAAGTATTAAAAGTATCTATTTTGATTTGAGAATCAATTTTACAGCATCTAAAGATATTGGAAAAATCAATATTTGAGTATCTGCCACTATGTTTGAGGGGGAAAAAACATTTTATTTTCATATTTTTCTGTGTGTTTTAGCCTCTCATCCACATGCAAATTGAGGTTTTTGGGTCTATTTATTTTAAGTAAGAGTAAACCCAAAACTCACCTTTTTGCTACAGTAGTTACGGCTGACCCCCTTTCTTCTGATATGCTGATACCGATCAAGGAGACGCCTCCCGGTACATTGGACTAAGATAAAAACTCTTGTTTTCTCACTTGATTTACCACATATGCCTATATTACTGTTTTTTTTCTATCTTAACCCAACCAGTTGAGACAGAAGGCTGCTCCACAGAGCCTGGGTTCTGTTTAAGGTTTCTTCCCCAGAGAGAGTTTTTCCTTGTCTCCGTCACCAAGTGCTTGCTCATGTGGGGTTCAGTTGCTTTCTCTTATCATTTATGAGGCGCGTGATAGACCTACCTCTTGTGTAAAGCGCCTTGAGATAACATTTGTTGGGATTTGGCGCCACATGCAATAAATAAAATGGTACTGAAATTAAATGCGACTCACATGGACACAATAGCAGCACAATGAATGTACACTATTTTGGGGAAGTGTTGTACAGTAAACACAACAGTGATTGTATCCCTTCTACTTTTACAGACACGTTTAAATATTTGCATTTTCAGGCTCAAAAAACATCTTTGTTATGTACACTATTCCTTACGTTCAATTTCAGTTAAAGACAGTCCTTTAGAAAGCAATGAAGATTTTGGCTATGCATGTTCTCTACACAGAACCAGTCCAGACAAGCTTTACGTCCACTGAAAACAGGTGTACCTTTCACACGGGCAGGTGCTGCATATTTGAGTAGCTGTATACAAACGTGACTTAAAGAGTTGAAGTTTGACCTGGATTTGTATCAATATAGATCAGGGGTCAGCAACCCGCGGCTCCAGAGCCGCATGTGGCTCTCCAGCCTCTTTGTTGCGGCTCCCTTTGCAATGTTTGAATATTTTTTAGCACCCGTGTGGTGAAAATGCACGTCTTTGTTATGAGTTTACAAAAATCCAACTTTGTGTGAGACCATGAATGCATCCTGACTGAGTTCTGACTGGTGACTGAATGAGCAGACAGGATGCTATCCAGTTCTCTCTGACAGGTTAACATGAAGGGAAATGAGTAATACTTTGAGTTATTTGAGTTATTAATTATTATTAATGAGTTATTTGACAATTCTAAAAAATAAATTAGAGCTCATTTAAAAACAAAAGTTTATCTCCAGTACTAGCAAGAGTACTCCAACTCGTCTTTTTTTTTTCCCTCCAATGTTGTTTTAAACATACAACGTTTTGCGGCTCCAGGCTATTTTTCTTTAGTGGGCAAGTGGGTGAAATGGCTCTTTTCATAGTAAAGGTTGCCGACCCCTGATATAGATAGAACGCTATTTAGCAATCACATTATTCAAATTTGTATGCATATGTCTATGCAATAGAACTCATAATTGAAATTGTATTCTACATCTTCTATGTGCAACGTTTCCAGTACTAAAACACTTCTGAGTCGTCTGACCACATATGGGAAGTACGGTTATTGTCATCCATTAAACAAAAGAAGAGAAATAAACATAAGAGAAGTAAACACAGGTTTTCAAATAATGCATAGATAATGTGACATGTCCCCAATTTCGGTGAATGTCTACTCATAAGGGCCCGATAAATTATATTTTTTCACTAATTGTTTTTTTTTTCAAATTCTGTTTTTTTTTTTACAATTTTTTATTGTATTTTATTGTTTTATTGTATTTTTTATTGTATTTATGTATTTTACCTTGTGTTCTTATTATTATATTATATATTGTACTTTTTGGGCTTGTCAATAAAATGTCTGTTAAATGCAAAAGCCTTACAATTATTGATGTAATCATTGCAGACACGGCTGTACAGTCATATCTTGTTTATCGAGTTCAATTGGTTCCAGACCCAACCACGATAAATGAATTTCCTTGAAGTAGCATTCAATATTAATGAACAAAATATATTTTTGTAGTTACAGCATTAAAAAAAATCTGATTAATACTTTCTAAATACGTTTTTAGTGAGCCCTATAAACATGAAATAACACCCCTATAAGTCACCAGTAAACTATTATTTTTTTGTTTACACCACAACATATACTGTATATGTAAGACACATTCACAGCTAACATAGCAAGCTACCAAGCTAACTTGTTAGCCTCTCCAATTTATTCCGACTAAACTTAAAAAAAGTGTTTCAAACGGAAGAGGGGAAGATGGACAAAGTAGAAAGCCAGAAACCACTTCCACAACAAATGGGAGGAGAACTTTTTTCACTATTTTTTTCACTATATTTCACCAGTCAGCTACAAAACAGAGACCATTTATTAATATTTTTAAAAACTGCAATACAGTGAGGGGGGCAATGATTAAGCAGCTGTGTAGCCAAGGGCGACTGCAGCTTTGTTAACTTTTCAATTGGGATGTCAGCCTGTGCAGAAATTGCTAGAAAATCCTCAATCCTACTGTTTCTACGTGTTTTCCCCACACAAAGATTCCTTCTCCGCATCGTGTCGGCATTTCATGATGTAAATTTTACATTACATTACATTTTATTAGCAAATTCCGTGATTCTGCAAACGCGTAAATCATGGGTCCTTACTAATATTGTAGGATTGCAATCACAGTGACAAGAAAATGAAGGTACTGGCCCGTGTTGGGGGTAGAACTGCTGACTTAATGATCTAAACACAAACAACAGCAAGTGGAAAGGCACTAGATGGACAGGAAATGTGGGTTAGAGGCCTCAGAGCTGTCAGGTGGTAACAGGTCAGGGGTCAGAGGTGGACAAAAGCTTCTAAGCCCCACACAGAGCAAGGCGGAGGCCCCCGGACGTTCTCATTGACTGTCTGTCTCCATTTACCTCCACCCCTTTCATGCATTAGTGCACTTGTTTGAAATTGCGTTCTTGCATCAATTTGTCTAGTCTACATAAGTCTGCTTTTCCTTTTGTGGTTGTTCAGCATTATCAGTCTTCTGTCCATTTACTCCGTACATTGTTTACAATACGGTTGCCACTGAGTGTCTGGGGAATAGGACTAACCAAACACCTGCAGGAACAACAGCAGTTAAAAGCTTTCTCTGCAACAACCTCGTCATCCCTTTTCCTGTGTGGTTTATCAGATCAAAGTTGTTTAAGTGAGAAAGCCCTTTGTAGCTCCAATCTATGCACTACTATATATATATACTATATACACACACAGAAAAATCTACTGTATATGCCCACATACACACAGACATGATGACAAGACTGCATAATAGACTTGGATGGCTCTAATCATATCATCCCAACAACAGAAGCTCTATTTTCAAGCAGAGAATTTATGCAAAAGAGATTCACACCAACTGCAAGCTTAAAGACCTGTTGAATTTTAAAGAGTCCATCACCACCTTCATCAGAGTTGGAGTGCGTGCCGGAGTGGGAATATGCGTGAGACTGAATTAATGATGTGTGTGTGTGTGTGTTGGCAGATATACTAGATTACTAATCAGCTCTTCATACGAGGGCCATATGTGCGTGGGTGTGTGCATCCCTCATACGTCATATGCCATGCATGCATATCATGCATCAGCAGATATGTTAGGATTGGATGGTCGGCTGTGGTGACTCACATTTCAGTGGTCGTGTTTGTTGACTTTATGAACATAAAGTGACTTAACACTGTATAAAATTATGTAGGGTTAGGATTCATACTGTATACAAGCACTAGCTGTAGTGTAGTACCTCGACTGTACACCATGAGAATTTTGTGCGCTGGTCACCAATCAGATTAGTGAGTTTAAGGGGTCTTTTTGGAGTCCCTTGAGGCAGTACTAGAGAGTGTTCCCTCTGGGATTCATCACTCACATTGGTAATGAGTGAGACCTGGAAAGGCATGATTGGGAGGCACGCCCCCCCCAGATCTGAACCTGAGTGGTGCTTTGTTATTGGAAATCTGTCTTCATAACAGATTGTTCATAACGAAGACGGTGTCAAGCAAAAGGGTGCCCTTGGTACCAGGATGCCCTGGACTTGGTCGTCATGCCGTCGGATATGCGGCCTCATATTTTGGACACTCGGGTAAAGAGTGGGGTGGAGATGTCAACCGATCACCTGGTGGCGAGCTGGCTGGTCCTGGCAGATCCAAACACATTGTGAGGGTCTGCTGAGAACATCCGTCAGAGTCCCCTGTCAGAAGGAGCTTAAACTTCCTCCTCCGGGTGGAATAGGTGAGCTTCAATCGGATTCCAAGGGAGGAAGTGGATACTGAGTCCGAGTGGACCATGTTCCGTGCCACCATTGTCGAGGTTGCTCATTGGAGCTGTGGACGTAAGGTGGTCGGTGCCTGTCATGGCAGTAATCCCAGAACCCACTAGCAGTCGTCAGTGAAGGATGCCATCGACCTGAGGAAGGAATCCTATCGGACATTTTTGGCCAAAAGAATTCTTGAGGCAACTAACCGGCAAGTGGATTGCGAACACGGAAGGAGTTTTGGGGAGGCCACGGCAAACGACTACCAGATGGCTTATCTGGACCACCATGTACTGTATGGTGGGGATGGCGTGCTGCCGACCTTAACTTGACATGTTATGGATCGGTGGAAGGAATAACACAAAGACCTCCTGAATCCCAAAGGCATGTCTTCCAGTAACAAAGCAGTACCCGGGGACTCCACGGTGGGTTCTCCTATCTCTGGGGCTGAGGTTGCTGAGGTGATCAAAAACCTCCTGGGCGGCGAATAGAAGCCGGCCGTAGTTACTTGAGGTTAGCACCGCAGTTGTAGGTAGTCTTCTGTGTCATGACCCCCGTCCCCATGTGATAACCCCACTGTCAGTTCAGTCTTGGTGCCCCTTTGATGTCAAGTTGTGGCCCGCAAAACACGATTCAGTGGGTAGTCGATGAGTTTGACATCCCTGAAGTATCCCTAAAGTATATACTGAAGTTAGTAAAGGCACCTTCTGCATCACTTTGGGTGACAACGACTTGTGATTGGTGGAAAAAAAAGGAAGTGTGCATTGGTACAGGACGTTGCTTTATCGGACTTGTGCATTGTTTTAGAACCTGTTATGGTTTGACTGTAACATTTTTGTATCATTGTTAAGACGCCACTGTGTCAACACACCATGCACTCCACTGTTTTAAGCTCTGCGGCGACATTCTCTTTGCATCTCCAGGATAGCATTCTGACTGAAGATAGATTTAGATTGCAGATGGCTTGTATTTTGTCTCATTCACTCCAAAGAACATTAGATTAGATAGAGCTTTATTGATCCCCCTGGGCATGTGTCCTCAGGGAAATTAAGGATTATTAAATTAGGAAAATTAAGTTCCACACTGCCGACATGTTTTTGTACCATTCAAAATATTGGAAGCTGCGTTGATAGCCCGTTTATGTCACATTTTCTTGTTTGTTCTTGTTTATTCTGATTATTGTCTAAGTGTGGGCTGCACAGTGGTTGAGTGGTTAGTGCGTAGACCTCACAGCTAGGAAACCAGGGTTCAATTCCACCCTCGGCCATCTCTGTGTGGAGTTTGCATGTTCTCCCCGTGCATGCGTGTGTTTTCTCCAGATACTCCGGTTTCCTCCCACATTCCAAAAACATGCTAGGTTAATTAGCGACTCCAAATTGTCCATAGGTATGAATGTGAGTGTGAATGGTTGTTTGTCTATATGTGCCCTGTGAAATATTGATTACAACCCTGCTTTCTGACCAACAAGAACCAGCAAACATATCCCATCAAAACACAATTCTTAACCAGAATCAGTGCCTTTCAACACAGGCTTTTTTTATGCAACAGATGCTGATACAAGGGTCAAGTGTTCACCGAGCAGAAGCTCCTTCATGTCATCAGATAAAAGTGCACCTGAGGGAAAAAGGCAGGGAGTGTGCATCCAGCGTTGCCATAGAAACCGAAAACCAAAGCAGCCATCTAGTTGGTGGAAGCCTAAGAAGGGGAGCGGCGAGGGTACCACTTCAGGATGGTTACCATGCCAAAGAAATCCACTGCAAGTGTTTTGATTCCCAAACACAACACACGAGGGGCTTCCAATAAAGAGCAATAACTGCAATTGTAAATACTTAATGGTATCATGTACTTTATCATGTTATTCAATGAGGTCAGTGTCCAAAGCTTGTAGCACATTTTAAAAATTAAAAAACAAAAAACAGCCAAAAATTGAGAAATATGTTAAAATATCCAGAACATATCAAAGTGGCCCTGTATATTCTTTGGTTTTTCACTTTGCAGCCCCTAAAGGAAAAAGTTTGGGCACCCCTGATTTAGGTCAAGCTAAGTTTTAGAACGCTCTGCCACAGCAGAACAAATGGATTTGTCCCAAACACAAATTTTATCACCCTTTAGGAATAAAATTGTTATCTTAATAATTACCATACACATTTTACATTTTTTAAAAGGACATCTTGAGTTCATTAGCGCATCCAAAAGTCCAAAATATGAATGTTGCACAACTAATCCAATTGTTGTTATGTTATTTGAACATGCATCAGATTACAATTGAGTGCATCACATAATCAGTTCACAGTTCCACATGTCGAAAAGGAGTAGGAAGAAGCAAAGCAAATCATACCCCTCCATCTGGTACTTTTATAATCAGTAACTGTTACATTTGTTCACTTCCTGCTTTCCTAATATAGTTTTTTTTATTAAAAAATGTTTACATTTTTTTTTAAATGTTTAAAAAATGTTTTAAATTTTTTTTTAATTTTTTTGTCATGTAATATGACCATCCAATGACATAATGGGTACTATAGTGCGTGTCAATATAGTGATATATATAGCACATCATGACTGGTTCAAGACTCTTCATCCTTGTATTTAGCAAACATCAACTGCTTGTATTGTTTCTTGAATTGGCTCATCATTTTTGAGATCCTTACTCAATCCATTCCATAGTTTGATTCCACATACTGAAATGCTAAGGCTTTTTAACATAGTCCTAGCATAGAAGTGTTTCAAATTTAGTTCATCCCTGAGATCATATTTTTCCTATATATGTTGTTCTACAAACCCAATGCTTAGTACAACTTTATTGTATAAAAAAACAATGATAATTCATGAATAAAGCAATACTGCTGTAAAATAACCCTGATCTGTTTTCAGTTGACTGACATTTCAAACTAATGGAGACAATAAGTTTAACTTCACAAGAAACCAAACACAAGTGTCCCGTTATTATTTCACTCACCTTTCAGCCTGACTGTCTCCGTGAGTGTCTGCCCGGCGAAAAAGGAGAAGCGGAAGAGACAACTACCGAGGACGTGTGCCACCTGATCCACCAGCGCCTACGGAAGAGACAGACGGACATGCTCACAGCAGTGCAGAGGGGAGGGGAGCGGCTGCAGAGCAAAGTGAAGCACCGCCGCCATTCCCCGTCACCCTGGCAACTGACGCTCTTTCAAAGAAATCATCCAATAGCAAACACGGGCGATTGTTTTCAGACAAAAAGTCACATGACTCCTCCTACACCACTCCCCAAATTGCAGAGTTGGGAAAGAAGGGGGGGGGACAAGCATTGTGGTGTTTGTGGGTGGGGAGCGTAGACAAGGAAAAACTCCAAAAAAAGATTATTGTTACCAAAGCTTGCACAATGCGACACAAATAGTGCAGTTTTAGAAAGAAATGGAGTGCAGAATGAAAAGAAGTAAAACTATTGGCTATGTGTGCTCAATCATAAATAAAAAAATAAAAAAAAATATGAGAAAAAACAACCAATTTACTTATTTATGCGTCTTTTATTGACAATGTAGTTGCAGCTAGGCATAAAATAGCTAAGTTAACGGTGCTCAATTAAGCATTTAAAGCGACAGTACTCCCCACCAGGCTGCATGGTGGACAAGTGGTTAGTGTGCAGACCTCACAGCTAGGAGACCCGAGTTCGATTCCACCCTCGGTCATCTCTATGTGGAGTTTGCATGTTCTCACCGTGCATGAGTGGGTTTTCTCCGGGTACTCCGGGTTCCTCCCACATTCCAAAAACATGCTAGGTTAATTAGCAACTCCAAATTGTCAATAGGTATGAATGTGAGTGTGAATGGTTGTTTGTCTATATGTGCCCTGTGATTGGCTGGCGACCAGTCCAGATGTGTACCCCGCCTCTCGCTCGAAGACAGCTGGGATAGGCTCCAGCACCTCCTGCCACCATGAATTAATGAATGTAAACACATGGGGCTGCGCCGCGGTTGAGTGATTAGCACGCAGGCCTCACAGCTAGAAGACCCGAGTTCAATTCCTCGGCCATCTCTGTGTGGAGTTTGCATGTTCTCCGGGTACTCCGGTTTCCTCCCACATTCCAAAAACATGCTAGGTTAATTAGCGACTCCAAATTGTCCATTGGTATGAATGTGAGTGTGAATGGTTGTTTGTCTATATGTGCCCTGTGATTGGCTAGCGATTGACGGCCTCTCGCTCGAAGACAGCTGGGATAGGCTCCAGCACCTCCCGCCACCCTCATGAGGATAAGCGGTATTCAACTTCCAAGGTTCTGTGCCACCACGGAAAATTTGTGCATGACAAGGTTTGCGCTCAGCTGCAACGTCTTTTTTGGACTTAAACCAAAAATACTGCCACACAACCAACATCACTCCTAATCATTGCTAATTTAATACATTAACACACTCACCTTCTGTGACTAGCGTATCTTGGCTTATTCCCAGGGTTGTAAAAAACAAATCCTATCAGAACATCGACAGAACGTACTGTACTTCCTCTGCAATATAATTGTGCAATTACCTCAAAGCCAGTGCAATATTGCACTTCAACTTTAGCAGGCAACTGAAGGGTGCAATCACATCTTTTGTATGAATGTGATCAGAAAGCAACAACTATCTTAAGCACTACGCGTATAAATTACCACAACCATAGTGATGAAAAAGCTAAAAATGTAACGCAATAAATTGAAAAAAAAACCACAACTGTCTGTCAACTTGACAAAAAAAAGAAAGAAAAATCCTACTCAATGAATAAATCCCGCATAATGAAACATCTGCTGAGGACATATTCACGACGGGCGATGGGTGTTTGACGTGGGCAAGAAACCATGACAACAAGTCACCAAGGGTGAGTCAGGAGCAGATGAGAAATGTGGGAAGTCATAATAAAAATAATAACAGAAGCAAATATAATAAGCCCAAGGGAGACAAGTGGATGTGAGACTGAAACAAATGACAATAATACACGTCCAATTGCAGTTGGTAGCAGTCATGTACTTACTGCAATGCAACTTTTCAATATGGATGGAATCAATATGAGTTTATTGTCATGTGTGTTAATACATCAGCAAAATAAACCACTGAAACTCACTAAAATTAATGGGCATGAATATTAGAAATGTATCATAATTGTAGTTGCAGACCTGTTTTCTGAACTGCATCATCTTGGGTTCTGCTTCTAATATTTTGGTGACCTAGTTTAGCGTCATGAAAATTAGCACACCAGCCACTTATGTTTGCGCATTAACGAGGTTAAACAAACACCGGCTTCCGTCACAGGCAAATGTTAAATCAACACAATAAAAGTATCATACATTTTTGCCGAACAAATGACTTAGTCAAATGAGTTTGTTTAAAGTTTTTTATCAAAGTCAGCAGGTGCACCAACTTGTTGCAACACCGCGGGGGGGAAAAAAACAGTTTGTGTATTTCACGCAACAAAACAATTTGGAAATAGAACTTACATGTAACGTCAAGCAGCCGTGGAGTTTTGTGAGACACAATTAAGACGCTGGCAAACGACATTTGTCACACAGACAGTCCATTGTTGTCAAAACTGTTCTGGAGAAATACATTTCCGGTCAGTATTTCAAAGTAAAAGCTTAGTGGTGAGGATGTTATAGTTAATTTAGAACGTCACACGGTAACAAGCCGGAAACAGTTGGAAGAAACCAATCTTAGCCCTAAAAGTTGAAGTTGTTCATTTATTACCACTTTATAATAGGGAGTGTGCTGGAAAAAGTGAAGAATAAAGGAATAATAACATTTTATGAGTAAATAACTAGAGAACATATAATAGAGCAAGCATACGCATATTGTGTTTACTTCATAATAAAGTCAAGATAAATGATGTTAGACCAGGGGTCTCAAACTCAATTTACCCTGGGGCCCTAGGGTCTGAAGAAAATCAATCAGTAATAAATAAATATAAGACCCTCGTGAGGAAAAGCGGTAGAAAATGAATGAATGAATAATAATAAAAGGGCAAATAATAAAAACTTAAGAAACCACATATAGTTGGTGGTTAGACAAATTCTTTTTTTCTGATTAAAATGAACAAAGCATTATTAGAGCCCTGTAGACATGACAAAACACGACTATAGTCACATTTATACTCTTTTTATTTACAACATATTGCGCAACTGCAGGGTCTTGAGACACATGCTAACTCGCAAACTGGACTAGCGACCTAAACGGTAGCCTTCAAGCTATTTCCTTTAAACTTAAATAGCCAAAAACTTACCACTTCCACACGGATAGGGAGGATAACTATTAACAGTTATTTAACCTTTAACATGAACATTAATCAAATGTAATATTTTTTTCTGGGTACATGATACCATACAGCATCCATATCAAACTTGCGCGGGCCGCACTAACATTAAACTTTCATATCAAAGCGGGGGCCTTAAACTAGTGTCCTGCGGGCCACATTTGGCCCGCGGGCCGCATGTTTGAGACCCCTGTGTTAGACTGTTTCTCAGCATTCTGCTTGCTTCATTCATACATTTTCTATGCCGCTTAATCCTATGCTGGAGCCGATCCCAGATGACCTCGGACTGGTCGCCAGACAACAACACTCTAGATTAATCACTCTGGATTAATCTAACATGCATGTTTTTAAACATGTTGGAGGAAACCCTAAGAAAACCCCCACACACGGGGAGATGCCCAAATGGGGAGTCAAACCCAGATCTTCGGACTGTGCTGCCGACATGCTAACCACTTCACCACCACGCAGCCCTGCATTCTGCCTTTTGTTATTTACATTATTAAGGTTTGTGGAATAAATTTTAATACATTAACTCAATTACAAGACATTAAAAAATAATGTTTTCTCATACAATGTGTTCTTCCCCTACAATGTACATTAAGATTAGTAGGGGTGGAACCCTACACATTTTTGTCCAATTTTGAAAAAAATTACTTCTTTCTGAGATGTTTTCACACTTGCAATAGCGTCAAAATAAAAGGACTTCAGCACCGTCCGTCATATTGCTGTCAACGGAATGTTCCTCCTGAATAGAATTGGTGGTTTTGTATTCATCACTGTACAAACAGCATTTACAGAACTTGTCTAAACTCATACTGAAAGTATTTCCAGGTATTGCAAAGGTACAGTTCCTGAATAAAAGTGACTCATCCCAAGTCAAAACAAGGACATGTCCTAAGGCGATAAAACATTCCATCGGCGTCTATGGTATGAACCATGAGCGTACAGTACAGTATTTCATTCACACTCTTTAGCTTAGTGCGGTTATGAACGGGATTGCGTCATCAGAATGTAATATACATGTTTTTAAGGTATCGTAGACTAAATTAAGTAGAGGTGTATGCACAAAAGATATAACAGTACTGCACATACATGAGCACAAGAACAGGATAACAATACTACTAATATTGCGGATTTCATAAAACAACAGATGGAATGATACAGCACTCTACAAGAAGCAATGAAGTCTGTAAAATTAAATATTTTTTTTAAAATCCAAAAATTGTTACAACTATAACTATAATGAAAATGGTAATATTAATAATGATTATAATAATTGTGGGGCGGCACGGTGGTCTAGGGGTTAGCGCACAGACCTCACAGCTAGGAGACCAGGGTTCAATTCCACCCTCGGGCATCTCTGTGTGGAGTTTGCATGTTCTCCCCGTGCATGCGTGGGTTTTCTCCGGGTACTCCGGTTTCCTCCCACATTCCAAAACATGCTAGGTTAATTGGCCACTTAATTGGCCACTAGGTATGAATGTGAGTGTGAATGGTTGTTTGTCTATATGTGCCCTGTGATTGGCTGGCGACCAGTCTAGAGTGTACCCCGCCTTACGCCCGAAGACAGCTGGGATAGGCTCCAGCACCCCCCGCGACCCTCGTGAGGAAAAGCGGTAGAAAATGAATGAATGAATGAATAATAATGGTGCTAATAATAACAACAATAATAATGGTAATAATGATAAAGATTAGAACAATAATAATAACAATATTACAATGATAATAATAACAGGGGAAACAAGACTGTGGCATGAACATGATTATATCTTGCAAAAAGGGGTCGGCATTTATAAGCCTACTACTTTTGGGCTTGTGATCAGATAGTTGAATACAAATGTAAATAATAGAAAGTTATATTTTGATTGATGTAAGAAATGCACTGTAATGTTTCATATATTTGCCCAAATAAAATAAAAATAATAATAATATATCATTAAAAATATATTCCAATCACTTGTTTGTAGGAGTGGATAATATACCTAAAATATTACAGTAAAATACCTGACATGTCGCTGGATGGGGTGTTAAATATTCTATAAATATTTTATAAATATATTAAATATATATTCCTATGAATTACTGAATAACGAGCTTAAGCACAACATGTTCAAATAGCACAAATGTTCATTTTAACTGCACAAAACAGTGCTAAAAAAAGGCTCTACTAAAGGACTACTTTGGTTGAATTCCAAGCATGTTGGGAGGCTGATTATGTAATAGGCCAAAACCTAAATCGCTAATAACTCAACTTTCATTCGATCTGCACAAAACAGCACAAACATAGCACCAAAAAACTGAGACTATTGGTTGGTTATTGTATTGTCTACCCATTTCATACTTCAGATACAAACCTGAAAGTACCATGAACTGTCCAGCCACAAAAACTACTCCATCCATAGGCAAATTAAATGCGATGGTTGGTAGAAGCTGAATATGAAAAACAACCCACATTATGTAAGAACTTGTCATGGCTGAATGGCGATGAGCCAACACACGTTCACGCACTCCATGCATTCCTTTACCAGACATGTTAACGTGGACGGAGTGGAAAGTGGCTCTCAAGGATTTAAATCCAGCTTCATGTTTTTGGATCAGGTAATACGGATATCAACACGATATTTCCAATCATCTTACCAAACACAGCACAGCTAGTTTTATTTCGAAGGATTACCTGACATCACATGGCTTTGATGATGTCAGAATGTGAGCTCGTGTTGTTGCAATACAAATGATATCACAGCCATGATGCAATCAAATCATGGCATACTAGAAAAATTCCGCGAGTGTTCAATTGAGTGTGTATCCATATACTTCATATACTCCGTATACTCCATATAGAATCTAGAAGAACTTTGCCTCAATGACATTTCCCTCAAAAAGAAGAGACAGCCAATCATGTCACAGGTTAGGTTAGATTATTTTTTTCATGATCATTTTTTTAAAGCATTATTTGGATGTATGAAAAATAAATGTGTTAATATGCATCCATCTTGCCAAACTTTGTTATCAACTTATGGTCTGTGAAAGATTATGTCATTGAGAGCTGCAGCAGTTAATTAATTAATCTACAATTATTTTGGTATTTGATTAATCGTTTAATTAAAAATTGGAAATATCCTCTCAAATGTGAATATGTTTTATTATAGGCGGTTATTTGGATGTATGGAAATAAATTGGAAATATGCATCCATCTGGCCAAACTTTGTTATCAACTTATGGTCTGTGAAAGATTATGTCATTGAGAGCTGCAGCAGTTAATTGATTAATCTACAATTATTTTGGTATTTGATTAATCGTTTAATTTTAAAATGGAAATATCCTCTCAAATGTGAATATGTGTTAAGTTCCTTAGTCATCCATGAAAGCAGACCAAAATCTTGACACCCCTAGTATAAGTACAGTACAGGATTACTACAAATCAAACAACTTGTATTGCTATTTTTTTTCTTGTTAAGCAAATGCTGACAGATTTATTTCACTGCCCAGAGCAGTCGTGTATGATTGAATTGAAATTGAATATGCAAGATGAGACATTGATGTATTTTCTTTTGTTTTCAAGGTTGAAAAGACAACCCTGGAGTATACCCCCAGTCACAAGAAAATCTGCTTACTACTCTCTAAGAATACTCGAAAAACTTTGCAAGGTTTTCTTCAATCCATCTCTGTCGGCTTTGAGGAAACCAAACTCAGTTGCCGCCCATCCCGGCAGAGTGTCTGCCGATTGAACTGCACTCCTAACAACAACAACCCGACTAGGCAACCTGCATTGCAACCGGTCTCATTGACCCCTGATATAGCCCAAATTGCACATAACTCCCAAGAAAAGAGCACGCATCCACCAAGGGCGGCGACTCAGAAGAGTACTACTCGAGGGTATAGGACATATCAACAAAGTATCCGCCCATCAATACACAGGCCTCCCAAACACACACAGCGATCTTTTCCACAAGCGACCTCCATTGGACCGAAAATAACCAAACTGGATGTTAGGCCCCATCTGCGGAGTATCCCCACACAGGCCTACAAGAATGCAAGAGGCGCTCAACAAGTTGTCTTTCAAACCATTTCATTGGACTTTCAGAAAACTAAACCGAAACTACCTCTCCATAAGCAAAGCACCAGCCCGTCAAGGATACACACACAGAAAACGAACAAGGAGTGTATTTCATTTGAGAAGAGCATCCGTTCGCTAATCCATGACGATAGACATACTACCCAAGATATTCCAAAACCCAAAGCCTTTGTCTCTCAGTCCAGGCCCCATCAGCAGAAGAAAGCCAATCCGGAATCCAGACACAATCAACAGAGTATACGTCCACCACTCCGCAAGGATGCTAGACACAATCATCAAGAACTCTCCAAGGGCATTCAGATAACCCGACTGGATTGTTCCAGTAGGCAAAGTATCCGTCCAATCCACAGGCATGATAGAGACACTCGGCAAGCGATTGTCCAACCCATCACCTTGATCTCTGATATAATACAACAACGCAGTAACACCCATCAGCACGGTGCCCACCGACCAATCGACAAACATGCTAATCAAGACACTGAAGCCATCTCCATGGGTCTTCAGATCAATGAAATTATATACAGCACCGTCCCAAAGCATACTCGTGAATTGGGAAGTCATTTAACCCAAATAGAATATAATCCCAATCAAATGCGCAAGAGACACACTCAGGCAGCTGACCCACAACCGATTTCAACGTGTCTTCAGATAACTCCGCTCTAGTGTGGAGGCGAGACTTTCCAAAACAGTCCAATTCAGAAAACCCAACCAAATTGGGTTACCTCTGCCTCCGTCACAGCAGCATCATCGCTATCATTCTGGAACACCTCCTTGGTGCTGGGGATACCGACACTGGCAACACATTCTTAGACTTGTAGTTTCACATGAAGGATTGGTACTACAGTGGACTTAACTCAAGTCAGAGGTGACCTGTCTGAGATGTTTTCACACCTCTGTTGCAGATCAAATTGGATTTTCCTTCTTCATATAAGCAAGGATCGAGTAAAGATAGAACAAGACTTCTGCAGGTTGCCTGAATTTCAACAATGAACTGATTTTAAAAAAGTTTGCTGTACCTGGGGTCAAAGGTCCAGTGAGTAAAAACCAAATAGTGACAACTCCTGGACTGCTTGACCTGTCATTTGAAATATTTAGTATTTTATTGGTGATACTATATAAGTTGCACCTGATGAGAGTCTAAAGTGAGGTGAAATAAAATGTACAGTGTCTCAAAATGGCTAATGAGTTTTAACTCTTGCAACTAGACCTTTATTTCTAATTTTTCACTATGTACGTACTGTACATGCTTAAAATGTACTCTTGTTCTACAGGATGTGGACCATTTGATTGTTTTTTCAGTTATCCCCGGTTTGATTATGCCATCGTAAATGTCATGAACGGTCGGGTACAAGAACTTCCATGAGATCTTGTGGATTTCTCACATCGCCACTTCAGGAAGTCCATGTAAACTTTTAGGGTATCAGTGTTAATCAGCAACAGTTGCTCAGTACAGTTTGTTTGCTTTTTAATTTGAAGAATTTGTGTATCCGGGGCTACACGGTGGTCGAGTGGTTAGCACGCAGACCTCACAGCTCGACCCTCGTGAGGATAAGCGGGAGAAAATAAATGAATTTGTGTATCTAAGCCATAGTAGGCGGCAATGGGAAGGTCTTTCAGGGGAGCTAAGAACCAACCTCATTGTCACTGCTCCTCTGCTCTTACCAGTTCACCAATAGCTGTTTACTTAGCACAGTTGCCTGCCGGATTTTCCTTGTCTGCCAAGAGAAGAATGCATGTTTACTCTGAACACAACATGAGATTATTTGTGTGCCACTGGGATCATATGAAAAGTCTGAAATGAGCTTGTTAGGGTCTCTTAATGTGAAGTTTTGGGTGCCTGTATCCTAGAAATTAAGATGTCATAGGTATATGGTCTCCCAATGGATCTCCCATTGTAGGTGATGGGACAGATAAAGAGTCAAAAACCCCGATGGACAACACAACATCAAGAAATTGTAGCTCATCTTGGAGCCTAAAGTACTAAAACTCACTTGAAAACCTTCATTTTTTTTTTTTTGAGGGGCTCAGAATTCCTGACGTCACTTCTACGCACAAGCCAAGCACTTACACTAATTTTCTTTAATAACACAAGCACAGGCTTGCATGACGAACAAACCACTAACAGTTAAAATGTCATATGCATGTTTTCAAACATGATCTTTCTTATCTAGGTGCACCTGTGGGTACGCTGACCTCAAACAAGCAGACAGTGAGACTTAAAATATAGTATAACATTTAACAACCCTAACCCTAATAGCCTGAATGAGGTTTATTGTATAATTTACCTACAAACACATTGGATTTTCTGTCTCAACTTTGAAGTTTTAACCCTGATTGTGCTTTCATGTCATTATGGCGCGCTCTGTTTTCTGTGCAATGTTTAGATATAGTGCCCTCATGTGGTATAATAAGGATATCACAGCATGAGTCGCCATTATGGAAGATGAACCACATCTAAACCAAGCTTATATTTACCTTGCACTTCATCTTAAACGAAATATTTCACATAAGTAAATGGATTAGATAGAACACAAAGATAAAATTCAATATTTCAAGCAACATGGATATTTAAATATAATGTTAAGACTAGTCAAAATGATTTGTCCGTCTTGCCAACAACATTAAGTATACCATTACACCCTGAGTATGATTCTGTACATTGTATTAGTACTTAACTTTAAACTTACGACTCTCAGTTTAAACGGAATAATGCAACTGAATAATGCATGAATCCTTCATCCATCCTCACAGGCCACTGATTTTACATGTGTGGGCGATGCGTGCAGGTGAAAGCGGTTGAAGCTTTTTCATCCTCGTCACCTGCTGGATGCTCTTGGTTGGCAGGTCTGTGCGTGCAGTTGTTGTAACCTTTACAATGTTGTGACCTTCATCGGATGGGTGAAGAATGTGTACTGAATCGGCCTGGTTAATTCGAATCCTCTGTGCACGGATTCCTGTGGGCCTCTTATTACCGGTGGCTGGTTTGGAATTTAGGAGCTTAGGAGGAGGGCGGGGGCAATGTGTGATGTCAGAGGACGAGGAAAGATGATCCGCATCATGTCGTGTAGGTTTAAGATGGTCTGAAAAATATATTTAAAAAAAAACCACAGATATTTGAAACACTTGGTATTACGTTATTAAAGTTGTTACATGTACTTTAAAGTGTATGTTCAATTAGAGTGCATTTACCTGTAGAAATGGGCTTAAAAGATGAATCAGTGCTGGTGTCTATAGTGTCATCACTGCTCACACTATCAAAACCTTCGCCTTCATCATCACAGTCGTCATCATCGTCCTCGTTCCCATGCTGAACAACCAGTACTTGTGGCAACCTGTCATTCTGTATTTCTTCCAGACGCCTGGAAGACAAAGTATTAGCATTTGTGTGCAGGGAAAGGAAGTTAATATAACACAAGACACATTTAAATTACACATTATTTATAAATTATACATTTTGCACTGGTTCCATAAAGGTAAATGTGATGCTAAAAACGTTCATTCATCCATTTCAATTATCAACTACATGCAGTTCGAACATCACTCCCTCACTCTAGCACGTTTTTTTTTTTTAAATAATGAATAAATGGCCGCCGTTTCATGGTTGACTATGGAGAATTATTCTTAAAAAAATATTGACAAGTTATATGGTGTTGTATATTACATTACACACTGCATGGACTGAGTCATGGCATGTCCGACGTGACATAGTGAAAAAAGTTCTCCTCCCACTCTGTGTGGAAGTGGTAAATTTCTGTTTCAATTATTATCCACAAATGTGTTTTGTGTCTGAAACTGATTAACTGGATGCATATAATATCCTTTGGAAGAAATTGGCTTTGGTTTTCGTACATTTGGATTTCGTTTGACCTATTGGAATGAATTAATAATGAATTTACTAATTAATTAATTAATTTTCAGCCTCCCTGCTACTTTTGAAATGACCAAGTACCAAAACATCTACCTTCTATTTACTATGATTATAAATATGAGTATTCATGTACGTTATCCATGTTCATGAGGGGTGCAAACAAACATTATTAATATACAAAAATTTAAAATGACAATACAGCCGAAGTCAAGGCAACATATTCAAAATTTTCCAATTCATCATGAAAAACGTCAAGTCTTGTACCTGCTATGTTTGTCCCTCCAAGCTCTAAGTTCAGCAAAAACATCAGAAGATTGTTTCCCATCACGGTCTTCCGGGTCATACATGTGTTCAGGTACATGGATGGTCAAGTTCCGAGGGGTAAAAGTTGAAACACATGGTGCTGTCTGTGAGGAAAACAAGTACATACAGTATGTGTTCGTAGACTGTAACAAGACAGTTGACTAGATCATTAAAGTGTCTAATTTGATGAAAAATGTCCATATTTCGTTACCTACTCTTAACTTCTCACGTCTTGCTCGTAAAGCCTTGACAGGGTTTCCACAGAACAGGATCTTGCCAGCTCCTGTTCAGATCGGCAGAATAAAATGATACACATTTCTGTTTATTTGCTTTATGACTCAGCATTTGTTATTATAAGGCAATATTAACTACAATGGGACAAAGAATAGCAGATGTTATTAAAGGTAACCAAAAGGATATTCACCGTGTGTTAGAACGCTGCTGTCCGCTTCCACTTCAGCAAAGTCTGAATCTGCAGAACCGGGTGTGGACACAGGAGACCCAGATGAGGTTGCTGTCAGGGGCCTGGAGGTAGTAGTGCTTGCTGATGAGAGGGACCGGATGCTGGAGGTAGGGCGCCTGGCAGAACTGAGTCGGCTGTATGGACGGGCACCGTTTTCTGCATCCTCTGCATAGACAAAAGTACTGAAGCGAAACCACGCTGTACAGTTGGGTCTACAACGTAAACGTATACGTACTTTCTTCTGTCGCTGCTGGATAATAGTCCCTGATGCAGTTTCGCAGGATGGACCAGTCTTCCCACATGGTGTCGCTAAAGCCTGGCCTTCCATGCTCCACTCTTGCATTGTCAAGGTAATGCAGCTGCGGGACCAACTCCCTCACTGACTCCCAATAGTTATAGTCAGTCTGACAGCAGGAGAAAGAGTGATTAATTAAAGAGTGATTAATGCGACAAAAAGTGTTGACATGGAAGAACAGGAGAAAACAACTATGAATCAGCTGGATAAAAAAATATCTGTCCAACTCTTTTATATTGCGGTACTTGAAAAATAGAAAAACTGCAAGGGTGAAAGAAAAACAGATGAAGAAAATAATGTTTAGCCGAGAGGAAGTGAGCAGCTGTGTGTGTTTGTTTGCTGGAAAAAAAGAGTTTGGCAAACCCCAAAACCTCTCAGTCGTTACAAAGAGCAAGCCTAATGCATATTCAGCTCAGCCTCTCCCTTCATTGCCCCAGTTTCCTAATTAATTCTCTGCTGGTGAGCATAAATAAACTCTTAGAGTGGCCCCAAAAACTTCCCACTCTGTTGTAAATCAGCAGTGGAATCCATGCCTCTTATGTCGATACACTAAAAGGTGATTAAAGATATTAAAGAGACACTCTTAGCATGCTACTTTAAATTAACAATGCATGTGTACAAGACTGTCAGGTTTTGGTTGCTTTACTTACATCCATAATAAATTACTAAAATATTCCAAGTATGCTAATTTTGCAAGACTCGGGCAACGTTATTGGAATTAAATGGCTGCCACCTGCTCATAAATTATTGCTATAGACCCATGGGAGCTAAAAGCAACGCTAATTTTAAGCTTTTCCAGTTTCTCCAAATCCTTCCTGGTCTCGATCTAACAATACTCAAACTTTTTACTCCTTTTGTACAGTGTCACAAAATTAAAATGTGAGAAAAGCTGTCTTGCAAGAACAGAACAGCCAGTAAATTACATCGCTACTATGAGTGATAATACTGTACATTATGATCCAGAAGTGGGAGTGTATGGGGCAGAATTGGAATCGCACTTTAACTGCTGTAGGCATACTTTGAACCTTGCAAATCAACATGGCTGTTCTATCCCATCAGCATTGAACATCTTTGGCGCAGTGTTTAATCTAAGCAGAAGCTGTAGTAATTCTACTTTTGATCAAAATGACTTAAGATTTGTCAGATCAAAACACATAGATGTTCAGACTTAATCTGCCTAAGTTATTAAAAAGTACTGTGGCGACCATGACAGGGCCCTGTGATGACTCAATAACAGAATCATGGAATTGGCCAACATAAGAGCAGCTACAGACAATTACCCGCACAGAAAACTTTTTAGATTTTGCAGAATCTGCGCCTATTCCAGCTGTATTTCCTTGGATTTGTGCTTTTCTTGCTGGGACTCACCAAATACAATAACTTCGACCTGAGCTTGTTTCATAAACAGAGCAGCAGAGCTTAGAGGAGGGCTGAGAGCTTATCTGGCTTACAGACATGCCCATATAAGGAAGTCCGCTCCTCTGTGACATCATAAAGGACCGGTTTTACCACGCCTCTTGAAACTGAGCGTTTTGAGTCATCCAAACTTCTTCCAGGGCTCACTTCTAAATGTGCAAACCTCATGGTTTAAAATGAGAATACAACATTCTAACTGCATTTATGGGTCAGAAAAGTAAAAAAAGCATAATAGGTCCCCTTTAATGTTAAAATCGACTCTCGTTCTCGTGGACCCAAATCTCACGCATAATCACCTTACTCAAAGAAGGAAAGAGAAAGAGACGAATTGTATTATAGATAAACTTTAAAAAATTAAATGTACCTACCTGTGTAGCCATGGGGTTTGGTCGCACACACACAGGGTTTCCTTCCAGTGTGAGGGTCTGTAGTTTACCACACAACCCAAGATATTGAATCTGTACAAGGTCATCCACATCATTTCCTTCTAGATCTAACACTTGCAGGTTCTCCAGCATGCCAACCTGACTCAGGTCGGAGACTTTGTTAAAGGCCAAGTACAGTTCCTGAACAGCATAAAAGAAAATGATACAGTGCATCGAAGAGACGACGAGGAAAAGATGTTCTGAGACACATTTTAAATTAAACAATGAAAGTCAATTCATAATCGATTAACGCTACCCTAAGAGAGGCGAGAGATGAAATCCCATCTAGGTCTTGTAGGCAGCAACAAGACATCCACAGCACCTGCAGTTGTGTTAGGGTGGTTCCCAGATCTCTAGAGACAAAATGAACTCCAAAATCTTAGTGTTGCATTGCATTCTTAGCGTTGGTCTTATTTAATCTATAATGGAGCAGCTATATTTAGAATGTAGGAAAAAAAATTTACTCACCGTACTGACATGATCACACTATTGTTCATGTTGAGCAACACCAGCCTGGGCAAAGAAATACCTTAAAAAAATGTCACATAAGTTATTTGACTGTGGTGTTACACAGTATACCCAGTTGTGCTATGTAGCTCACCAAAGTTACACAGGCTGGTTTCTTGAGTGTTCACACAGATTTCCAGCGAGGTCACCTGAGTGAGATCTTTTGTTCCACACAGCAATTCCTTTGAATGGCAGAAAATAATGAAAACACTGCACAGCATCTACAATAGCTATACAAACGGCCACTTTTGGTGGCAAGATTCATACTGTGGATCTGTCTACGGGATTTAACTAACCAAATGGGGTTTTCTCAAGTAAAAATCACTGACTTTGCACATTTCCTGATCAAGTGAGGCTGCTCCGTGCATGCTTGTCAGTTATGTTCGTCAGCACGTTGTCAATAACAAATAATAACGTTGCAGAAACATTGATTATCCACCATGACCTTCTCCGACCTGTGAAATGTCTTTAATTAATGTTGCTAATCAGAAAATAAAATACATAGAAATGCTATACGAGAAGCACTTGCACTACCGCTGCGTTCTGAAGGAGTCTGCTGGAAGGTGCTTGTCACTGCCGTTGAATGACTGAATTGGACAGCCAAGATGGAGGATTATATATCCAAGCTTTGGACTTTGCCAACAAAGTATCAATACTTTTCCTGGAGAACTTCATGTATAGATAAAAGGTAACACAAATGTTCCCATTAAAGAATATATCAATGGGACTGAGACTTTTTAAAACAATTTGACGTTTTTTTTGACACGTTACTGCTTCTAACTACTCCATCTTTTCGAGCTCGAGACTGCTGGAACCGGAAGTGACGTCACATGAAACCTAGCAATAGCCTACAATACTGAAAACGTCAGCTTTGTTCATAGGGCCAATTTTGAACCGAAAAGTAAGCCCCCTGTGCTTTATATAACATATACCACGATATGTAGATAAAAGGTAACACAAATATTCCCATTAAGAATATATGAATGGGACTGAGACTTTTTTTTTAACAATTTGACGTTTTTTTGACACGTTACTGCTTCCAGCGAGATAAATGCATCTTTTCGAGCTCGAGACTGCTGGAACCGGAAGTGGCGTCACGTGAAACCTAGCAATAGCCTACAATACTGAAACGTCAGTTTTGTTCATAGGGCCAATTTTTAAACAAAAAATAAGTCCCTGTGCTTTATATAACATATACCACGACAAAAAAAACTGTATTTATCTATGTATATATTGCAGTGAGATTGCAATACCAGTTCACTTTAAAAAAGAAAATGCTGCGCACATAAAATATCTTTCTTAAACGTTTGAAGGCAAATATAAATAGCTGTATTGGCCACGACTTACCAAGTTCTCCTCGGAGAGACAAAACTGAACTGTTGGTTCAGCCTCTTCCCGGACGCTACTGGCAGGCTCTGGGTTGATGGGGCCGAATTCATCCATCTCATTTACCCGCACCCGACCAGAACCGGGCCGAACATCCCGTTTTACAGATGTACGATCCATGAAATTACTGCCTTACAAAAACGCGTTTCGACTTGTTCCAGAGACTTTTCGCTTTGCCTTGTAAATAAGGCAAAGAGCCATGTTTTCAATACTACGAACGGTCCATGCTGCGGTCAAATGTTTGCTTGACAACTGCAGCCAACTTCCTGGATACAGCAAGGGCGGGGTCTGAGTGCATTTTGGGAAATGTAGTTGTCTTGTACCAAACGGCCGCGAGTTTATAAATTACGAATTCACACACTTAGAAATGTAGCAGTCGCCTCGCTATTGGCGGATAAAATGTTGTTTTTGGCAGTGGTTGAACATTTTTTTAGTTTTTTTTAAAGGAATTTAGGTTTTGTTGAGCTGCATCATAAGCACAAAGTATGTTCAGCCACTTTTACTGTATACAGGGCTTTTTGTATGTAATGTAATGCATGTAATGTGAAGCCCAGTCACAATCACATTGTTCATCCATCAGTAAATCCAGGTTGTGCTACATTGAGATATTGACAGCAATCTTATCACATGTTTCAGTTATATTCTGTGTCTATTCTCAAATATCTGCATTTTTTTTGTTGTCGTTTTGTTTATAGTGTCACATATATTGTTATATTTATATATCATTACACGCAAAACCATTTCTATTTACACAAAATGCATATTTCTCTGAAAGTGTTCACAAATTTGTGTTGGGGGAAATAATATACTCACAGATGTGGCATATAAAGATGCTGATTATTGCACATGTGTGCCTTGGGTATCATTATGTCATTTGTTTGGTATTGAATCGATACCCAGATTTGCACCATTGCTCAAGCCAGTTTGTATTTTTCTTTATTGACTACAATAAAAACATAAATGCAAGCATCTCATCATGCATACGACTTGGTCCTATGCGCGCACCCCCTTGAGGTGCGCGTTCCAGTTGTCTGTCGGGCACGGCTTGCACAACGGGGCGGTTCTGTGTCGGACTGCGCTGGGCGTGGGCTGCAGTCACTCCCCATCCTCTCACTGGAGACACATTGTTCGACGCGGGCACAAGCAATGCGTGCCAGTGAGCAGCTCGGTGCTATTTAGCAAGCGGAAAAGTCAACCGTTTGTGGCCGATAATAAAGATACAGTTATTTCAAGACGACCGGAAGCGAGGCGAAGACTGTTTGGATCTCTTCAATTCGGGAAACAACTTGAGTCGGAACATCTTTTTCCCCCCCTCTCATTCTTTCCTGGCAGACAAAACAACGCTAATTAGAGCCCGGTTTGCTGTAAGTATGCAATAGACACATTCCAGTGTACGAAAAATGCTGTCAAATAAGGTGTCCGCCTTTGTACCGCGTGTGGTGCCTTGCTGTACACATTTACGACATGTTAGCTATAGCAGCGGGGACGCGTTCAATTCCACTCGTACAATAATACATGTGTATTCTCCCTAACAATGCATGTGGCTTTTATTTTCAAACAATTAGCATTCTGAACCACGGCCCCCTCTTCATTTTGGGTGGAGGTTAGTGGATGTCTCCATCTGCCCCCACCCCTAAAAAAAAAAGAACAGGAAGTCATTTGGTTACACAGTTTCATTGAATGCATCTTTTGATTCTATTGACGGATAAATAACAATTAACGAGGTTGCTGCTGTGAACGCAAAGCGAAGGGAGACACCCTGACAACTGAATGTGTATCACTGCGGAAGTTGGATTCCTTTACCAGGTTTGAAGGCGTCTCACTGTTGCATCCTTGAAATGTTGTGGCAAAGTGGAATTAAGGGTGCGTTCACACTTGTCATTTTTTGGTTCAGTTGAAACAGAACCAGTTCTTTTGCTCTTTACTTATTTCCTTTGCACCAAACAGGGACTAAGAGATGGGTCTTGGTTCGCCTGCCAGAGGACTCTAGTCCTGAATGAGTGTGAACAAGAGGTGATGCTTGTTGTTGCGTTGCAAATAATGCCATGACTGCTTCACGAATGTGGGAAGTGGACAATGCGGAGGCATGAAAGTGTAAACAACTGCTATGGACTCACAACTTGTGTTTTCAAGACAAAACTAGGAGAGCGCAGACCTCTGTCAAGTCTCATAGTTCTCGTCTGTGTTGTGATTCACACCAGAATAATAATTCTACATTGTTTTGATCAGTTTTTAATAGGGATGTCAGATAATTATTGGTACATCAGCATAAAAATGTAGTATTGGTTGTTGATAGCTGATTTTTTTTTCCTAAATCATGAAAACCAATATTTAAAAAATGCTATATACAACACATATTTGTTCATTCCACCACAAGAGATATGTCATGTTACACATATCGGTATTAGAAATTGAGAGTTGGACAATATCGGTATATCGGTTTGCGGTTTTACCCAAACGCAGATCCAGATCACCCCTAAAATGTAATCAGTTCTTCCATACCCCATTTGCAACAATTCCTGAAAATTTCAGTCCAATCCATTCAGAACTTTTTACATTAAAAAAACATGAAAAAACGTAACATATATGGCTTGTATGTTTTAAAGACAGATATCAGTGTGGTAAAGGTACCTTCGGAATTGGAAGACCAGAGGCTAGACGGAAAACTAGTAAGCTAGCGGCCGTCTGGCAAAGTGTGGAAGTCAGAAAAGTCGAACGGCCGTGTGATTGAAACGTGAGTGATCACCTCACCTGGTGAGCGATTGACTATTTTTAATAATCACTGTAATAATTATCATGTTAATAACAAACAAAGTACGTCCCTTGTCAACTAAATATGGGGATACGTACTTTTTCCGGCCGTACATACGAAGTACATTTAAACTTCAAAATTCAACCTCATAGTTGCAGTCTGGAGTCCGGTTCCCAGAGTCGGTCGGCAAGGAAAATATAGTGAAATGCCCATTTCTAATAAAGAGAAATGGGCATCATATTCAATTCATGAGGTCTTCAGTGACATCCAAGAGTCAAGGCACGAATTGAGAATTGAGGCAATTTATCTGAGAGGCTTTTCACATACAAATATTTTAAATAGATTCCCGACATTGGCCTGGGCTGGCTTCCCGGGATGTAATTTGGAAAGATGTAGCTGTGACTTAAAATCTCGGGATTTTTTGTTTTATTGTTAAAGGAGAAGTGACCTTTTTTGGGATTTTGCCCATCATCCCCCATTTGTCATGTGATATGTGAACATGTCTGTGCATTCTAAAAATATATAAAACAAGATTGGGAAGGCTTCTGAAAAAAGCACCAACAACGACCCATTTGTATTTAATGTGACATGCATATTAACCAAAGTACAGTTATTATTATTATTATTATTATTATTATTATTATTATTATTATTATTATTATTATGCCAATTGAACTACTCTGGCATACTGACACCGGCTAGCTACTAGCCAGATAGCAACTTGTTTCCCCCCATAGTGCCCGGAGCACGTCACAACACCTCAGGTCACTACCGAAGGAGCTGCTGCTGTTTTTATTTTGCAGTTTGGAAACGTTAATGCTAGCTGTAGGCGTTCCTTTTTTATTACTATGTGAAATCAATGAACCCAGGAAAAAAATTAAATACTATAAGTATGACATCTTATCATGGACGTACCTGCCAGCATAGGCGTGTCGCATTATGTGCAGTAATGAGCTGTCTATTTTTATCTGTTTTTATATCTTTAGAACGCACAGAAAAGAGACAGACATGTGTTCATATCTCATATAAGGATTGTAGAAGATGGGCAAAAAAGTGCAGTTTTCCTTCATTGTACTTCTTATAGACGCAATAAATTGAAATTAGCTTGGAGAGAACTTGGCGAATGAACCGTATCATAAGAGTGAGCTCTCTCTTCTCTCAGACTTGATCAACACAAACAATGACCGGCTCCCCTGTTCCCAAGACAGACCGACCGATGAGTGTGGGAGTATTTTGTGTCCGATAAGTCGCTTGGCTCCTCTAACCAATTGTCCTTTGTGGAGGTCAGCTGGCCTTTTCATCTCTAATGCTGCCTCCACGGTCTCTCTCCCTGCTCCAGCCGCCAAAAGACCTGACCCTGTAGGGAAAAGGTCAGCTGCTTGTTTAAGTGTGCACAAAGGCAGTACTATGAAAGGTGGTACACTGATGGGTTTTCTTCAACGTTTGCTATTTTCCTCAGCTTCCATTGATACTATGAGATGTTTTATGGTTAAAAACACGTCAGGTTAACAATTCACACTTTGTTTCACGGGACTCAGAGATCAGAAAAGTGATTGCTCATCTGCCAGTCAACACTTGTTTGGATGCTGTTTTGGTGGATGATGTCATTGGACTGCAGGAGGAGGGTGCGGCTATCTGTCGTGGAGCCTCGTATTTGATTGTGATACCTCCCCAGAGAGGGTCTCCTTACCATCAGCGCTCCATTAAATATCTATTATCTCTGCAAGTAGTCTTGTGACTCTGCCAGTATGGATTCTTTAACCAATTAAGCGCTTAAATAGAGAACAGAATTCGTACTGTGAAAGATGACCATTCTTGTACTGCGTTTTCCTTCACAGATGCTGGACATTGAGTCCAAGATTTTAGATCAAGATCCTCGTATTATGACTCCGTTCCCATCAGTTCACTTCACTAGCGCCCTCCTTAAACTGTCATGTAAGATTATCCTCTTGGCTCAGGCAGGGGGTCTCGGGTTTCAAAACCAACTGTTAATTTCCCAGACTGGAGGTGGCAAGTTATAAATAACTCCAAACACAGACGTACTGGTCGCGGAAGGAAGGCTTTCACAAATTTTGTGAGCATGCTTTTAGGGACCTCATCATATCTGTTTTTTGTATGCTTTATAAATGAAATTGTAACGGGCCTGCAATTGAGAACAGGCAAGTGGCAGCCCAACGGATTGTGTCTTCTTACAACGAACATGTAATAAAACTGCAATGTTTTCCATCAGTCAGTCTGAAAATAAATAATGCAGGAAGCAACCATATTCCTACATAAGGCATGTATGGGTCAGTCTTTGAAAGCTATTTCCCAAACAATTGGCATCTTAAAATAGATTATCACTTTAATATATATTGCCATGTCATCTATATCCATCCCTCTAAATCAGGGGTCTCAAACTCAATTTACCTGGCGGCCACTGGAGCTATGGTCTGGGCAAGGCTGGGCCGCATCAGGTTTTCCAAAAAAAAAAAACAAACAACGCATTTATTAAAAACAGAAAAATATACAAACTTTTTCAGTGCTTTGGTTCCGATTTTCTACAATAAAAGCTCTGATAAAACATTCCACTGTTCTCAAATATCTTAATTTTTATTTTTCTACACAAAATAAGATGAAAAATAAACAAATCAAGAATAATAAAATCAATCAATCAGTAATTAATAAATAAATATAATAATAACAATAAAACGGCAAATAATAAAAACTTAAGAAACCACATATAGTTGGTGGGTAGACAAATTATTTTTTTCACATTAAAATGAACAAAGCATTATTAGAGCCCTGTAGACATGACAAAACACGACTATAGTCACATTTATACTCTTTTTATTTACAACATATTGCGCAACTGCAGGGTCTTGAGGCACATGCTAACTCGCTAACTAGAGAGCTAGCGACCTAAACGGTAGCCTCCAAGTTATTTCCTTTAAACTTAAATAGCCAAAAACCTACCACTTCCACACGGATAGGGAGGATAACTATTAACAGTTATTTAACCTTTAACATGAACATGAATCAAACGTAATAATTTTTTCTGGGTACATGATACCATACAGTATCCATATCAAACTTGCACGGGGCCGCACTAACATTAAACTTTCATATCAAGGCGGGGGCCTCAAACTAGTGTCCTGCGGGCCACATTTGGCCCGCGGGCCGCGTGTTTGAGACCCCTGCTCTAAATGCTTTAAACATACCTTAAATTGGCACAAACATGCTCCAATATATTGCACATAATACGAAGCTAGTGGGATCTTCGAACTCTACACCGAGACTCAAAACTGTAGTCCTTAAAACAATGTTAGTTAGCACACTTCACCTTCCGAAGGAAGCATGATGTAAAAAACCAGAGAAATAACACGCAAATACTCTGAAGTTCACATTGTGTGTAAAGGAGGTCAGCTAATTTGCATATTCTGTCAATCAATTTTAGTCACATTGTGTGCAGACTATGTTGGTTACATTCGCGACGCATGCACGTCAAAGTACATGTTTTGGAGTACAATGTTATATTTTGGATATCATAGCAGCTGAAACACAAGTTCCACTGTTTTGTATTACCGTGGAACCAACGTTTAATATTTTAATATCTATTTTGCTATTTTATTTCTTATTTGATCTTTTAGTTTTTGATTAAATTAAATTTGTACCTTTATTTATTTATTGTATTTTATTTTTACTTTTCATTTTACTAGTCTGTGCAGCACTTTGGAAACTATTTATTTCTAAAATGTGCTATATAAATAAAGTGGATTGGATTGGAACGTTTGCGTCTGTTTACATGTATTTACTCACAAATTTTGCCTCATTTTGTGTACATTTTCCGGTTACCGTACAATGTGCTGCATGTCTTGTGTTAATAACACACTATGTGAGTCCAACTGTGTCCTTAATGTATGTTTTTATCACAAAGTAAAAACAAAGCAAGTCAGCTATGTAGCCCGTGCATGATGTCGTCAGCTTTTCACTCTCAAAATTTTTAACACAACACTTGTTTATAGTTTTATATGCATACAAAAATTGTAAATACATATAAATGACAAATGAAAGGGATAAATTAACATGAACTTTTTGAGTGTATCGAGATATAACACGGGCACCATCTTTCTGTTTTTGTCACAAGATGTGACAAAAATGTGAAAATGCTGGCACTTGGCTCCATTCAAGACTGTTGAATTCAAGAAATAACTCATGGCAAAACAAGAAGGTGGCGTCAAACAGTCACAGCCAAAATCACATCATCAATGAAGGTGGAAGTAACCTTAAGATCCTTAGATCACAGTGCAATGTCATTTCAAAGAATACCAATAGCAGCATAACAACAATTTAGACATATGCAATAACTTATTGCTTCCCCTCCGTATATGTGACATAATTGATATTCACTGTTGATTGTTATTTCCACCAGTGGAGGTGTCATTATCCCATTGGTACAACATCTCAGCGTGAGACCTTACCGACAAGTGTCTCAAAGAAAGCAAGCGCATCTCAAAAGCACGATGAAGTTTCTATTCATCTCCTAGTGTGTGGATTATTTATCAGCCGCTGACATGGCCTAGTTTGAACGGAGATAGTAAGGCCGTCTGGTTTCCGGCCCTCCAATCTTCCAGCAGCAGGCACGGCTCTGTTGAATTTGCAATTTAAACTGTCAGTTACATCCTTTTGGCAGGTGTGCCTTTAGATTCGCTATGCAGCGGCTATGCATAACCATCTGTGTCAAATGGGTGTGTGTGTGTGTGTTGTGGTTACAGTGGCTCTGTTTTTGTTGTTTTTTTTTCAGGTTCAGGACTGGACTGTACAGGCTATAATCTTGTGAGAGCTCTTTACAGTTTTAAGAGCTACTGTACACTGTTTTGATTGATAATATAACTCTATTAGTATTTTGGGTAACGTTTCCAACGGTTTAGGGAGGACATTTTTAAAAATTATTATTATTCATTATTGTGATTTATTTTCCAAGCAAGGTCCATAGCGTCCCAAGGTCCCTCCACTAAGTCTGTATATGTAAATCTGTATGTCCACTCCCCCTTATGTTTCTTCAAAAAGCCTTGGTGACCCATTTCCGTTGGTTGCCAAATATTCCTTTGCCGTTGCCATAACATCGCCTCCGGCACGTCCATACTCCCCCCTCATTCTGATGCTTTTCCGTTATGGTTTCATCTTATCTGTACTTTAGTTGTTTTGTGTAGTCACCCAGGTTTTTGTGTGATCCTGAGCTGCTTTCCAACAAATGCACTCATGATAGAATTGGTCTGCACATACATTTTTTGTTATTCAGGTTTATTATGTTTTCATCCCCACTTAGTAAGAATACCGTTAACAACATGCATGTTCAAACAATGAAGCTATTCCCATTATGATTTGCAGCAGCGTTGGCTGACACTGCTCAGATCCACCTGTTCCTGCAAGGCCCCGGCAACGTGTTTCCTCATGTGAGGATCTATTGCTGCTGCCTGATGCCTCGGTCTTTCTTTCTAGAGTCTGTCTTTCAGTCAATCATTAACGTCATCGGGCAAAGACATGGCTAATCTTACTCTGCCTCGACATAAGAAACGTGGTGCACTGAGGGAATTGCAGACAAACCACCGGGAGGCAAACATGCGCTCACTTGTATTATTTTAATTCAGGCTGATGTTCGCTCCAGCTGTCCAACAACAGAGCAACATTAATTGGTACTCGTCAATGCCAGTTGACGAGTACCTGCATTAACTCATTCGCTACCAAAGACATATTGGTATATTGTTTTAATCCAAACGCCCAATCCCAAAGACAGATTTTTTTTGTACAAGAGGCAAAAAGGGGTGATGATGTAACTGTGCAATAGAAGAGATCATGTTTGGTGAGGTTTTAAGCCGTAAAAACAACCAGGAAGTGAAAATGCATGCATGCCGTGTAGCACACAGTTCAGTTCCAAATGTGAAAACTATAAATAGTCCATGGTGTTATATTTGTAAATAATGGTATTTTTATGTAAAACAACCATTTTTGTGAGTTGTTTATGTTCTGGCATAGTTGTTTATATATTTGGACGAAATACAGTAAACCTCGGATATATCGGACTCGGATATATCAGAAATTCGCTCACAACGGACAGATAAAAAAGAACCGATTTTTCTGTAATGCATTTCCAATAAAAATTCATTGCATATATCGGATTTTTTATAACGGATTTCGCCTATTTCGGACAAAATCTCCAGTCCCGTTCCAATGCATTTCCATTAAA
The DNA here is from genome assembly GCF_030265055.1 of Doryrhamphus excisus. NCBI lineage: Eukaryota > Metazoa > Chordata > Actinopteri > Syngnathiformes > Syngnathidae > Doryrhamphus > Doryrhamphus excisus. The sequence continues at coordinate 22,539,286 of NC_080471.1, forward strand.
TTTCCCTCGCATATATCGGATGGCCGCATCGTGGCGCTCCGACTCTGAGAGTCCAATAAAGTTAAATTCTCATTACCTTACGTCTCTTTTCATTGCCCAGTCCAGGTACATTGGAAACATAGTCAAGGAAGTGCCTTTTTATAACGAATAAAATCCCATTTACGCATATACCGGATATAAATCCGATATATGCGTAAAACGGACATTTTCCGGTATACGCATATAACGGATTTCGCTTATATCGGACAAAACCAGTGGGAACAATTGAATCCGATATATCTGAGGTTTACTGTATACATGGCTAAATTTGCTTGAAATTTATCTTTTCACAAATAGCTGTCCCTTTGTTGAACTAATATTTTGCTGAAACGTAGTATATTCTACTGCTGATTACTAAATGGAAAAAGGTAGAAACCAAGTCTTTTTTTTCCGACGAAAGATGAGTGTACTCTTTCTTTTGATAGGTACCATATTTATATAGCCTTAGAACACAATATTCTGTGTGCCTTGAAAAATCATTGAGAATCATTCAAAATGGTCGGTACCGAGCGGGACTGGGATTGTATGAGTTAAGTAACCCACAGTGCAAGCTGTGGCCCTTCAGTCCCAGGCTATGATTTGAGTGAGAAAGCACAGCTGCTCCCAATTAGTACATGTAGTAAATCTAATGTAACGGATCACGGTAGCCACGGATGGCCCCCTTTTTTTAATTCCAAACCGATATTGCAGCCTTGAATATCGGCTGATACCGATATAAGTCATGCATACTCCTCCTCTGCAACACAAATAGATCACACACACACAGAGTTCCAGACCCTGGACCTCTAGTTCTCTCATATGTTTTTGTGAGACATTATTCCCATGATGGAATGACCTTGTCACTCATCATCTGTATGATGTCAAACAGCGACTGCAGGCAGGCAGTCCCTGTGGTTGCTAGGGGCCTCCAGCAGACTGCGGTCGGCCGTGGATTCAGTGTCGCTAGTCCTAACTTGCATTTTGATGCAATCTTGGTAAACCTCCATGGAAGCTGTTTGTATTCGTACCACTGACTCATCATGTACCATCACGCCTGCGGGTCAGTTGCCGGTCACGGACTTAGTAACGTTGTGGTGAGTTTTCAGTCATGCTGACTCACATGTTGCCACTGTACAGTATGGAACTGATACATTGTTACGGATTATTTTAGAAGTACAAATAATGTACACAGTGTAATATAACATCGCTTTCACTTTGACTTTGCCATCAAAAGATAATAACATTGTGAAGACCTGACAGAAAATGAATGAAAATGAAGACTTAAACTTTTGATCAGCTGATACACAGTCTATTTCACATGAAGGATTGCAGTCAATTGTTAACTCAGCAACTCTTTGTTTCACTTTCATTTCTTCTTTTTTTTTGCATTCTGAAGCTCTACTTAAAACCTCTTAATGATGCAACAGTGCAAAATGTAGAAATATGTCGGAAATGGGACATGACGTGGCGGGGAGGGCTTTTCGCCAGCCTGGAAAAATCTATTTCAAAGTTTTAATATAACAACAGAAAGAGTTTTTAAATGGGTTTCTAAGAGTTCTAAGACTTTTGGGGCAACTGGGCTCGTATCTTCTCAGCAAGGTTCCCCAAAACCCAAATTCGAAATGTTTTCTCTGTGGCACCCAAACAAAGATATACAATATATTGGCTTAACAACGTTGACATTAAGAAAGAACATAACAATCAGGAACATGATCATGTACTATCCATCAAAAATATGAATTGTCCCGCTCCTTTTTGTGTGCAGCAGGAGATTGTGGAACGCCGAGTACCTTCAGCACATTTTTAACATTCCCCATGTGAGGATCCTAACCCTAGCTGCTATGTTGCTCTCTTCCTATCTCTCTTTTCTCACTCTCTTATCACCTCACACTAATGGTAATATCTGCCTGTTCAGTATCACTGATGATAGAACAAACACAATACCGAGTTTAAGCTTTTTGAACGTCCCCTGTTGCTAATGTGCGTTGAATTGACGATTTGTTATTGTACTAAATGGCAGCCTACCTCTGCTTCCTTTTCTTTACAGCAGAAACCGTGTGTGTGCGTGTGTGTGTGTGTGTGCGTGTGTGTGTGTGTGTGTGAGCCGCAGCAGCAGCAAAGATGACGGAGTATAAGCTGGTGGTGGTGGGAGCTGGAGGCGTGGGCAAGAGTGCACTTACCATCCAACTCATCCAGAACCACTTTGTGGATGAATATGACCCTACCATCGAGGTACAACTCTCTCTTCCGCTTTCTTCAGGGGTCTCAAATTCAATTTACTTGGGGGCCACTGGAGCTAGGGTCTGGGTGAGACTGGGGCCACATCAGGTTTTCCAAAAAAAAAAAACGCATTTATTAAAAACAGAAAAATATACAAACTTTTTCAGTGCTTTGGTTCTGATTTTCTACAATAAAAGCTCTGATAAAACATTCCCCTGTTCTCAAATATCTTAATTTTTATTTTTCTGCACAAAATAAGATGAAAAATAAACAAATCAAGAATAAAGAAAATCAATCATTCAGTAATAAATAAATATAATAATAATAATAAAACTGCAAATAATAAAAACTTAAGAAACCACATATAGTTGGTGGGTAGACAAATTATTTTTTTCAGATTAAAATGAACAAAGCATTATTATAGCCCTGTAGACATGACAAAACACGACTATAGTCACATTTATACTCTTTTTATTTACAACATATTGCGCAACTGCAGGGTCTTGAAACACATGCTAACTCGCAAACTAGAGAGCTAGCGACCTAAACGGTAGCCTCCAAATTATTTCCTAAAACTTACCACTTCCACACGGATAGGGAGGATAACTATTAACAGTTATTTAACCTTTAATATGAACATTAATCAAACGTAATATTTTTTTCTGGGTACATGATACCATACAGCATCCATATCAAACTTGCGCACTAACATTAAACTTTCATATCAAGGCGGGGGCCTCAAACTAGTGTTCTGCGTGCCACATTTGGCCCACGGGCCGCGTGTTTAAGACCACTGTTTTACACATTATTCCCATTGGAATCCATGTCTTGGAAGGCAGCATGATACTGAGCATATTGGATAATATCAACTGTATTATGACACACATTGCATCAGTGCAAGTTTATACATATTAGCACATTCTGTGACAATTGTATTAGCAAGTCTGGCAGTTAGGCTTGAAATAAGTTCACTTAGAAAGTATAAACCATGCTTATTGAAAAGTACTTTTACATTTTATTTTATTTTATTTTTTTAAGTCTGTATATTTCTGTTTTTTTTCCCTCACTTTCTCTTTTTCTAACCACGCCAGCCTCTGGCCAGACAATGTCCTTTTTGTGTATTTGCATTCCTGGCTCCTGTGCTCTAATAAACAAAGGGAAGGCACTCCCATGTTTTTGTGGCTGCACATCGGAGGGCTAACTACTGACTCGAGTTCATCCAATGTGCTGTTGGAGCTACTCTACATAGTCCCATATATATTTGGAAGCTCAACGGAAGTAGAAATAAATTGTTTGCTGACAGTTTTTTAGCCACGAAACGTTAAAAAAAGCTACTTTCGCTTCTGAAATACTGGGCAAAATTGTCTATTGGTGTATGATTGTATCAATAAATGTAAAGATTTGTATTCACTGACACAAAAACACACCATCTATGGTGATTTTTTTAAAAAGTGTTAAAAAAATAAAATGGATTTAGGAAAAAAATTAACTGATTTCATAATAGCCCTGCTGCTCTAATCTTAGGGACAATCAATAAATTACTATTGCATTGAAGACAGTTTGTTAAAAAAAATATAATATATTCTAAATCACACCACAAATGTAACCATGTCAAATGATCAGTCCTATCCTAAAGGTATTTTGCATGCCCGCCTTTTATTGGATTAGGGACCTGGCTATAAAAAAGAATCAGATCAGAGACCAAAAAATATGCATTGGGACATCCCTAGTATGAAGACACAAACTATAAAAAGACACAATAATCTAAACATGCCCAGCGTTAACTGAGGTCTTCTGAGGTTCACCATGACATCCCAATGTCTCGCTGACATGATGCACTTGTAGATGTATTTCCCCCGCTATGGAATTGCATGACTTCAATGTCAACATATTATACAGTTGTCCCTTGTTCATTGTAGTACATTGGTTCCACACTGAACCGTGATAAGTGAGTTTCTGCAAAGCAGGATGTAGTTGGAGCATAAAAACTTGGTTATGACCATCTGAATTCAGTTTTTTAACATTGGTAGAGACCTCTAGACATGGAATAACACCCCTATAGTCACCTTTTATACTCGTATTAGCCAATATAGTAGACATAATAAGTGAAAATAAGCTGTAAATAAGATATAATGTAGACTCACACGTACAGTATATTATAAGTGAAAGCTAGTCACTTGTTTCTTTTACGTGACCTGTGAACACTGACACAAATACTGCATATTTTGTATTTTCTAGTACTTGCTTGTATTTTCTCCTAAATCAGCAGCGTGCAAGGCCCGCCTTTGCCTTTTTGTTTACCTGCTACCCTTGCTCCGCCGCATGTCGTATATTTGCAGGACTCGTACAGGAAACAGGTTGTGATTGACGGAGAGACCTGTCTGCTGGACATCCTGGACACTGCCGGTCAGGAGGAGTACAGCGCCATGAGGGACCAGTACATGAGGACGGGGGAGGGGTTCCTCTGTGTCTTCGCCATTAATAACACCAAGTCCTTTGAGGACATTCATCAGTACAGGTGTGGTAAAATTAAAAAAAATAATATAGCAGATTTTTTTTTTTTTTTCTGAATGAGCGTGTGGGCACCCGTTTATGCATGCAGTGTGTTAGAGTCCAGAGAGAGAGAGAGAGCGAGAGACTGGCGTGTGTTTCCATTATGTGTGTGCCAGCTCTCTGCAGTGGTTGGGTGATGTCATGCTGTAGCATTTAACACGGCTAAAGAAAGCTTAGCCCCCAACTGGAGGATTACAGCGCCATGCCAATGACATCGATCCTGACTCAATTAGGGGAGCTGGAGATGGCACTCCCAAGGACAAGGAAGGAGAAATAGACGGAGGAGTTCCTTACTTTCTTTTTATCCAAGATATGTCAGATGAACAAAGCAATAAATACTGAATCCATTAAGCTTGTCAAAGTACAACGTTTTCATTTAAGTACAGTACATAGCTAAGCTAATACTTAAAACAAATAAAAAAAAAACATGCATCAGATTCCAATTGAGTGCATCACATAATGAGTTCACAGTTCCACATGTCCAAAAGGAGTAGGAAGAAGCACAGCTTATTAAATCCTACCCCTCCATCTGGTACTTTTACAATCAGTAACTGTTACATTTGTTCACTTCCTGCTTTCTATAATTTTTTTTCCATAATTTTTTTTGTTTTTAATAATGCACCTCATACCGAAGTACGAGGTGATATAACCATACAATGACATAATGGGTAACCATAGTAACTGCCATAGTAAATGCTCTTGATAGGTTCCTAAAATAGCCCGCAATAAGTGAAATCCGCAAAGTAGCCAACGTTTTTCAATTATTGGATGTTTTAAGGCTGCATAACCCCTCACCATACACTTTATTCACTTTTCTCAGACAAGAAAAATAACATTTTCTCACATTTCTCTATTGTTTAAACACTCTCAAAAAAGTTGAAACCATTGTTAGAATTTTAATCATGAACCTGCAGGTCCGACACAAGAAATTAAAAGTACTTCATATTTCACTCCTGTGACCGCACCTTTTCATCGTAGCTCCGTTCCACTGTACTGTAGCATTTTTGTATCCTTGTTTGTACTATGTGCATTGCGTCAATTTTTATTTAACTCAGTGAATAAAGACGATAGAAGCATCCACATGGAAACAAAGTATTTAGGTAAGAGTCACTAACAAAATAATCCCCCACTGTGTTACATACATATATGAAGTATGCTTATTTTTTTCATACATATAAAACATCACAGAAGCACTGTCTTGAAAGTGACGTAGGTTTTTGCATATGAGCAGAACCGGATTTCTCAGACAGATTGCATCATGACAGCGCCTACTGAATCACTGAAGCGCCACGATGCACCCTCTGCTGGCAAAAACATGTCAATACAACGTCAAGTGTTGCTGCTACGATTCGGGTGTTTAGGATGATATTGCATGTGAAATTGATTATCTGTGAAACACCTGCTTCATTTGGCTTATAAAAAGGTAATAGTCAGAGGCTGGTAAACGGTATTAGATGTGTTGGTGATGGATGGGTTTGCTTTAATCACGGACATGTTCTGCTGCACTGTGGCTTTGGGGGAAGGAGCTAATAGATTGATCGGACCCCCGCATCTGTCAGTTCCCTCTGGCTGCTGTAGCGATGAGGTAATGCTCTTTCCCGCCTGCCTGTCCATCTCCATCCCTCTCACTCATACCCTCAGCAGTGCAGCACGCCCCTGCACCGCCGGGACTGGATCCTCCTCAGGGTCCTAGATCTCCCTTGGTTGGCTCTCTGTTGTTAATGAGGCATTGAGGCTGACAAGGGACATGATGCTATGATTAAACGGCGCATTGTTGTGGCAGGGTGGAAAACAGCCGAGGAATATTAATGATCAGTTATGGATCCGTGTTGTTTTGTGTGCAGAGAGCAAATTAAACGTGTGAAGGACTCCGATGATGTTCCCATGGTGCTCGTGGGCAACAAATGTGACCTCCCTGCACGCACGGTGGATACACGGCAAGCCCAGGAACTCGCCCGCTCCTATGGCATCCCTTACATCGAAACTTCGGCCAAGACACGACAGGTACATGGTGGACAAAAACAACATTTTGAAAGTACATCTGACCAGTTCTCATGAAAATCTGTCAAAAGCCAATCATATTGCAAACTATGGCATTGCTACTATGAATAATAATACAATAATATGGAAGTGGCATTATTAGAGCTGCACAATAAGTGCTTAATGTGTACTATACACCTTGTAATCCAACCTTTCTTGGAAGTTTTTGATATGTGAGTTACATCATATAATGGATTGGATAGTAGGGATTGACTGATATGGGTTTTTTTTCCGGACGATGCAGATACCGATTTTTTTCCATCACCTTTAGCCGATGGCCGATTTTGCTTGGGCCTATATTTGTGGCCGATACTGCTTTTACTCCCTCAATATAGTATATGAAAAAATTACAATGATAACAAATGTAAACACTGAACACAGTAGGATTCAGCTTTCATAAACACACATTTAAACAGCATTATCAATTTTAAAAGTAAATATTCAACCATGTGCAAAACATTTCTAATATTCTATACAAATATCGGCGATCTTTATTGGATAGCGCCACAGCTGGTATAGGAAATTTCCGATGGATTAATTACACCGGGGCGGCACGGCGGTCGAGTGGTTAGCGCGCAGACCTCACAGCTTGGTCTCAACCAGGGTTCAATTCAACCCTCGGCCATCTCTGTGTGGAGTTTGCATGTTCTCCCCGTGCATGCGTGCATTTTACACTCATATTGGTGTATGTTTGTATATTTACTAGGTTTACATGTACCATTTGAGTGTTAAGTTGCTGTGTGATGAATTTTTCTCCGGGTACTCCGGTTTTCCTCCCACATTCCAAAAACATGCTAGGTTAATTAGCGACTCCAAATTGTCCATAGGTATGAATGTGAGTGTGAATGGTTGTTTGTCTATATGTGCTCTGTGATTGGCTGGCCACCAGTCCAGGGTGTACCCCGCCTCTCGCCCGAAGACAGCTGGGCTGGGATAGGCTCCAGCACCCCCGTGACCCTCGTGAGGAAAAGTGGTAGAAAATAAATGAATTATTTAATGAATTAATTACAACGGTTAATGGAACGTTGTCGTCAAGCTATGTCAGCTCTCCAGAAATCTCTATTTCGTGCATGTCTCAAGCCACCGTTCAAATCCGGGCAATGTGTCGAGGTCTGTACTGCCGCAGGCGGTGACTCCAAACCAGGTCCGGAGAATAGAAACACATTTGAAAGGTCTCAACAGCAGCGATTGCTGCACAGCCTGCACCTCTGACTCACAGCAGCGCATTATGTACAGCTACACTCAGCAGCCTCGCCTTTTGCAGAACATTACAGAACTCGTATTCATGCAAGGGCATGCAAAGAATAAAGCCATGGCCTTTTTTTTCCCCCCCACTTAGTAGGATAAACAGTATTCGAGATGATTGCCATGGTAACATTGACACACTTCTCCATGGCGAGCACTTCTGAAGGCTTCGCTCCCCCCCTCCCCCGAGAGGACGTGCTCATTGTGTAACAATTGAAACGGCCCTGGAAGTTGTCATCACTTACATTTTGCAGGTGTTCAGCAACCTCCTCCACAGAAAGTGATCTGTACATCACAGAGTTATGATTAAATGTCACTTTGGTCTCAGAGTTCGTATACAAATTTTTAGATCTTGCGACAAATTTATAAAAATCACCCGACCTCAAGTGCCACAATCGAAAAGAGCTGAAATGAGCGCAAGCTTTGAATGGTTGGATGATAACTACTAAAAAAAAAATCATCCAAAATGAAAATGGTAAAGGTGAGTGTAAAGCCAGGCTTAGTTGTACAGTGACGGCGGCTCTTGTTTTAAAAGCAGGTATATCACCATGGTAACTTAGGCTCAACTCAAAACACAGTCCAGACTTTCAGCCTAAAAATCGGTTATGAAAGCACCGCTGTTTTTTTTTTTTTGTTTTTTTTTAGAGCACACCGATCCGCTAGCATTCCCTGACAAAATTATCTATAAGCTATATATATTTTCAGCCAAGGGAATACACAATATTTACTGACTTCAGGAATAAAATGCAATATGAAATTTTAATTGGGTCACTGTTAGCAGATGTATATGTCACAGCAGTCCTTGCATGAGTACTCAGCTTGTTAGGCTTTTTATATTACAATACTTGCTGAAGGAATAAGCACTTTTAGGCAAAAAAAATATTTCTTTATTGATGAGCTACTTTCGCCGTAAATGAACCATGGACCAATCAAGTAAAGCGTGTGTGTTTTTGTACCTACCCAGGGAGTTGAGGATGCCTTCTACACACTGGTCAGGGAAATTCGGCAGCATAAGCTGAGGAAGCTCAACCCGCCTGATGAGAGCGGTCAGGACTGCATGAGCTGTCGCTGTGTGGTGTCGTGATGAAGGTGAGACTATTTCCGCAGTTTTTTTTTTTTTTTTACGATGACGTCAGCGTCCTGGCGCCATCACCAGAAGTGAGCTCTTTGGACAAGCTAACATAATATCTGAATATTTCCAGTGTCATGCTTAATAGTGACATGACTGAACAGACACTAGCCACGTATACATGGACCCAAATATTCCAATTCCATTCGGGTTATTTGCTCAAACGGAAAGAATCTAACCTTTATATACACCTCATTCCAAAAGAAAAGTGCCAATCCGAATGAATATATAATCGGATTCACAGGGGTGGAATATTCCTTTCCCCAATCCGATTGAGGTATCTTGTACCCGCTCAATCGGAAATTTGTCCCACTGCGTTCTTCTTCGTGGTGTTTTTCTTCTTCTGTTGTTTATTGGCGGTTGGCAAGCAGCTTTCGTGTGCATTAGCGCCATCTGGTGAACAGAATCTAAACCAGGGGTCTCAAACACGCGGCCCGCGGGCCAAATGTGGCCCGCAGGACACTCGTTTGAGGCCCCCGCCTTGATATGAAAGTTTAATGTTAGTTTGACATGGATGCTGTATGGTATCATGTACCCCGAAAAAATTATTACGTTTGATTAATGTTCATGTTAAAGGTTAAATAACTGTTAATAGTTATCCTCCCTATCCGTGTGGAAGTGGTAAGTTTTTGGCTATTTAAGTTCAAAGGAAATAACTTGAAGGCTACCGTTTAGGTCGCTAGCTCTCTAGTGTGCGAGTTAGCATGTGTCTCAAGACCCTGCAGTTGCGCAATATGTTGTAAATAAAAAGAGTATAAATGTGACTATAGTCGTGTTTTGTCATGTCTACAGGGCTCTAATAATGCTTTGTTCATTTTAATCAGAAAAAAAAGTAATTTGTCTACCCACCAACTATATGTGGTTTCTTAAGTTTTTATTATTTGCCGTTTTATTATTAGTATTATTATATTTATTTATTACTGATTGATTGATTTTCTTTATTCTTGATTTGTTTATTTATTTTTCATCTTATTTTGTGTAGAAAAATAAAAATGAAGATATTTGAGAACAGTGGAATGTTTTATCAGAGCTTTTATTGTAGAAAATCGGAACCAAAGCACTGAAAAAGTTTGTTTATTTTTCTGTTTTTAATAAATGCGTTTGTTTGTTTTTTTTGGGAAAACCTGATGCGGCCCAACCTTGCCCAGACCCTAGCTCCAGTGGCCCCCTTTTTTTATTTACAACATATTGCGCAACTGCAGGGTCTTGAGACACATGCTAACTCGCAAACTAGAGAGCTAGCGACCTAAACGGTAGCCTTCAAGTTATTTCCTTTAAACTTAAATAGCCAAAAACTTACCACTTCCACACGGATAGGGAGGATAACTATTAACAGTTATTTAACCTTTAACATGAACATTAATCAAACGTAATAATTTTTTCTGGGTACATGATACCATACAGCATCCATATCAAACTTGCGCGGGTCGCACTAACATTAAACTTTCATATCAAGGCGGGGGCCTCAAACTAGTGTCCTGCGGACCACATTTGGCCCGCGGGCCGTGTGTTTGAGACCCCTGATGCATACCATTGCTTTCGGAAAGGTCATTCGTAAAGATTCCATTCGGAAAGAGAAAAACTCCTCGTGTAAATGTGGCTACTGTCAATTCTATTCACTAAACCAGAACAGTGTAGATGCAAATTGTTTTCAACTCGCCCAAAAAAATCTCAGGAGAATTCCCGTGTGGACATGGCCTCAGTAAAGGGCCTCAAAATACTGAAACCGCCATACAAAACAATGACACCCCTGTCATGTTTCTCCTCCAGCTTACCTTCATAGCCTGGACAGAGATGCTACAGCACAAGAAGAGTCACCGCATGGACTGAAAATAGGAAGACAAAACTGAATGAAAATGAAAGAAAAGAACGAGGAATCGACTGAACCAGAGTTTTATTTCTGGAAAGGATGATATCGATTGTCACGTGTGTGTGGCTACCTGAACCATCTTGGCCTAACCCGTCTTTTTTTTTTTTTTTTTTTTTTTGTGGGCCACTTCGACTAACGAGCAACACCACTAAAGACAAAAGTTGAACCCCAGCATGGTCTCGTTGGGTTGCTAACTTACTGTTTTCGGTCCCAACACTGGTTCAACAGGGGGCTGCATCGGATCCCAAATAACCCCCCCCCCCCTTATTTCCCGCCTCACCTGGAAATGCACATTCCGATTGTGCCCTGTTTTCTCACTCGGCCCGGATGGGCAATGGACATTTACTATTTCCTTATGCCACTCGTGTAAGCCACTTAAAAAAAATAAAATAACTACCTCCCTTTAAAGGTAGAGGCTGACCTGGGATATTTGTAGAAATCTGTTAGCTTAGCAGTAAAATATGTGTATTTTGCTTTGGAACTGGAACATACTTTGTGGGTGGATGATTAGAAAGTAACTAATGCGATGTTAGAATGTCATGACGGAATATTGACATTTTGGTTCTGAATGCAGCTGCCTTACATTCTTTGCTAGGCGTTGTCTTTATGTAAAAAAAAAATAATAATAATAACGATCATGACTTGTGTACAGAGCTGTAGGATTCCTGTGTCTAATTTAGCGAGGGAGGGTACGGTGCATTTGCACGTGCACCGATTCCACCTGACGAGGTCCACCTATATAATAGGAACAACGTGTTATGCTTGTACAGGTATGCAGACAGGTTTTAAATAGAATTAAACTTTATTTGCAAAATGCGCGACAGTAATGTCGTGTATCGGAGTCTTTTAAAAAAAAACACACAAACATACACAACACGCCTCAGAATACTCAAAATCCCACACACCTTACTACCCTCAAACAGTGTGTATACTGTACATGTACGTGTGGGGTTCGTACTGTATGTATGTATGTATGATTGGTGCTGGTTCCGGGGGGGCTGCATTGCTTTTGTTTTTTTAATGTTGACTGGCTCGTGCTATCCACTACTGTTAGAAAACCGTGCTCTGACCAGTGTATAGCGCCATATATATACGCAGTGAGCGCTACCCGTTTGTTTACTTAATGTGTGCGACTACATTAAAAAATGGAAGCATGTTGAGTTTAGCCACGCGCTGTACAGAACTTGAAGGGCAAACAACATCTAAAAGTCATAAATAACCAATAAAAGCCTAATTGCGTCACTCATACTCAATTTAGACAGCATTTTGTGATTATTTTTTAAATTTCGCTCATCGCTCAATTCCATGTATGAGTAATTCTCTGGAGCGGTGACCGGTTTAAGAATATTAAAAGCTCTAACCCATATGGATTTGTACATTTCATTAATAATTTTTAATTAACTTTTCATTCTTTGCCTGAAGGAAGTGAACTGTGAATGTCTCTGGATATTATTTCAACAAAACTGTGTTTTGAAATGTACAATTTATTTTTGGAGTACTTGGTTCCGCTTTATCCACTCAAACATGGAAACTTTGTGACATGCCGTTATTAATAATTTGATGCTTATTGGCTCCCGATGGTTATATATCACTTCCATAACAATTCCACAAATCTATGCATACATTTTCATCGTCTTTGAATGTCTTGTAATGTTTCCGCATGGATACTTAGCTAGTAAAGCCCAAGTATACATGTCCAAAAAGACTGTACATGCCTTTGGGGGGTATTGGACTCCTGTTCCAGTTCCAGTGGTTCCAAGGGCTCCTTTCTCCCTTGAATGAAAGTGTGGTTGGAATTTGTGAAAATGTGGCATCTTTAGCTATTTAAGATGTATGTAGTCTTTAAAAAAAAAGGGCAGGAATAAAAAGATGTTTAAAAGAAGCGTTTTGGTTCCATCATTTGCTTCTTCTGCTGCCATCTACAGGACAGAGCAGGAAAGCATTTATTACCACTTATTGCAGTGGTGTCCAATGTGTGGCCTACGGGCTGTTTGAGGCCCACGGCACATTGTAGAGCTAAAATAAAACACATTTAGTAAAAAGGCACAATGTTAAGAGACCTCCAATGAGGAGCACTCATTGTCGCACACACTTTGTCAAAGGCATCACTGGTTCCGTGGAGCATAAGGGCGACGTGTGGACATTAATCCACCTTTCCCGGCGAGAACAGGCTGATTCTGGCTTCAGCAACAGTTTGGTGGATATTTCCATCCACGCCCATAAGGAAGCTAGCCCCTCTGTGACATCACAAAGCAACAGTTCTGCAACTTTCTTTTAAAATGGACCGTTTTGAGCCATCCCAAACTTCTTTCAGGGCTCATTTCCAAATGTGCAGACCTCATTATCTGAAACTTTGGCATGGTTTAACACGAGAATACAACATTCCAACTCCATATATAAGTCAGAAAAGTACAAAAAGCATATTAAGTCCCATTTTAAGGCTTTAAAATCCTTCACTAAACACTTAATGATACACTTTTATTGCAGAGGTGTCCAATGTGTGGCCTATGGGCTGTTTCAGGCCCATGGTACATTATAGAAAACAAACACATTTAGTAAAAAGGCACAATGTAAAGAGAGAAGGCTCCTCCAACCTCCAATGAGGAGCACTCATTGTCGCACACACTTTGTCAAAGGCATCACTGGTTCCGTGGAGCTCAGAACCCGGACATAAGCGCGACGTGTGGACATTTATCCACTTTCCCAGGCGAGAACAGGCTGTTTCTGGCTTCAGCAACAGTTTGGTAGCTATTTCTAGCCACGCCCATAAGGAAGCTAGCCCCTCTGTGACATCACAAAGGAACAGTTCTGCAACTTTCTTTTAAAATCGAGCGTTTTGAGCCATCCCAAACTTCTTCAGGGCTCAAATCCAAATGTGCAGACCTCATTATCTGAAACTTTGACATGGTTTAACACGATAATACAACATTTGAACTCCATTTATAAGTCAAAAAAGTACAAAAAGCATATTAAGTCCCATTTTAAGGCTTTAAAACCCTTCACTAAAATTCAAATTTCGTTTGAATATTAATTAATTTACAAGTTTGGTCACAAGAAATTAGGTGCGTTTAGCGTTTATATCATATATATTTCAAGATATTTTAGCCTTTTTATTTACATTGGGCATTTGATTTTTTATTATTGCTATTTTCTATAAAAAGTATTTTTATTTCCCTTATATATCTTATATATCTCTTCTTTAATAGGTCACAGACAATGTTTGTTTGAGCCCTGTTGGTCACGTGAAGTGATTCCTACCATGAAACTGCTCTCTTATTGGCTTTTGGAGGCCATAAAGTCGTAGGCTTGTCTCCAAACATAAGGGAGGAAAGACAAAGGTTATTTGGTGATAGAATATAAACACAAGGAATGACACACTTTTATTTGTAGAAACACAGCAATAATGACTTACTGCAAAAACTCCCTCAAGAAAATGCTGCCAAAGGTAAGGAACATCTTGAATGCTCTTAACTTTTCTGCTTAACCAATAAATACAGTAAAGTACATCTATTTATTATATTCCATATAGACGTACCTCCGCAAGCATGTATCTCATGAAATATATGTTGCATTGCTTCACTTCAAAAGCCTTTCTCCAATTATGGATAAATATGGTAAGAAATATCTCAACTCATTTGTTGATTGTACTTTTAAAAATATGTTTATAAATGGGTTGTGGTTGTTTTGTACAGTTTACAATGATGGAACCACCAAAGTGTTGATGAGTCTGACAGGGACTCTTCCCATCACTTTTAAAGGTACTGAAATTTGATTCAATTTATGAGAAAAAATTAAATAAAATTACAAGAATGTAGTCATAAATTTAGGAGAAATGTTTGACCTGATGAAACTTCATATTACAAATTTATTCTCTTAAATTTGTGGCTTTATTCTCATAATATTATGACTATTATTTTTTATTTTTACGACTTCAATTATTATGAATTCATGTGAATTAAAGTCGTAAGTTTACAAGAAAAAAAATTATTTTATGAAGTCATAAATTTTCCCGCTTTACTTTCATAATATTACAACTTTTTGTCTCTTAAATTTACAAATTGATTCTCATAATTTGTTTTCAGGACTTCATTATTCATAAAGTTGCATGAATGTAGTTGTAAATTTGTGATGAAAATCTATGGGGGAAAATGTTGTAAATGATATTCCTTGATATTTCCTGCTTAATTCAGGTAAAAAATATTTTCTCGTAAATTTACGACTTTGCGACACTACATTTGTGTAAATATAGTTGGAAATTTGTGAGAAAAAAGTCATCAATTTATGAGGAAAAGGGTGTGTGCAGTATGAGAATGAAGTCATAAATTTAGGAAAAATGTTTGACCTGATGAAACTTCATAATTCAACTTTATTCTCTTAAATTTGCGGCTTTATTCTCATAATATTAGGACTTTCTCTGTCATAATATTATGACTTTGTTATTGTTTATTTTTACAACTTCAATTATTATGAATTCATATGAATTAAAGTTGTAAGTTTTACAAGAAAAAAGTCGTAATTTTTCCGGCTTTACTCTCATAATATTACAACTTTTTGTCTTGTAAATTTACTAATTGATTCTCATAATTTGTTTTGAAGACTTCATTATTATAAAAAATATACGAGAAAAAAGTTTCATTTTATAAGGTGATAAATTTCCTGCTTAATTCACGTAAAAATATTTTCATGTAAATTTATGACTTTGCGACACTAAATTTGCATGAATATAGTTGGTCATTTGTGAGAAAAAAGTTATCAATTTATGAGAAAGATGCGCATGCAGTATGAGAATAAAGTTATACAATTGCGAGGAAAAAAGGGATATATTTCCTGCTTTTTTGCTGTGAATTTTTTTTCTAGTATTATTTTTACGACCTCATTATTCATAAATTTGCATGAATAAAGTCATATATTTATGTGGAAAAAAAGATATGCAATATAAAAATAAAGTTGTAATTTTTTTACAAGAATAAAGACTTTTATCTCATAAATTTATTGGATAATTTACATAAATGTACAACTTTTTTTCCCATTAATTCACAACTTTATTCTCACACCGCACACGTTTTTTCCTCATAAATTTGTAAGTTTATTCACATGAATGTACAACTTTATTCTCAAAATCTCATATTATTATTATTTTTAATATGTCCCGAATAATATGTCATAATGTAATATCTGCTGCTATGTTAGAAGAGCGCTACAACATCCCCGTATGCGTGTGGCTTGAGGAAAGCTACCCTCAGTCCGCCCCCATCTGCTATGTCAGACCAAGGCGTGACATGATGATCCTGCAAGGAAACTACGTGTCCACCAATGGAGAAGTTCTACTTCCCTTCCTGCAGGAGTGGAAGCAGGTGAGCAGCTCCAGCAGCAGCAACAGCAGCAGCACAGGTGAGATGTTCACCATGTGACCAACTGACCCTTTTATTGGTATCTCAGGGGGAGTGTGACCTGGTCAGCCTCCTGCAAGTGATGGTTGCCATGTTTGGAGACCTCCCCCCGGTTTGTATGCAACCTCCTCCACAGCCCGATCAAGCCTCATGTAAGTATCGTTGATAAAAAAAATAAAAAAAAAAACACATACAGGGGTGTCAAAAGTGCGGCCCCGGGGGCCATTTTTGGCACACGGTTTGTTTTGTATTGGTCCCTCAGATGGATTTCAACATGGGGCCGTGCATTATGCCGCAAAATGAGGTGCCCTCGCTGATACACACTATACAAATATATTGTTTTGGTGTTTTACAGCTACAGATGTCTCATGCAGTACGTTATGGTGATCACTAGATAGCAGTGTTGTGCGACAATTATTTCTTTTTTCTTAGAATTAAAACACACAAATTGGAAAAGTGGGCGGCATGGCGGGCTAGTGGTTAGCGCGCAGACATCACAGCTAGGAGACCAGGGTTCAATTCCGCCCTCGGCCATCTCTGTGTGGAGTTTGCATGTTGCATGCGTGGGTACTCCGGTTCCCTCCCACATTCCAAAAACATGCTAGGTTAATTAGTGACTCCAAATTGTCCATAGGTATGAATGTGAGTGTGAATGGTTGTTTGTCTATATGTGCTCTGTGATTGGCTGGCCACCGGTCCAGGGTGTACCCCGCCTCTCGCCCGAAGACAGCTGGGATAGGCTCCAGCACCCCTGCGACCCTCATGAGGAAAAAGTGGTAGAAAATGAATGAATGAATGAATGAAATTGAAAAAACTAAAACGTATGTTGCTGTGTCCTACATCGCCGCTGATTGATTTAGAACTGGGTCAGGTCTGATCAAGACTGAGATTGTCCACGCTGCTCATGAGGACTCTGACCTGGAACTTAAGTAAATAACCTGTCCTAAATATGTCTTTCAGGTTGGCTACAGTATCACAGGCGGACACAAGTGCTTTCCAAGCCGGATGGACGCTTGTATTTGTCTTTACCCACAGAAGACGGTCAGCATGTCCTGCAAGAAAATGAAACCAACTGTTAATGGATTTCAATATTGATTGTTGTATTGGTGATTGATTAGTAATGCCTTTAATGTTAGTCGTAGCAGTTTATAAAGGTCACGTTGACGCAATGAAATCTTCAATGTCATAGAAATGTGTTAAAACCAAGCCAATGACATTTGAACAAAAAAATAGTGTATTTCCACATAGAATGAGGAGCACTCATTGTCGTACACACTTTGTCAAAGGCATCACTGGTTCCGTGGAGCTCAGAACCCGGACATAAGGGTGACGTGTGGACATTAATTCACCTTTCCCGGCGATAGCAGCCTACTTTTGGCTTCAGCAAACGTTTTGGTGGATATTTCCAGCCACGCCCATAAGGAAGCTAGCCCCTCTGTGACATCACAAAGGAACAGTTCTGCAACTTTCTTTTAAAATCGAGCGTTTTGAGCCATCCCAAACTTCTTTCAGGGCTCACTTCCAAATGTGCAGACCCCATTATCTGAAATTTGGGCATGGTTTAACACGATAATACAACATTTGAACTCCATTTATAAGTCAGAAAAGTACAAAAAGCATATTAAGTCCCATTTTAAGGCTTTAAAACCCTTCACTAAACACTTAATGATACACTTTTATTGCAGAGGTGTCCAATGTGTGGCCTATGGGCTGTTTCAGGCCCACGATACATTATAGAAAATATGCATTTCCACATAGACCTGTCGTTGTTATCCTGATGACCTGCCAAGATAGCTTTCGAGATCTTCCAGATTCTGCACCTTTTTTCTGCAGTATTCCCATGGACTTCCTGCTTTCCGTACATTTGTTTAATTTACTTCACTTTTGCGTCTCCATGAGGTACGCTAATTTGTCACGCTCACAAGCGCTCCCGAGGACTTCCGTACACGTAGCCCATATATGGAAGTTTGCATCGTATTGACGTATTGTGTAACCATTTGGCATTGTTTTAACACAAGAGAACAACATTTAGAGGTCAGAAAAGTGCAAAAAGCAAAATAGGTCCCTTTAATTGAAGTCCATTTGAGGAAACAGATGAATGACTGCATACATTGTCAACACATTTGTTGCATATGCAATAATTTAACCCATTTTATGTGATAGAATTCTCAAATAATTCATTTCATTGCATGAAAACAACACATGTTGTGTTTTTTGTTTGAATTATTGGTGGGAATAAATAAACACACAAACGCATCAGTTATGAAAACTACTTTGCATTCAATATTGTTACACAATTTCATTAACTGTAAACAGTGAACCTAAAAAAAACGAGCTGAACTGAACTTTGAACTAATTCAAAATGTAAAGGGTGAACAATGAACGTGAAGTATTCACACTTATACTGTGTGAAGTGAACTTTGAACTATGATAACTACTATCTACATCTAATTAGAACGCCAACAAAGAGCAGAGAACGTTTACTGTAAATGTTTGCAGTGGTAATAAAGTTTTTGCTGACGTCATTTATCACCCCGGAAAATGTCAGGTGAAATGCCGGAAATAGTTTTTGATGACGGTCTGATGTTTGTGTTCAGGGCCATTTGTTGTTTGTTCTGAGAAACACTTTCGTCATCTTACGCCTTAAACTCTCATTTTAATGCTTTGATTTGGGATAACGAGAAAATACATTGATATCGTTTAACTGGGCGTAACCAGACTGTTTTGTTTGGTGCGGCTCGAGGCTTTGCTAACATTAGTCTAGCATTTGTCGATTTCTTGCTAGCAAGCTTTACTTTGTATTAGCTGTCCCGCCAGATACTACAGGTACTCTTATTTTTTAAAAGGATTCCATTAACCACCACAAACAATGGCGGTTGTCAACGAAAGTGCCCTGAAGAAAATGTTGAAGGTAAGTCCGGTTGAGGCTTTTGCTAGCTCCTGTGACTTGCTAGCATGTTAGCTAACGTTAGCGAAAGCTATCATGACATTTCCTGGTATTTTATTAAGGCAAGTTCGCTGTGTTGTGAAACACTCCATTAAACAAACGTCTCCACACGCCCTCTAAATCCTTTTAAGATGATCTTTTTCGTTATGGTGTAATGGTAACACGGACTAAATGCGGATACTTAAGTGTAATATTTTAAAGCGTATAACGGGGATTATTGGAAATTATTAAACATGGCTGAATATTAAGACGTGTACTGTCAAGGCCATATGTCCTGTAACTGAAATGTACTACGTTTGTACTACCTACCGACATTGGTATATAACTAATCAACTGGATCTGTAAAATAGTGAGTTCGCACTTGTCATGTTTGGTCCAGTTCAAACGGGCAAGAGTCTTTTTACTCTGCTAGTACGGTTTGTCAGGTCAAGAGTGAACACAGTTCAAGACCAGAAGAACTGGACCAAATAAGGAGACCGGGCCTTGTCTGAGAGACTAGTCCTGAGTAAGGCAAGTGTGAACCACTGTTCCCAACACCTTAGTAAGAAGAGTAGCTATTGGCTGTCCCTACCAACACTTGCTGTCAATGTGCAGTGGGAGCTGACACTGACGGTTTGTGACTGCGTCTTCTCAACTGCAGATGCTGCCTCACAGAAAAAAAATGTAGATACATGATTTCACTTTTAAGTACCCAAATACCAGAAAACTCTGTACCGAAGACTCAAAAAGCAGCTACATATCAGAGACCAAAACACGGGATATAAGTAAGCAGGTGTTAGATAACAACACCTGACAGAAAACTGAGTGAAAATCACCAAATAAATAAAGTTATCCATGACTTACATTGCTCATTACTTTGATGAAGTTGTCAGAAACTGCATTTTCTTGCAGCACCTAGAAAAATCCACCAACTATTTTTTGGGGTATTTTTGGTCGGGATTACAGAACGCACAAGTTGGATCGCACCCTAAAAAAAAAAGTTGTCTGAACTGTTGAAGCACTCCTTGCTTGCTTGATGAGACTCTCTTACTCATCGTTGTTCTCCTATGTTTTCCTATTCCAGCAATACAAGTATAGGGACCTGACAGTTCGTGAAATCACCAACGTCATCTCTCAGTACAAAGACTTGAAGCCAGTTATGGATGGTTATGGTATGGGTCTTGTGTTCTTACTATTCATCTTGGTGTGAGCTGTAGTTTGAACTCCAGCGGTTCACTCGCTTGAGTGATTGAATATGTAAAATAAGTTTACTTTCTTTTGTCATTGACTTTTCTTGTCTTTCAGTGTTCAACGATGGCTCTACAAGAGACCTGATGAGTTTAACAGGGACGGTCCCTGTAAGCTATAGAGGTACGGTTTCTTTCAGCAAAACTCGGATTCAACAAAGGAACTATATTTTATCTGTAGAAGTCTTTACTGGGGGTGTCACGAGACAATTCATAAGACGTACACGATATTTGGTCTACGAGACTGGACAAGGTTTGAACATGACTTTTAAGAAAAGTACAAGGAAAAACTATATAAAACAATATATTGCAATCTACTAAATTAATTTCTACTACTATGTGACATTCTTCACTGTGTATGTAAGCTACGTACAAGTCCCCCAAAGAGACTGTATGACTGACAAAAGGCTCACAGGTTTTGTTTTAATTTGTGGATAAAAAAAACAGTTAAAAGCATCAGTCTTAGGTCATGCCTTCAAAGTTAAAAACGTTTCATTGTACAATGTACATACATTTTTGTGACTCTGATAAAGTCTTTTCATTCAGTCCCATATTTTTCCATTGCAGTTTTCTTAAAAGTAATATTAAAATAACATCTTACCTCTTGTGAACCCAAGAACGTGTATTGTTTGGTGTATTGTGACAACCCTAATATTTGTGCTAAATAACGCTAGAGTTTACGGTGATGGGAACACTGATGTGAATGCAGTTTTAACATAGACAGTGTTTGTTTCTTCCCTGTAGGCAATGTCTACAACATCCCAGTATGTTTATGGTTGCTGGACACCTACCCCTTCAACCCGCCCATATGTTTTGTTAAACCTACCAGTACCATGATGATCAAAACTGGGAAACATATTGATGCCAATGGAAAGATCTACCTGCCCTATCTACACGAGTGGAAGCATGTAAGTAATCATTAACAGAAGAAATTACAATTTGTATTTTACCAGCAACACAGGTGACCTTTTCCGTCTGCCTTATTGATCTGATACTCTCTCGGAATCATGAACATATTGTACAAATTACATGCCCTGAAATCCGTCTATTTGGGAAGTTCTGCCTTAAAACACAGGAAAGAATACATGTAAAAGTTACTGTGAAGAATATTATCAATCGCAACATGCTTAAAATAAACCTAGCATAGTCTACTTCCAAACTATACAGATGTTTGGATTATGTTAAATATTAAATATAATCTGGAAATAAAGAGTGTGTTGTCTCTTTTTTCAGCCTCAGTCAGACCTGTATGGACTCATTCAGGTGATGATTGTGGTGTTTGGAGAGGAGCCTCCTGTCTTTTCTCGCCCGACCACACAAGCGCCTTATCAGGCTTTCCAAGCTGCTGGACCTCCTAACCGTGAGTGTTTTTTTTTTCCCCCTCATGATTCATTTATACTTTAACAGCAGGTGGCACTCATTCACCACAGCAGAACACCCTTCGTGTACTCACACATGATTGTGAACCCTTCTTGTTTAATTCAGCTTCTTATGTACCTGGCATGCCTGCAGTTTCACCATATGGTCCAAATCCTAATACAGGGTAAGATGTCTCACCATCACATGCATACACTACTTCTTTTGGACAAGCTCAAAGAACTTATATCTTGTATGAGTTGCTATAAAATGTCTTTGACTATGGTTATAATATGTTGGTTGCATTTCACTTACAGAAGCTATCCAGGGTACCAGTACCCTGGGGGGAACTCTTACCCAACTACTGCTGGTCCTGCACATTACCCCACACAAACTCCTGTGTCAACAGTGGGTATGTATTTTGTCTAACATCTCTCATAGGCTATCATTCTGTTTGCCCTGTGAATTTGAAGTTACAATATCACCGTTTTTCTTTTAATAACACAAATACACCTTCCTATTCTTCCTCAATGCATGCAACCATACAGTTATAATCACAATGCATAATCCATATGCACAGCGCAATCATCACACATTTACATGATTAAAAGCGTGTTTAAAGTGGACTTTTTTGATACAACTGTAGTTACACGAAAAAGGTGATTCTATCCCACTTATGCATCATAATATTGCATCAAATGAACAGCACATTCAGACGTGTGACCTTCTTACTTCAAGGCGCTCACCCCTGAGCTTGACTTTGGTGGCATGCTGAACCGTCAGTGAAAGGCCATCTGATGTAATGAGAGTTGGGAGCATTAAAGGCCAAAGAGACGCACTGTATATGCCTGCAAAACGGGATCCCTCTCTCACTAGATGTTCTATATTTGGGGACGTAACAGCAACCACACACAGAGACTGACCTGATGGCGGCAGTGAAACGATGGTGAACCATCTGACATCCGGAGGGCTTTTGGTGGTCTCCTATATTTAGTACTTGAGACTATTTGGATCAACTCTTGACATTTGTCTGCTCGTCCAAGACTGCGCTACACTTGCTTTTCTCCGTTTTTTTTTCTCTACCTGCATAACCTGATATTTAGCCAGCAATTTGCTGTCCAGCTGAGCAAATGCCGTTTTTAGCCAATGGCCCACTTCACATGGTAAATGGAAGTGGAAAGAAGATTTGATCACTTTTTCAACACAACCAAATTGGACCAGATTTCCAAGAGATGTTTAAAACAACTCTGGTCTTGTCCAGGTTCCAACAGAGATGGCACCATTGGTGAAGACACCATCCGTGCATCGCTCATCTCAGCTGTTAGTGACAAGCTTCGCTGGAGGATGAAGGAGGAAATGGACAGGGCTCAGGCGGAGTTGGATGCCCTCAAGCGGACAGAAGAAGACCTCAAGAAGGGCCATCAGAAACTGGAGGAGATGATCTCAAGATTAGACCAGGAAGTGGTAAGATATATTTTAGTAAATGATACATTTAAAATGTCGTGTTGGGTCATCATTTACAATTTCTGGACCAGTCCGAAGTTGACAGGAACATCGAGTTGCTGAAGCGTAAAGACGAGGAGCTGAGTGACGCCCTGGAGAAAATGGAGAACCAGTCGGAGAACAATGACATTGATGAGATCATCGTGCCGACAGCCCCTCTATACAAACAAATTTTGAACCTGTACGCTGAGGAAAATGCCATCGAAGACACAATTTTCTACTTGGGAGAGGCCCTCCGTAGGGGGGTCATCGACTTGGAGGTTTTTCTCAAGGTGACTATGTCAACACACACACACACATATTCCAATCTACTGTGGTTGCGTCAATTGTGATTAATTTCCTCCTTTGTTGTAGCACGTACGCCTTCTGTCCAGAAAGCAGTTCCAGCTCCGTGCCCTCATGCAGAAAGCTCGCAAGACTGCTGGCCTCAGTGACCTCTACTGAGTAACTAACACAAGCAGGAAACACTCATGTCTTCACTCTCTCTGGTTCTCCTCCTTTCTCCTCTATGTTGTATTCCATCTTTAATGGGCCACCGAGCTGTTTAGATGTTGTAGATTGAAGATGAAGATTTGTGGTGGTGACCTGTGACCACGGTGCGGTCACACACTTGATCAGACCAAATACATGAGAGATTGTCCACAAACCTGGGAGTTGTGACCCAGACTTGACGCCGTCGTGTGTACTCCGGCTTACACAACTGATCCCTTCTTACAAATATTGATAAGGGAGAATGTGTGCAAGTTGAGCAACCTGGTTTGCGTGGCACTCCAGGGAAGCTCCGATGAGAATATATGAGCTTGGTGTTTGGAGAGTAAGCACAAAAAATATTGGGGGCTAGGCGTTGAGACAGCCCTCATCATCATGAAAAGGTTAAGCTCTGATATAAATACCCAAGGCAACCTATTAGGGAGTACCGTGATTTAGTGCTGCATGCAGCCTGGGCCACGTTCAGAAGGCTTTTTCTATTGTGGATATGCTTTAAAAGATGAAAGTGTTGTTTTCACCCGTCTCCTTTCATGTCCAGTTAGTGTGAAGTTCTTTCTTGTACATGTCAGCTGCTCAGGTTAGCCCTCCAATTTGACTGTTTGGCTGCATTAACCAATCATGTACAGTAGCTGTTCTATCCTGTACAGTCTTTCTCTTGACAGTTTTAGCACACTCGCTATTTTTCTTTTTTCCTGTCCGCTCTTATTTGTCGGAATCGGTCAGAGAACATCTTACACAACAATTATATTAATCAAAAGTGAAGTTATGGCAAACACCTCTCATTTAACTTAGCCTTCTACTAATGCACTTTGAAATGTATGATAGAATATCTGCTGTTATTTTTGCGTTTCCAGTTCAGCCATAGACCATCTTTTGTATCTGTAGATTTATGTAAATCAGTTCAAGTTAAATAAATCTGATTTCATCGCTCATCTCTCTTGTTACTCTGCTAAGGGCCGGAAGTCATTGTGATTATACTGCAGGAAAAATAACACATAAACTGATACAGGTGTAGTTTGGTTCACAGGTGTTTTGTGAAATA
This sequence comes from Doryrhamphus excisus, assembly GCF_030265055.1. Lineage (NCBI taxonomy): Eukaryota > Metazoa > Chordata > Actinopteri > Syngnathiformes > Syngnathidae > Doryrhamphus > Doryrhamphus excisus. Next base: position 22,564,314 of record NC_080471.1, read on the forward strand.
ATCAATTTGCAGCATTAATCAATGCGTCAGCATTAATTTAAGAGGTTTCACACAAAAAACATTTACAATAGGTAAAATGCATCACAGCATGAAGACTGTGAAGTGTCATATTTGTCAGGATAACAATTCTTTCATGAAGAAAAAAGATGTTTTGAAGTAATGAAATATGAAGCTGAGTTCATGTTCATGTTCACTTTCCGAGCTCCATTGCAACTAAGAGCACATTCTCCATTAGCTGTTTTGTTTATTGATTGGGATACTGTTCAAACCTTGCAAAATATATTGGCTGGCAGAGCTTTGAACAGAATTTTACAGTATGGCGCTAAATTGAATCATTATTAGCACCAATGTTGTGGAGAGCTGCAACAATAGACTATCCGATTAATCAACTATTTTGGTATTCAATTAATTATTTTTACATTAAAAGTAATATATTTGTGTTTTGAGCAGAACAAATGTATTCACACACATCAGTTTTGACTTTGGAATACAGTATCAACATTTTGGCCTGTTTTCTGATATGTTGTGGACCAACCCACTAACCCACTTGTATTTTGTTCATGTTGATTTGGTCCATGTAGGTCTAGGGCCGAACTGATAACTCTTATTGGAAACCACAAGCTTCAGATTCGTCCCTTAAAGGCAATAATCCTTAGTCGCAGCCCAAAGGTCCCACGGCTATTTTGCAGCATTTGCAGCGATTGGGATGCATCTTTCCACCACTTTTCTACTGTCCATCCTTTCTAAGAGCTTGAGCTTGACAAATCTTCAGCAAGATGGTGCTCCGTCTCACACTTCAGCCTCCATGTCCAAGTTCCTGAAAGCAAAGGTTAAGATGCTCCAGTATTGGCTAGCACAGCTGCCTGACATTATTGTGCATGTTTGGGGTTAGATCAGTGATGTCCAAAATGTCCTTAATTGTACTATTGTCCTGCAGGATGTTATCAGTAAAAAAGGGAAAACTAGGGTAAAAAGACATGTATATGCAGCTGTTTTATTGACAAAATAATGCACATCCATCTTGTTTAGGTATCCTGGCTTTATTTGATGCTACAGTACATAAAAATATGTCCAGGTACAGTGATTCAGTCAGTCAGCTTACTGATAAATACTGAGAATAAATATAGTTGTAACGGCTTTAGAGAAAATAACACCATTATTATCCTTTAGTATTATGTGGAGTGCATTACTACACATCCAAGATATAATTTCTGTTTCCTACAGTAGCTCCTATAGAATTTGTCTCCGATAATCTGAAACAATCTTGGTTGACTGCTTTAATAACCATAAATCCTTGCCTTCCTCTGTCAGTGCACTTGTGGTCGTATGTGTTAAAAGGCCTTTATAAGAACCAAGGAAAGGTTACTACAACCTCAGTCTCTACCAAAGAGAATGGAATGTCTCCCTCAGACTAAAAAAAAAAAAAACAATAAGATGACCAAGTGGACAACACCCACAACTGGACACGGTAATCACACAGTACACATAATACACACAAAATACATGAGGAGTGTTATGAAAAAAGCTTAACAGTGCACGGTGGGCTGAGAGTGTTCATAGTAGTCACAAATGGGGGAATCGGGTTTGGGAGCAAACAGCAAAAATAAAACTTCCACTGGTTTAACTAATAACACTTTAGCCTTTTCAGAATGTCAAGTCTCATCTGCGTTTAGCTACAGGGGGGACACAGAAGGTAATAATGCACAGTGTCTTGTGTGATGCGCTTTCAGGGTGGAGCGAAGTAACGAGACGCTCTCGCCTTTACAGTGTGAGCTCCTTCTGAACGCCCCACAATGTTTCAGCGCTCTTCATTAGCTGCTTCTCCTCCTCGGGCTTCAGGGTCATGTTGATGACATCTGTTAGGCCGGTGTTGCCCAGGACGCAAGGGATGCTCAGGAAGACCTCATCCTTCACGCCATACATGCCCTAACCAGACGTGGAAGAACTCCGATTAGAAAGTTGGCTGTCTGCTGGAGGTATGTAGCTTGTTTATATAAGATTCAACACATTCAACCAACCATGCTAGAATGTCACACTATACATTTTCCAACATGTGTTCGTATATCAGGCATAACAATTAAATGCACAAGATGGCAGAAGGTACATAATTAAGGTGTTTGGTTGTGTGCCGTGTGTCCTTACCTGGACAAGTGTGGATACAGGGTGCACTTTGTGCATGTTCTTGACGATGCTTGCCACCAGGTCAGCCACGGACATCCCAATGGCCCATGAAGTATAACCCTTCAGCCTGATCACCTCATAGGCCCTGGAAAGTAAACAGTTGGTACATGGACGTTATACGTTTTAATGACGTGTAGCTAGCTAGGATATAAGACAGAACCTTTGATCCTATGTTAAAGCTTTGAAGGAAAGTGGCACTCTGACACCCCCCCCTCCCCCTCCACTGTTCTCAAATATCGTACTTTTTATTTTTCTACACAAAATAAGATGAAAAATAAATATATCAAGAATAAAGAAAATCAATCAGTAATAAATAAATATAATAATAATAAAACGGCAAATAATAAAACCTTAAGAAACCACATATAGTTGGTGGGTAGACAAATTATTTCTTTCAGATTAATATTAACAAAGCATTATTAGAGCCCTGTAGACATGACAAAACACGACTATAGTCACATTTATACTCTTTTTATTGACAACATATTGCGCAACTGCAGGGTCTTGAGACACATGCTAACTCTCAAACTAGCGAGCTAGCTACCTAAACGGTAGCCTTCAAGTTATTTCCTATCAACTTAAATAGCCAAAAACTTACCATTTCCACACGGATAGGGAGGATAACTATTAACAGTTATTTAACCTTTAACATGAACATTAATCAAACGTAATATTTTTTTCTGGGTACATGATACCATACAGCATCCATATCAAACTTGCGCGGGCCGCACTAACATTAAACTTTCATATCAAGGCGGGGGCCTCAAACTAGTGTCCTGCGGGCCACATTTGGCCCGCGGGCCGCATGTTTGAGACACCTGGCATAGAGCAATAATAACAAAGCTAACATACTAAAACACATACCGACATAAACAGACAGATTTTTTAGAGATTTTTAAGAGAATGTCGACGGTCAGCCATCTATGACGTTTTTGTGTACACTGACCAAGACTTGAAGAGTTAATCGGTTAATTATAAGAATAATCAGTTCCACTGTACTTGCAGCGTATTTCAAAGGAGCCCTTGCCTATGAATGCAGTATACATGATAAGGTATTATTGCAGATAGTCCCGTACAAGTACCCTACTGCATTACACACCACCGGCCTGTCTTTGCACGTACAAGTTCACCTTTTTAGTGAGTTTGTGAAGCCCTGATAAGAAAGGGTGCTACAGTGCAATGGCTAACTGCCACGGACAAATTCCTCACCAGGGATGGTGACTCGATAGTGTTTGTATGTTTAACTTTTATGTAAACATAAGTGGACTTTGTTTAAACTTTATTGCTTTACGGAATTAACAAGTAGTACTCACCCATCAACCACCTGCTTATGCACGGCCTTCCAGTCTTCACCGTCTCCTTCAGCCCCCATGTTGGGGTTGAGGGTTTGTAGACTAACGCCTGCCACGTTCACACCGCTCCACACGGGCACTGATTGGAAACAGGAACAACGAATACATCACAATTAGTCCAATGCTGTGATCTGTGTGTTTTTTTTAGATTTATTTCTATCAAGCACTGCATACCACTGGAGTCTCCATGCTCTCCAATGATCCAACCGTGGCAGCTCGAAGGGTGGAGGTGTAGCTTCTCTCCCATGAGGTGGCGGAAACGGGCCGTGTCAAGGTTGGTGCCCGAGCCAATGACGCGGTGGCGCGGGAAGCCGCTCAGCTTCCAGGCAACGTAGGTCAGGATGTCCACTGGGAGAACGAGTAAATTGGGCGACATGAGTAAACTGGTATTTGAACACGTGGCCTGCAGTGAGGTCATACCTCACCAAAGTCATCCTTAACTCTCACCTGGGTTGGAGACTATCATCAGGATGCAGTTGGGGCTGTACTTGACAATGTTGGGGATGATAAATTTAAAGATGTTGACATTGCGCTGCACCAGATTAAGACGACTCTCTCCTTCCTGTTGACGGGCGCCAGCGGTCACCACCACCACCCTGGAGTTGGCTGTCACACTGTAGTCTAGAAAATGTGCACACGTACAGTATGCTTAGTAATACACAAACAGTCCAATCTGCTTAAAACTGTCTCACATTGACTTAAGCGGGTGTCGACATAACCGACAACTGATTGTCAACATAAATGGGGTTTACACTGTAGATGCTGTGACGTGCGTGTCATTCTCACCTTTGTCTGCCACAATCTTGTGCGTCTTAAGGAAGAAGGAGCCATGCTGCAAGTCCATGGCTTCACCTTTCAGCTTGTCCTCCATCACGTCCACCAGTGCCAGCTCGTCACACAAATCCTGGTGGGTAAAAACGGCACACGTACATTCAAGTCTTAGGAGAAACTACGCAGAATCTATCATCTTAAACTGGTAGTGACACAGTAGCCATGTTTACATGAGGAGTTTTTCCTCTTTCCGAATGACTTTTCCGAAAACAATGGTATACATGGTAAGGAATATTCCAATCTCTTGTCTACATGAGTCGCTATAATCAAACAGAATAGTCAATGGGGCATGCGCAGTAAAACGTAAACATTGCTGGTATAACTCAGTTTTGCGAGTTTTAGTTTAGTTTGGATCAAAAACAAACTTTCCGCAGCAGTCCAGTACCGATTGTTCCTCCATTTTTAAAACCGAAGAATGTCTCTAGCTGTGTTACATCATATCTGAGCATGCGCTGAAAGAACACACCCGGGATAAATTTAAACAGGAAAAGATCAAATTCAATCTTGCTAATATTTTATAATTAAACTCAGTACATGTTTTATGTAGATATATATTTTTAAAGAAAAACTGGACTTGTGAAGGCTGCACGGCGGTCAAGTGGTTAGCGCGCAGACCTCACAACTAAAAGTTCCACCCTCGGCCATCTCTGTGTGGAGTTTGCATGACTCCGGCTACCGCAATCGGATTGGGGAAAGGAATATTCCACCCCTGTGAATCCGATTATATGTTCATTCGGATTCACACTTCTCTTTCGGAATATGACGGTTAAATTCTTTCCGTTTGAGCAAATAAAGCGAATGCAATTAGAATATTTGGGTCCATGTATACGTGGCTATTTTTCATGTCTCTTCGTTTTAGCCTTACCTTGAGCAGCACGCTCATGGCAGTGGCCATGCCCACCATGCCGACGCCCACCACCGTCACCTTGTTTCGGCTTCCCACAGGCTGTTCCTTCAGCACGTGGCTGATGAGTTTATCTTTGGTGGCCATCTGGGGGGGAAATAACAAGAGTTGAAGGCGTGGCGGCTACCACCGATAGAGCCGATGAGGTGTGGATAGTGAGGAGGTGGTGAGAAGTAACAATAGTGGGAATCTATGTTTGTCTGTGGACATCATAAAACATCGAATACATCATTTAAACACAGTCATAAAAACAGTGTTACTTCAACATGTGTTCTATTTAGCTTAATTAAGTAGTCCGATTTTATACTACCACAGTATCCATGGTAGTATAATGTCATTATTAGTTTAGGCTCCTTATTAAGTTCCACCATCTGACTACATCCCCATAGCAACCACTGCCTAGACAAATACTCATTGCTGAGCTGCATCCTCAAGAGAGAAGCCCCTAGTGACTCGGTGGGGGTGGGGCACACTCGCTCGTGTGTACGTGCGGCACAGACCATCCCCTGGCGGGCGTCTCACACACAGGTTACTATTTATGGTTCCTGGAGAGGAGGACATTACTGACAGGCATGTGTAGTGCGGTGATGTTGAGATTAGACCTAGTAGCGGACATAAGCTAATACTGCTGCACACAATAGCGGGGGAGTCTGGATGACCTCTAAAGGGTTCAAGCCAAGGGCTTTTGTCCACTTTTACCATAGCTGACAGGTCATGCGTGTTCAGTGTTAGTGTTGAGAAATGCTGGGCGACTTCCTTTTGGTGCATGCCTGAACTGGGAGTCAAAGGATGGTGTTGTTTATAAAAAGTAAGTATTGAAGTAACAAACAGTCAGACTGCTGTTAGTGTTAGGAATGTGTTATCACATTCTGTTGTGGTTTTTGGCATTTTTCCTATCATGGTCACCAGGCGGTCAGAAGGGGGTCTGCCCCTCTCTTCCTCTCTCACGCACACACATCAGTGGAATCCCACTAACACGCTTTCCACTTTGTACTGTAACTACAACTCAATATCTTCATTATTAACATATTGAATTGTTAAAATGACACAACTCTTGTTTGGTCAGACCGGACAGTCAGGATGGCGACCACAGCCGGGAGGGGGGGAAGGAGGAGCTGACTGAGGGTCTCCATGTTACACTTGTGTAACATAGCGTTCATGACCCTCACATACCATTTTTAACAATGGAAACACGCCAATAAAGGTTTAATATTGTGTTAAAAACACTTAAAATTGCTTATTTTAAGGTGGAAATGGCGACTGTTTTACAGGCCGTGATCTATACTGGCTGCAACAAGTAGAACTATCAATGTAATGAATTCAACTCAGTACACAAACGCGACATCAAAGGCGGATTAAATCATATTTAAGTCACGTATAAGAAATAAAAATGTTACCGTTTAGGCTTGAGTTAAAAGGCTGGAATGCTTCTCGTTGAGTGGATGCTGCAGTTCTCCCGCAGAGTGGTGGTGTGGAAGGGGAGGTGAAGCCTTCTATTTAAACCCTCCCCCCCTCCTCCTGTTCCCTCATTACCTATGGTGCTGGGGGCGGGGCTTGTGCTTGCCGCTGTGCGTGCTGGGAGTCACGTCCCAGGCAGGATGCGGAAGAGATCATCAAAGTACGGTACATTCTGTGCTTTTTTTTCCTGACTTAGTTTCACTGATAATCACCACGTTTCTGCCCTTAACATGATTTTACGAATAAATTACGTTAGAAAATTCGATAACTATTGGATTTGGAATATATTTATGACGTATGTACTTCCAGTTGTGGATGTACGTCATTTGTCAACGCGTTGTTTCGTCAACATATGTAACATAACCTGCCAGTAAAGTTAAGAAACGACGGGAAATCCATTCATTCACATTGACTTCACCTTTTACTGTGAGAAAAATTGACTCAAAATATGAATATAGTACAATAATACATAAAAGATGGAATGGTGGTTTTGCACTGGACCATAAATTGATTGATACAATGGACAAAGTTGGAAATAATGCATTGTTTTTCCCTTCATTTCTGAGTTCCAACAAAGTTAATTATAAAATGAATAATAACATAATAATTAATGAGTAATTTGATACTTTATTCATCTCCGGGAGCAACCCATGAGGAAAAAAATACAGAAATATCTCCACTTGTAAGCAAGGAGTTTAGCAAAGCACTCCATACAATTTATATGGTTATGGTGACATGCAATATTCATTAAAAAACGACATGGACAATATCAATATATATTGATGTGTAGCAGTATTACTATTAATAGTACAGCGCAAATATTATAGTTATCCCATGTTATACAGTACAGCCACAATATTGATCATTATAGTGTTTTGGCGACCCCTTCTTGTCCTCTTGTATTAACGACAAGAAAATGTCACCTTGTTATACAAAGTTGTTTCATCACAGTTTCCTTTGTGTAAGCTCAACTTGAAAGACTGACGTATGACAACACACCCTTACATTCCTTTCTTGCGTTGTTGGCTGTCAAGGGATCAGATACTTCTGAGTACTACTGGTACTCACACTTTTTTTTTTTTAGTTTTTTACCTGCATCGTGTGCTCTCACATGCTGTACCGGTGGCGGCCACTAGTGGGGAGTGTTGACCAGTTTTGTGACAAGTTTGAATCCTATATATTGTTCCACTTAAACTGATGCCTCGGAGTACTTATTCCTTAATAAGTATCGTAATATAACATATATAAGAATAACGGGCCGACTACTCATGTAAGGACTGCTGCTACATATACATTTTGCTAACACGTAGTGTTAATTAACATGTCAACATTTCTAGCTACTTTTTTTTTTTAGTTTTTGCACCGTGGTCCAATAAAATATAAGATAGCCACGGACTCCAAGATGAACAAATATACAGTACATTACTTCTAGAAAATCCCTTTCAGACCAATAAAGTGGAATTAGTGAAGTTCCTGCGTCAGATTAACTCAAACTCCTAACCAACTAACGACACCAGTTGGAGTGACAGCACGGACAACCAATCACACACGAGCAAAGCATCGGTTGAGCCAATCGTTGAGCTTGTCGGCGGTTTAAACGGAAACATGCTTCTGTGTGAACTGCTGTTTTTCGCTCGGTCGTAGTGCTCGATAACGTTCTTTTTTTTATTGGTAACTCCACAACCTCCACCCCCCGTATTTGTCTTTAATGTCTCCTTTCAAGCGGCTAGAATGTGAGCTGATTCAGTCCCGACCAGCCTCCAGGCGGAAACAAACACAAGTGTGTCATGTTAGCTTCTCTGTTGGCTGCACAGGGTCAGATGCATGCTAGTACCTGCATGCTGCTATTGCAGGTGTCTCAAACTCAATTTACCTGGGGGCCACTGGAGCTAGGGTCTGGGCAAGGCTGGGCCGCATCAGGTCCTCCCCCCCCAAAAAAAACGCATTTATTAAAAACAGAAAAGAATACAAACTTTTTCAGTGCTTTGGTTCCGATTTTCTACAATAAAAGCTCTGATAAAACATTCCACTGTTCTCAAATATATCAAATATCTCAATTTTTAATGATTATTTACAACATATTGCACAACTGCAGGGTATTGAGACACATGCTAACTCGCAAACTAGAGAGCTAGCGACCTAAACGGTAGCCTTCAAGTTATTTCCTTTATACTTAAATAGCCAAAAACTTACCACTTCCACACGGATAGGGAGGATAACTATTTACAGTTATTTAACCTTTAACATGAACATTAATCATTAATCATTAACATTAACATTAATTAAAAACGTAATAATTTTTTGGGGGTACATGATACCATACAGCATCCATATCAAACTTACATTAAACTTTCATATCAAGGCGGAGGCCTCAAACTAGTGTCCCGCGGGGCCACGTGTTTGAGACCCCTGTGCTATTGCATCCAACAGCACCTTAGTGTGTCTGCTTGGGGGTGATAGTCTAAAGCTCTAAATTTAATCACCTGAACATACATGTCTCCTCATTCTCTGTTTAGAAACCGGGTCCAACTGACAAAGACGCATCAATCATATAGACCTGGACCACTAGACCTGGATCCTTTCAACACTAAGACTTTACATACTTTACTTATTTTTGTTGCTGTTTCTTCACAAATTGATCTCATTTCTCCACATGCCGAATTTCTCGCTTCTTTTCCAACACTCCGTGCATACACTCTGCTTATGATTGATAACATCCCAGCTGGAGCCCCTTTATTAGCCACCCACAGCCAGAATAAGCAGGGCAGTAATGTACCAATCAACAGCAATTACACACTGATAAGCCCAGGGAGAGCTCCACTGAGTACAGCAACAAAAGTAGCATCGGTCGTGTTTTAGTGTCAGATGAAAGCCTGCGTGACTATACGTACATTTACATATGTTATAAAAAAATAGGACACATTCATTGTTTTGCCTGCAGTCAGTCCGCTTATTATGATCAGAGGTAATACAAGTTTCCTGCAGGTCATGATTAGGCGTTAATTGAAGCCACCGTGGAGCAGATTGCATCAGCATCCGTGGTGTTGTTGAAAGTATGAGCAGCAGTGAAAGTGCAGCATGTTAAATAGTTTCTGGCTTGTCCGACGTCATGATAGGAGATACTTTTTCATCAAGTGTTTTTCATCATATGTTAGACATTGAAAATTAGCTGGTACAGTATTTGATATCTGGAGTTCAACCCACATTAGCCGAAATCCAGAGCATGTACCGGTAGATTACAATATTGAACTTTTTGACCATTTGTTGATATAATGAATTTCCAGGGGCTGCACGGTGAACGAGTGGTTAGCGCGTAGACCTCACAGCTAGGCGGTTCAATTCCACCCTCGGCCATCTCTGTGTGGCGTTTGCATGTTTTCCCCGTGCATGCACTCTGGTTTCCTCCCACATTCCAAAAACATGCTAGGTTAATTGGCGACTCCAAATTGTCCATAGGTATGAATGTGAGTGTGAATGGTTTGACCCATTTTCTGCATGTAAAACATAATTTTGTTGTAAAAATATACCCTTGTGAGGATAAGCGGTAGAAAATGAATGAATGAATGTTATATAAATAATTGAGGGTGATTGTGTATTGTGATTGTGGATTTGCATGATTTTCTATGGGAAAACCTGCCTTGGTTAGAGTCTGTTTTGGTTTGAGTTGGACCGGATTAATGATGCTAACCAAGTCGCCACTGTAAAACTTTTCCAGGCTACCAAGGAAACCAGATCTAATGCATGCCTGTTCTTATGCTAGCATTAGTTGTGTATATTGGTTGTTCTATGGTAAAATATTAGAACCAAGTGTGTCACAAAGACATTAAGAAATATGTTTGATGCCCCTGGTTGCCTAGCAAACTTTTGTTTCATTCTGTGAACTTGCAGTAATTATTTTTTTTGTGGCATATTTTGTTTTTGATCCTGCAGAGTGATGTGATTTCAGTATTTTTAATTTTTTGCATAGGCTGCACGGCATTCGAGTGGTTAGCGTGCAGACCTCATAGCTAGGAGACCCGACTTCAATCCCACCCTTGGGCATCTCTGTGTGGAGTTTGCATGTTCTCACCGTGCATGCGTGAGTTTTCTCAGAGGACTCTGGTTTCCTCCCACATTCCAAAAACATGCTAGGTTAATTAGCAACTCCAAATTGTCCATAGGTATAAATGTGAGTGTGAATGGTTGTTTGTCCATTTTTTTTAGGGATGCTTGATATGTGTAACATGACGTATCCCCTGTGGTGGAACGAACACATATGTGCTCTATAATGCATTTTTGAATCTAATTTTTCAACATGTATATTAGGATAATAGCTTTTAAATTGTCCATATGTGTGAATATGAAATAATTATTATTTTTTTCTTTCTGTGATTGACTGGCGACCAGTTCAGGTGTCGTCCACTGAAATAGGTTCCAGCTCAACGGTGACCCAAATGAGGAGGATTGTTATAGAAAGCGGATGGATGGGTTCAGTGAAACATTCCTTTACATATTGCAGGAAAAACAGTGAGTCCGGGGACCTTAACACCTGTGACCGATATGAGAGCGGTGTGTGCGTGAAGGGTAAGGTTAATTGAAGTTGTTAGAGTGAAAATGATTCCCTCTGGGGGGAAATATCTGGTGAGGGGTGGGTTCAGTAGTGGGTGACGAGAGAAGAGAAGGTGAGGTAGCTAGGAGGATGGAGAGGGGGGGTCAAAGGGATTGCCCCTCTCCGCTATAACTGGGAGGCAGTGATACATGAGCACGGACAAGCAAATGATTCATCTAAAGGTCAGGTGTGTCCCCCACTCCCCCCAACCCCCCTACCCCCGACCCCCATCAGCAGTTTTTTTTTTTTTTTCTGAATGTGAGCAAACTGCATCTCAGTCATGTGGACTTCCCCCTCTTCTCTCATTCTCACTTTCATTTCACAGATGACAGCTTGGCTCGCTGTATAGTCCGACAGATGCCAAGGCGGGGTGGCCTGACCGACGGTTTTAACTCCAATCAGCTTTTATTGCTCTCCTGAGGAACACACAGGCCTTTGCCAGCGTGACATTTCAGGGAGACGGCGCAGGAAGCTCACATGCATCATGTGTTATTGTATCAGTGTATGTGTGTGTGTGTGTGTGTGTGTGTTCATTAAGGCGGTGGCCGATATCGAAGAAGGCGGACAGTCATTACGTCCCATGCCTGCTGAGGGGCCAACTGCTGGCTTCAATCAACTTTGTGTGTGGGCGTACGAGACAAAAAGAGACACACCGCCGCCCCGGTGGGGATGGAGACGTAACGCGAAGGCAAGGCAGGTAATGCATCTGCCGCTGTCACTTGCACACGACAGTCTGAGCCGCCCCTGCTTCGCCCACGTCTGTCGCCTCCTTCCTATTTTCCATCCATCTCTTTTCCAGGCCCCCTCGCCTCCCTTGTCCCTCCTCCGCGTCCGTCCATCCCCCCCCTCTGTGAGACACAGACAAAAACCGCTGGTGAAAATGATTACAATGACTAAATTTAGAGTGGTTGTTGGTCGGCTATTCCAATGCCGTTGGTGCCATAGCAGCAGCCTTGCAGATGGAATCGATGTTCCTCCAGAGTCTTCCTAAATGTCACCGTGCTAATTGCAGAACCTGTCGGGAACGTTACCTGAAGCTAGAACGTGGGTGGGTGGGATGATGCACAAGGGAACAAGTTTTCAGGATCGCATCACTCCAATATTCTCCCGTATTCTAAATAAATCAGCAGCGATGTGAAGCCCACCAGAGCACCCACTGTGGCGCAGCGCAATAGGAAATGATCTACTGTCACTTATTGGCTTCAAAAATAATTCAAATAATGTTTGTTCGTCTAGCTATGCTGGAGACATATAGCAACAGGTAGAACAATTAAACGTTCCACCACAGATGGTGTATAATTAGCACGTAATTCATTACGGCGCAATACACAAGTATGAGTTCTGTTTCTGCTACAAGCGGAACAAATCAGAACCGGGCCGAGGGGCGAGGCAAACGGCCGGGCCTTTTAAACCCAAATAATGAAGCACATGATAACATCATTTTGCAACATAAACATGTTTGCAACAGCTTACAAGTTTACAAGCTTCAGTACCACGGAGAGCGACTGTCATTTTGAAGTATAAAAACCCAAGAGAACAAAAACATTAGGCTACATGGTCACTAATAATAAAACAACACAAATTCAAAGCAGGCTGCATGGCGGATGAGTGGTTAGTGCGCAGGCCTCACAGCCAGGAGACCCGAGTTCAATTCTACCCTCGGCCATCTCTGTGTGGAATTTGCATGTTCTCCCCGTGGGTTTTCTCTAAAAGTTAAAAATATAGATTTTGTATCAATACAGCTGCGTTGGTATCAGCCTCCTTGATGGATAAGAATCACTCATAAATCACCCAGCGTCTTTGATTACCTTTAAAAGCTCTATACAAATAAAATGTATTATTTTTATTATTGGGCTGCACGGCGGGTGAGTGGTTAGCACGCAGACCTCACAGCTAGGAGACCCGAGTTCAATTCCACCCTCGGCCATCTCTGTGTGGAGTTTGCATGTTCTCCCCGTGGGTTTTCCCTGGGTACTCCGGTTTCCTCCCACATTCCAAAAACATGCTAGGTTAATCGGCAACTCCAAATTGTCCATAGGTATGAATGTGAGTGTGAATGGTTGTTTGTCTATATGTGCCCTGTGATTGGCTGGCCACCAGTCATGTACCCCGCCTCTCGCCCGAAGACAGCCGTGATAGGCTCCAGCACCCCTGCGACCCTTGTGAGGATAAGCGGTAGAAAATGAATGAATTAATGAAATTCAAAGCAGTTCAGAACCACGGATAGCGACAACATAATTTTGACACACATCTATTTTCTTTTCGTCTTATCCTCATTGGGGTCATGGAGGTTCGCTCAGATGGACTGGTCGCCAGCCAATCACAGGGCACATATAGACAAACAATCAACAGTAGGTTATTATTCACTGATTATTTTATCAACAATCTGGATGTCACTTATGTTTCCACAGGAAATTAAATAGCTTGGCAACAAAAATGGCAGCCCCCTAACATTTTGGTAGAATGACAAAGCACAAGCCTTGTTCATTCACTTCCAAAGAAAAATCAGAAACCCAGAGAAGCCAGCAGTCATGTGATGAAAGCATGTGTGTGTATCGGATAATTAATTAGTTAGGAACTCACTGAACTTGAACCTGACCCCCAGGCTTACGATAGAAACATTAATGGGGGACGTTAGAATCCCCGTCTCACATTTAGTTACTGCTGGTTGCATGCAGATGATGACACCTTTCTCATGCATGTCTTCACACATTTACTGTACATGGGTTCGTTCTCATACAAATCTGCTGTTCATGCACTGTAAAAAAAAAATCCAAGTTGACTCAACTTAAAAAAAATTGTAACCTTGCTGCCTTGAAATTTTGATTAAATCGAGCAAATCATTTCAGGTAATTTCAACTCACAACAAAGTTTCTCCAATTTAGAAGATCAAATTCAAGTGACTTATTGCTTTGTTTTGGGAACTTTATTAGGTCAAATAAATATTTTTGTTGGGGGACCTGTAACCCATGTCATGCCACCACCCTAAATGAGGAGCAGTCATATGACTTGGTCAGCTGACGTGAGGTCCCCTCCTGATTCGCTGTCTGTGCTGCAGGGAAGCACTAAAGGAGCCAGCAGGTGTAGGCAATCAGTGGCTCCTGCTGTGGCTGATCAACAAGCGGCACCCTTTTGAAATCAAACCTAAAGAAAGCAACTTTGCGGTAAGCTTTTCCATTTCACCGGCCACGTTTGCGGCCGCTACATGTGTTGGTGTATATGTCTCAACTGCTAACCTATGGTAATGGTAATGGTAATGGTAATGGTTTTATTTCATTTGAACATGCATCTGATTACAATTGAATGCATCATATAATCAGTTCCCAGTTCCACATGTCCAAAAGGAGTAGGAAGAAGCAAAGCTTATTAAATCCTACCCCTCCATCTGGTACTTTTATAATCAGTAAGTGTTACATTTGTTCACTTCCTGCTTTCATAATATAGTTTAAGGTTTTGATTATTAATTTTAAATTAAACTAAAGTAAAATTAAACTAATTTAATTTAAAGTAAACTAAAGTAAAATTTAACTAAAGTAAAATTTAACTAAAGTAAAATTTAACTAAAGTAAAATTTAACTAAAGTAAAATTTAACTAAAGTAAAATTTAACTAAAGTAAAATTAACCTAATTTAATTTAAATTAAACTAAAGTAAAAATTAAACTAAAGTAAAAATTAAACTAAGGTAAAATTAAACTAATTTAATTTAAAGTAAACTAAAGTAAATTAACTAAAGTAAAATTAACCTAATTTAATTTAAATTAAACTAAAGTAAAATTAAACTAAAGTAAAATTAAACTAAAGTAAAAATTAAACTAAGGTAAAATTAAACTAATTTAATTTAAAGTAAACTAAAGTAAAATAAACTAAAGTAAAATTAAACTAAAGCAAGCTCAAGTAAAATTTAACTAATTTAAAGTAAAGTAAATTAAATTAAATTAGTTTAGTCACATACCAAAGTAGGAGGTGATATGAGCATCCAATGACATAATGGGTACCATAGTAACGTTATTGCATCCAACTCTGTATTTGTGGTGATAAGTTTGTGCATATGGTTCATGTTTTCCTATAAAGTGAGTTGAGTCGATAAGACAGCGAGCACATAGAACTGGACCCCAAAGAGTAAAGCCAGTATAGTGACATTGCCGGAAGCATTTTATCTGCCGAGAGACCAAGGCATGCATTAGAATCAGTGTGAGTCATTTTCAAAGGTAGCCGGTCGGTGGATGACCGACTCCGAGTTAAAGGTCATCCCTTTTGGTAGCTGCACCTGGAGACAAAATGTTGTGATAAAATTGTCATGTTATTTATATACTTTATACATCCCAGTGCTTATATAATATATGTAAATCCTAATAAAATGCTTTGTTTTGATTAGTATTAGTCACCTTGCAACAGTCATCCATTTTGCCGGAGAATGCCGGAGCCTATCCCAGCTGTCTTCAGGACTGATTTCCAACCAATCCCAGGGCACATGTAGTATAACCAGTCATTTTAATTACATCTAAATATAGTTGTTTGTACCACACTAGCATTTTATCCCCCGGTGATTAGTGAGGCATGCAATTAACCACCCTAATTACTCAATGCCATCGTCGAGCCATCTCTGATTACTGCATTTGCATTGTTTCACGCTGTATGATATATTTCAGGGAATGTTTGCGTGTGCACTGTTGCATCCAACAGCATCAGATGAGGCAGAACAGCATCATTATTATTATTATAAATAATAATAAATATTATATTATAATATAATAATTATAATATAATTATAAAAATTATAATACAATAATATAATTGTAATTATAAAATAATATATTTTAATTATAATAAAATATATGTATATATATATATTTTACACACAATATATATACGTATATATTACACATGAAAATATATACACGTATATATTTTTTTACACATCAAATATATATACGTATATATATTTTTCACACAAAAATATATATATATACGTGTATATATTTTTTTCACACAAAAATATATATATGTGTATATATTTTTTTCCACACAAAAAATATATATACGTGTGTATAATTTTTTCACACAAAATATATACATGTGTATATATTTTTTCACACACAAAAATATACGTGTTTTTTTTCACACACAGAAATATACACGTGTATTTTTTTTTCTCACACAAAAATATACACGTGTATTTTTTTTTCTCACACAAAAATATACACGTGTATTTTTTTTTCTCACACAAAAATATACACGTGTATTTTTTTTTCTCACACAAAAATATACACGTGTATTTTTTTTTCTCACACAAATATACACGTGTATTTTTTTTTCTCACACAAAAATATACACGTGTATATATTTTTTTCTCACACAAAATATACACGTGTATATATATTTTTTTCACACACAAAATATACACGTGTATATATATTTTTTTCACACACAAATACACACGTGTAGATACGTATATTTTTTTCACACACAAATACACACGTGTAGATACGTATATTTTTTTCTCACACAAATACACACGTGTAGATACGTATATTTTTTTCTCACACAAAAATACACACGTGTAGATACGTATATTTTTTTCTCACACAAAAATACACACGTGTAGATACGTATATTTTTTTCTCACACAAAATATACACGTGTGTGTATATTTTTTTCACACACAAAAAATATACACGTGTGTGTATATTTTTTTCACACACAAAAAATATACACCTGTGTGTATATTTTTTTCACACACAAAAAATATACACCTGTGTATATTTTTTACAGGGGCTGCCAAAGCAAAGCTTTTCTCTGCAGCTAACGGGTCTATCTTTTTTCTATTTTACATACTCGTGTCTGTTAACAGTCGGAGTCAGGCTGTGTAAAACACACGCAAAGTGGGTCAGATGAGAGCCGAGGACATTTCATCATCTCAGTGGAACTGTGGGAGCCAACGCTATGCTTGTTATGCTAGCAACATTTGGGTAAAATCATGCAATGGGGCATGTTCCCAGATTTTATTATTAGACCATTAGTGTTATGGATGTACAGTATCTGCCTTCACAGGAAGGTTGTAAACCAGCAGGTGGCGCTGTTGTGCTAAGTGGCTGGTGCTATTCTGTCTTCATAGTATCTTCCAACCATGGCTGCTCTCTAGGGAATTGTTAGTGCAGAGAGATGCACTCATTTGGATGCAGTGGTGGTGAATCAGGTGTATTATCGTCCGCTGCCTTTATCATTATTCTCAGACATGTGTCCTCTGGTGTCAGGATAATAAAGACACTTTATACACATGTGCATATAATTATATTTTCTTGCTAGTATTAGACTGTATGTAATGTATATTTGCATATTCCTACATGTGAAAGATATACCATTAGAGATTTGACCTATACTACATGCTATGTTACTTTTGAAGGAGTGTCTTGTATTGTTCGGAGAGGTCAAACTAGACTTTCGTTCATTTTTCATCCCCCCCTCCAGTTGTGTAAATGTTTGCAGATGAACAGTGATAGCCTCCACTGTACGGATGACACACAGATTCATCAAGCGCATCCTGCTGGCCAAAGCTCTAACCGCCAACAGCTTGCAGCTTTTAGCTAACTGGTCCATTTTGTAGAGTTTGTGGGCATCTGTTCCTTCTGGATAGATGTACAGTATTGTGGTACTACGGTGTATCGCGGATGCGTGGGTATTTGGACTGAACGCTTCTGCTTACTGTCTATACAAATAAGGTTAATTGGTGACTGACCCTAGGTATGAATGGATGTAGTATGTTGGTTGGCGATAGATCCCAGATCAGCTGGGATACATTTAATTTATTTCAGTACATTTAAAGTAGGTTTAATTTGATTTACTAAAATAATTTAAGTAGAATCTACTCAAAATAGTTGAGTTTTATAATTTATTCGACTATTCTTATTAGTTTTATTAGTCACTTATTTTCATAGGTTGGCTGTTCCTGTGACTTATACTCCAGAGAGACTTATAAATAAAAGAAACTGTTTATGTTACATAAACATTGGACACATTTTCTGTTCATGTTTATTTTTTGTGTAGCTAATAACCATTGTTAGCATATCTTACACCTATTCAGCCTGTATTTTTTAAAAAAAATTCATGTTAGAACTTGCCTTCCAAGAGGACGTAATGTAAAATAAATTACCCACAAAAAATGCGACTTATACTCCAGTGCGACATGTATGTTTTTTTTTTCGTACCTAATTATGCATTTTTGGACTTGAGCGACTTATATTCCAGAAAATACGGTATTAGTTCGGTCAACATAATCAAAATATCTAATCAAAGTTTCGAGTTTGTGCAACCACATGCAATAATAAAATTATGTTATTTTATATATATATTTTTTAGTTTAAGAAAATTTTAAATTTAATTTTAAAAAGTTTAAGAAAATCGGAATTTACGGTAACTATGAAATCACAGCTGTGAAATTACGGTAAATTACTGTAGCGACATTCATTCATTCATTCATTCATTTTCTACCGCTTATCCTCAGAAGGTTCAAGGGGGGTGCTGGAGCCTATCCCAGCTGTCTTCGGGCGAGAGGCTGGGTACATGTTTTTGGAATGTGGGAGGAAACCGGAGTACGGAAGTATGGAAACGCCACATAGAGATGCCCGAGAGGGGGAATCAAACCCGAGTCTCTTAGCTGAGTGGTAGTGGTAACCACTCGTCCGCCACCATTCATTCATTTTCTACGAAGGTTGCGAGGGGTGCTGGAGCCTATCCCCTGTCTTCGGGCGAGAGTCGGGGTACACCCTGGACTGGTGGCCAGCCAATCACAGGGCACATATAGTCAAACAACCATTCACACTCTCATTCATACCTATGGACAATTTGGAGTCGCTAATTAACCTAGCATGTTTTTGGAATGTGGGAGGAAACCGGAGTACCTGGAGAAAACCCATGCATGCACGGGGAGAACATGCAAACGAGGGTGGAATTGAACTTGGGTCTTCTAGCTGTGAGGCCTGCATGCTAACCACTCATCCACTGTGCATGAAAGTTTTATACAGTATTACTAACACCAGTACTCTAAGGTTGCTGAAATTTTTTTTTCAAAAAAAGTTGGTAAACATAACAATGTTTTAAAAAATACCAACAACTGTCCAAAGTTAAAACAAACTACTAACTGATGGGAATATTTACTACATTTACAAAAGCAAACAGATGATAAAATAATGAGTAATTGTGCTGCGTATACAGCAATGTTTAGTCATCGAGGGCGGTGCTATTAGTATGCACAAACACACGCAGGCTGCCGGCTGTTGGAACCTGCAATTATGGAAATTGCTGTTTTGACTGTTGGTTAAATTGGTTTTATCTGCACTCGCTAATCGATAATCTTACCTTGATGAGTACTCTCACAAACAGTTAGAAATTACAATTTGTGTTTGTCTTTCTCATTGAATATTATATTGCGCAAAAAATATAAATAATACATTTTTTACAAGGCTCGCGCAGACTCCCAGGCACAGGCAAGGACGGCTTCTGGTTGATTTATTTGCAGAGGTGGGCAAGGAGCGGCGTAGGGAAGCAGGGAGGTACAGACGAGGTGATTAAAAACTCAGGCTACAGATGTTCTTGGAGTACTTCAAAGTCGTATTCCTGCCAGCGTCGGCGGTGCCAGCGCCAGGCGTGATGCATTATTGAGACGGTGCCCACCTGCCTGCACCTGGCGCTGACATCACATGCCCAAGTCCGCCTGCTATCATGCAGTCACCTGGTCGCCGCTTTGGGGTCACACCTCCCATCACAAGCTGCGGCGCCCGGTGTGAAGAAATGACACACGGAGGAGCTCAAAGGTGCTGAATTGAGGCACATGTGCTTGTGAGCTTTATTCATGAGACGTGAAAAGGAAGGAAGTGTTCTTGTTGTGCATTGCAATGTTTCCTTCTCTCCTTGCATCCTGCTTGTATTATACAGTATGTGTACGGTGCTGTGCAAAATACAAAGAATGCGAGCAGTACAAGGGTCACCACAAAAGCTGCAGACAGGACAGTAGTGGGCGTGTCATATCAAGGAATTGTGCAAAAAGTCGTATCGTTCCGATACCAAGTAAATACAAAATATAAACCCTTAACAGTTGAAATATGAAATATGAAATATGTGATTCGGAATGCTTAAATGTGACCCATTATGCTTTCAACTCTTTTGTATTGTGTTGTGCACTCCTATAGAGCAGCTACACACAATATCTTCCAGAATCTGCACCTATTCCAGCTGTATTTACTGTATTTACTGTTTGTGCTGGGCTGCACGGTGGTCGAGTGGTTAGCGTGCAGACCTCACAGCTAGGAGACCCGAGTTCAATTCCACCCTCGGCCATCTCTGTGTGGAGTTTGCACGTTCTCCCCGTGCATGCGTGGATTTTCTCCGGGTACTCCGGTTTCCTCCCACATTCCAAAAACATGCTAGGTTAATTAGCGACTCCAAATTGTCCATAGGTATGAATGTGAGTGTGAATGGTTGTTTGACTATATGTGCCCTGTGATTGGCTGGCCACCAGTCCAGGGTGTACCCCGCCTCTCGCCCGAAGACAGCTGGGATAGGCTCCAGCAGGATAAGCGGTAGAAAAAAAATGGTCGGTTTTAATTCCCGCCTCCAACCACACCCACTCTGCTGTGATTGGTCACATGCCCTAGTGCTTCCTAACTACGAACGAACCCCACTTTCTAATATAGTGGACATATGCATTGATAATAAATGAATAAAGTCTTTGGAGAGCTAATTGAAAAGTGTTTATGAGCTACTGGCAGCTCATGATCTACTGGTTGGAGACCCGTGACTTACTGTGTATGAACTCAGTGTCCACCTTGCCTGCCCGAGGAGGAGAACTCATTGTTGGACACACTTTGTCAGGAGCTCAGAAACTGAACGACATTAATGCACCTTTCTCGACAAGAGTGCACTGGCTTCAGCGACAGTTTGGCGGATATTTCATATTCATTTCCACAAAAAGTCCCGTGAGAAATGCTGTTGATATTCAAAGAAATAATATTAATATTATATGTTTCCCTTGTGGGGAATCATCAAATACAATAACTTCTGCCTGAGCTTGTTTAGTAAACAGAGAAGCAGATTGGCTGAGGGCAGAGAGTGTATCGTGCCTACAGCCGCGCCCATATAAGGAAGCCCATTCTTTTGTGACATCACAAAGGAAGAGTTTTGCAACGCCCTCTAAAACTAAGTGTTTTGAGTCATCCCAAACTTCTTTCAGGGCTCGCATCCAAATGTGCAAACCTCATTATCTGAAACTTTTGGCATGGTTTAACACGAGAATACAACATTCTAATTACATTTATAGTTCAGAAAAGTGGAAAATAGCGTAATAATTCCGCTTTAATTAGACATTATAATAGACTGTACATGGGCTTCAGTGTATACATTTGTTTCAATAACCCATTTGGAACGTCCTTAACTTTGAGGTATCCTTCCTTGCGTTCTTGATGCAATACTTCCTATTTGATATTTCAGACGCCCCTTCAACTTTGTACTGTTTAAGTAGATTTAGAGGTCAAGTCGAGCACGAGCGTGTGAAAGAAGCAGCGTGTGCGTCTCCCGCTTGCGTCCCCTGACATCTGTGCTCTCCAAGGGTGCGACGAACAGACAGAGGCCAGAGCCACAGTCACAGGTCTCAGACCAGTCGGGTGTGAAATGAATTGGAAGTCCAACACCCCCAAGCCCCCCCTCCATGTGTGTTTGGATAGGTGATACAAAGAAGAGCAGAGGGAGTGGACAATGACAGAAGCAGGGAGAAGAAACTATCCCAGTAGAAGTCCTTCCATAAGTAGAGTACATATAAATATTTATGCACACTTATGACAGCTGAAACATGTTGGTGTTTTGCTTCAGTAGTTAAAATTACTATGATTTTTCCCCCCTCAAGGCTGGATTATCAATTGCAAAACAAACTCAAAGCCTAGAAACGCTTTCTAATAACCCTAAGAATGTTCCAGAATTTTGCATTTGTAGTGGAGAGTGGAAAAATAGCATCCTATTAGGTATTTTTTCACTGCAATTACCCAACATTGCAAATAAACAATAAGTTTATTTGGCTACCACAAAAATATATATAAATACAATTCAACAGGAAAGGTTTTTTTTTATCATACAAAGTGCAAAAGCATAATTTCTAATTTCATCCTAGTGATTTCATCCTGTTGAGTACAGTGTAATATTTTGAATATGGTAGCTGACTAGGAAAAACACGCAGCAAGGACCAATCGCTTCAAATACAGAAATGATCCAAAAACACACTGATATCATAAAGCCGATCCGATGGAAAAATACTGCAAATGAAAAATACTGAAATACCTGCAACAAGTGAGTCTGCTGACAAACATAAGAAATCAGAATCAGAAATCGTTTTAATTGTTTTAGGTGTGAACATATTCATACTAGGAACTTGTTTTGGTGAAGGAGGTGCAGATATATCTATTAAAAATGAAAATACAAAATATACAGTGTATATATATATATATATATATATATATATATATATATATATATATATATATATATATATATATATATATATATATATATATATTAAGACAACCAGAGGCTGGTTTGAAAATATGTCAATTCATTTGTTGTGGGTAATTATTTTGGCAATTTTGCACCCTTTTCTGCATTAATTCATTCATTTTCTACTGCTTATCCTCAAGAGCTAGGAGACCCGTGTTCGATTCCACCCTCGGCCATCTGTGTGTGGAGTTTGCATGTTCTCCCCGTGCATGCGTGCGTTTTCTCCGGGTACTCCGGTTTCCTCCCACATTCCAAAAACATGCTAGGTTAATTAGCGACTCCAAATTGTTTATTATATTATGAATGTGAGTGTGAATGGTTGTCTGTTTATATGTGTCCTGTGATTGGCTGGCGACCAGTCCAGGGTGTACCCCGCCTCTCGCCCGAAGACAGCTGGGATAGCCTCCAGCACCCCTGCAACCCTCATGAGGAAAAAGCGGTAGAAAATGAATGAATGAAACTTTCAATTCAGGCTGCACGGTAGACAAGTGGTTAGCACGCAGACCTCACAGCTAGGAGACCAGGGTTCAATACCACCCTCGGCCATCTCTGTGTGGAGTTTGCATGTGGGTTTTTTCCGGGTACTCCGGTTTCCTCCCACATTCCAAAAACATGCTAGGTTAATTAGCGACTCCAAATTGTCCATAGGTATGAATGTGAGTGTGAATGGTTGTTTGTCTATATGTGCCCTGTGATTGGCTGGCGACCAGTCCAGGGTGTACCCTGGACTTCTTGCCCGAAGACAGCTGGGATAGACTCCAGCACCCCCGCGACCCTTGTGAGGATAAGCGGTAGAAAATGAATGAATAATTTTTTGCACTAGTTATATTGTGTTTGCGTGTTTACTACCACCTCAGTTCATGTCAAAGAGAATATTAAGTACAATATTTTCTATATTATATAATTTCCAAAAAGAACTGACCATATCAGTGAGGCTTTAAAACCAGAGTGAATACTGACAATATTGACTTCAAACTGTACAAATTTGTCCAGCAACAAGAAAGTAGGCGGTAGCTACAGGTCCGCTCCCTTTGGTTGGCTGCCATCGCTGTCAGTCATCCCTCTAACGCCTCCGCAGCGGCACCTCCCACAGTCGCTCTCCGCGGCGGCGCAGCTCGCACACGGACCGACAATGCTCTGAAGGCGCTGGAGGCTTGGCTGCGGTGATTGGAGAGAAAGGGACAACCTCGTCCTCCTCAAACACCGAGTGAGGTTGGGGGGAAAGGAAGAAGAGAAAGCCGTGGAGTTTTTGTGTGTGTGTGTGTGTTTAAAAAAAAAAAAAAAAAAAAAAGAAATACCTTAAAGCGACTCGGGAGTGTTTTCATCGTCAGCGCTTCGTTATAGAAAGTAACTGATTCCCTGCAACATTCGTCATGTCATCGTCCGGTAAAGACAACAGCGGAGCCCCGCATGCCAATTACGTGGGACCGTACCGTTTGGAGAAGACGCTGGGCAAAGGACAGACAGGTTAGCGGTTACCTCTTCTTCGTTTCATGACAGCAGCGCGTCATTAAAGTGTTAAGCGGCTCCTTGTGCTTTTGCTGTTTCTTCCACGGAGCGTCTGACATAATCATTGTTCACGCAGTGGGACAGCGGAGGAGGGGGTTGCTGTGGATTTAGGTGACGGCTGCATCGGCTTGTGTGGAATAAACTTTTTTTTTTTTTTTTGGGTCCTTCCCCTTGTTGGTGTTGGTGCGTGTTCAGGTTCGAGCACCAGTGCCTTTAATCCCTATTTGCCTGATGCATTGATCTATTCTTAGTCCGCAGGCAGACAAGCAGGGAAGTCAGGCAGTTCTTCTCAAGGCTCTGGCTGCGTGACGTGGGTTTTCCTTTCCTCCTCGTCTCCACCTTTTGACAGGTGCTGGGAAATAAATATGTCTTCATTTATCCTTGGGTGCTCTAGTGGTCTCACATATCTCAGTATTGACTGCAATGACACTGCAGTTTATTGTTGACACTCCACCATATTCCACTCCAGGTGATGTTAGGTTCTGGAAAGTGGGCAATCGTGGATGAGTCCTACCGTGTACATCAGGGGTCTCAAACTCAATTTACGTGGGGATCACTGGAGCTAGGGTCTGGGCAAGACTGGGCCGCATCAGGTTTTCCAAAAAAAAAAAACAAAACGCATTTATTCATTCATTTTTACCGCTTTTTTTATAGACAAACAACCATTCACACTCACATTCATAGCTATGGACAATTTGGAGTCGCAAATTAACCTAGCATGTTTTTTTTTTTTTTTGGAATGTGGGAGCAGAAAACCCACGCATGCACGGGGAGAACATGCAAACTCCACACAGAGATGGCCGAGGGTGGAATTGAACCCTGGTCTCCTAGCTGTGAGGTCTGCACGCTAACCACTTGACCGCCGTGCAGCCCAACGTATTTATTAAAAACGGAAAAATATACAAACTTTTTCAGTGCTTTGGTTCCGATTTTCTACAAGAAAAGCTCTGATAAAACATTCCGCTGTTCTCAAATATCTTAATTTTTATTTTTCTGCACAAAATAAGATAAAAAATAAATAAACAAATCAATCAGTAATAAATAAATATAATAATAATAATAATAAAACGGCAAATAATAAAAAATTAGACAAATTATTTTTTTCAGATTAAAATGAACAAAGCATTATTAGAGCCCTGTAGACATGACAAAACACGACTATAGTCACATTTATACTCTTTTTATTTACAACATATTGCGCAACTGCAGGGTCTTGAGACACATGCTAACTCGCAAAACTAGAGAGCTAGCGATTTAAACGGTAGCCTTCAAGTTATTTCCTTTAAACTTAAATAGCCAAAAAATTACCACTTCCACACATATAGGGAGGATAACTATTAACAGTTATTTAACCTTTAAGATGAACATCAAACGTAATAATTTTTTCTGGGTACATGATACCATACAGCATCCATATCAAACTTGCGCCCGCGGGCTGCATGTTTGAGACCCCTGGTGTACACGAAAGGAGACGGAAGCAAACACCGATGCAGTTCTTGTGACCCTTTTAAAAAAAAAAAGCCGGTGTTTCTGCTGAGAGATTTTCCTCCCATCTGGTGTCTAAAACGCATCGAACAGGCGTTACATCTCCTACCTGGCCCAGCCGGTCATGCTGAGCGACCGTGTAAGCGTGTAAATTGCTTTTTCTCGGTCAGTGTTTTTCTTTTAAAACGCCGCGGTTATGTTCGCTTATGGGATTTGTCAGCTTCTTTTCTCAAAACGTTGCATTCGGAGATACATTTTCCTGGTCAACTTAAGTTCTGCACAACGACAACCTCAACTAATACCTTTCTAACGCAATCAAAACTCAAGGGTGTCTTATTAAAGACGGAATTCTTGATGGTTCTGCTCGGTTTACTTCGTCATGGTACAAATGGAGTCACATTAGCGCTGATTGTGTTAGCATGTGTCTCCTTTGCAGGCTGCTTTATGTAATGTAAATACATACAGTGGACCCTATAAGGAATAATGCATTTCCTATTAATCAGTTTCATTCATTCATTTATTTATTTTTTACCGCTTTTTTTCCTTACATGGGTCGCAGGGGGTGCTGGAGCCTATCCCAGCTGTCTTCAGGCGAGAGGCAGGGTACACCCTGGACTGGTGGCCAGCCAATCACGGGGCACATATAGACAAACAACCATTCACACTCACATTCATACCTATGGACAATTTGGAGTCACCAATTAACCTAGCAGTACCCGGAGAAAATCCACATGCAAACTCCACACAGAGATGGCCACGGCTGGAATTGAACCCTTGTCTCCTAGCTGTGAGTTCTGCGTGCTAACCACTCGACCACCGTGCAGCCCGAATCTGTTTCATTCATTCATTTTCTACCGCTTTTTCCTCATGAGGGTCGCGGGGGTGCTGGAGCCTATCTCAGCTGTCTTTGGGGCGAGAGGCGGGGTACACCCTGGACTGGTCGCCAGCCAATCACAGGGCACATATAGACAAACAACCATTCACACTCACATTCATAATATAATAAACAATTTGGAGTCATGTTTTGGAATGTGGGAGGAAACCGGAGTTCCCGGAGAAAATCCACATGCAAACTCCACACAGAGATGGCCACGGGTGGAATTGAACCCTTGTCTCCTAGTTGTGGGTTCTGCGTGCTAACCACTCGACCACTGTGCAGCCCGAATCTGTTTCATTCATTCATTTTCTACCGCTTTTTCCTCATGAGGGTCGCGGGGGTGCTGGAGCCTATCTCAGCTGTCTTTGGGGCGAGAGGCGGGGTACACCCTGGACTGGTGGCCAGCCAATCACAGGGCACATATAGTCAAACAACCATTCACACTCACATTCATAATATAATAAACAATTTGGAGTCGCTAATTAACCTAGCATGTTTTTGGAATGTGGGAGGAAACCGGAGTACCCGGAGAAAACCCACATGCAAACTCCGCCAGGGTGGAATTGAACCCTGGTCTCCTAGCTGTGAGGTCTGTGTGCTAACCACTCGCCCACCGTGCCACGTTTTTTTTTTTTTACTTCAAAATGCTTTATTAAGGATGTCCGATATTATTTTTTTTGACTAAAACCGATATGCCGATATGCGGTGGAAAGAGCACATGTTGTATGCAGTATTTTTTTTTTATTTTATTTTTTTGGTCGAATCCTGTACACTTAATAAAATGTGTACTGTACCAAAGTGAACGCAACACTGTACCTTAAGGGTGAACTCACCGGCAGTGTTGTTCAGGGTGAGTGCACAATACACAATATCTACTACATCTGCATGAGCCGACATGGCAAATAAATGTTGCATGCAGTGTGTTACACAACAGATTAATTATAAATATAGCCCCGCCTCTCGACTGCTACTCCTATATCATCATTTTTTTTGGTTGAGGGAGGACGTCTCACTTGCAGAAAGACCCAGTTCCCGGTTTGCTGTCACTGGGGAGGCTTTGCTGTTGGAATGCTGCTGGCATGTGGATCTGCTGGGTGCAGGCTGGTAATGATACGGCGTTGCCTGGATCATCCATGCCTCATCATGTATTTATGGGAGGATTTGGTCCCAATTTTCTGGCAAGGTTTTTTTTGTGGTGCCCAAACTTTTTAGAGTCGTGTACATCTTCAGACATTTGACCTGAAGACATGTACCCCCCCTCAAGGTGAAACCCTCTCAATGCACAAAAAAAATCATCATATTTGTTCATATGGTGCACATACGTAGCTGTGAACAATGTTATGCTAAGTTTGCTTTATGTTCTGTTGTTCTTGTACCGTGAGGCGTTCAGGGACACTTGTAATTATGTTTTTTTTTTTGTTTTTTTGTTATTGTTTTTTTTTTTTTAATTTACATACACCCTATTGCAGGGGTGGGCAAACTATGGCCCGGGGGCCAAGTGCGGTCCACAAAGCGTTTGAATCCGGCCCGCTAGTTGCTTTCTAAGTATTTCAAATTTTAATGTACAATCTGGCAACATAACTTTTAGTAAAAAAAAAAAACAACAAAACTGTAAAATTAAATTACATAGTCTGATGTTTAAAGTGCTCCTGAAAAAAGGGACATACAGTTCATAGTATAACACTTTTACAGATAAAATTAGCCAAATAATTCAAGGAAAATTGCAAGCATAAAATAATGTGTGTGTGTTAAATATATGTTCTGGCGCCCCAGACTATTTTTTTTTTAACTCAATGCGGCCCACGAGTCAAAATATTTGCCCACCCCTGCCCTATTTCAATTGGCACACCCCCCCGGGGGTAAGTTACAAATGTGAATCAGAATTGCGCCCTTACCAGTTCTGACATTTAACTTGTTATTAAATCCCATAAGTCTGTCTAAAATATTTTGCTATGGGTTATTTTTTTAATTCAGTAGTGTCTATCGCCTTTACCAACACCAACCACGATCAATACAAAAGTAGAGGCAACCGACTTCAGACAATGCGCTTGATTGTTTTTCACAAAGTCTCTTTTTTCAATGAAAAATTGTGAAGAATTGTTTTTAACTTTTATACTTTTTCTACCACCATAGAGTGTGTGCTTTTTGTCATTATGCAGTACATAATCGGACAATTTTGCTCAGTATTTCAAGAACGGATGTAGCGCAACCCAAAACACGAGATGGTATAAACACACTCATACAGCCCGAGTCGAGATTGCATTGCAAGATTTAATGGTATGTTCCATTTTTCTTGCATAATTCCATTCGTGATTCAGTGGAAATCGTAGGGACCGGAATAGATGGGTGACTGAGCTGTGGAGAAATGTACTTGATAGCATGCCAACTGGTACGTTTTACGATAAAGACATGTTTTGAGCAGAGTTGTACTCAGATTTAGATGAAAACTTGGGTTTCGAACACCCAAGTGTTATTGATGCAGTACATAATTTCGCTCAGTATTTCAAGAATGGATGTAGCGCAACCCAAAACACGAGATGGTATAAACACACTCATACAGCCTGAGTCGAGATTGCATGCAAGATTTAACGGTATGTTCCATTTTTCTTGGATAATTCCATCCGTGATTCATTGGAAATCGTAGGGACCGAATAGATGGGTGACGGAGTTGGGTAGAAATCTACTTGATAGCATGCCAACTGGTACGTTTTGTGATAAAGGCATGTTTTGAGCAGAGTTATACTCAGATTTTGATGAAAACTTGTTCGAAAACCAAGGTCCCAATGTGTTTTGAATAATGAATCTACATGTGATTGCTTTTAACCATGAGCTTAAAAAAAACAATTACATAACCGGCACCCATGCAATTAATCCACGGCAAACCTATTTAAATTAATGACATGCATAATATTATGTTTGACCGTTGACCAAATATGTCAGCTCTCTTAGCCAGATCTTCCAGAAAGGCCGGTCTTGCAACAGTGGATGGGTCACGGGACAGGCACCTTCCAGTGGGCTAAATCTCTGGTCGCTGGGTGGTATTATTAGAGTAGAGGAGGAGTACGTCCTCCGGTTGAGCTGACTGTCCTGCTCACAGCAGTGGTGCTCTTCCCTGTTCATTAAGTGATTAGTCCCGACACACACACACACACATGGCTACCAAAGTGGTTCTGGTGTGGCTTCCTGATTTTAATCCCTTACGCAGCCAAAGTCCCCTGTCGCTCAAACCCTCACGTGGCCCAGTGGGCAGGCTTGCTCGAGCTTAGTGACATAGCGCTTGCATGTTTGCAAATGCAGACACATGGCACAGACTACATGTACAGTTCTGTAAACTGATACAAAAACCATGTTTTATGGTCTAGTAACAACAGATGGAGATGGCATTTTCTCAGCGTACATAAGCCCTTTCTGTCGTGTTCTTTCTGTTTCCTTGGGTTGTATTGCTTTCTGTCCAGTGTGTGCAACCAGGCCAGAATGGGGTCTTCTGATAGGTTGCACTGCATGGGTGACTGCTCATTAGGGCTGAAGCCACAGAAGCATGGAAGCCAATCTTAAACCCATGACAGTTATTGTGCTTGAGGGTTGGGACTTAGTGAGAGTTGTGTCTGTGAGGTGACCATTGAAGTCCGGTCTCATGTGGTCATAGAATAGCCAAAAAGTCAGCATTTTGCTAGTCTCAAGTGTCAAGGGTGTTGTTTCATATTGAGAGGGATCTGGACGGATTGTAAGCAGTTTTTTTAGGAAACCTACGAAATTAATCAATTTATTTATATTGAATCCTTCTGTTTCACTTATCAGGTTCCGGTCTGGAACAAATTAACCGCGATAGACGAGGGACAAAAATTAGCTAATTCTAGTAATAATAATAATAATAATAATGGTAATTCTAGTAATAACGACTGTAGAGGGGGTAAGATCGCTATATTCTTTGGAAACAAATTATCGATAGACATCACAAAATGGATGAAATCTCCCCTACCCTACAACCCTACAAATGTTCAGGCATTTTCAATTTGTTTTGATGCTGTTTTGATGTTAAAGGCCAAGTCTCCAATGAAATGATCAAGTCAAAATTGTGACATGAGTCTAAGTCAAGGGCGGCATGGTGGTCGAGGGGTTAGCGCGCAGAGACCAGGGTTCAATTCCACTCTCGGCCATTTCTGTGTGGTTTCTCCCAGTGCATGCGTGGGTTTTCTCCCACATTCCAAAAACATGCTAGGTTAATTGGCGACTCCAAATTGTCCATCGGTATGAATGTGAGTGTGAATGGTTGTTTGTCTATATGTGCCCTGTGATTGGCTGAATGAATGAATGAGTCTAAGTCGACTAGTCATACCTCTGCTGTCTGTCGGGTCATTGGGTATTGTGGGTATTGTTCTACAGTATGATTGGTATTTTTGCTAAAATGTCACACATAATGTAGTCTCAGCAGACTGATCAATGTCACTTTGTTATGGCAACTTAAAAACATTTGTAGACTTGTATAACATTAAAATGGGCAGTACAGCTTATGAAGCTTTGTTTGCTTGAGAATTTCCATTTGTTTGGCCCTCAGAGTAGCTGAATCACTGCTTTGTTCACTCATTGGAAAACAAAGCAACAAAAGCTTTTTTTTTTTTTTTTTTTTTTACTTTTTCCTGAAGGCAGTTGATTAGTGGAATAAAAATCTATTGTTTGGCTAAGCCTGCCTGTTAATCCAGTGAAAATCCTTGTTCTTGCAAGACTAGGATATCGACAAGCTGTGAGTTGGGGGTTGATGTGCAGGCTCCTTGATTCTTTGACGGACACGTAGAGAGGGAAATCATGTGCTTCAGGGGGTGTTCATATTGACTGTTCATCCGACAAAATGCTCCCTGTGATATGTCGAGGTCTGTATCTTAGTCCATGGAGTTCTTTTTCCGGGGTCTTTGCCTTTTAATCCAGAATTCCGAGGATTTCATTTATCTTTGTGTCACCACTCTCTTTGTTGTTGGGGTTTGCGATGCATGACTATGCATGAGTGGGTAAACATTTATTTACCCCTGCGCATATGGACCATTACCTCGTCTGCTACGGATAGCGCGGTACCTATCGTGATCATGCAAAACAGTTAATTCGGTTTTGATTGATTGCTGGTGAGCTGGGCTGGTTCATTCAGATCAATTCCAAAGATTACCTGTCTGGTGGAAGCGATCCATAGTGTTTCACAGTGCATGATATTCCTGATGATGACAAGTGAGCGGTGAATGTTCACTCTGTACGGTCAATGGCAAAAACTCCTTGGCCCGAACATGAGGCAGGGTACAGCCAGGACTGGTTGCCAGCCAATCACAGGGCACATATAGACAAACAACCATTCACACTCACATTCATACCTATGGACAATTTGGAGTCGCTAATTAACCTAGCATGTTTTTGGAATGTGGGAGGAAACCGGAGTACCTGGAGAAAACCCACGCATGCACGGGGAGAACATGCAAACTCCACACAGAGATGGCCGAAAGTGGAATTGAACCCTGGTCTCCTAGCTGTGAGGTCTGGGCGTTAACCACTCGACCACCATGCCGCTCTCGACTTCGACTCATGTCACAATTTTGACTTGATCATTTCATTGAAGACTTGGACTTTAGCATCAAAATGACTTGAAAATGCCTGAACATTTGTAGGGTTGTAGGGTGGGGGAGATTTCATCCATTTTGTGATATCTATCGATATTTTGTTTCCAAAGAATATAGCGATCTTACCCCCTCTACAGTCGTTATTACTAGAATTACCATTATTGTTATTATTATTACTAGAATTAGCTAATTTTCGTCCCTCGTTTATCGCGGTTAATTTGTTCCCGACCGGAACGTGATAAGTGAAACAGAAGGATTCAATATAAATAAATGTATTAATTTCGTAGGTTTCATAGAAAACCTGCTTACACACTTACCACATTGAACGTCTGGTCTCCTAGCTGTGAGGTCTGCACGCTAACCACTCGACCGCCGTGCCACCCTAAGGAAGTCATAAATAAACAAAACATAAACAAAACATTTCAGTGCAAAAATCCCCAAATTTGTGTGGACGTTAATGTGTGGGGATTCCCTGTTCGTGTTACAGAAGCCCAGGCTTTGACTTAAATCTGAGGAACGAGGGAACTAAATTAGACCCAGAAATGGTAAATATGTATTTTTCAGAGATTTGGAAGGCTTGACCCAAGCTGTACTGTATCACTCCCAGCTGGGAGCCTACAAATATTAGTGCACTGGATCAGAGCAGGGGGGGGGCAGGAAGCCAAGCCTGCATGGTCCCAGCTGGTTGCCAGTCGGGCCAAAGCCAACACCGTGCTCGTGGGAGACCGGTCCATGTACAAATGAATGAATACACAACGGAACTTCCAATGTGTGTTATAGGTGCGGCTAAGGTATGACTTTGACTTGGTTTGAATGGTTTACGATTTCCATCATCCGGAACCTCTCCTCTCCTGTTCCCTCACAGTACGAAGCTTCCCCAGCCTGCCAAGATTCATACAGGGATTCAACCATGTGGTAAATCAGACAAGACCTTGGTAGAATTGCATCGATTGGAAGAATGTATGTAGCCAACGATTTTCAGAGATTAATGATGAGGAAAGATGTGGAGAACCGGAGGAGAGTAGAGTGAGTGATGAAGGCAAAGAGGACGACCAGAAGAGGAAAGGGACCTTGGATAGAAGCACATTAAGAGGTCTTGATAGTTGTGACTGCAGTGGAGATTATTAAGTAAAGCAAAGTATTGATCATTCTCTTCATTACTCCCCCCTCCTCCCGGCGTTTTCATCTCTCTATTGTTGACCTCCAGAGGCGGAAAGGGCTTGATCTGTAGATGGGAGGTCAGTAAATTAGCCAAGGATTGCTGCAAGGGAGGGCACTGCAGGGCTGCACCACTGTGCCGGGTCCTGTGAAACATTATTTTATTGTACGGTTAAAGCGATGGCTCACCATATTGTCATGTTTGAATAGGATACAGTGGACACATACTCCCCTCATATATAAGTACAACCACATTTCTACTAAGAATTTCAGAATTATTTCAGGGTTTCTAAATGTTAATTGTCGTTTTGCAGCACCCCTGCAAGAGCAAAATAACGAAATAGTGACTGTTAGGCCTGCCATGATAATCAATTAATCAAATGACAACGATGAGCCAATTCAAGAAACAATACAAGCAGTTGATGTTTGCTAAATACAAGGATGAAGAGTCTTGAACCAGTCATGATGTGCTATATATATCACTATATTGACACTTACTATGGTACCCATTATGTCATTGGATGCTCATATCACTTTGTACTTCGGTACATGACAAAAATAAAATGTAAAAAAAAAAAAATAATAATACAAAAAAAACTTAAACTATATTAGGAAAGCAGGAAGTGAACAAATGTAACAGTTACTGATTGTAAAAGTACCAGATGGAGGGGTAGGATTTAATAAGCTTTGCTTCTTCCTACTCCTTTTGGACATGTGGATCTGTGAACTGATTATGGGATGCACTCAATTGGAATCTGATGCATGTTGAAATTAAATAAAACCATTACCATTGCACAGGGTGAAACCTCTTGTGATCTAGTGTGTATCCTAGAGAGGGAGAGGAAGAAAACAAACATGTATGCATATGTCAATATATCGAGGCCGGCAAAATTACAGACTTCGGTAAAACTTTTTAGTGTCACAAAATGGCAACTGAAATTGACATCAGGTCATCAGGCACACGACACACAGCTAACCTTGCCTCACTGAGACAAAGAGACTGAAAGACCGACGGGAGGGTTTCACGCACTCGGTTCATTATGCTATAGAACCAACATGCCCGGGTGTTGAGACAAATGCACAGGGTGGAACCTCTTGTGATCTAGTTTGTTTCCTAGAGAGGGAGAGGAAGAAAACAAACATGTATGCATATGTCAATATATCGAGGCCGGTAAAATTACCGAAAATTACAGACTTCGGTAAAACTTGGTAAAACGAAGTCGGTAATTTTGCATATGTCAATATATCGAGACTGGCAAAATTACCGACTTTGTTTTACCGAAGTTGGTATTTTTCGGTAATTGTGCATATGTCAATATATCGAGGCTGGCAAAATTACCGACTTTGTTTTACCGAAGTCAGTAATTTTGCCAGCCTCGATATATTGACATATGCAAAATCGGTAATTTTCAGTAATTTTGCCAGCCTCGATATATTGACATATGCAAAATTACCGACTTCGTTTTACCAAAGTTTTACCGAAGTCTGTAGTTTTCGGTAATTTTGCCGGCCTCGATATATTGACATATGCATGCACATTTGTTTTCTTCCTCTCCCTCTCTAGGAAACACATTAGATCACAAGAGTTTTCACCATGTGCATTTGTCTCAACACCCGGGCATGTTGGTTCTATAGCAGAATGAACGGGCATGTTGGTTCTATAGCAGAATGAACCCTCGCGCCAGTCGTTCAGTCTCTTTGTCTCAGCGAGTCATGTGTTGACCTGATGTCAATTTCAGTCGCTATTTTGTGACACTAAAAACCTTTACCCAAAGACGATAAACTAATTAATACTAAACGGTGCAACTTATGTTTCAGCTGATTCCCGACGTATCACACATTGTTGTGTATCGTTGCTCGAACACGTGACAAAAACATAAGCGTACAATGTTATTACTATGGGTGGAAATACGAACTTTCCAACTTGTTTTGCTGAACAAATCACTTTTTAGCTCAAAGGTAAACACACTCAACGTAGCAGCTTTGGAGTACTAGCGGTAATATCAACAGGAACAATAACCAATTGTGTTTTATTATGGTCTGTTTCTCATGCCATTTAAAATTTCGGTACACAAGTGAATATTTGTGTCATCACTTGTTGTTATTTTGCATTGTTTGACCAGTCATTAAGCCATCGACCATGTTTTTGATGTCAACTCAAATTAACCCTTACCTTGCTGCCTGTCTGGCTAAGACGACAAGAATGCTTGCTCGGCTGCCAAGGTTGGTTGTCTGGTTGTCATGGTTTCCATGCTACTTGCTGGTTCCCAGTCTGCCTTCACGAGAAGCGAAAGGGATTTCTCTCTCTCTCCTTCCACCTACTCACTCTTCGCTTTCCTCTGCCTCTCTTCAAGTCAGCAAGTGGCTGCGATCTGCAATCAACATCCTAATATCTCAGGATTGCCTGTAAGCCTCTTTCCGTGTGTGCAAGTTCGCCTTTATCATCTCAGTGTTTTTTTTTCTTGTCTGCGTATATATATATATGTTTACTTCACATATGTTGATGCAGTCTGGGCGCTTTTTCTTGCGCTCAGACATACGGCCGTGGATCAGACAGGCTTGTCTTGCTCTTTGCTCTGTGCTCTGCTCTGTGTTCCCATTTTAAATCTGCGAGATTAGCACATGTGGGGAGCCTCGGCTTTTGTCGCTGTCGGCTCAGCTTGCCTTGGCAGGATGTCCTGTGATGGGGGGGGGGGGATCTCTGTTCTCACCCCCCCCCCCCAGTGCTGTCCTGCTCTACTTTATCTATTAACAAATAAATGGGTAGGCCATTGACCTTGACTTTGGTACTTTTTTTTTTGCACAGCCTTACACACCCGAATACCGGTGCACAAGAATCCATCATAGGCCGTTTCTATCAAGGCCATGAATCAAAGCATCGGAATATTATTCTCATATTCATCGATACTCATTACATTATACATAACTCAGGAGAAAATTTATGGTGATTATATTTATTGCATCATGTCAAAAAATACAACTTGTGTACTGTGTGAGTAATTTGATTCTATTTTATCGATGCACCTTTCTTAATGAATTATTACAGAGGCAATTGTCGGGCCAGTTGAAAATGGGAGCTCATTTTCCGATGTGCAGCACGTTGCTTGTCTGCACCTGACGCCAAACAAAGCTAGTGCAACCGTGGCTATCTTGTGTTGGATTAGTCTTTTGTTGGGGTTACTGCTTGGATCACAGGTATTTGTCGCCTTTGTGGCTCGACCAAAATAAAGTGTTTCTTCTGTTTATTTGTAGCCTTTTCATGAGAAAGCGCATGAGTAAATTTGAGCCTGCAGCCAGGTCAAAAGCCTCAGTCATGACTATGCACTGAGATGGTCTGATGTGTATTTTAAGGCTTTGGCCTAAATTGTTGTATCATCATGGGTTTCTTTGTTCCAAATCGTCCTGCTTGTCCGGCTGTAAAGGTTTGAGAAAATATACATTTTAAAACCAGAACACAAGTCAAACCTCACAAGTCAGTTTTGCTCCATTGCTATTGGTTGGTGGTCAATCACCATTCACTTCTTTATGGGCGAACAGGTCAAATTTTCCAAAGTAAGTCTTATTT
This sequence comes from Doryrhamphus excisus, assembly GCF_030265055.1. Lineage (NCBI taxonomy): Eukaryota > Metazoa > Chordata > Actinopteri > Syngnathiformes > Syngnathidae > Doryrhamphus > Doryrhamphus excisus. The sequence continues at coordinate 22,601,355 of NC_080471.1, forward strand.
ACTACTACATTCTTTATTTATGTGTTCTCGAGCAAAGTTTTATGAGTGTAACACATAAAAGTGAAAAATATATATTTTGTATCAATACAGCTGCGTTGATATCAGCCTCCTTGATGGATAAGAATCACTCATAAATCACCCAGCATCTTTGAGTACCTTTTAAAAGCTCTATACAAATAAAATGTATTATTTTTATTATTGGGCTGCACGGCTGTCGAGTGGTTAGCACGCAGACCTCACAGCTAGGAGACCGGGGTTCAATTCCACCTTCAGCCATCTCTGTGTGGAGTTTGCATATTCTCCCCGTGCATGCGCGGGTTTTCTCCGGGTACTCTGGTTTTCTCCCACATTCCAAAAAACATGCTAGGTTAATTGGCGACTCCAAATTGTCCATAGGTATGAATGTGAGTGTGAATGGTTGTTTGTCTATATGTGCCCTGTGATTGACTGGCGACCAGTCCAGGGTGTACCCCGCTTCTCGCCCGAAGACAGCTGGGATAGGCTCCAGCACCCCCGCGACCCTCGTGAGGGTAGAAAATGTGGTAGTGGTAGAAAATGAATGAATGAATCCTTTGATTCATCGATTGTAGAGACATGCACCGTGTATCGCAAGCTAGCTAGTAAATTGGAAAAATCATCACAATGACTACTGCACTAAAACACCAAATTTTGTGCTAATTTTGAATATGAATGAATAAACAGACTGAACGTATGGAAATAACGTACATCCACAGGAACCCGCCGAGTATACTTTTACTACACCACATTCTTGCTATTGCAGTGTGTTCCTTTCATCCTATCCTTGTCACTATTTATTTAAGTTAACAATGACTAATTGAACTAATTGAGTGAAAAGTAGGGAGCGTAATAAAGAACGAAGCAGCGTTGCATCATCATCTCAGACGGTAGGTGTGTGTGTGTGTGTGTGCGTGCTTGCCTGTGTAGTGCATCCTCCTCCTTCACATCAGTCTGATGATCCATAACAGCACCTGAGAGCTATAAATCACAGGAGTTTTAGCACATGAGCTAGACGGTGTGGGTGCAGCCGCAAAAAAAGGGGGAGGTTTCCGAGTGAGACAAAAAAAAAAAAAAAAATGTCAGAGTAGAAAAGCACCTCTCAGGGTCAGCGCCTCTATTATCATTCAAATCCAGGACGCACAAGAATACAACCTCACCTACACCCTGTACAATGTGAGCTATGCACACTCACACAAACAGAAATAGGTTGTGGTAATGTAGGAGAGAGGAATCCCAGATGTCCTTATGACTGGAGCAGAGATCTGATCTCCATGCTGGAGAAAATGGCTGCGGATCATTCATTCATTCATTCATTCATTCATTCATTCATTCATTCATCTTATCCTCACCACAGTCGCGCATTTCCATTATTGCCATCAGGGGTATGCTGGAGTCTATCCCAGCTGTCTTTGGGCAAGAGGCGGGGTACACCCTGGACTGGTGGCCAGCCAATCACAGGGCACATATAGACAAACAACCATTCACACTCACATTCATACCTATGGACAATTTGGAGTCGCTAATTAACCTAGCATGTTTTTGGAATGCGGGAAGAAACCGGAGTACGCGGAGAACATGCAAACTCCACACAGAGATAGCCGAGGGTGGAATCGAACTCGGGTCTCCAAGCTGCGTGGCCTGCATGCTAACTACTCGTACTGAAGTCATGTGACATCTTTAAAGTGATGTTTATGATATGGTTGACATATGCGATCGATCAGTAGCTGGCGATTGACGTAACTTCCTCTTTGTTTCCATCCCTCGATTTGACTTCATGTTTTACCATCCTCTTCTCGACCCCTTGCTCCTACATTGCTGTTCTCCTCGAGGAGGCCTCATTTCATGGGGAGGTGATTAGATCACACCGGAAGCAATTCAGGTCTGATATGCTGCCGTGTTCATGGGCAGAAATCATAAAATGATACCATTATTTTATTCCTTTGCAGTACACAGATGCCATTCATAAGACGTACACACTTTGAGTGGACTTGAATACAAAACCTTACACATCCTCATACATTATGAATGTATACTAAAGTATATATGAAGTGTAATGTTCATCTTTTACTTCAACCGCCTTTAATATTGCACACATTTTTCCCAACTGCCAAGAAAGACAAAATAAAGCATCGATAAGAAAAAAAAAATACATACAAGTCATACATGTGCAAGCATAAATGGGTTCATTTAATGTGAAGAAGTCAGGACCATGGACAAGGAACAGCTTGTGTTGCCTTTAATGGACATGTGTATGGAATTGTTTATGAATAATCATACTTTTTATTACAAGCTAAAAAATATGTACTGACTTCTCGGACATGGATTAAGACACAGATTTATTTACTCCAGAGTACATCTGGAGCTTCTATGGAGGCTTAGTGAGGATCTAGTCAGGAGTTAGAAATCAGAAGCGTTTAGTGTTTCCACCTTTTGTTACCATGAATGTAAAGCAATGCCCTTAAGCCAGCGAGTGTGTCTATAACCTGGCCTGATTAGGCTCACAACGACCTGAATTTATTACTCTCTCCTCTCCACTGTCACACCGCAACTTCTTACATTCTCTGCCTAATGAGACTTGATGAAATATTCAAACTTTGACCTGGAGGAGCCATGTGTGTGTGTGTGTGTGTGTGTGTGTATGCAATATCTTAACTATTCTGACAGCTAAAGTGACTATAATAGGATCCAGACACACATGAGAATAAACACCGGTAAGATGGACATGATTCCAGTCAGCATAAGGACTTCTTTTATTCCAGAATTGAACGTTAACATCAACAGTCCAAAGTCCTGGAGACTCATTCATCACCGGAAAGACACGCTTGTTGGCTGGATGTGCTCTTTTTTTTTTAAACACAACACTAAATCAAACGGACTTAGCCATTAAAAGACACGTTTTATTTGCCCTAACATACTAAAACCGAGCATTTATGCAAAGCCAATGAATACAGAAGATACACAGCACCTTTCCCTTCCTTTTACATAGTATTATATCACTACATATCAAACTGCCACGTTAAAATGGCGATGCTTGACGGAAAACTGATGTTTGGGTTGGTCACCTGTTCAGACACAGTCTCAAGTTCTTGTTTTTTTAATGCACAAGATTAGACACATGCAATCCAGAAAATATGTAAATTTTACACTTAGGGGGAAAAAGTGGGCTAATAAATTGACAATAAAAGCACAAATACTGCGGATTTCAGAAAACAACAGATGGAATGATACAGCACTCTACATGAAGCAATGAAGTCTGTAAAATTAAATATTAATAAAAAAAAAATCAATTTTTTTTATATATTTAGAAAACAGATGGAATGATACAGCACTCTACAGGAAGCAATGAAATCTGTAAAATAAATAATAAAAAAAAAAAATCCCAAATTTTTTAGATATTTAGAAAACAGATGGAATGATACAGCGCTCTACAAGAACCAATGTATAGTCTGTAAAATTAAACAATAATTTAAAAAAAATCCAAAATTTTTTATATATTTAGAAAACAACAGATGGAATGATACAGCGCTCCACAAGAAGCAATGAAGTCTGTAAAATTAAATAATAAAAAAAAATCAATTTTTTTTTTATATATTTAGAAAACAACAGATGGATTGATACAACACTCTATAAAAAGCAATGAAGTCTGTAAAATTAAATAATAAAAAATCCAATTTTTTTATATATTTATAGAAATTTATATATTTATAATTTATATGAATATATATATAAATTGTTATACTATAATGATGAAAATGGTAATATTGATGATTATAATAATGGTGATATAATAACAATAATAATGGTAATAATGATAACGTTTATAACAATAATGACAATAATGATAATAACAATAATAATATTACAATGATAATAATAACAGGGGAAAACAAGACTGTGGCATAAACATGATTATATCTTGCAAAAAGGGGTAGGCATTTATAAGCTTTTGGGCTTGTGATCAGATAGTTGAATACAAATATAAATAATGGAAAGTTATATTTTGATTGATGTAAGAAATGCACTGTAATGTTTCATATATCCCCCCCCCCCAAACAAAAACCAAAAACATCAAATCCGACATACTTAATTAATGTCCCGCTCATCCGATTTGACCCTACCTTTTCAAGATCTCTTTAACCAAGTGCTCTTCATCGCCGTCAATTATACAGCGGTTACTCTGTTGAGTATGTAAGGCTCATGTTTGAAAGCAAGGAAGTGAAAGATGAGCTTGCAGCGATCCAAAGCTATGTGTCCAGCCTTGGAAGTGATTCATTAGGCGGCTCTCAGGACTTGCATCAGGCCTCTTGTGGTGCAGAGGCTGCATGCTCTTTGACCAATGCCTGGCGCACTCGTGTTCTCTGATGTCTCACAGAGGGCGAGAATGAAGATGAATCAGTCTTTGGATTTATATCAGCCACGTATACATGGACCCAAATATTCCAATTCCATTCAGGTTATTTGCAGAAACGGAAAGAATGTAACCTTTGTATACACCTCATTCCGAATGAATATATAATCGGATTCACAGGGGTGGAATATTCCTTTCCCCAATCCGATTGAGGTATCTTGTACCCGCTCAATCGGAATGTTGTCAGACTGCGTTCTTCTTTGTGGTGTTTTTCTTCTTCTGTTGTTTATTGGCGGTTGGCAAGCAGCTTTCGTGTGCATTAGCGCCATCTGTGGAACAGAATCTAAACCCTTCTATACGCCATTCACAAGTCCACTTTTATTAAAAAAAAGAAAATACATATCTATATAAAACATGTGCCGAGCTTAATTATAAAATACAGTAAACCTCGGATATATATCGGACTCGGATATATCGGAAATTCGCTCACAACGGACAGATAAAAAAGAACCAATTTTTCTGTAATGCATTTCCAATAAAAATTCATTGCATATATCGGATTTTTTATAACGGATTCCGCCTATTTCGGACAAAATCTCCAGTCCCGTTCCAATGCATTTCCATTAAATTTCCCTCGCATATATCGGATGGCCGCATCGTGGCGCTCCGATTCGCCGAATCGTGACAGGCCGCTATACGACGTCATTTGCAGCGTTTGCAGCGTTGCCTGCGCGTCCAGGTACATTGGAAACATAGTCAAGGAAGTGCCTTTTTATAACGGATAAAATCCGATTTACGCATATACCGGATATAAATCCGATATATGCGTAAAACGGACATTTTCCGGTATACGCATATAACGGATTTCGCTTATATCGGACAAAACCAGTGGGAACAATCAAATCCGATATATCCGAGGTTTACTGTATTAGCAAGATTGAACTTTATCTTTTCTTGTTCCCGGGTGCGTTCTTTCAGCGAATGCTGAGATATGACGTAAAACGCCGAGACGTTCTTCGATTTAAAAAAAATGGAGGCGAGAAAAGTTTGCTAAGGAAAGTTTGTTTTTGATTCAAACTAAATTTCAACACTGGACGAACGAAAAACTGAAAATACGGAATTATTCCAACAAGTGAAAGAAAAACTCGAAGAAGTCGGTATCACGTGATGTTGGTGTTTACGTTTTACTGGGCATGCCCCATTGACTATTCTGGTTGATTATAGTGGCGCATGTAGACACGTGATTGGAATATTCCTTTCCATGTATACCATTGCTTTCGGAAAGATTCCATTCGGAAAGACAAAAACTCCTCATGTAAACGTAGTCAGGTTTTCATGATCTGTCTTTGGGTGCTTTCCCAGGAAAATAAGAGAAGTAAACAACGTTGGTTACAGAACAGCTTGTAGGTAGATTGTTTGTAGCGTCTGTGTTTGAACATCAGTATACAGGATGTGTTGTCATTTCCTGTGTACCGTACGTGGTTCTTCTTTCCAGTCGCAATTACTACGGCTGGATTACATTTTTCAACCTTTTCGGTGCTTAGCAGAAATGGCACTGTTTTATCTTGTACACGCACAAGCATTGAAGGTATTTTCTGTGTATTTCATACACTGAATGAAGCTATCAGCTGTTTACCAATACGTTTGAGTCCTTTCCACCAAGATATAGGGTTCATTTAATTCCTTGTGATACACCTTTTGGTCCACAGAGCCAACTACCCAGTAGTACCATAGTACCTGAACTGAACCGTACTACTTTTTGGAGACAAGTTTTATGAATGAATCCAAATCCACTAATCGACTCTCCTCTAAAGACTTCGATGAAGGTGACTGAAACTCATGTCTGTCCCTGACAACCATGTTCTTTCTCTCTTCGAGCCCATACGTGCTCGCCTGTATCAACCGCTTTGTGATTAATCTCTGTGGACGAGAGGCGATAGGGTCAGTGTGAGGTTCCTGTGGAGCAAATGACAGTGATTAAGATAGGGGTTGGTGGGCCCTGACCTTCATCAGGTTCTCCTGCTGAAAACACTAACCCCCTCAAGACACAGGTAACCTTATCGCTGATGAGATGAGCCGAGTGATGTGAGGGGGAAAACCAGCCGACTCGCTCCTAATATCGATAATTCTGCAGCGACTGCATTCAAAAACCAACATCTCGCTAATCATTCTAAGGGATCGATTACCGTACGAATTATTGACTGGCTTCATGCGGTAAACGGAAATGGTATCGATATGTAAAGTAGGGATTATCTGGAAATTTTTTTTTTATTTGACACTGATAGAAGTAGTAGAATCCAAAACCAATATTGGTATCGGATTGGAAGTGAAGACACACCTGATGTAAACTGCATACGTTGGAACTGCTACAGCCAGATGCCCCTTAAAGGGACAGTTCAGATTTTTTGCCCTGAAGTTATATGACATCCCGATCAGCAGTGTGGCGTTTCCCCCGACTTGGGAGTTCTGGTGAGTTGTTGGTGTTGAAGTAAGTACAGTAAACCTCGGATATATCGGATTCAATTGCTCCCACTGGTTTTGTCCGATATAAGCGAAATCCGTTATATGCGTATACCGGAAAATGTCCGTTTTACGCATATATCGGATTTATATCCGGTATATGCGTAAATGGGATTTTATCCGTTATAAAAAGGCACTTCCTTGACTATGTTTCCAATGTACCTGGACGCGCAGGCAACGCTGCAAACGCTGCAAATGACGTCGTATAGCGGCCTGTCACGATTCGGCGAATCGGAGCGCCACGATGCGGCCATCCGATATATGCGAGGGAAATTTAATGGAAATGCATTGGAACGGGACTGGAGATTTTGTCTGAAATAGGCGAAATCCGTTATAAAAAATCCGATATATGCAATGAATTTTTATTGGAAATGCATTACAGAAAAATTGGTTCTTTTTTATCTGTCCGTTGTGAGCGAATTTCCGATATATCAGAGTCCGATATATCCGAGGTTTACTGTAGTTCAAGGCTAGTTGATGGGGGTCACAAATATAAAGCATTTTGCTTCTCAAAACAATATGCGTTCAAAAGAGTAACACAGTTGCACGTTTGCTTCTCAAAACAATATGCGTTCAAAAGAGTAATACGGTTGCATGTTCAAAATCACTTGTTTCACAGTGTTACTTCTTTTAGCCATATTTTTTTTTACATTATTAGAGCCATCAGACATGAAATAACATCGCAAAAGACACCTTTACATTCATATTAACAAGTATAGTAGAGCTTGCATGTTGAAAAACTGCATGCACCCCGGACACACGTAAATAAATACTTAAATAGAAAAATTCATAAAAAATAAATAAAAATAAATGAATAGAAAAATAAAAAATAATTAATAAAAATTAATAATTATAAATAATTAAATAAATAATTATAAATACAGTAAATATTTTCCGTGTTTATAGTAGGATGTAGACCATTGTGACTCATTTGAAAAGTAGCTTGCAGGCTTGTATTATAAGCTTATATTGGCTTATATTATATTCCACCGTATTTGTATTTTTCTGCATGCAGCCCATTTTATGCTTCAACGGAGCGAAAATATGTACACTTTGCTTAAATATGCACATTTTTTCTATTAATAATAGGCCGTAGTCAACCACCAAACAGTGATCATTTATTCATGAATTAGTGTTTGAAAAACCGCAATAGACAGTACACACAAAATAAGTGCATGCTTTTTATTCCAAGTGCAATAAGTCGGCGCTTGAACGTCTCATCAATTGTGCCTGAAGTGCTGCACGTTACGTCTGATATAACTATTTAACGCAGCTGAATGTTGACCCCCCCGTGTTGGTATTTAATAGTACATACGAGAACGTCAGTGTTTTAACTACCGATATTATTCCTTCAGATGAACGCTACCATCTGCATTTTTATTAGCCTAACTATTTATTAATGGAGGTTAATAAGTAGAGCAAGTGTAGGCTTTGCAGTATTATTTCTATCGGATGTGAATAATTTTTTCGATTGCCCGTCTGATTATTTCTCATCCAAAATGGCATATGATTATTATCTATAAATCACATGACTTCCTGCTTAAATGAGCTTTTCCTCAAGTTCCTCCATCTGAGTCCATATCTGCAATCCAGCACAAGAAGAGTCTTCTATAAGAGACCGGCTCTTTTTTTAATGACTTTTTATTAAACTCAAAGGTGCTTTTTTTTTTTTTTTTTTCCTGTTCAGCTTTCCCTCCTTTCTCCACCTTTTCCGTTGCTGAACTCCCCCAATGTTGCCCTTCTAATTCTCTTGTCGTCCTCCTCTATATATTTCTGCTGTGTCTCATAAGATCAGCTTCCCTCTCTGACTTGGCTCTTCACGATTCTTCCTCCTCCCTTGAAGTTAATGAAATTTAGCACTTTCGTCCAATGCCTCGCTCCCTATTCTCAGTCGTTAATATTATTATTCAGTCATAATAATAACTAGCTCACGCTTCTACTTCAGTTTCAATCTTTATTGCATAAGATGTATAAGGAGGGAAAAAACTATTTTTTTCCCGGTGATTCTTTCCACAATTTAACATTTAATCAGGCGATGCATTTCCTCTTCTATTTTTACTTACATAATATATATATATCCATTCATTCACGAGGGTGCTGGAGCCTATCCCAGCTGTCCTGGTACACCCTAGACTAATAAGCAAGCCAATAAGCAGGCTAATACTAGCCTACTACTACTACTACTATTAGTAGTAGTTATAATCAGAAGAAGAATAATGATAATTATTATAATTAATAATATAATAATGATTATTATATAATTGATCACTGTCCACTGTACAGAATGATTGTGTGTACTTGTGTACATTTAATGCTACGTATTTCCTAAGGGGGACAAATTATGCTCATTTTTCGACCCTTTGTATTGAGTTGTGGACTCCTATAGAGCAGCTACACGCAATTACAGCATAGAAAACTTCTAGATCTTCCAGAATCTGCACCTATTCCAGCTGTGTTTTCCTTGTATTTCCTGCTTCCCGCTAAAGCTGTTTGTTTTTAATTTATTCCATTGGTGACACTCCCAAGGGCTCCCGAGGACTTCTAATTTTGTGGGTATAGACGTTGGTAATAAATGTGGTGGAAATGTGGTCATCACATGTTTTTTGCAGTGTAGATTGTGTGTATTTGTGTACATTTAATGGTGGCCTAAAACAATTTCTCTACTAAATCTGTCCAAAAGTGGGAAAGTTATATCCCGGTTCTTTTTCGTTATTTTTATTTTAATTTTAATTTTTTTTTAATGTTTACTACATTCATTCATATGCTAAATCCCCCCCCTGTTCTCAGAACCTAGTGACGCCCCTGTAGGCTGGAGCCTATCCCAGCTGTCTTCAGGCGAGAGGCGGGGTACACCCTGGACTGGTGGCCAGCCAATCACAGGGCACATATAGACAAACAACCATTCACACTCACATTCATACCTATGGACAATTTGGAGTCGCTAATTAACCTAGCATGTTTTTGGAATGTGGGAGGAAACCGGAAATCCATGCATGCACGGGGAGAACATGCAAACACAGAGATGGAGGGTGAAATTGAACTCGGGTCTCCTAGCTGTGAGGCCTGCATGCTAACCACTCAACCGCCGCGCAGCTCATAATACATATAATTACTCAACGTTTTTTTATATGCATTGTATGATGCAAAGGGAGAGAATGTATGTTGATTTGTGTGCTCCTGTCATTTTATTGAGGCCGCAGACGTCTTTGTCGGAGCGCCGTGTATTCCAATGGCGTTCAGCCGTGTGAAATGTTTGGGTTTGACTCTGGTTGGTCTGTTGACTGGCTTGTTGGTTCGTCAATACGGAAAATTTCTGCTCTGGAAAAATGATCTGTCACAAAGCCACTTATAGTCTCACACACGCATACACCCACCCACACACACACACACACACATAAGAAGGCTGAACACCCCGGTGAGTTCTGACAGCGTGCCATGCATCTCACGTTAATCCAGACAGGGTTGCTGATGCGCTTCTGCTTTTATTTAGACATCCATTCAAAAAACAGCCACACACAAACACACACAAACACACACAATACTACATTTTAAGTACAGTATATTCATGCTGCAAATAACTGAAGAAGAACTCAGTTTTCAGCTGATTTTTTTTGCAAGAGTCCATTCTGGTGGAAGAGTGGGAGTATCTTTTTTTTTTTTATATACCGTGTGTTTCTGTATGTGCATCTGTGTCTGTATTGCTACACCTGTTCCTGCGACCTGGTCACATACTGTATGGTAACCATGGTTACAACTTCACATCTCACATCAACTGGCTGGAAAAAGTGTATTGGTCTTGCTACATATACATAATTTTTCCATAGAGCCATTCAATAGGCCTCCAGATTTTTCAAGCGTTAGCATGCACACAAACGACCTCTGTGAGCGCCGTCACATGTACCACAACGGTCCGAAGCCTGAGAACTTGAGGTCGCCCAACTTCCATTTGGTCATCATTTATTTTCCTGTTGTCCATTTATTTTGTAATATTATATTCTTACTTCTTATTTGCTACTTTTTACTCGGCACTCGCTGCTTTGTCTTTGCAGCTTTTTCTCATTCGAAAACAAACAAAAAAAATCTCACCCGGTTTCACCTCTTGTTCTTCTGTTTGCATATACTCCCAAAAACAAGTCCAGCTTAAAAGAACCGCTTCTTAAAACTTTGGTTTGTTGGGAGGATGTGGTACTGCCTATTCGTTTTGCTAGTTGTCAAACTGTTGCTGAAGCCTGATGCTTTTCCAACGTGACCTGGTTGTGTGGAAGAGTCAAAAGAGCAAGCTGTCAGTAAGAATTTATCAGTGTCCTAACTGTGTGTAAGTAATCGAACAAAAGCGGTTTTCCTTGTAGCATTATAGTATGTGCATACATGGAATGGAGTGGAAATGTTTAATTTTTTAAACACGGGTAGACATGCAAAAAACATGCGATGACCACATTTCCACCACATTTATTATCAACGTCTATACCAGGGGTGGGCAAACTGCGGCCCGGGGGCCACATGTGGCCCGCCAAGCGTTTGAATCCGGCCCGCCAGTATTATTCCTTTAACATACAAGCTGGCAACATGACTTGCATGTCGGTTGTCTTATTCAGTAATTTTTTTTTTTTTAATGTAAAATTCAATTTGGCAAATTGTTGATGTTTGATGTTTAAAGTGCTCCTGAAAAAAAGGGAATTGAGAACATATAACTGATAGTATGACACTTAAATAAAATAAAATTCAAATGTGGACTGTTAGAATTATAAGCGTAAAATAGTATGTGTGAAATATATATTCTGGCCCCCCCGGACAATTTTGTTAACTCAACACGGCCCACGAATCAAAAAGTTTGCCCACCCCTGGTCTATACCCACAAAATTAGAAGTCCTCGGGAGCCCTTGGGAGTGTCACCAAGCACAGCGGAGTCGGTGGAATAAATTAAAACAGACTGCTTTAGCGGGAAGCAGGAAATACAAGGAAACACAGCTGGAATAGGTGCAGATTCTGGAATATCTAGAAGTTTTCTATGCTGTAATTGTGTGTAGCTGCTCTATAGGAGTCCACAAGTCAATACAAAGGGGTGAAAATGAGCATAATTTGTGTGTATGGATAGAAAAACATCAGAAATTCGTCAGAAAGCCTATTTTTATTTCATGTTTATTCTCATAAACAGAACGCAACACTGATTTTTTTTTCTGGTATTCACGTGTTGGGAGAGATTCGGTCAAATACGGTCTTCTGGTTAAACATGGGCATTGTTTTCTCTATTTTGATCAACAAAAAATATATGGAAAGACAGAATAGTTGAATAGATTGCCCTTCAGAAAAAAAAAATAAAAAGATTGAGGCTAGATGCTGGGATTAAATCTCACTCTGGCTCGGACCAGAGAGATTACCAACTCGCTGAAAAATGCTAGATTAGGCATACACACACGTGATTGCACACACGCATGCACTTAAACACAGCGCCGCCCCCCCCGCCACACACACACACCCCCCCCCCCCACACACACACCAACAATGTGGCGTATTAGGCTTCATGCTGACCCAAGGCCCAGGGTGAACCAGATGGCTACTCTTTGTGCCGTTACATAAGTCAAACGACTATGTATTTTCTTGCTAAACTTTCAAATACTCCATAGACATGTCATCCGTATGAATAAAAATATTTTTCCACAAGGCAACAGAATCTACATAGGTGACACCCAAAAGTTTCCAAATCAATGACAAATGAAAATGAGTATTTAAAAGTAGACAAAAGACACGCCGATCATCAAGAAGCGGGAGTGCAGTGGCGCAGTGCCAGGGACGACTAATGAATTGCCAGATAAGTATCCCCCTTTCTCTCTCTCACACACACACACACACACAAAGTACTTCCAGTATTGGGTGCTGGCCGAGCCAAGGTGACCGCACAAGGTGATGGGATGTCGCAATGCCAACGGGGCTGACTGATGTCACCGGTCAGAATGCATGTGATGGAGTAACCCTCACGTTTACGTTTTTCTCTTTCCGAATGACCTTTCCGAAAGCAATGGTATACATGGAAAGGAATATTCCAATCGTGTGTCTACATGCGGCGCTATAATCAACCAGAATAGTCAATGGGGCATGCCCAGTAAAACATAAACACCAACATCACGTGATACCGACTTCCTCGAGTTTTTCTTTTACTTGTTTGAATAACTCAGTATTCCCAGTTTTTCCTTCGTTCAGTCTTGAAATTTAGTTTGAATCAAAAACAAACTTTCCTTAGCAGTCCAGTACCGATTTCTCGCCTCCATTTTTTAAATCGAAGAACGTCTCGAGCTGCGTTTTACGTCATATCTCAGCATTCGCTGAAAGAACGCATCCAGGAAAACAGGAAAAGATAAAGTTCAATCTTGCTAATATTTTATAATTAAGCTCGGCACATGTTTTATATAGATATGTATTTTCTTTTTTTTAATAAAACTGGACTTGTGAATGGCGTATAGAAGGGTTTAGATTCTGTTCCACAGATGGCGCTAATGCACACGAAAGCTGCTTGCCAACCGCCGATAAACAACAGAAGAAGAAAAACACCACAAAGAAAAACGCAGTTTGAGCGGGTACAAGATACCTCAATCAGATTGGGGTTAAGGAATATTCCACCCCTGGGAATCCGATTATATATTCATTCGGATTGGCACTTTTCTTTCGGAATGAGGTGTATACAAAGGTTACATTCTTTCCGTTTGAGCCAATAACCCGAATGGAATTGGAATATTTGGGTCCATGTATATGTGGCTATATCCTCAGGAATCACTTTTACTGATTACTGATACAGGACATCCCAAAATCAGTAACATACATCCACATGTCCCTTGTTGTAGGCTATAATCAAAGTAGCTACTAACTGGATACTCATTGGTCATTTATCTGCAAAGAGAGGACCTTGTCGGTCTTTGACTTGTTTTATCTTAGCCCGCCAGCCATATGTGGCTATGATTAGCAGCTGGCGAGATAACGATGGCTTCATAAAACCTTCCTCTCCTCAGTCATGTATACCTTACTCCCTTAAGGATTCGAGATCTCACACAATTAAGGAAACTAATTACCTTCAGCGACTCACCAGCTCCAGAATGATCTTTTCCAGCAACACCAGACTAAATATGTCTTATTACAACAAGTGGTCTACCTTGGAGGGACGGCATATGGCCGCAGAGTAGGAGTGACATGAAACAGCAACAGTACATTCTGGTGTTGCTAGCTCGTATTACATAATGCGTTCTCTTCATAGCAAAAACATCTCAGATGCATTCCTTCCTATGATGCTGTAGATCGTCAAAACTTGTTCGGTTTGGCAATGGAACGACGAACATATGGACCAAAATTTGAACGACCGCTGCACTTTTCCCTTCTGGTAACACAATGAGTAAAAAATATTTTAATTTCATTCAGCCATGGCTAAGATTCAACCTGTGGAATCCATCCAAAAATCCATTTTCTAGCACTTTTTTTTTTTAGAGATAGACTTTGCAGTCTGGGACCGTCTGGTTGGGCGACCCGATGGGAAAGAGTCTACACTTTCATAAGCAGCCAAGCCTCATGTTTTGTCATTTGTGTTGCAGCAGGGGGCAGCGGGAACAGAGAACGGGAATCCCTTGCACAGAGCCCCGAGATAATGCTTCAACTCTGCAAACACGACTCCATCTCTTGTGTACTGTACTTTATCTATTGTACTTCCAAAGCATTGTTTTCTTGTTATAACGGTTTGCCGCTACAAGTCCACTTATGTTAAGTCATGATGTAGCAGTCTGGCTTATGGATGGATATTGTTCTTTTTCAGTTCTAGTGACATGGCAGGTTATGTAAAAGACAAAAAGGGTTAGGGTTAGGAGTTAGGGGTTAGGATAGGGTTAGGTATAGGGTGAAGGAGGTCTTGATAGCTGCTATCATAAGCGAATAACTCGAGAACGGTGCGTCCTAGGGTGTTTTTCTCAAGGACGACCCCCCCCATAAGTGGGCACGGGCTTTCGTTTGGGACCACTTCCGACTTCCTGTCCCCGCGGGAAGGGGGCGCAATTGGGCAAAAACGTAAATCGGGAACCGGACGTCGTACAGTGTCGGGGGTGGTCTCTTTGGAAAGCCGGTGGTTGAATTAGTGTAGATGGAAGTCGGTTCCGTCTCGATACGAGCTTCCGTTGGCGTCCTCCATTGACATTGCATGGTGGGAGTTGCAGTACATAGGAATGACCACCAATTGTCCTGCAATTGGGACACCCCAACTTTTGTAGAGCCTATCCCAGCTGTCTTCGGGCGAGAGGCGGGGTACACCCTGGACTGGTCGCCAGCCAATCACAGGGCACATATAGACAAACAACCATTCACACTCACATTCATACCTATGGACAATTTGGAGTGGCCAATTAACCTAGCATGTTTTTGGAATGAGGGAGGAAACCGGAATACCCGGAGAAAACTCACGCATGCACGGGGGAGAACATGCAAACTCCACACAGAGATGGCCGAGGGTGGAATCGAACCCTGGTCTTCCTAGCTGTGAGGTCTACGCGCTAACCACTCGACCTACCTTTTTTGGATAGGCCCATATTTTTGTCTGTTTTCCTTTGTTGTGGGTTGACACCGGTGGAACAAATGGAAGCTTCCATATTGAGATTGTCATTCACCTCTCGATCGTTTTGTAGTAATGAATATTAGAGCTAAAATTGTTCCATGCCACCATTGTATGATTCCATTTCTCATACATTCTTGTCATTGTGTGAATCGCTGAATGAGGCAATATCTTAAAAGCACAATGCATACTTTGAGCTACAAAGGCACTCTAGTCCATTTAAATAGGGTTTTGTTTTATGCGTTATGTAATTTTACTTAGGAAAAAACAATGAACATTCCATTCGGCACCGTGCAGCACCGGTAATACAGGGCTCTTTTTTTTTTTTTCTTAACAAGTTACATTGCGTTTATTTATATAACGCAATTATAATTCAATTTTGCAGATTATGTGAGGTATAAATGATCTAAATTCACATCAAAGAGTTTATGACGCATAGTACGCTTCGTCTCAAACCAATATAGTCATAATGGACATGGAAGATTTTGACGGTCTTCAACTTCAAAGCTAAACCGTTTTTATTCCCCTCCGAGGTACAAGCAGTGAATAAGACGCTGAATTTGGCTGTATTTGAAGTGTGCGGTGTAATGATGATGTCACTCTTTAGATATATTTCTTGTTGTTATTGATGCACACACCGCAACTTCAGATGCATTTTATAATGCAGATAAATACAAAAATAGCAATACTTTTTTGAGAATTGATTTAAATCTTGAAATATGAACAAAACCAGGACGTATGATGAAGCAAGTGGTAAAAGTGCAGTCATACAGAGTGTTGTTGTACAACAAAGGGCTGAGTGTCAGTGAACTGTAAGGACTTTGTTACAGCAAAGGTTACACTAAGGTTAGCTCATACTACAGCTTGTCTGTGAGTGTTCTCTTGGGGAAACAAGCATTCAGCAGCTTTTTCCCTTCACTGTTTCACCCTGTCTGACTCGTGACTGCTGTGGGTGTCTGGTTGAGTTCATTTCTTATTAATGTGTACATATCAGCACGTGCATACTTATTATGTAGTATACCGCCAGTGTGGGGGGGTGTCTGGGTCTCTCGTATTTGCTGTGGAGACCTGAGGCGGTGGAGCAGAAGAGGTTCGTTTTGAAATATGGCTGACATGCGCTAGCAGATATGGAGTCATTTCTCGATGTATTTTGAAGTGTTTATAGCCTTGTTTTGGCGATCACATTGTCAATAGGGTAATCCAACAGATACCACTCTTGTGTATTCATATTATGCTTTCACATCCGTGGAGATGGGTAAATTCCAGACACGACGAAGGCCCTGTTCACACTGGGATGTTCCTGCCATTTTTTTTTGGTGGGTTGAAAAAAAAAAATTTATGAGAAAAACTCAAAATGAGCTTTTCAACTCATTGGAGGTCATTACTCAATATAACAGCCTCATTCACGGTGTCAAAGATGGCTAAAATCATCACACAGCAACTTAACACTCAGAAGCTACCTAGTAAATATACAAGACAAGTGCCAATGCGACTTGAAAATAACAACCAACAGCTGTTTTACGTTCTACTCATAAGTCATATCTCCCAGTAAAGCAGTTCATTGGCCAACGCTGGGACACCAGAGGGAGGGGGTTTCCTTACTGACTCACGAGTCAGAGGATTAGTAGAAGTTCTGAAGTGAAGGAGATGTCACGACATTAGAACATGGTTATAAATTAGCCAAATACATCAAATGCAATATTCCGTATAAGAGCACTAGCACAGGATGTTTGTTACCTGGATGCTTCTTTGTCTTCTTAATTGAGATGGGTCTTTTTGTATTTTATAATTAGTTTTTTGTAGCAGTCTGTTCCATGTAGAGCATGCTATATTTTTCCATTAGACATTTATATTTTTTTATTATGTATTTTAGTCCTAAATCAATTTAAGTGGCTATTTGGGAGCCAAAATAGTCGTCTCTTTTAAGGGAGCTGAGACAAAAAAAAAAACATCTTTCTTAAAGGAGCTGAACTTCCCATCACCGGTGCATTCACATTCACCAATTGGACTCAGTGTTTAGTTTAAATGAAGCATGCGATTGACGGCAAGATGAAGCTGGATGAAAGACCTTTCAGCCGTTGTTCATGCATGTTTGTACCTAATTGGCCATAAAATTAATCAAGTAGTGCAATTTTCCTGATGTTACATGTAAAAGAAAATAGAGCCTATCCCAGCTGTCTTTGGGTAAGAGGCGGGGTACACCCTGGACTGGTCGCCAGCCAGTCACAGGGCACATATAAGACAAACAACCATTCACACTCACATTCATACCGATGGACTATTTGGAGTCGCCAATTAACCTAGCATGTTTTTGGAATGTGGGAGGAAACCGGAGTCCTCGGAGAAAACCCACTTGGGGAGAACATGCCCGAGGGTGGGATTGAAGTCGGGTCTCCTAGCTGTGAGGTCTGCGTGCTAACCACTCCCCCACCGTGCCGCCTGTCATTTATCTTTCTTTCAATAAAACACAGCAAAAATGGTTCATGGCATGGTGATTAATCACGATTAATTAATTTGATGTAACTATGATTAATCTGACTACAAATTTTAATCATTTTTATCTATTTTAAATGCGGTTTTATTCCACATGTAATACGTCTTACGTCTGTCTTAGGGCGAAAGGCAGGGTAACCCTGGACTGGTGGCCAGCCAATCACAGGGCACATATAGACAAACAACCATTCACACTCACATTCATACCTATGGACAATTTGGAGTCGCCAATTAACCTAGCATGTTTTTGGAATGTGGGAGGAAACCGGAGTACCCGGAGAAAAAAACAGAGGGTGGAATCGAACACTGGTCTCTATGTCTCCATATTGCTAGATGCCAGGTCTTTGTGTATGTTTGTGTGTGTGCACATTGTGTGTATTTGTGTTAACCTCTGCTTCTTAAGGCTGAACGCCGCTCCGCATCAGGATTGCACTTGGCTTTAGGCCGGTTCTCGAGCGTTTGCCCCCAGGCTCTTCTTCCTGAGTGGTCCCCGTGTGCTCTTCAAACTGACACCGCTCATGCACGCTCACGTTCAAGCACTTGTGCTAGCCCACCTGGGGATTGACACGTTTGTGTAAATGCGCCCACAGTGTGTCGACTATGTCGATGCACGGTGCGAATGCATGAAGTGGACTTGTCATGCCGCATGCGCTTATATACCCGTGTAAGGTTGAAACAACACGTACGTACAGTCAAGTGTGCACAGTGTGGCCCCAGGCAATAAGGATCAAGGCAGTGCTTAAGAAGGCTGAGGTAAAAACGGGATGGGAGCGGGGGCGGAAAAGATCACCTCGGGTCATGGCTTCCAGTGCTCCAAACGTTGCAGAACACGCTGTCAATAATCAAGATAATAATGTCAAAAACTCCGCAACACATTGAATTCTCCCGACACCGCCAACTTTGTGTTAGCGATATTGCTGACTCATGTTCATTGATGGACAGGTGCACTATGTGATGCCAAGCTTTGTGTTACTGATTTGTTTTCTTGGCTTACATAAGCTCTGTCAATGCTAGTGTGGACGTGTGTTGGTTGAGGCGTGACCAATATATGTTTGTCTGTGTTTGCAAACAACCGCTGTGCATCTCTGTCAATTAATTCCTGTCAAAGCCACAGCAGCACACTGAAGACACGGACAAAGCAAATGGGTACTTTCGGATTTCCCATTAGTACATGGTTAAGTGGAAGAGAAAGCAACAGAAGGTGGGCTTTCTAGGAAGTAGCTGCAGTGTTGGGGAAACAACGAAAGACGGAAAAAGCTTTGCACTCACGCACAAACTATGACGATGAGGGCTTTGGTATAAACATCACAGATCAATGGCTGACGGAATATTTGAAATGCATTTTTCAACAGTGGACGAGTGTTTAGCATGTAGGCCACACGGTCAGGAGATCGGGAAGACGTGGGTTCAAATCTCTGTGTGGACTTTGCATGTTCAAGTGCGTTTTTCCAAAAACCCGATTCCAAATTGTCCATAGGTATGAATGTGAGTGTGAATGGTTGTTTGTCTATATGTGCCCTGTGATTGGCTGGCCACCAGTCCAGAGTCTACCCCGCCTCTCACCCAAAGACAGCTAGGATAGGCTCCAGCATACCTATGACCCTAGTACGGATAAGCGGCATAGAAAGCCGATGGATGGACATTTTGTTATTCTTCTTCTATTATTATCAAACCGTATCGTGTGTACCCATTTTGTGTCTACCATACCGTTTAGTCACAATAAATTGCAAAGGTTCCACCTTATGAATTCGCTAGGCCACTAAATGTCTCAGAAATGTTTAATTTTCCGGTTCAAAAAACCCTAAATCAGAGCGTGTGGAGAATGATGACTGTATCTTTGATTTAACCGAACAGGAACTATTTACCTTTTAATCTGTTTGCTCTTTCTTGATTTAAATCAGAATCATTTTATCGGAAGTGTTTGTTTTATGGCTACGCAGACAAAAAGTCTCTGTGTTGATAATTTTGCCATTGCTCAAATTTTCTGGCAGCACAATAACCACGTTTACATGAGTTTTTCTTTTTCCGAATGACCTTTCCGAAAGCAATGGTATACATGGAAAGGGATATTCCAATCGCGTGTCTACATGCGGCGCTATAATCAACCAGAATAGTCAATGGGGCATGCCCAGTAAAGCGTAAACACCAACATCATGTGATACCGACTTCCTCGAGTTTTTCTTTCACTTGTTGGAATAACTCCGTATTCCCAGTTTTTCGTTCGTCCAGTCTTGGAATTTAGTTTGAATCAAAAACAAACTTTCCTTAGCAGTCCAGTACCGATTTCTCGCCTCCATTTTTTAAATCGAAGAACATCTCGATCTGTGTGTTACGTCATATCTCAGCATTCGCTGAAAGAACACACCCGGGAACAGGAAAAGATAAAGTTCAATCTTGCTAATATTTTATAATTAAGCTCGGCACATGTTTTATATAGATATGTATTTTCTTTTTTTTTTATAAAACTGGACTTGTGAATGGCGTATAGAAGGGTTTAGATTGTGTTCCACAGATGGCGCTAATGCACACGAAAGCTGCTTGCCAACCACCAATAAACAACAGAAGAAGAAAAACACCACGAAGAAGAACGCAGTCTGACAACTTTCCGTTTGAGCGGATCAAGATACCTTGATCGGATTGGGGAAAGGAATATTCCACCCCTGGGAATCCCATTATATATTCACTCGGATTGGCACTTTTGTTTCGGAATGAGGTGTATACAAAGGTTACATTCTTTCCGTTTGAGCAAATAACCCGAATGGAATTGGAATATTTGGGTCCATGTATACGTGGCTAATGTAGCATGTGGTCTTTATGCCTTTAGGTTCTTGGTTTGAAACTCTTGGAACACAAGTGCAGCGTGCATGTTTAACCCCTGCTTGCACCGTCCAACAGAATGCATATTAGGTAAGAGGAAATTGATCATAGGTGTGAATGTGAGCGTGTACGCCACCGTACCAACCACACCCGTGAATAGGATCATCAGTAGAAAATATGAAATGTGCAGCAGTACATTCAAACGGAGTACTGGACTACTAGAGATATGACGTCTGGAGAAAGACATCAGATGGGAGAGACGGCGCCATCAACCTATATAAGGGTGTCACAAGGAGGAGGTTGAACGGTGGGGGTGTGATGTTGCTATGGGTGATTGGCAGGGCAGATGGTTTGTGACTGGTGACGCACAACTATTGTCAGAAGTGTGTGTGTGTGTGTGAGAGAGAGGGCGAGACTAAGCAGGACAGACTGGAGGTCAGTCTGATCTCTCATCAGCCCCCCCTTATGATTGAAACTTACAGTATTTGAAAGAAAATGTGTGTGTCAGCCTTTTGTTCGGTTGTGCACTCCAGGTCCCATTAAAGCGGGGTGGGAGGGCGGTGGACCTGTCACTTTGGAGGGTTGGATGTGATGTTGGTGATGGAGGACTGAGGTTTGGGATCTGGCCTTCACTCCGAGGACATCAGCCGTCCACTTCCTTGTGTTTTTGTGTGCACGGGAAAGTTGACTTTTTTTTTTTTTTAACATCGGGCTGCGACAGCAAGATTTAAATGATAATGGCTCCATTGACCCTGGGAAATGCTGCATTAGCGGGAGTTCTATTCATGTGTGCGTGTTTGCTGGTGTGCTTTGTCCTTTCCCCATGCACACGGAGTGGGGTGCATAGTGGGGTGCATATTGTGTCTTTTCTGTGTTTTTTTTTTTTTTTTGGTGGCTAACACGTTTCTCCTTTTGACTGTAAATATTCTTCAGCCTACACACAAACACACAGTTTTGCTTTGATTGGAGCAAACCATTCCAGTAGTTAGCTGCAATGACATAAATGAAAAATTCATTCATTTTCTACCGCTTTTTCCTCACGAGGGTCACAGGCGGTGCTGGAGCCTATCCCAGCTGTCTTGGGGCGAGAGGCGGGGTACGCTCTGGACTGGTTGCCAGCCAATCACAGGGCACATATAGACAAACAACCATTCACATTCATACCTATGGACAATTTGGAGTAATCAGCGGCATAAAAGATGGATCGGAGCAGGAGGGGATAGAAAAGATTAAAAAAGAAAACATTAATTCATTCATTCATTCATTTTCTACCGCTTTTTCCTCACGAGGGTCACAGGGTGCTGGAGTCTATCCCAGCTGTCTTGGGGCGAGAGGCGGGGTACGCTCTGGACTGGTCACCAGCCAATCACAGGGCACATATAGACAAACAACCATTCACACTCACATTCATACCTATGGACAATTTGGAGTCGCTAATTAACCTAGCATGTTTTTGGAATGTGGGAGGAAACCGGAGTACTATTCACACTCACATTCATACCTATGGACAATTTGGAGTAATCAGCGGCATAAAAGATGGATCGGAGCAGGAGGGGATAGAAAAGAATAAAAAAGAAAACATTCATTCATTCATTCATTTTCTACCGCTTTTTCCTCACGAGGGTCGCGGGCAGTGCTGGAGCCTATCCCAGCTGTCATCGGGCGAGAGGCAGGGTACACCCTGGACTGGTCGCCAGCCAATCACAGGGCACATATAGACAAACAACCATTCACACTCACATTCATACCTATGGACAATTTGGAGTAATCAGCGGCATAAAAGATGGATCGGAGCAGGAGGAGATAGAAAAGAATAAAAAAGAAAACATTCATTCATTCATTAATTTTCTACCGGTTTTTCCTCACGAGGGTCGCAGGGTGCTGGAGCCTATCCCAGCTGTCTTGGTGCGAGAGGCGGGGTACACTCTGGACTGGTCGCCAGCCAATCACAGGGCACATATTGACAAACAACCATTTACGTACACTCACATTCATACCAATTTGGAGTAATCAGCGGCATAAAAGATGGATCGGAGCAGGAGGGGATAGAAAAGAATAAAAAAGAAAACAGTGCGGGGATAATACAAAGTGATTTGGAGTCGCTAACCACTCGACCACCATGTAGCCTGAGAAGAAAACAGTAAACATTCATTCATTTTGTACCGCTTTTTCCTCATGAGGGTCACGGGGGTGCTGGAGCCTATCACATTCATAGCTATGGACAATTTGGAGTCGCTAATTAAGCTAGCATGTTTTTGGAATGTGGGAGGAAATCGGAGTACCCGGAAAAAACCCACGCATGAACATGCAAACTCCACACAGAGATGACTGAGGGTGAAATCGAACCCTGGTCTCCTAGCCGTGAGGTCTGTGCGCTAACCACTCGTCCACCGTGCCGCCCATAAATGAAACACTTATCTCTAAATATATTTTTTGTGTCTTACTCCAGGCAAAGGTCAGTGTGTTATTTTCTTATCTTTTCATTGCATATGTCGTTTCTTCCACTCATTCCCTTACTAGGTCTCCTTTTTATCTCGGAAATATCTGTCCTTTCCAGATGTTGTACCTTTTTTTATTTTTGAGCTGCTCTATTTTCACACAAATTATTCATGTATGCTTTCTTCATAAAAAAAAACAAAAAAAATGTCTCCTCCCCCCTCCCCATTGTCCTGGTTGGGTTGATCGGGCCTCCTCTCCAATTGTGCCCTCCTGTCCGAATGATGCATTAATCCAGGTTACCCCCGCCTGTTGTTTATTCCACACGCCCGCCACAATGGCCTCGCACGTGCACGCATATTTGCTCACAAAGGCTCTCCTTGTCTTAACCATCACGCAGGCTTGACACAAAGCGGGCAAACAAAAGCCCGGTGGTGCGCTACGGTGTTGGCGAACGCAATCCCGCATCTTTTAGGCACAGACATCACTAACGATGCATGAAGTCATCATTTCAATTCACCCTTTGTAATGAATTCATATTGTATTTCTGTGATTTATTACTGTGGAGTTGTGTTTCGATGACCCCCCCATATCACCCCCCTTCCTCCCGACCTGTCTGTTTCTCAGTACATCCATCTTGCTGTTATCATCCTTTAAATACTCATTGTCTCCGTGATGCCTGGCTGCTGTTTGCTCATTTTACATCTTATGATCAGCGGCCATAACGTGTCAGGATCCATTTCTCCGCAATCCTGATTTGGATTCAACATGTCTGGTGTGATTAAGCGTGATAAAGGTCATACGGATCAGAGATGTTTTCTCGCTGATCAGTCATTAATTCACCATTACACTCTCGGGTATTGAAAAAGTTGTATTAATTGTATCAGTGACTACTTCCTTTTGGTCATAATGTGTGCATTTGTGTTTATTTGGGGACTTTGATCAACTAGACCGCTATAAACATTACTGTGTCTGGAAAAGTGGATGTTCAAAGGCGTTAGACTAAACATAAGGAACTACACATACATACGTTAGTTAGGGTGCATCAAAAAACACAATTATTGGATTTTGATATGGCTGGGTACTAAAAGTGTTCCAATATATGTAGAAACAACACATACAAAATATTTTTCCAATACATAATGATTATTTAGGGGTGCCACCATACATCTGTTTTTGTGGAATAAAGTGGTGAACAGTTCAATGGTCGCCATGGAGATTTGAGGTCAGCAAAGACTGCAGCTCAAGAACTCTGAGGTGATCTTTATGTTTTTTTTGGTATTTATACTCCTATTACATATTACTAGCAAATTTGTGGTTTTGCCTTTTAAATTCATATTTATAGGTATTTAGTGCTCATTGCCTCTACGGTAGCTAACATTAGCTAGCTACAGTTGGCTAATGACAGTTAGCCAAGTGGTTATTACGCAGGCCACACAGCTAGGAAACCCGAGTTCGATTCCACTCTCGGCTATCTCTGTGTGGAGTTTGCATGTTCTCCCCGTGCATGCGTGGGTTTTCTCCGGGTACTCCGGTTTCCTCCCACATTCCAAAAACATGCTAGGTTAATTAGCGACTCCAAATTGTCCATAGGTATGAATGTGAGTGTGAATGGTTGTTTGTCTATATGTGCCCTGTGATTGGCTGGACACCAGTCCAGGGTGTACCCTGACTCTCACGCCCGAAAACAGCCGGGATAGGCTCCAGCACCCCCGCGACCCTTGTGATATAAGCAGTAGAAAATGAATGAATGAATGAATCTAGCTAAGGTGGTTGAGTGGTTACCATGTCGGCCACACAGTCAGGTGATTGGGAAGACCTAGGTTTGAATCTCTGCTCTTTGTGGAGTTTGCTTGTGTTTGCATGGGTTTTTTTCTCCCGGTACTCCGGTTTCCTCCCACATTCCCAAAACATTCATGTTAGGTTTGTTGGCTACTCTAAATTATCCATAGGTATGAATGTAGGTGTGATTGGTTGTCCCTGCACATGTGGCCACCAATCCAGGGTCCAGGGACCAATCTGGGATAGACTCCAGCATACCCTGACGACCCTAATGAGGATAAGCAGTACAGAAAATGGATAGCTGGATAAATCTAGCTATGTGATTAAGAACAAATAGCTTAAACTTAGATTTGATTTCTTATTTTACGACAAAAAAAATATTCCAGCCAAGCAAATGTTGCTTACCTTGAATTGTCTCAATTGTTCGCTCCAAATAAGAAATTCCATTTTAACTGCTTTTTTCATCATCAAATTTAGATTTTCATCCTCTGTCCGACTACTTTCCTCCGTCCTTTCATGCCTATGAGAAAGGTGCAGATGAAGTCAGATACCGGAAGAACATGGCGGTGTCGCACACACTTCATGTTCACTCCGTCACACATACATTCACACGAGCACGGGAACACATGCCCACACGTTTCCTTCAGGCCCCATTGCACTTTTAGCCTCAAGTCAATGCTTATGAAACACTCTGAAATTATTTCTCAACTTCGTCCTCTTTTATAATCACTGCACACATTTTTAAATGAAGCGTAGTCTGACCCGACAACCCAGAAAAGTAACTTGAGCAACTTTCTTTTCGTAGTCAAGGCACGGTATCTACTCCGTCTTGAAAGAGTCTGGCCTCTAACATAATATAAGCAGTTACCTATATAGCAAGTGCAATATATAGAAGCGCCGGTGCGCCTCCTGAGTGTGTTTGTTTAATGTCTTGATGATTTCACGCTGTCTCAGAGCGAATTGCAAGGATGGGGCATACCTACTTTGCCATGCAAGTAATTTCAGCGCCGCCGCAGCAAGACATCTTTTCTGCTTGGGCTGTTATTAGAGAACAACTACATCCACTTACGCTTTATTGTCCAATGATTGCATGTCACTCCCCATGTCTCCTTTTACACAAATTCTCGTACAACTCAGCCTTCTCACCTTCATGACAAACGCTTTTGTTATTATTTTTCCCAGCCGTCATGCACACCTTAACAGGTCTCTCACTTCATTAGCTCTTAGAATACGAGCGAACATCGATGTGTTCATGCCTCAATGGAGGGATAAGCAAAGTGATAATAGGGAATGAAAAGGGCCCTCGACCTGTGTATCATCCACCAAAGGAAATTGAAGCCTAATGACTGCATGTCTTTTTCCCAACGTCTCTCAGGGGACGGTGTTCTCGGTTAGATCCGGCAAAATGGAATTGGGTAGCAACAAAAGAGAATCTGTACCTTTTACTGCATCAGTTGAACTGGGAAAATGCAAGTCTCTTAACTTAAATGGGTCTCTCCTTCCATTGTACCGTTCAGTCATTCTTTGCCAGTACTGTTCTCAAGCTTCCTTCTAGGCAATAAGAACATCACAGAAAGGGCGAGGCCGTGTCCCTCAGTAGCTCGCTAACCTGCCCGTACCCCAGACCGGCCTTATCTCTACCTCCCAGCTGGCCTGTGAGGCAGAAGTGTGAAGGAATATAAAGCTTGGATGAGAGAAATGTACTTTGCCGCGGTGTGCTTGTGCAGCGTCCATAAGGTTTCAGTGTGTGTTTGTTTTAGTGCGACATCTCCGGGTCTACAACTCAGTGTTTGGTGATGGACATAGCAATAACGTCCTTTTATTCTATTCCGGTACCTGAGTTCGTTGATGTAGTGGATGACCCCGTTGGTCCCGAGCTGGTCCTTCTTGGTGATAATGGCCTTTCCATTCAGAGTCATCTCGTCTCCGTCACATCCGACTTCCAGAACTCTGCCCTGCAACGTCTCTATCAGCGTCCCCGAGACGATGGATTCTGCACAGCGCATGTTCTCTAGGATGTGATAGTTGAGCAGGCCTAAAGTGGGGGACCAAATCCAAAATAAGCGAACCAGTGGAATAGTTCAAACGGAAAGAAAAGCTATTTTCCTGCTTGTTACCTCGAAGAGACACAGGGTCTCAGATGATTCTGTTCAAGGTCTCTGGTGGGATCTTCTCGAAGGCTTCGTTGGTGGGAGCAAAGATGGTGTACTGACCCTCGTTCTCCAAAATATTGGTCAGACCGGCGGCAGCGAGCCACTCGTTTTCATTTGGGAGATTGAAATATGAGGTCTAGCTGCCGCCGGTCTGACCAATATTTTGGAGAACGAGGGTCAGTACACCATCTTTGCTCCCACCAACGAGGCCTTCGAGAAGATCCCACCAGAGACCTCTTCGAGGTAACAAGCAATTTTCCTGCTTGTTACCTCGAAGAGACACAGAGTCTCCGATGATTCTGTTCAAGGTCTCTGGTGGGATCTTCTCGAAGGCCTCGTTGGTGGGAGCAAAGATGGTGTACTGACCCTCGTTCTCCAAAATATTGGTCAGACCGGCGGCAGCGAGCCACTCGTTTTCATTTGGGAGATTGAAATATGAGGTCCAGCTGCCGCCGGTCTGACCAATATTTTGGAGAACGAGGGTCGGTACACCATCTTTGCTCCCACCAACGAGGCCTTCGAGAAGATCCCACCTGAGACCTCTTTGAGGTAACAAGCAATTTTCCTGCTTGTTACCTCGAAGAGACACAGGGTCTCCGATGATTCTGTTCAAGGTCTCTGGTGGGATCTTCTCGAAGGCTTCATTGGTGGGAGCATAGATGATGTACTGACCCTCGTTCTCCAAAATATTGGGAGATTGAAATATGAGGTTTTTGAATCTTGTAGCGATGGGCTTACATGCAACGTCTCCAGGTCATCGTCAATGTCAATGAGCATGTGCACATTGTTGGAAACGGTTGTGATGACGTGGTTGACCACGTGCACGATCCCGTTGGTGGCGTGTTGATCGGGTTTAATCAGTCTAGCGCAGTTCACCGTCACAATCTCAACCTCAAAGACATTATGTTGTTGTGTTTGTTTGGTTGCTTGTCAACAATGTGTGTGTGTGTGTGTGTGTTACCCCATTGGAGTAGTGATGCATGTGTACATGGAAGTCTTGGTCCATGGACGTGAAGAAGGAATTTCCTATACGTTGGAAGACACAAGAGACAGAACGTCTTTAACTTTAACTCAGCGCCTTGACCTTGTTTCCAGAGCGTGCATTGCTTCTGAAATGTTCAAGTTTCATCCCTGATTTGTTTCACAAATCCATTTGGGGAATCAACCATTTTGAAAAGGCAAAAGTCCTTCAAAAAAAACTTTGAACAAACTTTTCGTCTTGGTTGTGGTTTCTTGCTAAAAAATCATCAAGAGACGAGTCGCTTCGTTCATTCTAGCAAGAAAAATGAGCAGTGCTCTTCTTTTAATGGGGATATTTAACAAAGCTGTTGATTTGGCAACGTCCGTATTTCCATTTCGATCCACCTCTAGTCGATAATGTTGATTGACAGTTAACCAACCACAGTTGTACGACTTTGAAGCTTTAGTCTTACCAATTCTAAATACTGTAAAGGCTGCCATTGTCATTTTAACCCCATTTCTGTTACAAGTCTTTGAAAAGTCTTTGTTGTACCGTAATTTGTACCTGCAAAATGGATTCCCAACGGGTTTAAACGAGAATTGACGGCAAATGGAAAAACAAATTATATTCCTGAAAGCATGCATACATTACAGATATGTTGGGTGCTAGGCTAAGAAGGCCTTCAAGAGGGAACTGACTGTGGTTTCAGCAGAAGATCCTATAGTAGAATACAGTAGAGGCAGTAGAGTCCATCTTACCTGCAACCAGAGGCAGTGGAAGAAAACGTTTTTTTGGCTTTTGAAGAAATTGAAAGGAGCGCAGGAACGAGCTTGAAATAACAGAAAAAAATTTGTACACTTTACCCAAAATTACCGTTTTAAATATCGGCTCAAGGGTAGTGGTTGAGTCTTATTGGATATATCGTGTTTGTGATTCCACGACGCCCATACATCGTCTCTAATGAGACACGTCTGTTTGCATTAAACTGCTCGTTAATGCTACACCGTATGGTTTATTCAACAGTCATTATTATTCAGCTGTCAGAAGCCATTGATTTGCACAATTCAGCCATCATCCTGCTTGATGTGCTGAGCAGCACTTAACCCATCCGGAATGTTTGTTCCCGACAGGGTCAGACTCATGTCACATGTGAGCACTGAGGAGCTGGTGCCGTAGCTGGAAGAAGAGCACGTCTTTTGTACGAGGCCACGTTCCGTTTTTATAGCATATCACAGAAGGTGTGCCTACAATAAAATGACACTAAGCCACATAAAAGTACTTCAAGACATCAGACATCGTAGACTGTGATGTCACGAGATAAAACATCGGTCGGCTGTAAATTGTTGTTTGCTGCCATGAATAAGCAATAGGAAAACGACACTTCGGTAAACCATACATTAGGAATTCCCTTTTTATCCATATTTTCAGGCATTACTTTTGCAGTGACTCACTACAAAACAAGACTCATAAACTCAGACTCATAGACTCCCTCATTTATTGTGGTTAATTGGTTCCAGACCCGCCTGTGATAAGTGAATTTTCGCGATGTAGGATTCCTTATTTATAAATCAAATATTACATGATTAGAGCCCTCTAGGTATAAAATAGCACCCACATAGTCACCTTAACACTCGTAGTACCCCATGTAGTAGGCATAATAAAAGGAAAATAAGCCATTTGAATGCGAACTACAGTTTTTAAAACTGATTTTTTAAATTTTCATTCACATTCCTTATGTGATCACATATTTCTGTCACGTTGCGGGATGTTGGTGTTGCGTTGCGACCCCAGGATGCAGAGAACAGGACCAAAATACAGGTAAAAATTATTTTTAATGATAATTGTGCTAAGCAGCAGCAAAGAAACGACAACCAAACCAAAAAAAAAAAACCTGAACACCTGAACTAAATAAGGAACAGAAAATTAAAGGCAGGTGCGTAAAACGAGTAAAGAGTGAGAGGACGGAAAGGAACAACAAAGGAAGTGGCTACAAAATAAGGGCATGGAAACAGGAACTGAGGCATAAAAGGCGACTAAACGAGCTGTCATGGCGGCTAACTCCCACATCGTGATAATTTCTTTCCCATTTCCATGCATTCCAGCGCAAGAAAACAAGTTTATATCAGCTTGCTAGCAACGGGTGTCATGGGAAATACCTATTTTGACGCTAAACCCTCCCAAAAAAAACTAAAAAACGGCAGCATGAACATAACTGACTTGTATATTAACCAAGCTACAGCGATATTATTAATGTTGCAGCTAACATAAAAAATATTTTTATCTTGCGGATTAACCCAACGCGTCGCTAATCGCTAGTCTTAGCATCATTCACAGACGGAAGAGTGGATACCTAACTCTCAATTTTGCTACAAAGACTGCAGCACACAACATGTGCTGGAAGACACAGCCATCCCAATGAGAACGGAAATCCAAAGAGCGGATTTGTGTATTAATGCCAAACTCCACTTACAGTACATCACAGTTTAGGAATGGTACTCATACATAACAGTAGGATCACCTTTATTGGAAAAATAATACTTGTTAACCAATTAGTGATATATGCATTCATAAACAAAGACACAAAAATGGGTCTTAGTGATAACAAAAGTAAAGAACATGAAAATACTACAAGATCACCACTGACCAGCGGAGCAGAATATTTAAATAACGTGACATAGTCATTTCCTTTGGCATTTCTTTGGTGAATATAGATTGAATTTAAGATGAATTTACAGAGCGACGAAACGATGTGGTGGCAGTGTACAGGTGGTTGAGAGAAAGGTGCTTTACTTTTAGATGGACCTCATGCAATTTTGAGCAGGGCCAACGGATCATACAATAACAGCGTGCAGGGCGGAGGCCAAAAGCTATTTGCACCCTAATACAGGAAGTAGGTTGCCATTCCAAAAGGGTTAATGTACTTCCTCTGACTTCGTCCTATAGCAAACTGGAAATGGAATCAAGTGTATTTTCCACAGGATCATATTGAGCCCAATATATTGACATAGCTTACAGTGTCAGTGTTCCATAACTAGATCTTTCCAACTGTTTGGTAAAAGGTTTTGAACGTAAGAGTAGACTTTCATGTGTGTTTTACAAAAAAAAAAAATATATATATATTATGTTGCAGAATAGTTGCCTTCAAGCCATAGCCTGCAAATATTTGCGTTTACCTGTCAAATGAAATATTTAACCCCTCTGCCGTTTGAGTCTGAGCTGTGCTGACAAATGCACATCCCCTCAGTTTGAAGATAGGCGGCATCAGCAGATTATTCCAGATTAGACCTGCTGGACCTGTGGGTGCAGCGCAGACTTCACGAGCAATTTACATGTTAATGTGTTGATAAAAGCTGCACCGGGGTGCTTATGATCATGTGCATTTGTGGCCAAGTATGAAAGTGAAACCTTAATTAGTTCGGATATGTTTCCTCTTTCATCCGCACCTGAATGTTCCCTGTACAGAAATCGATGTTTGTTTATTCATCTTAAGCCCCCGCCTCCTTTGCCTGCTTGTTTCTTCCTTGCGACCTAGACGTTTTAGATGTTCACTCAGGTGGAGCCATATTTGTTTTCTTTTCATGTACATATGAATGTACATGGAGTTAAAGCTTCAAATCAGGTTTTAAAATGAATATGCAATGGAAGTGTAATGCAGTGGTTCTCAATTCTTTTATACATTTCTACATCTCACTGCAACCCCCCCCCCCCCCCCACCCCCCCTCACCCATGGGAAAAAGGGTGCGTTGTAGCGTTGAAGACATTACACAAGGAAGGGTAATTTAAATGCGTTCACACGTGTGCACACACACACACACAGTTTCCTACCGCTTATCCTCACAAGGGTCGCATGGGGTGCTGGAGCCTATCCCAGCTGTCTTCGGGTGAGAGGCAGGGTACACCCTGGACTGGTGGCCAGCCAATCACAGGGCACATATAGACAAACAACCATTCACACTCACATTCATACCTATGGACAATTTGGAGTCGCCAATTAACCTAGCATGTTTTTGGAATGTGGGAGGAAACCGGAGTACCCGGAGAAAACCCACGGGGGGAACATGCAAATGGAATTGAACTCGGGTCTCCTAGCTGTGAGGCCTGTGCGCTAACCACTGGTCTACCGTGCAGTGCCGTTCCATTCATTCATTCATTCATTTTCTACAGCTTATCCTCACGAGGGTCGCAGGGGATGCTGGAGCCTATCCCAGCTGTGTTCGGGCGAGAGGCAGGGTACACCCTGGACTGGTGGCCAGCCAATCACAGGGCACATATAGACAAACAACCATTCACACTCACATTCATATCTATGGACAATTTGGAGTCACCAATTAACCTAGCATGTTTTTGGAATGTGGGAGGAAACCGGAGTCCCACTGGGAGAACATGCAAACTCTACACAGGTGGAATTGAACTCGGGTCTCCTAGCTGTGAGACCGGTGCGCTAACCACTGGCCCACCGTGCAGCGCGGTTCCTTTCATTCATTCATTCATTCATTTTCGACCGCTTATCCTCACGAGGGTTGCATGGGGTGCTGGAGCCTATCCCAGCTGTCTTCGGGCGAGAGGCGGGGTACACCCTGGACTGGTGGCCAGCCAATCACAGGGCACATATAGACAAACAACCATTGTTCCAAATGTGAAAATTGTAAATAATACATGGTGTTTTCTTGTGTTGTTTATGTTGTGGCATAGTTTATATTTTTATACATTTTAGCGAAATATATATGGCTAAATGTCTGCAGAAACTGACCTACAGTATGTTCTACTGCTGGTTATTAAAGTCTTTCCGATTGAGGTTGGTATATACCATGCCAATATAGCCAAAAGATGTAGTCAAAATCATCAAAAATGGCCGTTACTGAGAGAAACGGCTTTTGAAAAATGGCTGTAATTGAATGGGATATTTTCATAATTACGCCATAGAAGGATCACAGAGCCATCTTGACATGATATAACACCCATGGAATCACTTTTACATTTGTATAGTACAGAAAATACGATAACATAGGCTCACATGTTACTAATAAGTAATACCGTATTGTCCGCGGGCGAAATGTATACCTATTTGGAACAGTGTTTGACCTTCAAGGTTCACCTATAGAAATGCGGTATCATCATTTTTCTTTCTTCGAGAATGTAGGCCATTGTCGTCCAAAAGGGGTAACTGTCACAGACACACACACACACACACACACACATTCATTCTCAAGGTCATGGTCCGCTCATTCTCCCCTTGGCTTGTCCCCATTTATCCAGTGTATAATGGGAGGCGTTGACTGGTTTAGGACACGCCAGTTGAAAATGTTTCAATCACCGGATGCAGCCATCTTTAAAAGGTTTTTAATTGAACTTTGACACGATTAAATTGTTCAATAGCTCATTGTTGTGATGCAGGTCCGAGGTACAACATGGAGGTCAATACTTGTGCTGGATGCACTTCCGAATGGTTTACCTCCTCCTCTTTTCTCCTTTCGTTATTAGCTGTGTGCGGCTGCATTAAGATTCCCCCCCGGGATGAGAGAAAGAAATTAAAAATGGGTAGAGGCAGCGGACCTGACCGACATTCATATTTATTGTGCCTTCCTGGACTGGAGCTGCATTGCCGTGTGTGTGTGTGTGTGTGTGTGTGTGTGGTGCAAATATAGGCTAACATCTCCCAAGGCCCTGCGTCTATAGCTGCTGTAACCCTGTCAGTTAGTGAGGCCAGGTAATTACCTTAGAATGACAGGTCTGGAGGGCAGTGTGTGTATATTTATGTGTGTGTAAAAATAAGTGTTTGTGCCGGTATCCTATCTTGTGTATGCAGGAATAGGCGTTTGTGTATGTGTGTGTGTGTGTGTGTTTGTATTTGGGAGGTACTGAAAGATAAGAGATGGATGTGGAAACACCGAGTTTCCGATCTCATTCAGTTCAATTAGACAGGAAATACTGACAGTGCGCAGAGGACCACCCGCTTGAGTATGCAAAGCGCACAGCGAGGGGCTCGGCTTGACATCGCCACGCTAAGCCCACACCCCCCGAGATCTGCACATATTGTAGGTGGCAGACGATATTTCCTACCAAATAATCTTCTCCATGAGTGTCATCACTCAACCTTATTGAGTCCAGTCTGGTGTGAATTCATTGTAACCTGAGCTTAACATGCATTATTTTTGAAGCTGTGGTAGTGGGCTGCATGTGTCTGCATTTTTTTTTATTTATTATTATTATTTTTTTTTTAGTGGGGCTGCACAGCGGATGAGTGGCTAGCCATCACAGCTAGGAGACCAGGGTTCAATTCCACCCTCGGCCATCTCAGTGTGGAGTTTGCATGTTCTCCGGGTACTCCATTTTCCTCCCACATTCCAAAAACATGCTAGGTTAATTAGCAACTCCAAATTGTCCATAGGTATGAATGTGAGTGTGAATGGTTGTTTGTCTATATGTGCCCTGTGATTGGCTGGAGACCAGTCCAGGTTGTACCCCGCCTCTCGCCCGAAGACAGCTGGGATAGGCTCCAGCATCCCCGTGACCCTCGTGGAAAATGAATGAATGGTCTGCGCAGCGCCTGGATGGTGGAGTACGAGTGGTTACCACTACCACTCAGCTAAGAGACTCGGGTTTGATTCCCCCCTCGGGCATCTCTATGTGGAGTTTCCATACTTCCGTACTCCGGTTTCCTCCCACATTCCAAAAACATGCTAGGTTAATTAGCGACTCCAAATTGTCCATAGGTATGAATGTGAGTGTGAATGGTTGTTTGTCTATATGTGCCCTGTGATTGGCTGGCAACCAGTCCAGGGTTTACCCCGCCTCTCGCCTGAAGACAGCTGGGATAGACTCCAGCACCCCCACGACCCTTGTGAGGATTAGCGGTAGAAAATGAATGAATGAATGAAATTGTTTTTGTGAGAGCCAGGCAAAATGTGTAAACAAAAATGCCAGGAAGTCGAATGGCTCAGCCTGTGGTTAGCACGTTGGCCACACAGTCAGGAGACCTGGGTTCGAATCTCTGCTTGACCATCTCTTCGTTGAGTTTCGATGTTCTCTCTGTGCATGTGTGGGTTTTCTCTGGGTAAAAAACATGCATGTTAGGTTAATTGGTGACTCTAAATTATCCATAGGTATGAATGCGGGTGTGAATGGTTGTTTGGCCGGCGACCAGTCCAGAACATGCAAACTCCACACAGCGATGGCTGAGGGTGGAATTGAACTCAGGTCTCCTAGCTGTGAGATCTGCACGCTAACCACTCGACCACCGTGCAGCCCTATATAGCAATTAAATTAATGTATTACTTACTGTAACATTGTGTTTAAGTTTAAAAATAATAATTTTTAAGGCGTGTCGGCTTTAATTTCACATGTCGTGGAAAACCTGACATAGATTTGTCACTTCATGGGGGTTTCATTTGATACAATTAATATTTTGCTTATCTGTAGCCTATAATTAAACAAAAGAAAGAAGCGTATCGGACATGCCTGTATTAATGATCTGAGACATTTCATTAATAACCTCTATACAGATCTCGCCATGGGGCGTTTGTTTACCCCCCCCTCCACACAAGATGCCCATCTCATTCATCTCCTTTTTTATTTTTGTATCCTCTGTTGGCATCTTTTAAACGTGTCAATGTGTGTGTGTGTGGACTCCAAGCAGAGATTTAAGCTTCTCAGCTCTCGTCATGGTTCCACTGAGGTGGGATTTATCCAAGTGTGTGTTCCGAATGACGCCTCCAGCACAGCACATTACAACACCTTAATCCACAATAGCGTATACAGAGGAGGAGAAGACGAGGGGAGGACAGAACGGACGAGATTAAAAAGCAAAGCAGAAAAAAAAACACAAGAAGTTAGTGAGCGAAGAAGGTTGTTTTGAAGGTTGTACAGAATCCAAAAGAATGTGAATTAGCGTACAAAATGGTTTCATTTTCCAAAAACCATAAACGATTGCTTTAGGTATTGATTTCCTCCACATCTCTATTCTACGTTACTTTCATGGCGTCCGATTCAGACCAGACCGATTACATCTTGTTGATTCTTGGGCTATTGCCACGGTAACAAGTCAATGGCAGTTGTTTCTGTCGCTGCCTTTATTGAGTTTTGTGTGTGTGTATGTGTGTGTGTGTGTGTGTGTGTGCAAGCGGCTGTAATGTTTAAGTGTGTACGGATGCCACCGACAGCAACAAAGAAATGAGTGGGTGGAAAACTACCTCTTCCTGAAAGTTCTTTTTATAGGAATCCATCAAGTAGCATTTCCCTCTCATAAAGGCTGCCCTGTAGCGCCGTATCACTTTGGTGCACAGCGAGCGGGGACGTCTTACATAAAGTTAAAATACATTTCCTCGGCCATTTTATTGTCTTCTCAAGGGGACTGGTAATTTGGGTGTAAGTTAGAGTAGTCAGAGTTCAGCTTGTTACTGTTGTCTGAAAAAAACACACAGCCATATTTGCCTAAATAGATGGAAACTAGGGATGTCTGATATTGGCTTTTTTGACCGATATTGTCCAACTCTCAATATCCGATACCGATCTGAGCCGGTACTGATACCGATATCTGAAACATGACATATTATCTCCTGTGCTTCAACCGATATTGCATTTTAATGCTGATTATTGGTACTGATAATTATCGGATATACCCACTAAGGGTGTAAGAAAATATCGTTTCGGCGATATATTGCGATACTTCATTCCACGATACTGTATCGATGTTAAACAGCGGCCCCTGCGGTGTACAAAGGCTGAAGTTATGGACACATTTTGGATTTGTACACAAAGTAGCACTACACAAAGTGCAGAAATTGACAAAACCCATACCGTTTGTAAAATGCGTCGTGTTTCCCGAATAAAGTATGCGAGTCCACTTAGCGAGACACCATGAGGACTTAGCAAGCAATGCAAAGGTCCTTTTGTATACTACAAAAGTAGTACTCTAATATTGCAGGTATTTTATTTTTCAAATTGATATCACTATTTTGTTAAATAATGGTTATTTCAAGCATCCTAAAAGGACTTTTTACTGATGTTAGTTACTTTGTTACACAAAAATACTCTTCTGATGATGGCTGAAGTCAGATGGCCGAGGGTGGAATTGAACCCTGGTCTCCTAGCTGTGAGGTCTGCGCGCTAACCACTTGACCGCCGTGCCACCGAGTAAGTGCATATTGCTGGTGTAATTCAGTTTTTCCAGGAAATAATCTTTTAACTACAAGAAAAACAAAAAAAATATCGCCTTGTTAGCAGTATCGTGATACGTATCGTATCGCCATATTCTTGCCAATACATGCCCCTAATCCCCACTGGCAACACAAGTGGGTACACGGGTACACCTCACCGTGATTGGTCCAAATTGTGTCCATATTAAGTGTGAGCTCCAGTGATATTTAGCTCTTGGCCATAGAACTCACTAGAACTTCACAGCTTGAATCTTCTTCCACTCCTTTACGCTCCCCTCCCCCATTTTCCACTTGAAGATGCCCCACGGGTGTTCGGTTTGGATTCAGGTAGAGAGACCTACTTGGCCTCATTTTGGTTCGGGCGGGGGGTTATCATAACGAAAACGGTCATCATCATATTCATTGTCAAGACATAATTATATGAAGTATTAAGGATACTGAAATGTCAATGAAACACTCATACTAAGATGTTTCTTCTGGACATTGAGTCCATTGCCGGTTGAATTCCGAAAAAACTTTTTTTTATCGTTTTTTTTGTGCATCGCAGCGTAGTCCCATGTTCACGATAAAGAAAAATTCATTTAATCAGGTTTTCTGGGTAATCTTTTAAGCTACACCTCTACTTCATAATACCTCTCCTGTGGTTTCCTTGTGTGGGGGCTATTTAAGATGCTTGTTTCTGGGACTTAAATATTTCATAATCGCTATGATCTTGTTTCATGGGCTTCAAGTTCTTTTAATTCTGCTGGGCCTCAGCAGGATGGAACAGTAGGCTTTTGTACTAATAATGTGGTACTACATAACATTAGCATTACATTATTACTAATTCAGTGAGGAAGTATGGCATTGGAATGTATACTAAAAGCAATAGATAGATTTGTGAGGCGGGGGTGGGGGCTGGAGTCTATCCCAAAGGGTACACCCTGGACTGGTGGCCAGCCAATCACAGGGCACATATAGACAAACAACCATTCACACTCAAATTCATACCTATTGAGAATTTGGAGTCGCTAATTAACCTAGCATGTTTTTGGAATGTGGGAGGAAACCGGAGTACCCGGAGAACATGGAAACTCCACACAGAGATGGCCGAGGGTGGAATTGAACTTGGGTTTGGGGGTTGTAGCCTATCCCAGCGTACACCCTGGACTGGTCGCCAGCCAATCACAGGGCACATATAGACAAACAACCATTCACACTCACATTCATACCTATGGACAATTTGGAGTGGCCTATTATGGAATATTTTTATGGAATTATGGAATGTGGGAGGAAACCGGAGTACCTGGAGAAAACCCACGCATGCACGGGGAGAACATGCAAACTCCACACAGAGATGGCCGAGGGTGGAATTGAACCTTGGTCTCCTAGCTGTGAGGTCTGCGCGCTAACCACTCGTCTGCCGTGCCGCCTGTTAAAGTCCTTATGCTGAGTGTAATCATGTCCACCGGAGTACCCGGAGAACATGCAAACTCCACACATAGATGGCCGAGGGTGGAATTGAACTCGAGTCTCCTAGCTGTCTGGCCTGTGTGCTAACCACTTGTCCACTGTGCAGCTCCATGCAGTCAAAATGGAGTACACTGCTTGGCTTCCACCAACGTTGGTGCCATTGAATCAGTTCTGAGTTTGGATCTCAGCTCAGTCATCTTTGGGTGGAATTTCCATGGGGGGGTTTCTCCAGGTACTGAAGTTCCCTCCCACATCACCAAAACATACATCTCAGGTTAATCGGAGACACTAATTTGTCAAAATTAGTTAATTAATTTTGTCAAAAATTGTCAAAAATCAAATAACCAGTACATCACTTCTCATGCAGAGTCAGCTGGGGTTGGCTCCTGCTCATCTACCAGCCTAATCATGACAAGGATAGATAATTAATAGCTGGTCAAATACCCAACCCTGACAGACAGACATGCAGTGATCATGATCTTCCTGTTGTTCTGGTGACAAATAAATGACCTTTTGTCTTTCCATTTTGTGGGTGGACTTCCATCTTCCCTGCAGAATGAGTCACTCGTATCGAAGCCGGGCTGAAAGTGAAAGAGGTTTTATTTTTATTTTCACGAAAAAGAGGGGATCTAATTTTGACTCAGAGTCCCCCACCCCCACCCCCACCCCCCTCTCTTCGCTCACTGCTGTTTCCCCGGAAAGATTACCAAGCTTTGAGGCACCCGAGTTTCAAAATGGGGGCTGCTGGATTTGATGGAGGGAGAATTCTGTGAGGAGCGGGGGCGGGGGTGCGGTGAGGGGGGGTTAGAATTACGAATTACTGCAGCAACGTGGGTGCTGTCACACAGGCAATGACAGCATGAATAGTATGTTTGGAAAACCTCAGTTTTTTTATTCAAAACAAGAGAAAGGAAGTCCCACTCATTCATCCCCATCTCCTACCTGCCATTGTTCTCTGCTTCTTCTTACTATTTTTTACATTTTTGATTCTATTTCCAGCTCGCACTCGCCTACACGCTTTCCTTCCATCGGTCTTTTTTATTATCGCCTTATTTCAGCACTGCTGTATTTGTGGTGGCCATGATGAGAATCTGTTGTTTATTTGTCCATCCGATGATGCCGGTCTGTGTTTTTGCTTCCCGTGCACATTTATCTTACTGCGTGTTTGTTAAGTGAGCTATCTGTCAAGATATTGTGTCATTTTTTGTATCATTGAATTCCGTGCATGGTCCACAGTGGGTGCAACTTGAGCACTGCAGTCTTCTCGCTGTAGTTCGTTCCACACACTGTCTGATGTCAAGTGGAGCTGTGACTGAAAAATGTGCAAACACTGCAGTTTTTCTTCTGCAGTAGCATCGGTACTAAGTACCACAGGGGGTATAACAGTGTTCCTCGTACATTCATTCATTAGTGGAAGCCCACTACTAATACTTTTGAGCCGCTATGAATGGATTTAGTGCTAGCTTATACTGTAGGTGGCGGTAGGGTTTTCCTCATGGTACCCACGGGAAGTCTTTCTTGTGTCATAAATTTACTCTGCCAAGTATTAAAACTGCCAATTTATCTCTTCTTTCAGTGAAGAAAAATAGTTTGGACTATAAAAAAGTTGGCCACAAGGTCACAACTGGATGTACGATTTTTTTTTAATGTTCCTTACCTCACTTTGTTTTTGAGAGTGTAATTGTAAGATCACGGAGTAAGATCTCGACCAACACGGAGGATGTACGAAATATGTGAAAAAACTTGAACTGTATTATGGAAAAAAAAACAAAAAACAAAAAACTTAAACTGTATTATGGAAAGCAGGAAGTGAACAAATGTCACAGTTACTGATTGAAAAAGTACCAGATGGAGGGGTAGGATTTAATAAGCTTTGCTTCTTCCTACTCCTTTTGAACATGTGGAACTGGGTACTGATTATGGGATGCATTCAATTGTAATCTGATGCATGTTCAAATGAAATACAACCATTACCATTACCATTGCACAGGGTGAAAACTCTTGTGATCTAGTGTGTTTCCTAGAGAGGGAGCGGAAGAAAACAAACGTGCATGCATATGTCAATATATCGAAGCCGGCAAAAGATATTGCATTTTAATGCTGATTATTGGTACTGATAATTATTTTTTGGTAATTTTGCCGGCCTCGATATATTGACATATGCATGCACGTTTTTTCGAGTTTTCCCCCTGTGCATTTGTCTCAACACCCGGGCATGTTGGTTCTATAGCAGAATGAACTGAGTGATTGAACCCTCCCGTCAGTCGTTCAGTCAAACATAAGCGTACAATGTTATCACTATGGGTGGAAATACAAACTTTGCAACTTGCCTGACTAATTACATGTTGGCCGTACAGACGATGCTTAAAGATGAATGAAGTAAAAAAAAAAAAAACGGGCAAAAAAAGACAAAAAAAAGACAGCACCCCCTGCAGCCTTCGTGAGGAAAAGCGGTAGAATATGATTGAATGAATAAATGAATTTTCCTAGAATTATTAGTCTAATTTTATCTGTAAAACCGCTATATTATCAGCTATATGTTCTCTTGTCCCTTTTTTCAGGAGCACTTTAAACATCAGACAACATCAAACTATGTCATTTTTACAGCTTTGTTGTGTTTTTTTTTTTTTTTTTTTACTAAATAAGACATTCGACTTGCAAGTCATGTTGCCAGTTTCTATGTTAAAAGTTGAAATACTTAGAAAACCACTGGCGGGCCGGATTCAAACGCTTGGTGTACCGCATGTGGCCCCCGGGCCGTACTTTGCCGACCCCTGGTTTAGAGTCTACGACACAAAAATCTGCATTCCACACATGTTTGCACGTAGACTGTCCATAGGAGCGCATATGTCCTGTTGTATTAATTTAAACACTGAAACATGGAGGCTTTTTTTGCAATTAAAAGAAGACGTTGCCGACACCTCCGCACCTCCGCATATCAGTGCCGTCTACTCAATATCGTTTACATCACTTGACTCATCACAGCTGATTTAATATGCTTGCCCTGAATTAATGTTATCAATTTTCCAACTGATGATGTTTGTTGTCATTCTATTGCTCTTGTCCTTGACTGTCTTCGCAGAGAGAGAAGCCTTTCTTTCATTTTCGGAATAATTTCCAAGTCATTTTTTTTCATTTACAGAATAGATGCTCTCGTTACGCTGAGTGCCGGCTTTGAAAGCGTCTTTCAGTGTTACATTTTCTGTTGTTTGTTATTTTTTCGCTACATGTCAAGTACAAGGGTGGGTAAACCAGGGTCACATGTCCGTTCGGAATCAACCTTTTTATTTTCTTCCAACGTTTTTCTTTCTCACCGCACACACTACCCGACCTCTCCCTTTCCTTGATCATCTTTTCAGAGATCAGAACACTAGAGATATATTCACAAACGCTTTTTAAAAATGCACATATCCTTCACCTCGGTGTGGGTGTCTCAAAAAGGAGACTGAAGAGCCGCTGGTTGCTGACCCCTGCACTACAGGAGTCATGACACTCCTGGTGGAATAGCGGTGCCGGGGGCCATCTGCAGACCGCGTTTTTTTATTGTCCTGTTGTACATTGTAGAAATAGAGAACATACAGGCGGGGTACACCCTGGACTGGTCGCCAGCTATTCACAGGGCACATATAGACAAACAACCATTCACACTCACATTCATACCTATGGACAATTTGGAGTCGTCAATTAACCTAGCATGTTTTTGGAATGTGGGAGGAAAAACGGAGTACCCGGAGAAACGGGGAGAACATGAAAACTCCACACAGAGAGGGTGGAATCGAATTTGGGTCACCTAGCTGTGAGGCCTATGCGCTAACCACTCCAATGCCGTGCAGCCTAGGATATTTATATATATAAAAAAACAATCAGTGCATTACCAAAATAGTTGTTGATTAACTGGGTATTCTATTAACCTGTGATTAATCTAACCAATTAATCTAGCATGTTTTTGGAATGTGGGAGGAAAAACGGAGTACCCGGAGAAACGGGGAGAACATGAAAACTCCACACAGAGAGGGTGGAATCGAATTTGGGTCACCTAGCTGTGAGGCCTATGCGCTAACCACTCCAATGCCGTGCAGCCTAGGATATTTATATATATAAAAAAAAACAATCAGTGCATTACCAAAATAGTTGTTGATTAACTGGGTATTCTATTAACCTGTGATTAATCTAACCAATTAATCTAGCATGTTTTTGGAATGTGGGAGGAAACCGGAGTACCTGGAGAAACGGGGAGAACATGCAAACTCCACACAGAGAGGGTGGAATCAAACTTGGGTCTCCTAGCTGTGTGGCCTACACGCTAACCACTCAATCGCCGTGCAGCCTAGGATATTTACATATAAAAAAAAAACAATCAGTGCAAAACCAAAATAGTTGTTGATTAACTGGGTATTCTATTAACCTGTGATTAATCCAACCAATTAATCTAGCATGTTTTTGGAATGTGGGAGGAAACCGGAGTACTTGGAGAAACGGGGAGAACATAAAAACTCCACACAGAGAGGGTGGAATTGAACTTGGGTCTCCTAGCTGTGTAGCCTACATGCTAACCACTCGATTGCTGTGCAGCCTAGGATATTTACATATAAAAAAAAACAAATCAGTTTATTACCAAAATAGTTGTTGATTAACTGGGTATTCTATTAACCTGTGATTAATCCAACCAATTAACCTAGCATGTTTTTGGAATGTGGGAGGAAACCGGAATACCCTGAGAAAACCCACACATGCACGGGGAGAACATGCAAACTCCACACAGAGATGGCCGAGGGTGGAATTGAACTTGGGTCTTCTAGCTGTGAGGCCTGCGTGCTAACCACTCGTCCACCGTACAGCCCCACATAAATCATATTTAACATTTAAATACATACATATAAGCTGAAATGTTGATTCTAATAACAAATAAGACAAAGATTGTTT
The DNA here is from genome assembly GCF_030265055.1 of Doryrhamphus excisus. Taxonomy (NCBI): domain Eukaryota; kingdom Metazoa; phylum Chordata; class Actinopteri; order Syngnathiformes; family Syngnathidae; genus Doryrhamphus; species Doryrhamphus excisus. Next base: position 22,644,991 of record NC_080471.1, read on the forward strand.
CTATTGTGATCATGCCATGCGGTGATCTATTCGGAGGAACCGCAGCATCCTGCACATAGCTGGCTACTACTCCCATCCCATGCTGGGAGGAGTTGTAGAGCCATATGGTTGGTGGAAGGAATGACTGTCTTAGTCTACCCGCGTGGCGAGACAGACAGAGCAACCTGCCACAAAGCATGCCTCCCCCATCTGATTACTGTATATCACTGCCATGGGATATTACTATCATTTATAGTAATGGTAATGGTAATGGTTTTATTTCATTTGAACATGCATCAGATTACAATTGAATGCATCCCATAATCAGTTCACAGTTCCACATGTCCAAAAGGAGTAGGAAGAAGCAAAGCTTATTAAATCCTACCCCTCCATCTGGTACAATCAGTAACTGTTACATTTGTTCACTTCCTGCTTTCCATAATACAGTTTAAGGTTTTTTTTTTTTTTTTTTTTTTAAATAATGTACCTCGTACCGAAGTAGGAGGTGATATGAGCATCCAATGCCATAATGGGTACCATAGTGCGTGTCAATATAGTGATATATATAGCACATCATGACTGGTTCAAGACTCTTCATCCTTGTATTTAGCAAACATCAACTGCTTGTATTGTTTCTTGAATTGGCTCATCGTTGTGCATTGTTTGATTTCCTTACTCAATCCATTCCATAGTTTGATTCCACATACTGAAATGCTATGGCTAGCATAACGTAGTCCTAGCATAGAAGTGTTTCAAATGTACTTCTTCCCTGAGATCATATTTCTCCTCTCTTGTAGAGAAGTATTGGATGACATTTTTAGCTAATTGCTTATTTTTAGCCTTATGTATTATTTTAGCTGTTTGAAGATGAACTATATCAGCAAGTTGAAGTATTTATGATTTTAGAAATAAGGAGTTAGTATGTTCTCTGTAGGCGGCATTATGAATTATCCTTACTGACCTTTTTTTTGCAGTACATTTAGCGAGTGAAGATTGCTTTTATAGTTATTAGCCCATATTTCCACACAATAAGTAAGATATGGTAGAACCAGAGAGCAATAAAGAGTGTGGAGTGATTTCTGATTGAGAACAATTTTTTTCTTGTCAAGGTTTCAAGGTTGGTGCAACATAGATTATGCCGAGCACCTTCCACTCTTCATTAATTGTTCATTTAAAAAAAAAACACCCATGTCTCACCCAGGCATGGAATACCCACAATGCAACTTGTTGCTAATCCCATCGGTTGCTGACGAATCAGCAACATTCTGCAGTATGCGTCACTGGCGAGTAGCGAGCCAGAACCAGACCAGACCAAAATGCTTAACTGCTACTTAAGCTTGTCAGATATGAACGAGCCGGAGGACGCAGAAGCAGGCCGGGCTGAGATTAGTGGCGTTTTGTTTGCGTGCAGAAGTTTGCACGGTTCTCTGTTTTAGTTTGTGTGTGTGCAATTTTAGTCGTGTTGGGGTTCGTTTGAGGGGGCCGTCTCCTCCTGAGTTGAATTAGTAGAGCTTATGGAATGATTTCATGTTAATGCTTGCAAATGCAGTTTCCTAATCTGCCATGATTCCCTGTGCAGCATGGACTTACTTGCTTAAGAATACCCTGATTACTCTTCTGTCGCATACATTAACTTTTGCTCCCCTCTTGAGTTAAAAGCGGGGCCCTAATTTATTTCCATTGGCTTGGTAACATGGGTGCTGCGGAGTGGTGTTCGGGGTGAAGAACAAGAAACGTGGGGGTAGAGGGGAACGAGGGACGTTCAGGGCCCAGGATTTAATTTCCGCTTTGCAACGTGAGATAAGTCAAGTTTAATGAGCTGACAGAGAGAGATGGGTGAGGCAGACGAGCAACAAGAGCCCGGGCACACGGAACAGGGGAATGAAGAGGAAGAATGTTAAAGGGAACAGGGGGGCGGGGGGGGGGGGGGCGTAAGAGATAGTGGAAGGATGGGATATCCTGCTGATTTGCCGGGCACAGAGGTGAGGTGTTCACACAGCCGTGTAAACTTGTGTGATTTACCATTTTCATTTTTTTTTTCATACAGTCCTGCTGTTAAACATTTAAGTGTGTGTTTTGGTGTGGTTCCTGTGTGTGTCTGTGTGTGTCGATGCTTTCATGATCTTTCAGATTCAACTGCTGACAACAGCATCATCTTTGCTGGTGACTGCATATTTATACAGTATCTGTTTTCTTATGTCTTTGACTTAACTTATTGCACATTTGTGATTCAGCATTTATTCATTCATTCATTTTCTACCGCTTATCCTCACGAGGGTCGCAGGGGGTGCTGGAGCCTATCCCAGCTGTCTTCAGACGAGAGGCGGGGTACACCCTGGACTGGTGGCCAGCCAATCACAGGGCACATATAGACAAACAACCATTCACACTCACATTCGGAGTCGCCAATTAGCCTAGCATGTTTTTGGTACCCGGAGAAAACCCACACAGACAGACACAGAGATGCCCAAGGGTGGAATCAAACTCGGGTCTCCTAGCTGTGAGGTCTGCATGCTAACCACTTGTCCGCCATGCATCCTGATGGCACACATGTGAAAATCTATTTAGCTAACACTGTTTTTTTTTAATAGCAGAATATTTGAATCAGACTTTACCTTTGTTATTATGAGCAACGGCAAGGGTGGAATCAAACTCTGGTCTCCTAGCTGTGAGGCCTGCGTGCTAACCACTCGTCCACCGTGCAGCTGATTCAGCATTCACAACTCTGCAAATTAGCTGATTTTTTTTGAATGAATAAAAACTGCAATTTAAAAGAGTTGAAAAAAAAGTTGAACCCCCCCCCCCCCCCCCGAAAATCTAACCCCTTACCTTTTTTCCCAAAAATCAACACATCAAAATGTTTTTATTTTTTTGCATTTCTGGGTCCTTCCGGGACCCCCGATGAGAGTGTAGGAGGTTTCCACTTCATTCCACATCAGAAAACTGTCATTTAGAGTTGAAAAAAAAGTAAAAAAAACAAAAAAACAACTTAAATTTAAAAAATATTATTTAATAAATCATTTTCATCATAATCATCATAAATTTAATCATCATAAATCATCATTTAATCATCATAAATTTAAATTTAAATTTACATTTAAATAAATATTATTTAATATATCATAAAATCATAAATAATATTATTCTGTTAAATGGTTCTAAAGATAAAGAGGAGTTTTCTGGCTGAAATAGGGTGAAAGGTCGCTCAGGGAGACTTCAGAGCTGTCTGCTGCTGGTTGCATAAGCATCCAAGAGGAGCTCTCCGTGGTGCTGAAAAGGAGCACGGCTGCTCCCTCTCGCTTTCTTTGCCATATTAGGGACAGTTCTGAGTTGTATTGGCAACATTTTACGTAATTACAACGTGCCGATAACGCCTCCCTTTACCGATAAATGTTTCTCTCCCTCAGACCTTTAATTCTATCTACCCATCGCTGATTGATCCCTGCTTTTACTCCGCTTTCTGCTGTCGCTCCCTTTTTCATTCAGAGGAAAATGCCAAGATTTGTCTGTGACTCGACTCTCAGCGCTCTGTAGGGAGGGGGAGGGGTTGGTGAGGGTGTTTTCCATGCAGTCAGTTTGGGGATTTCTGCTGGTTTATTCCACTAAATGCCAACAAGTATATCACGGTGGCACCAATACCATTGAGGCAAAGTAATTATATTTGCTAGATGCAAGCAAACTATTACAGAGCCCACAGTGTCAACAGTATGGTGTGTGTCTCTTCAAATAAATTCCCTTGAATACATTGTTTCCTTCCTCTCTCTTGATGCTAATACAGCGCTGCATGCACACAGTATCTGGGAATGCTTAACAGGTGGAAGGTAAGCTCGAGTGATTTTCTGCAGTGCGTGTATATGTGTGCATCTGCGATAAAGTTCCCTCGAGATATGACTCCTGATATGTGATGACACGTGTAAATGTGTGTGTGTGTACTAGGTGTGGTTGTGATGGTAATCTAGCTGTCACGTTAAGGCAGAGTCCTGCAAGGCAAGGCAGGGCAAGGCGGTTTTATTTATAGAGTACAATTCATACACAAGGTAAAAGTGCTTTACAGAAAAGAAGGGCAAAATCACTTCATAAAATCAATACTTATACTGATATACTCAGCATGGTAAGCATTGCTTACTATGGGCAACGGATCGTCAGACTAGCGCTACAACTAGCCACGTATACATGGACCCAAATATTCCAATTCCATTTGGGTTATTTGCTCAAACGGGAAGAATCTAACCTTTGTATACACCTCATTCCGAAAGAAAAGTGCCAATCCGAATGAATATTTAATCGGATTCCCAGGTGTGGAATATTCCTTTCCCCAATCCGATTGAGGTATCTTGTACCCGCTCAAATGGAAAGTTGTCAGAAAGTTGTGTTTTTCTTCTTCTGTTGTTTATTGGCGGTTGGCAAGCAGCTTTCGTGTGCATTAGCGCCATCTGTGGAACAGAATCTAAACCCTTCTATACGCCATTCACAAGTCCAGTTTTATTAAAAAAGAAAATACATATCTATATAAAACATGTCCTGAGCTTAATTATAAAAAATTAGCAAGATTGAACTTTATCTTTTCCTGTTTTCCCGGGTGCGTTCTTTCAGCGAATGCTGAGATATGACGTAAAACGCAGCTCGAGATGTTCTTTGATTTAATGTTTTTTGATTTGATTGGAGGTGAGCAATCGGTACTGGACTGCTGCGGAAATTTTGTTTTTGATTCAAACTAAATTCCAAGACTGGATGAAGGAAAAACTGGGAATACGGAGTTATTCCAACAAGTGAAAGAAAAACTGGAGGAAGTCGGTATCACGTGATGTTGGTGTTTACGTTTTACTGGGCATGCCCCATTGACTATTCTGGTTGATTATAGCAGCGCATGTAGACACGCGATTGGAAAATTCCTTTCCATGGATACCATTGCTTTCGGAAAGATTCCATTCAGAATGGATAATGTATATATGCTGTATATTCTATGTCTTGTTATCACTTATGGTGAATGTTTTTTTGCGAAAAAAATGCCTTATTTTTCAGGGAAAAACAGCAAAACTTCAATATTGAGTCTTTTAAGGGTAGACCAAGTAAGTAGAGAGATTAAGCCACAGTTGGTGTGAAGCTTGGCATGCTAGAGGTGCAACGCAACAGCTTCCTTCAGCACCCCCCCCTCACACATAGCTGTCTGTGATTTCACACTGTGCACCTCTGTACATACACTAGCGGAGCCCAGAGGGGTGCTTGTCAATTCAGCAACCTCAGCTTACACATGTCCTGGCTGGTAAAGTCAGAACGGTTACACATAGTGCACTTCACACACATACACACACACACACACACACACACACACACACACAAACCGTCACCCTGGCCTCAAGGCTGTCATTTGTCTTCTGTTATCCATTAGTGCAGATGGACAGACCAACTGAGAGAAAGAGGAGGCCACAAATGGCAGAGGAGGAAGTCATACAGAGATATAGTTTGGTTGGCTGCTGCAGGTTAGAAAAGTATGTGAAAAGGGGAAGAGATGACTGCAGGTGGTTGGCGTGCAACATGATTCGGAAATTTCCCCCGTGTGCGCGTCTCCGTGTTGACGTGAGTGGTAATACACGGCAAGGAAGCAAGGACCGGTGTTATAAAGGCCAGCGAGCTCTCGGCATTTGCATTATCAGATGTCCACTTGTATCTTCTTCACAGCTGTTAAGCTTGTGCTTTACATCGGTGGTCACCAAACCTTTGGAGACCAAGGTCCCTGCCCCAAGATCTTCCCAGGGTGCATCAAAAAACACAATTATTGAATTTTGATATGGCTGGGTACTAAAAGTGTTCCAATATATGTAGAAACAACACATAGAAAATATTTTTCCAATACATGATTATTTCAGCAAAGACTGAAGCTCAAGAACTCTGACGTGATCTTTATGTTTTTGTTGGTATTTATACTCCTATTACATATTACTAGCAAATTTGTGGTTTTGCCTTTGTAATTTGAATGATTTGTAGTCATATTTATAGGTATTTAGTGCTCATTGCCTCTACTGTAGCTAACATTAGCTTGCTACAGTTAGCTAATAGCTCAGCAAGCATAACATCAACAACAATAATATAGAATAGACAGTATTGCTGACGCTTCATATTTATTGGGAGTGGTACTGTAGTCCTACATAATGTGATATACACTTATTATATCCATGTATTATTTTAGTCACTGTGCAGCACAACCCAGCAGCTCTCCTCGCAGTCTCAGCTTGGTCTTTGGTCTGGGCCCCCTTTGATAACCCTATAGAAAATGATGCTGTATACAAGTTCATTGTACTCAACATTTTCAGGTCAACTTTTTGGCAATTGCACATTTTCTGAAATTTTACAAAAGTTTGTGTGTGAGGTGGCACCCCTAAATCTCAATGGATTTCCTCAAAACTTTGCAAAAGATGTTTTTATGTTCATTAGAAAAAAATGGAATGCCAGCCAAATTGATATTATGAATTTAAAATTTCCCATTCAAATTTGATGCACCCTAATATACATATATATATATGTATATATAATACCGTATACATTCATTCATTTTCTACCGCTTATCCTCAGGAGAGTCGCGGGGGATGCTGGAGCCTATCCCAGCTGTCTTTGGGCGACAGGCAGGGTACACCCTGGACTGGTGGCCAGCCAATCACAGGGCACATATAGACAAACAACCATTCACACTCACATTCATACCTATGGACAATTTGGAGTCGCTAATTAACCTAGCATGTTTTTGGAATGTGGGAGTAAACTGGAGTACCCGGAGAAAACCCACGCATGCACGGGGAGAACATGCAAACTCCACACATAGATGGCCGAGGGTGGGATTGAACTCTGTGAGGTCTGCGCGCTAACCACTCGACCGCCGTGCAGCCTTGCATCGACTTATTTTCCTTATTTAAGGCAGACACCAGCTTCATTTCGCTTTGAAGAGATCATCACATCCTTTAGAGTATATAACAAAGTTAAGACAACAGTCAGGACACATTCCCAGTTTAAAGAGCAAAGCATTGTGGGAGAAGGCCAACCCTTATCCAACAATCTGCTGCCTCATCCCTTAAATTGCTTTTTGAGTGTGTGTGTGTGTGTGTGTGTGTGTGTGTGTGTGTGTGTGTGTGTGTGTGTGTGTGTGTGAAGGAGTGAGTGATGTATGGGTCCTGACCAGACAAGCTGTTTTCAGCTGCTGTTAATCACACTCCATCTTTGACAGAAACACTATGCCGCGGCCACCATGAAGCTCACCACCTCTTCTCTCCGCCACTTGAGACACCTCTTCTTGTTTGGCCTCTTTGAGTCCAACAATCACATCAGTCATCACGTTGATGAATTCCTCTTCAGTGTCCACTTCCTCCATCTCCTTGTTATTTAGTTTATAAAACAACTTATATTAATAACTACAGTAAGTTTGACAGGATGTTGTTTCCCTTTGTCAAATCCATTGTTAGTGAAACCCAACCACTTTTTTGGGTCACTTGGACACAGATATAGGACCTGATAAAAATGACAAAAACATAGGCTCTCCCTTTTGCAACGTGGGTTTTAGATGTTTCCAGTGTTCAGGTCAGGGCTGCCATGCTAACCATGCTAGGTTAATTGGCGACTCCAAATTGTCCATAGACATAGACATAGACTTTCTTTATTGTCATTACACAATAACACAGCAGTGAAATTGTCAACGAAATGTCGTTGCCTGGCTCCCGTGTAATAATAAATAATAAATAAATAATAAATAAATAATAAATAAATAATAAATAAATAATAAATAAATAATAAATAAATAAATAAATAAATAAATAAATAAATAAATAAATAAATAATAAATAAATAATAAATACATAATAAATAAATAATAAATAAATAAATAATAAATAAATAATAAATAATGTGGAGAATAAATAGATTACATAAAATATGAACAATGTACAGCATAAATGGTAATTTGTACAAATAATTTAAATAATTTAGAATAAATAACAATAATTTAAGTTTTGCGTATGCGTATGGGCAGGTATATAGGTATGAATGTGAGTGTGAATGGTTGTTTGTCTATATGTGCCCTGTGATTGGCTGGCCACCAGTCCAGGGTTCCATATTACATGGGTACTATTCATGTAGGCGAGAGGTGGGCAAATGTTTTAACTCCTGGGCCGCATTGAGTTAACAAAATTGTCCGGGGGGGGGGCAGAACATATATTTAACACACACACACACACTATTTTATACTTATAATTTTTTGGAAGTATTTGTCTAATTTTATCTGTAAAAGTGTTACAGTGTCCCTTTTTTCAGGAGCACTTTAAACATCACACCACATCAAACTATGTTATTTAAAACTGTCTTTTTTTTTCTTTTTTTTTTACTAAATAAGACTTCTTACTTTGGAAGTCATGTTGCCAGTTTGTATGTTAAAAGTTGAAAGCAACTGGCGGGCCGGATTCAAACGCTTGGTGGGCCGCATGTGGCCCCCAGGCCGTAGTTTGCCCACACCATGACACATTCCCTTGATTGGTTAATAAAAGATATGTATGTCTCAGTACTCAACTAAGCCAAAGAGAACGGTCGCTATTGTGCTCCACACCGCAGTGTCGTTGGTCCCTAAACATCACTTCCATAATGCAACCGAACACATCTCCACTTCAGTCGTGACCCCAGATCATGCACAGGTCCGGAGAGACTACAAGGTGTTAACTTGACAGCTGCCTGTGCTCCGTGTGGCGCTGAGGCACACACATGAACAGCGACACGGCGGGGAGGGATGCGTGTATCGATGGTGAGGCACAGCGAGTCCATCCTCCATCCTCGTCGGTACCAGATGGTGAAACTCATCCCTGTGAACGGGCAGAGACAGAGACGGAAAGAATAGTGAGGATTGCCAGGAAGGCGAGTCCATGTATTATTAATTGTGAGTAATAGGGACGTATATATTATTGAGGCCACGTTCTTGTGAGGGCAGTTAAGCTGAAGTGGCGCTTGACTTAATGGATGGGGACAGTCGCATTTACCCAGCTACAAGTTTACACGTTCCGAGCATGCTGCAGTCACACCCACTGATTTATCTTTCTTTTTAGCGGTTGGGCCGAGTTGGAATTCCGGTTCCCTAATGATTCTCGATTCCGATGCTTTTAAGAGTAAGGGTTATAAAAGTTTGCAAGATTCAACTATTTGACTGTGATAACTGTGATAGATAAGGTATGACTGTTTATAAAATGTTTATAATTTCCTGTTTTTAAATGTTAATTCATTCTGACTGACATTAGCCAAGTGGTGACCGTTCACATCTGCAAGATAGTGCTTTAGGTTTGTGAAATATGCTACTTCAGTCAATCAGGAGATCGAGAGCTTGGTGAACTTGCTTACTGGAAACTTGCTTGTTGGATTTGCTGGCTTGTTACATTAAGTAACACTATTTAGTTTAGTTTTAGGGTGAGGAGCTCAGCCACCCGGGAAGGGCTCAGAGTAGAGCCGCTTCTCCTTCACATCGAGAGGAGTCAGTTGAGGTGGCTCGGGCATCTAGTCCGGACGCCTCCCTGGTGAGGTGTTCCAGGCATGCCCAGCCGGGAGAAGGCCCCGGGGCAGACCTAGGACACGCTGGAGGGACTATGTCTCACAGCTGGCCTGGGAACGCCTTGGTGTCCTCCCGGTGGAGCTGTAGGAGGTGGCCGGGGACCTGGAAGTCTGGGCTTCCCTACTAAGACTACTGCCCCTGCAACCCGGACCCGGATAAGTGGAGGAAAATGGATGGGTGGATGGATTTAGTTTTCCAGGTATGTTCTTTACGCTCTTTACTTCAGGCAAAATGATCTGACATATTTGTAGGTTAAATAAAAGGCAAATAAAGTAAAGAAACAAAAAGTGTTTTTATTTTCGAAAAGTACATATAATGTCATTCTGTTTCATTATGTTGTACAAATTAAATCAGTTCTGGTGGTGCGAGGTCGCCCGTTTGATTTTGGTTTCAATGCAGATCCAGTGGCTCTAAAGTTGGTAACCCATAACAAGATGGTGTTTCCAGCTGGTACGGGATCATGTCTACCAAGATTGAAGTGCAAACGGAACGCTTGTTGTGTTGAAGTTACCGATTTGTTTGTTTTGATAAACGTTTCCACAATGAAAGCGCGATGCTCACCAGTCCAATGCATTCAGTAACTGGAAAAGAAACGAAAAACGATGGCATTAAAAAAAATGGCACTACATGTACTTTTCTAAAACACTTTTTTGTTTTACTTTATTTGCCTTTTATTTAACCTACACATGTGTCAGATCATTTTGCCATATAGACAGCGTAAAGAACATACCCGGAAGGCTAAATAGTCTAAATTAATATAACAAGCCAGCAAATCCAGCAAGCAAATTTCCAGTAAGCAAGTTCACCAAGCTCCCGATCTCCTGATTGACTGAAGCAGCATATTATAGCTGTGCCAGTGTTAACGTAGCAGGTTGTGTTCTAGTGTATGTCTGTTTGTCCTGAGTGTTGTTATATAAATATGATATTGAATTATATATGTTTTTTCTCCTCTTCATGACACAATTTTTTTACTGATGCACATTATACTCTGGAGTGATTTATAATCTGGAAACATACAGTAAGTGGTAGAGAATAGATAGATGGGTGAAAAAGTGACCAGTACCTCAGACGTCAATTAAAAGTAAAAGAGACAGCCTGTATACATGATCTTTTTTTAAAAAAAAATATATATTTTCAATGTCTAATCCTGGAAGGAGCCTGAAGCCTTTGACTGAATCTGCACTACATCATTGCTTTCTAATATCGTTAGAATCGAACAGAATAGAGGCCAAAAGCTAATTCATTTAAACAGAAAATGGTTTATCCAGGACATGGAACTTTGTAATAACCCAATGAAATGTCATCATCTAAACAAAAATCTGCAAGGGTTGTGACTCATGGAGGTCATGGTTATATCAAGTGTTGAATAAGGCATTCATATCATAAAAACAGCCCACAACCTGGTTCATCGTAGTCCCAAAAACATAGATTTAGGCTCGATAAATCCATCTTTCATCAGATCACCAAACAACTAATAGAAATACAAAAAATCTTATCCGATAGTCAAAAAGCTGTGAATCAAAGCACCCCCGCTCCCTCTCTTATTATTCATAATTCTCTGCTTGAATGGACACTGACAGCTATGAACTATTTTGCATTGTGTGCTTACTGCACACGAAATGAAGCACATTTTCAGGGCTGCGTATTTCCTCTGCAGGTCTTTATATGAGATTCAGCAAACTGTTGAGCCGTAGCAATAATCTGTCATATTTATTGTCTGATACGATCTGTTTTCCCGGTTATGTTGTGTGCTCTTAATATTGCTGCACAGATATGCCTACATTTTGCTGCACTGAATCAGATATTAACAGTGTTGTTGTTTTCGAAGCTTCTTTTGCATGCAGCGACGGTTTTCGACCATTTTTTTTGTTTTTAAATGAAGCTATTTGAAAACAAAACCCCCGATGAACACAATCTGATATCAGAGTTTGCGGAGCATCTGAAGGTGTTTGCTGCTGCATGAGTAATCTTGTATCAGCCGACTTAAGAAGAGTGTGACTGTTGCTTCAGGGTTGGGAGGGGCGTCGGGGATCCTCTCAGTTTTTGATGGCAGGTCCTGTCATTGTAAAGAACAGTATCACTCTGCATTTACATTGATCCTTATTAGACCTACTGGAGATGAAACCCCTTTGCAAGTGCACGCCTGCTGCGGTGCCTTGCCTTTTTCACCATATCTTCCAACACACACCCAGTCATGCTTCAGCGTTAATCTAGGACACAGTCACCAGGAGACGTTTCTCTGTCTGAACCGATTTTCTAATTCAGTCTCAGAACAAGTCCTTGTTTTATGATATTAAGTTTGCAGGGATCCCAGTGTTTGAAATGTCATTATTATTATTAATTTTAGAATCATTCATTTTTAATCGGCCAAAGTTGCTCTCGGAATATAACTGTCTAAATAACAGTCAGACTGAACATTAATTTGTCATTTTCCTGCTAGATTGTTTAAAGTTTTACAGCTTAAAGCCGCATCAAGTAAGTTGCCTGTTATTTATATATATTACGCGCTAACGATGGATCTGCGCGATCAATCGATTGCGCTGCGCTCGAGATGGATCCATCGTTAGCGCAGAAATCGATCGATTTGTGCACTCACGATGGATATAACTGCCTTGCGCTGGAGACCCGATGCTTTGACTCTGCGTTGACGATATAATGACAATCGTTGATCTGCTAATTGCATACAATGTCAGGGTTGGGGGTTAGGGTAAGGTTTAGGGGTTAGGGTCCAGGGTCAGGGTCAGGGTCAGGGTTAGGGTTCGGGGTTAGGCTTGGGTTATGGTTAGTGGTCAGAGGGTTAGGGTCGGGGTCAGGGTTAGGGTTAGGGGTTAGGGTTAGGGTCCGCGTCCGGGGTTAGGGTTAGGGTTAGGGTCCAGGTTCGGGGTTAGGGTTGGGGTTAGAGGTTGGGGTTAGGGGTTAGGGGTTAGGGGTTAGGGTTAGGGTCAGGGTCAGGGTCAGTGTTAGGGTTAGGGTTAGGGTTCGGGTTAGGGCTTAGGGCTTAGGGTTATGGTTAGGGGTTAGGGTCAGGGTCAGGGTCAGGGTTTAGGGTTAGGGTCCGGGTTCGGGGTTAGGGTTAGGGGTTAGGGGTTAGGGGTTAGGGGTTAGGTATAGGGATAGGGATAGGGTTAGGGGTTAGGGGTTAGGGCTTAGGGTTCACACTCCCCCCGCCGAGAACAGTAACAAAGTGAACTGCTTGACAATTAATCAAAGATTTGAAATTTGCATGCATCGACTTCTTGTTGATTCTTGTAAGTAACAACGCTCAGCGCTGCCATCTGTTGGCATCTAAACAAACTACACACATCCATCCCGGGCACGGTAATATACCATCGATCGTGAGCGCAGAAATCGATCGATTTGTGCGCTAACGATGGATCCATCTCGGGCACAGCGCTATCGATCGATCGCGCAGATCCATCGTTAGCGCGTAACATATACAGTGAAGAAAATAAGTATTTGAACACCCTGCTATTTTGCTATTTCTCCCACTTAGAAATCATGGAGGGGTCTGAAATTTTCATCGTAGGTGCATGTCCACTGTGAGAGAGATAAACTAAAAAGAAAAATCCAGAAATCACAATGCATGATTTTTTAACAATTTATTTGTGTGATACAGCTGCAAATAAGTATTTGAACACCTGTGTATCATCTAGAATTCTGACCCTGAAAGACCTGTTAGTCTGCCCATTAGAAGTCCACCTGCACTCCATGTATCATCCTGAATCAGATGCACCTGTTTGAGGTCGTTAGCTGCATAAAGACACCTGTCCACCCCATACAATCAGTAAGACTTTAACTTGTAACATGGCGAAGACCAAAGAGCTGTCCAAAGACACCAGAGACAAAATTGTACACCTCCACAAGGCTGGAAAGGGCTACGGAGCAATTACCAAGCAGCTTGGTGAAAAAAGGTCCACTGTTGGAGCTATCATTAGAAAATGGAAGAAGCTAAACATGACGGTCAATCTCAATCGGAGTGGAGCCCCATGCAAGATATCACCTCGTGGGGTCTCAATGATTCTAAGAAAGGTGAGGAATCAGCCCAGAACTACACGACAGGACTTGGTCAATGACCTGAAAAGAGCTGGGACCACCGTTTCCAAGGTTACTGTAGGTAATACACTAAGACGTCATGATGTGAAATCATGCATGGCACGAAAGGTTCCCCTGCTTAAACCAGCACATGTCAAGGCCCGTCTTAAGTTTGCATATGACCATTTGGATGATACAGAGGAGTCATGGGAGAAAGTTTTATGGTCAGATGAGACCAAAATAGAACTTTTTGGTCATAATTCCAATAAGCGTGTTTGGAGGAAGAAGAATGAAGAGTACAATCCGAAGAACACCATCCCTACTGTGAAGCATGGGGGTGGTAGCATCATGCTTTGGGGGTGTTTTTCTGCACATGGGACAGGACGAGTGCACTGCATTAAAGAGAGGATGACTGGGGCCGTGTATTGTGAGATTTTGGGGAACAACCTCCTTCCCTCTGTCAGAGCATTGAAGATGGGTCGTGGCTGGGTCTTCCAACACGACAACGACCCGAAGCACACAGCCAGGAAAACCAAGGAGTGGCTCCGTAAGAAGCATATCAAGGTTCTAGCATGGCCCAGCCAGTCTCCAGACCTGAACCCAATCGAAAATCTTTGGAGGGAGCTCAAACTCCGTGTTTCTCAGCGACAGCCCAGAAACCTGACTGATCTAGAGAAGATCTGTGTGGAGGAGTGGGCCAAGATCCCTCCTGCAGTGTGTGCAAACCTGGTGAAAAACTACAGGAAACGTTTGACCTCTGTAATAGCAAACAAAGGCTACTGTACCAAATATTAACATTCATTTTCTCAGGTGTTCAAATACTTATTTGCAGCTGTATCACACAAATAAATTGTTAAAAAAATCATGCATTGTGATTTCTGGATTTTTCTTTTTAGTTTATCTCTCTCACAGTGGACATGCACCTACGATGAAAATTTCAGACCCCTCCATGATTTCTAAGTGGGAGAAATAGCAAAATAGCAGGGTGTTCAAATACTTATTTTCTTCACTGTATGTGATGAGTAGATAGAGCTTCGACACTAGCACTGACACTTACACTGTAATGCAATATATAACACAAACTATTTGTATTATTTGGGTTATAGTTTGTTTTTAGTCATGTAGACGTGATTAGCATTGTACCTAATTGAGCAACATCCAAACTGAGTACTCCAAGACACAAGTACAAGTAGCTTTAGATGTAAGATACTTGTAAATATGTGGTCCTGTCCAGCTAATAGAACATCAGAAGATCATGGACGACAGAGCCGGAATCTTTCACCAATTTCTTAAATGATGCACAGAGAGCGAGGAATCAGGGAGATAGGAATCGGGGTGTGTTCCTCCGCTGACATGGATGAGGAGCTGCAGACTAGACCAGACTATCAAGAGGATACTGGGAGTGAGGAAAAGCCTGCAGGAAGGATGCAGGGCAGCGTCAGAGAGATACCGATCCAAGTCAGGAGTCAGGAAATCTGTTCCATCATGCCTAGCCTTGGATGAAACCGAGAAAGCGGAAAGCGTACAGGTTTGTGTATGGAGAAGGTGAAGAAAGGGCGACACTAGACATTTTAGTACTTACTTTCAGTTGGAGCGCCGGGTGCAAGGATCAGCGCGAAACATAAATGTCACGGACTCACCGCGTTATACGGCTCAGTGGAGAACAAAGCAGTTCAGCTGAGGCACGTTGGTCTAAACTACATTGTGCAACTTTCAGCCATCTTTCTGTATCATTAAAGCCATTCAAAGCAATGGAAAGGGCAATGAAGCGCAATAACGCATACATTCAAATGCAAGACTCATCAAAGAATGTGTCATAACTGTTCTCATTTGAGCGAGAACAAGTCCCACGTGTTATTACTATTTTTAAAGGAGAAGCACCACTCATCTCATACAGCATGTTCCAATTAGAGAAAGCATCGCCGCAGTCAACATTAAAGCAGCGTTAGCTGCAATGCATGATTGTTTAAGTAAGTGGATGACATGGAACCAAACCAAACTGTTGCCCGGCAACATGTGAGCCCGCTTTTGACTTTGCGTTGAGTAGTGCTGTGGTGGCGATGTTTTGATAATCTGGTGGCATCTATCTATCATCACTCCATACATCACATAATCCATCCACCGTGCTGACATTTGGAAAGGTTAGGACATCATTTCCACTGATTTTCCTGGTCACTCCGACCACCCCAAAAATCACACGGCACATGGCTGCACGGCGGTCGAGTGGTTAGTGCGCATGCCACACAGCTAGGAGGCCCGAGTTCAATTCCACCCTCGGCCATCTCTGTGTGGAGTTTGCATGTTCTCCCCGTGCATGCGTGGGTTTTCTCCGGGTACTCCGGTTTCCTCCCACATTCCAAAAACCATGCTATTACATGTGGAATAAAAACACATTTAAAATAGATTAAAATGATTAAAATTTGTAGTCAGATTAATCATAGTTTCATCAAATTAATTAATCGTGATTAATCACCATGCCATGCCCATTATTGCTGTGTTTTATTGAAAGTAAGATAAATGACGGGCGGCACGGCGGGCGAGTGGTTAGCGCGCAGACCTCACAGCTAGGAGACTAGGGTTCAATTCCACCCTCGGCCATCTCTGTGTGGAGTTTGCATGTTCTCCCCGTGCATGCGTGGGTTTTCTCCGGGTACTCCGGTTTCCTCCCACATTCCAAAAACCATGCTATTACATGTGGAATAAAAACACATTTAAAATAGATTAAAATGATTAAAATTTATAGTCAGATTAATCATAGTTTCATCAAATTAATTAATCGTGATTAATTACCATGCCATGCCCACTTTTGCTGTGTTTTATTGAAAGTAAGATAAATGACGGGGGGCATGGCGGACGAGTGGTTAGCGCGCAGGCCACACAGCTAGGAGACCAGGGTTCAATTCCACCCTCGGCCATCTCTGCTTTTCCTCACGAGGGTCGCGGGGGGTGCTGGAGCCTATCCCAGCTGTCTTCGGGCGAGAGGCAGGGTAAACCCTGGACCCTAACCCTAACCCTGTTGGCCAGCCAATCACAGGGCACATATAGACAAACAACCATTCACACTCACATTCATACCTATGGCCAATTAACCTAGCATGTTTTTGGAATATGGGAGGAAAACCCACGCATGCACGAGGAGAACATGCAAACTCCACACAGAGATGGCCGAGGGTGGAATTGAACCCTGGTCTCCTAGCTGTGAGGTCTGCGCGCTAACCACTCGACCACCGTGCCGCCTGTCATTTATCTTTCTTTTAATAAACCACAGCAAAAATGAGCTTGTCATGGTGATTAATCATGATTAATTAATTTTCGGAAATTATGATTAATCTGACTACAAATTTTAATCATTTTAATCTAGTTTAAATATGTTTTTATTCCACATGTAATACGAAACAATAAACCCACGATCACGTAGAGACAGAAAGGAACTCTGCATTACCCAAATAATAAGCTATTTTACCGACACTACCAGTGATATATCGAATAGCGTTTTTAATATCGTTTTGCTCTCATGCAGTTAAATAAAGCAACCCAAAACATTGTAATGATTTGAATACAGGCGTTCACAGCTCAAGCTCTGCACAAAACCCTTTTATTTTCACTCCAACCCAGTGGGAGACATTGCTGGGTGTCGCCCTGACTCCTCATTGCTGTTATTCCCAGCCTGTTGCCCCTGGAGACCAGTGGCATGTAGCTGCTGGTGGGTGTAGAGGTGGGTGTTGATGACGTTAAAGAACGAGGTCTGAAGATCATGTTGATGTCAAACAAGGGAGACATCCAGAGTCGCAGGCGGGGAGAGAATATATTGCCAAATATAGCTGCAATATCAGCTCTCTATATCATCTCTGATGTCAGAAGTTTCTCCCTTCCACCTGTTAAAGCGCCCCACCCATTCCAGTTTTCCTTGGCTTTCCTGTGTGGGATCATGTTACTAAGCAAAAGTCTCTTCTCAGAATGTTCATTGGTGGAGCTCATCTTTTGGCTGGCGTTACGTAACTGCTCTCTTCTCATCTGATCTGGATAAGTGAAAGCGAAACTTCAGCGGTAAACATTTTAAGCAAGGCCACTGTACAGTATCGGTATCTTTCTACACGTGGTTGAGGAAATTGATGAATGAAGCGATGAAGCGAGGATAAAACACTGATGTCCTCTCAGTGTTGTCATGCTGGACATTTGTAAATAAAGCTTTTTTTTTTTAACAAGGGCAATGCATGTTATCACACTTGAGCTCCCATCATTTGGCTCAGATGTGAAAGGGACATTAGCAATAGGGTTGTGTATTGGCAACAATCTGGCGATACGATACGTATTTATAATACTAGGCTCACAATACGATATATCACGATACTGTTAACAAGGTGATATTTTTTTGTTTTTCTTGTAGTTAAAGATTATTTCCTGGAAAAACTGAATTACACTTACTTACTAAACACATTTTTATTTTTATTCCATTACAACAGTATGTTATGCTGTATCACAAACTTAAAGTGTAGCATTTGGATAAATAAAGCTTAAAAACACCCATAAAAAACAAATAAATTAAATTATGTCTTAAGATCCTGCTCAAATGTTCACATTCTATTAGCTGTGGAAAAAATGCAGAGTATACAGTCCCTGACTTATCCACCATCAGAACCGTATTTTTAACTAACATCAGTAAAACGTCCTTTTAGGATGCTTGAAATAACCATTATTTAACAAAATAGTGATATCAATTTGAAAAACAGGCGGCACGGTGGTCGAGTGGTTAGTGTGCAGACCACACAGCTAGGAGACAAGGGTTCAATCCCACCCTTGGCCATCTCTGTGTGGAGTTTGCATGTTCTCCTCGTGCATGCGTGGGTTTTCTCCGGATACTCCCACATTCCAAAAACATGGTAGGTTAATTAGCGACTCCAAATTGTCCATAGGTATGAATGTGAGTGTGAATGGTTGTTTGTCTATATGTGCCCTGTGATTGGCTGGTGACCAGTACAGGGTGTACCCCGCCTCTCGCCCAAAGACAGCTGGGATAGGCTCCAGCACCCCCCGCGACTCTTGTGAGGAAAAGCGGTAGAAAATGAATAATGAATGAATAAATTTGAAAAACAAAATACCCGCAATATCACAGTACTACTTTTGTAGTATACAAAAGGACCTTGGCATTGCTTGCTAGCGGCAGGTCCTCATGGTGTCTTGTAGTGGATTCGTAGGTTTGTCGTGTTTCCCGAATACTTTACGACACATTTTTCCATTTCTGCACTTTGTGTAGTGCTACTTTGTGTAATGCGTCCACACTTCAGCCTTTGTACGCCGCAGAGGCCGCTCTTATGTGCTGGCATTCTGCCATGTTGAACTGTGTTTTTGTGTGAGGACGTTTCACTCGTGAATCTCGTTCAACGTTCCTTGCCTAATTGACTACGTAAAGTGCTGCCACCTAACGATCGGAGGTTTCAATTAAAATCGGAAATGAACCTTTGAATAAATACCATATACAGTCTATGATAAATGCCTAAAATATAGATATCATACTTTTTAATATCAAAGTATTGCGATATATCGCCGAAACACAAAGTTGCAGGGTTGTGACCTCGTTGATTTAAAGGCATCAACACTCTGATCCGGATTCCAGTGCTGCTTGGTCCAAAAGAGTTCCAGAGGAAAGAAGATGCAAAGCTTTTAATGCTACATCACAAGCCCGACTCTTTCTTTGCTTATGTGTGCGACCATCAGGTGTGTGTGCAAAGCCTTAAAAGCACCGAAGCCTTAAGGCAGAAGGTGCAATTCCCATCAGACAGAGCTCTTTCAAAGCACTTCATGCAGGAGAAAAGCTCCAGCTAAATACAGGATGACAAATCCATCAATACAACCACCTTACATGAAACAGACTTCACCACTGACTTGACCTGATGTACACTTTCAGCTTGGCTCCAAAGGTCCACTTTTGACTTGATTTGGTCTGATTTCACCTGAAATGTGCTGATTTTTAGTTGAAACCAGATTTGGTCTCAATTAGAGTCTTGTCTAAGCAGTGCGTCTTCGTCCATGCTGCAAACGACACAACCCCCTCCCTGTTTTTCGCCTTTGAGGAGCCTTTGAAGAATAATAGGTGTGCACTGGGAGAGCTTATTGATTTGGTCTTGTCGTGTTCACAGGGAAAAAAAGTGAGCTTTATTTTCTCCAAAATATAGCAGCAAAGGTAAAAAAAAATAAAATAAATAATAGGTATGTTTTAGAAAGCTCTTTCAAATCCAATTTGTGTCAGCTTTTCTTTGATTTTCTGCTGTTTTGCCTGTTTGCCCACTTTGTTTTGGCTTTTCCCCTCGCCCGTCTCTTCCAGCTTCTTTCGCCGATGCATTTTGCTCATCCAATAGGCCGTATGACGCAGGAACCCCTGAAGCTTCCATTTTTCACTCTGGAGAATATGAATCCAGTTGTTGACTTGAAATGCACACCAATGGCTGTTAGTACACAAACATTTTTAATGAATATCATGACACTGTATAGAGCTGCACAGTGGACAAGTGGTTAGCCCACAGACCTCACAGCTACGAGACCTGAGTTCAATCCCACCCTCGGCCATCTCTGTGTGGTGTTTGTATGGTGGCCTAAAATTGTTTTAGGCCACCATTAAATTTACACAAGTACACACAATCAACACTGCAAAACCAGTGGACATTGATCAATGATGTAATAATCATTATTATATTATCAATTAGCCTATTATTATTAGCCTGCTTTTTGGCTTGCTTATTAGCCTGCTTTTTCCCTATTATTATAAAATAATATTCAATAAAAAAATATAAAAAAAATCAAATTATTTGGGGGGCTTAAGAACATTAAAAAATCAATTAAAAATAAAAAAATATCAGATTATTTAGGGGGCTTAAGAACATAAAAAAATCAATAAAAATATGAAAAAATATCAAATTATTTAGGGGGGCTTAAGAACATAAAAAATCAATAAAAAATATAGAAAATATCAAATTATTTAGGGGGGCTTTAGAACATTTTGGGGGGCTGAAGTCCGCCTAAAATAGGCCTAATGACGCCACTGTGTAGACAGACGTTTTATAGAATTTGTATTTTTTTCCAATGGCTAACACACTAAAATGACTTGCATAGCACAATTAAAGTGACATACAACCAATTTAAAAAAAAATTATTTAGGGGGCTTAAGAACATAAAAAAATCAATAAAAATTTTAAAAATATCAAATTATTTAGCGGACTTAAGAACATTAAAAAATATGAGAAAAATATGAAAATATCAAATTATTTAGGGGGGCTTAAGAACATTTAAGGGGGGCTGAAGTCCCCCTAAAATAGGCCTAATGACGCCACCGTGTAGACAGACGTTTTATAGAATTAGTATTTTTTTCCAATTGCTAACACACTAAAATGACTTGCATAGCACAATTAAAGTGACATACAATCAATAAAAAATATAAAAAAATATCTAATTATTTAGGGGGCTTAAGAACATTAAAAAATCAATAAAAAAAATTAAAAATATCAAATTATTTAGGGGGCTTAAGAACATTAAAAAATCAATAAAAAAATAAAAAATATATCAAATTATTTAGGGGGTTTAAGAACATTAAAAATATTATAAAAAAATAAAAATATCAAATTATTTAGGGGGGCTTAAGAACATTTAAGGGGGGCTGAAGTCCCCCTGAAATAGGCCTAATGACGCCACTGTCTGTTCTATAAATTCTATAAAACTGATGTTTTATAGAATTTGTATTTTTTTTCAATTGCTAACACACTAAAATGACTTGCATAGCACATATAAAATGACATACAAAGAGCAAAGCCTCTTAAGTCTCCAAAATTCTACACATATTTTATACCAAGGCTGCCAATCAACGAACGAAGCCTTGTGGTCAGTAAGATGTGGTCTATAATTTTGCATATTGTAGTCAGTGCATGTTATGAAGCATAGAAAAGTGGCAACCCTCAATAGAGGCTTTATCTACTTTTATCTTGTATTGCGGCAATTTATCATGCACTATTTACAGTCACTATTCTCATTTTAATTATTTTTTTTGCTTTTGTGTCGCCTCTCACTGTCTGAGCAAATAACATAGTGATGTATAAGTGTGAAATGGGCTGTGCTGTGATCTATAATGTGTGACCACAATACGGCGTAAGTGCGCCAGACAGTCAATACAGCGCAGATGTGTGCACCACTTGTAGATTTAACCTCATTCCAAGTCCCATTTGTATGCACTTCCTGGCTCAGTCTGACACAACAGTACCAAAAATACCGTGAGTCAGAGCGGCAACACAGAGGCGGATTCAGTCATGAAGAGGGTGTTTCTTTTCTTTCTTTTTTTCTTTTTTTTTTTGCTGAGAACTTCCTCCTGTTCTATAAGCAGCCTCTTTCATCATTGCTCTGATTAGGTTGCATAAGAGAACGGTTCAAGTATGGCCTCATTTTGTTCCCCCCAAAAGGCAATGCGTGGCAGGGTTCTGTGAAGAGAAACCGAATACAGTGGAACCTGCTCAATTCCTAACCTTTGTCATATGCTAATTTGCATATTATTTTTATCTCGGCCAGCACCTACCAAAGTCTAGCCAGTATAATCATTATATCTGAACTGGTCCACCTTTATTTTGCATTTAGCACGACTTGTTTCATTTAGCTAACTTTCTTCCATCACATGTAGTCGTCATTTGGATGCGTAGAATTCCACTATTCTCTAATGTGCAGTGGGAGCTGACACTGCACCTTTGGCAGGTGACTGCTCTACGGTGGGGTGGACCTTGCCAGGAGCACATTTTCCTGAAAACTGTAGAAAAATACGTGCTTTCACTGTTAAGTCCCCAAATACCAGAAAACTCTCAGACAACGCCGGAAAAGTCACTAGATTTGTCGCTTTTGAGAAAATAGGTGCCACGTGTGCGCTCACGGAGTCAGAAGCGGTTGCAGAGGGCAAGAGTGTCACATGACATCAGGGGGCGGAGCTGATCGGCGGAGGGGATCGGCATTTTAAAGCATCGGTGCCGTGCTTTTTCACTGATATCGACTGATATCCATGTATGACCGATTGATCATTCATTCATTTTCTACCAGTTATCCTCACAAGGTTTTGCGGGGGTGCTGGAACCTATCCCAGCTGTCTTCGGGCGAGAGGCGGGGTACACCCTGGACTGGTCGCCAGCCAATCACAGGACACATATAGACAAACAACCATTCACACTCACATTCATATCTATGGACAATTTGGAGTCGCTAATTAACCTAGCATGTTTTTGGAATGTGGGAGGAAACCGGAGTACCCGGAGAAAACCCACGCATGCACGGGGAGAACATGCAAATGGATTGAACTGAGGTCTCGTAGCTGTGAGATCCACCACTTGTCCACCGTGCAGCCACCGATTTATCAGGGCACCCCTTAATTATCACCCATTCTCTCTAGGTTGATTTTCACCAATTATGTAATGGTAATGGTAATGGTAATTGTTTTATTTCATTTCATGCATCAGATTACAATTGAGTGCATCCCATAATCAGTTCACAGTTCCACATGTCCGAAAGGAGTAGGAAGAAGCAAAGCTTATTAAATCCTAGCCCTCCATCTGGTACTTTTACAATCAGTAACCGTTACATTTGTTCACTTCCTGCTTTCCATAATACAGTTTAATGTTTTTTTATTATTTTTCAATTATTTTTAATTATTTTTTAATTTTTTTAATTTTTTTTAATTTTTTTCATTTTTTTCATTTTTTTCATTTTTTTCATTTTTTAATTTTTTTATTTTTTTCATTTTTTTCATTTTTTTCATTTTTTTATTTTTTTCATTTTTTTAATTTTTTTAATTATTATTTTTTTAATTATTTAAATTAAAAATATATATATTTTGTTTTGGTTTCTTTTTTTATGTTATATGCAAGCAATTGTTGGTTTCAGGTTGGTTATGTTGATAACTCCTTATGTTGACATCAGTCAGACAGTCTGAGAAGCGTTGACCTCAGCGGCTTCCACCATAAAGGTCTTCTTATGATCCTTATTTTCCATTTTTGGTCAGTCGTTTCACAGCATGTAAGAAGCCAAAACCATGCTACAGTGTAAATAACACAACTCTCACTGTTGTAAAAAAGTACCATGTCATACAAAGGAACGAGATCTAAGTGTCACAAATGTTTTTTTTTATTACACGTCTTTGTAAGTTAGCTGTGGTTGTAAAAGTAATGAGGCTTTATAAATCTTAAACACGGCAATAACATTTTATTGACAATTGTGTTTTCAGCAGTGGCATTTTGTATCGATTTTACAGTGCATCTCTGCTTGCGAGTGGATAACAAGAGGCGTACAGTGGGTTTTAAACATTCTCTTAGTGCTACCGGACTCATCATTTGCATTTTATTTCGCCTGCCATCCAAGTACTTGGATGCTCTGTTGATGTTAAACTCTCCCAGGGGTTCAGTCTTTTGTCAACATCAGTGCTTGTTCTCACTAGTCTCTTCTTCCTTGTATGTCAAACATCTTCTTGTTATTGCTCAGGAGTGTATAATGCAGCAGAAGGTCATTTGGCTTCAGGAGCTCAGCAGTCTGATGCAGTGGACTTATGGATTCAGTATATAGCGACTGCACTGCGTTTATCATGCATTTCTTTAAAATGACCACTGCTACTAATATAATTAACATTTACAGTATTTATTTACATACATTCTGTTTACTGTGGCGTTCTATTGATGAAACGAGTAACAGAGTGAGATGTGGTTCTACTACTGCGGGGCACCATCTTTCATATCAAGGTTCATTCATGCACATATAACATGGTAATGGTAATGGTAATGGTTTTATTTCATTTGAACATGCATCAGATTACAATTGAATGCATCACATAATCAGTTCACAGTTCCACATGTCCAAAAGGAGTAGGAAGAAGCAAAGCTTATTAAATCCTACCCCTCCATCTGGTGCTTTTACAATCAGTTACTGTTACATTTGTTCACTTCCTGCTTTCCATAATACATACACACTACATACATACTTTGGTATGTGACATTTTTTTTAATTAAGAAATAAAAAATAAAATATAATAATGAATAAATTAAAAACATAAAAAAAATTAAAATAAAAAAAAAATATTTTTTTAATGTTTTTAATTTATTTATTATATTTTATTTTTATTTCTTAAATTTAAAATTTTTAATTTAAATTTTTTTTTTAATTTTTTTAAATTCTAAATAAAATAAAATAAATAAAATAAATAAAATAAATAAAATAAATTTTAAATTATAAATATTTTTTTAAAATTTTTAAATTTTTGAATTTTTAAATTTTTAAGTTTTTAAATTTTTTAATTTTTTAATTTTTTAATTTTTTAATTTTTTAATTTTTTAATTTTTTAATTTTTTTATTTAAACTATATTAGGAAAGCAGGAAGTGAACAAATGTAACAGTTACTTTTTGTACAAGTACCAGATGGAGGGGTAGGATTTAATAAGCTTTGCTTCTTCCTACTCCTTTTGGACATGTGGAACTGTGAACTGATTATGGGATGCACTCAATTGTAATCTGATGCATGTTCAAATGAAATAAAACCATCACCATCACCATTACCATTACCATTACAAATACCACCACATGCAGTGAAGTCGTGATCTCGCTGTTTAATGATAACGGTAGAAAGTTACTTTGCGGGATGCGACAGAGGAACATTGCCAAGCCGCAGTAAATGAGGACACGAGTGTGTTGGCATTCGTTGGATTCTCACGCAGGAAGAGAATTCTGTGGCGCTACTTTGATTAAGAATGGATGACTAGCAGTTGCTCGTCTTTGCCTCTGTCTTTTCTTTCATGCTTTTTTTTCACCGAATCCTGACACGGAGATGTCAGAAAGGAAAACATGGAGGTGACAAGAAACGGTGACACGTGAAAGCCGCTGAGCCTAAAGGGAAGGATAAAAATGATATAAAGAGAAAAGAAACTGGTCTAATTTTTTTTTCCTTGTAAATGTTTGATTTCTAAACCTTCCGCTGATGTGGAGCAACTGTGGATGTGCTGCATTACACCCCCACCCTGCAAACTTCCTTCTTCTTCGTCTCTTAGCCAATCATCACACCGTGCTGTGGTATTTGGGTCATTGCAATGTGTTGCTGCCGTCTCCATCCTCAGATGCATTGTGCTGTAATCTCCACAAAAATTGACTGGTGGGGAAAGCGTTAGAAGGATAGCGACGGACCAAAAACACATCACCTTAATATTTTGATTTCACGACCTCACATTTTTTTTTCCCTTTGCACCAAAACAGCATCAATCGTCACTGCCAAATTCCTGCATTTGGATCTGAAAATGGCTGCTGCTTGAATAATGAAATGTGTCTGAATGTCGGATGTCGGATGTGGAATCGAGGGAATATTGAGAGAATTTACCACTAGAGAGGAGCAAGGCAGATGCTTTGGGGGAGGGAAGGGAAGGGAGAGCTGGTGAGACAGCAACAGACCTCAAAATAATGACACACCTGAGGCAAAGAGATGGAACCACATGTCACCTGCTGTGATCAAACTCGTCGAGGGAAACTTTTCCTGATGAGCTGCTTTACCACTCTAACGGTAGCCTTCGACATCATTCAATGGATGGGATGACTGTAAAGGGCCTCTGTACATCGGCGGTATGAAAACGTATGACGTTCGCAGCTCCTGTGCTGATGACGGGCAAAAATAACGACACTGCAAATGTGGGCGGTTACTCTAAATCCGCTTATTTGCCTTTGCTATTGATTATGCTTTCATTTGTGTGTTTTTGTAATTGTATATTGTAATGTATATGCAACTTTACCACATTTTTACAGTAAAATTTCAATACCAAAGACATATGTATAAGTTCTTATAATCCCGAACGCCCTATCCAAAAGACTTGATTGGTCCTTTATGTTTTGGGTTATTTTTTTGCGTGAGAAGCAACAACAGGTGCCGATTTCAGAGCATAAAAACGTCCAGATTTTATTTACGTTTCAGATGTGAAAATTGTATAATATAATAGTTTCTGTTATTGTGTTTGTCACATCATATGCAAGTGAGAGTTATGCTTGAAATGTATCTTTTCTAAAAAAGTTTTTTTTTTTTTTTAGTTGGGAACTGATATTTTCCTGAAACTTACCAATGTTCTACTGCTGATTACTAAAGATTAGAAAAAGTTAGATGGAAAAAAAGGTTCTATGTTTATATAGCCATAGAACTAAGCTAAGTTGCAGAGTTGTGAATGCTGAATCGGCTGCACAGTGGACAAGTGGTTAGCACGCAGGCCCCACAGCTAGGAGACCCGAGTTCGATTCCACTCTTGTCATTGCTCATAATAACAAAGGTAAAGTCTGATTCAAATGTTCTGCTATTAAAAAAAACAGTGTTAGCTAAGTAGATTTTCACATGTGTGCCATCAGCATGCACGGCAGTCGAGTGGTTAGCACGCAGGCCTCACAGCTAGGAGACCCGAGTTCGATTCCACCACAAGTTCGAGTCGCTAATTAACCTAGCATGTTTTTGGAATGTGGGAGAAAACCGGAGTACCCGGAGAAAACCCACGCATGCACGGGGGTGGACTCAAACGTGGGTCTCCTAGCTGTGAGGCCTGTGTGCTAACCACTAGACCTCCGTGCATCCTGATGGCACACATGTGAAAATCTACTTAGCTAACACTGTTTTTTTTAATAGCAGAATATTTGAATCAGACTTTACCTTTGTTATTATGAGCAATGACAAGGGTGGAATCGAACTCGGGTCTCCAAGCTGTGAGGCCTGCATGCTAACCACTCAACCATCGTGCAGCCGATTCAGCATTCACAACTCTGCAACTTAGCTGATTTTTTTTAACAATAATTTTTTAAAAATCTAAAAAAATACACAGAAAACTAGTACAGAAACCGGAGTACCCGGTTAATCGGAAGAACATGCAAACTCCACACAGAGATGGCCGAGGGTGGGATTGAACTCGGGTTTCCTAGTTGTGAGGCCTCCACGCTAACCACTCCATCACCGTGCAGCCCTTGCTAGTGAATTGAATATAAAATATGAGGCATTATGAATATTGCACTTAATATTGATATTCCACGTGGTACTTGATCAGATATTACACAGTGAATTATGATTACATAATAGTATAATAGTGTCACGATTTATTCAAAACTACTGCATTAAACTCCAATACTAGTCAAACACTAAAAACTTTATGAAAGAGAAAGTATAAAATAAGTCCGAGTTTTTTTTTCTCCAATACCCAGAATGCATTGCTCTATTTAATCTCTATATGCAGTGTCAGCAACACAGACGTCACGGTGTAACTAGAGCGACACAATATAAGACTTCGTCAAACTTTACTTTGCGGAAGCTGTTTCCTCCTCTAATGGGGTCATGAGTCACAAAGCGTTCCGAGTTGTGTCTGTTTGTGTGTGATGAGAAGAAACGAGCGCTTCCCCGAAGGCTCCTTTCACGCAGGTTTTTACACATCGGTTCATAGCGGCTGATGGCGCCTTTTTTTTTTCCTCCGTCTTTCTCATACTTGCCCCCTGCCTCCCTCCGATCCTCCTTCCCTCGCCCCCAGTAATATCCAGCCACTCTCTGCTCCGTATGATAATTTCCTCCTCCCCTGCTGTATGTCTCACTCTCTCTGCAAGTGGGTGTGGGAGGTGGGGACCGCTCCACTGCTTTTCCTGCATCATTGCTATCTGGTGGCCACGATAATGACAACAGAAGAGAGAAGCAGAGGAATGGAGGGGTTGGGGGAGAGGAAAGCACAGAGGCTTCCACACTTCCACAGTGCCTGCCAATGGCCGCCTTAAGTATCCTTCAAATACTGCAAAGGGTCGGAGGCGGGGACGGATGCTTTGCGCTTTCAGCAACACAAACATAAGAAGATAAACGACCTTGCGGATCCCATTTGTTCACTGGTGTGGTAAATTACGTGTACAGTAGATGCTCGCAATCACGCACTGCTCGTGTAGGCGTATTCAAATCAGCATTAAGATGCGCCGCAACATGGGGGATAAAAGTTTGACATCTCCCAGACGCCCGTCCCCACGGAGCCCCCAGCGCCCACACAACACATTCCTGATGCTACTTAACCTACCCAACCCTGAGGTGACCCCGCCCACTCAAATCACCCACAGGGCTCCGCTGCAGTTTGCAGAAGCCGGTCATTGACACTCATTGTGACTGTTAGCGCTGCTCTTTGCTTCTGTGCTAGCTGCTTTTGCTCAAACGCTAATGGTTTTATTTCATTTCAACATGCATCAGATTACAATTGAATGCATCACATAATCAGTTCACAGTTCCACATGTCCAAAAGGAGTAGGAAGAAGCAAAGCTTATTAAATCCTACCCCTCCATTCTGGCACTTTTACAATCAGTAACTGTTACATTTGTTCACTTCCTGCTTTCCATAATATAGTTTAAGGTTTTATTCATTCATTCATTCCTCACAAGGGTCACAGCGGTGCTGGAGCCTATCCCAGCTGTGTTCGGGCGAGAGGCGGGGTACACCCTGGACTGGTGGCCAGCCAATCACAGGGCACATATAGACAAACAACCATTCACACTCACATTCATACCTATGGACAATTTGGAGTGGCCAATTAACCTAGCATGTTTTTGGAATGTGGGAGGAAACCGGAGTACCCGGAGAAAACCCACGCATGCGCGGGGACAACATGCAAACTCCACACAGAGATGGCCGAGGGTGGAATTGAACCCTGGTCTCCTAGCTGTGACCACTAGACCACAGTGCGGCCGTTTAAGGTTTCATTGATTTAATTTAATTTAATTTAATTTAATTTAATTTAATTTAATTTAATTTAATTTTACTTTAGTTTTACTTTAGTTTTACTTTAGTTTACTTTAGTCACGTACCGAAGTAGGAGGTGATATGAGCATCCAATGCCATAATGGGTACCATAGTAAGTGTCAATATAGTGATATATATAGCACATCATGACTGGTTCAAGTCTCTTCAAATGTTCCAGAGGCAATGCACCAGGAAGTGTTTGACCCCATTTCTCCACCTGAGTGGCACACACGGTTCCCCTTGAGGCAGGAAGTGGGACTAGTTAGTTACAGGTTTGTTATTTTTACCTCCCCGTACAGTGATAGGCGTTGCATTTTTAGCAAGGGTTTGAGCTTTGTGGAAAAAGCCATGTGATTTGATGCTATCATTCATGACAAGCTCTCCTGCTTGTCGTGAATGCAGCATCCCCCCCCCCCCCCCCTTCCCTCCTCTTCCTCTCTGCAGCCATGGATGAGTTGTTGCAGCAGTTTGCAGATTGTTAACACAAGCGCAGGATCAAATTATTCCTTTCACTCGTCTATTTGTGTATCATCGCACGTCTTTCTTTATTTCCATTTTGCATTACCGAAGACGTAAACGAAGGAGCTTGACATGAAGTTGGGAATGCTGGAGATGTTTTGAAATTATTGGTCATGATTTTGTCATCTCTCCTCGGGCCGTTAAGACAACCGTTTGGTATTACAGTAACGTTCGACGACTAAAGAACCGAAACAAACAATCATGTTAATTGAGTCCACAGCGGTTGTTTTCCTTATTGTCTGAGCTTTTCCGCCCATCATTTATTAATTGATGGAAAGATATCTCTGCCAGAATTTTGCACATTTTCTCTCTCTTTCCTTCTTCTCCGTCTGCGTCTCTCGGCACCCCATTAGCGGAGCTATTTGGATCCTCTCATACCACTCAGGACTACAGCTAGATCCTATTATGTGGACTGTACACACTCGGTATCAAAAATTGGATTATGTTCACATTTTGGATTTTGTTTTGTTTAATTTTTGATGAAGTTGTGACATTTTTTTTTGTTAAGGTAGCAGTTTTATTTTCAGTATTGTAACTGTAATGTTAAATAGAAATACTATACTGTAGTACCTGAGTTTCCATAAAGACCACACGAAATCTGAAGCAATTTTTCCTATAGGAAATAATGTAAATCCAATTAATCTGTTACAGACACCCAAAATATGAACCAAAAATACACGTTACAAAGAATAGAGATAGAGATGATTAGGTAGAAAAAAATAAAAAATAATAATATATAATAAATAAATAAATAGATGTATTTATTATAAATACATTATAATAAATTTATTGTTGATAATAAAATAAAAAAAATAAATATTATAATAATATATAAGTTATTTTCCGGACTATAAGTGGCACTTTTTTCATCGGTTGGCTGTTCCTGCAACTTATACTCCAGAGCGACTTATAAATGGAAAAACTGTTACATAAACACTGGACGCCTTTTCTGTTCAGGTTTATATTTTTAGCTGAATAACCATTGTGTTAGCATATCTTACACTTATTCAGCCTGTTCTCTATTCTTTTATTAATGTTAGAACTTGCTTTCCAAGATACATAATGTCTGTTTTGGTCAAATAGTCTGTTTTGGTCAAATGCGACTTATACTCCAGTGCGACTTATGTATGTTTTTTTCTACCTAATTATGCATTTTTGGTGCGACTTATACTCCGGAGTGACTTATAGTCCAGAAAATACAGTAATTAATTATGCAATAACCAAGACATTGCTGAAAAACTGAGGAGCAATTTTGGTAAAAACTTTCATCCAAAACATTCAAAAACTGATATTTAACTGTTTTACAAATACATTGTTGTGACAGAAAGGCATGCACCATCTTGTCCTACCATTTCCTTCTCCCATCACTTCATGGCATAGTAAATACGATCGCTTATCTCTCATCTTATGCCCCAGTATACACTGTTTACATCCCACGTGGGCACCTTATTGGCTGACCTGGCTTTTTTTGTCAAGCCATGTGTTTGAGTTTGGATTTGTAGTACTTCTTGTGCGGTGTGTCCAAGTGTGTGACTATTCCATTTACAAGTCCAGCCCTCAGGACTCAGTGAGGGTCAAGGGAAAGTAGAAGTTAAATATGACCATGGGAGAAACAGTCTTGAATGCACACATGAAGGTTATATCCACCATGTTCACAAAAAACACAGAAAAATCTCCTTCCACACTTGTGCAGTTTAAAAAAAAAATGTTTGTCCACATAAAAATACATTAACCACCTGTCACATGCATTTTGAAGGCTGAATAATCAAGCATTGTTGACTTTCCAATCCAATCCACTTTATTTATATAGCACATTTTATAAACAGAGTTTCCAAAGTGCACAGACTAGTAAAAAATTAAATTAAATTAAATTAAATTAAATTAAATTAAATTAAATTAAATTAAATTAAATTAAATTAAATTAAATTAAATTAAATTAAATTAAATTAAATTAAATTAAATTAAATTAAATTAAATTAAAAACTAAAAGCTCAAATAAAAAATAAAATAGTAAAATAGATATTAAAATATTAAAAACAAGAAGCAAAGCAATAAAAGTATAAAAAAATAAAACCAATAAACATCATAAATGTTTTTTTAATGGCCCGTGCGTGATGCAAGGCGCCCGTACGCACGTCTAAACCTGCCTAAAATGAAACCTAACACCCCGAAGTCAATAACTGAAGTTCATAGACTTAAAATGTTAAAAGCTCCTTTTTTAAGGAGAAAAAAATTCCTGTTTGCATATGGACAAGAGGCCATAACACATAGAAAAATATGCGTTTTTTAAATATTCATGTTTGTGAGTACTCTCAACAAGCCATTATCGTTTTGTTATTCTCATAGACATCACAGCCGTTAAAAAAAAAACAACAAAAAAAAGCAGGATATTAATGTGCAATTTGTTTCCATAGTGTCAGTATTGTAGCGTATGACCGCATGGGGAGTAATGAGGTGGATGGATGAGCTGTTTGCTGAAGATCAGCTGGGACTGCTTGTATCACATCTGCTTGATGGCACCATGCTTGTTTCTAAGTGTGTCATGATGAAAAAAGCAATATTAAGCCCATAAACAACAACACTCTCTTAGCAATTGATTTTTTTTTACAGCTGTATTTTCTTGGAGGCTGTTACCTGTTTTCTTGACTTTACTTTAGAGGTGTTTTTTTTATCTCAGGTAAGCAATGTAGCACTAAAGTACGAGAATAATATTTTTGTTTTGTAATAAGGTTAATAGCATCTCAGTCATGGCAATAAAATCCTGTTGTTTTGGCGACTATATTTAGTGCTTCTTAATTTAGGCAAAAATACTTACAATTCGCTTCATAATCGTATATTTTTTACTAATAAGAGGCCATATTACTGGTCTCCAGCCAATCACAGGGCACATATAGACAAACACACTCACATTCATACCTATGGACAATTTGGAGTCGCCAATTAACCTAGCATGTTTTTGGAATGTGAGGAAACCGGAATACGGAAGTATGGAAACTCCACATAGAGATGCCCGAGGGGGGAATCAAACCTGAGTCTCCTAGCTGAGTGGTAGTGGTGACCACTCAACCGCCATCCAGGTGCTGCGCAGACCATTCATTAATTTTCTACGAGGGTCGCGGGGGTACTGGAGCCTATCCCAGCTGTAGACAAACAACCATTCACACTCACATTCATACATATGGACAATTCAGTCGCTAATTAACCTAGCATGTTTTTGGAATGTGGGAGGAAACCGGAGTACCCGGGGAAAACCCACGCATGCACGGGGAGAACGTGCAAACTCCACACAGAGATGGCAGAGGGTGGAATCGAACTCGGGTCTCCTAGCTGTGATTGTCAACAAGCTCAAATTCCTTCCTACTCTTGTTGTCAGTGTTCTGTGTGGACACCACCGGATTGTTATGAGTATTAGTGACAAACTAAGATGTAACCTAACTAACATGTTACCAGATTTGTGCACCAGTTTGTTTTGGCCATTTTGAAACTTAACAGACTGTGTGCAACAGGCCCACAAGTGGTGTACTCTAATTAATTCCTGGGGGTCAGGCTCATAGTTGAAGGAGTTTTGGACCACGTCCATGTGATTCTGATTTACTTCAACCGTTCTGTGTCTTGGAAAGCAGCCAAACATCAGACTGGACACACTTGGTGCCAAATGGACACTCTACTTTCGTTGTGTCCTCACGCATAATGGAGGACCTACATTTAGGTAGTGCTTTTAATTGTGCCGTTTGATACATTTCAATAATTCTCTTGAATTTATGTTTATGGCATGTTACATGTTAACGTCTTATCCCAATAATACTGTCAAAGGAAGCAATGCTCTGTTTATACACATATACACTTAGTGTGTTGTGTGTATTTGCATTTTTAAATGGTAATGGTTTTATTTCATTTGAACATGCATCAGATTACAATTGAGTGCATCCCATAATCAGTTCCCAGTTCCACATGTCCAAAAGGAGTAGGAAGAAGCAAAGCTTATTAAATCCTACCCCTCCATCTGGTACTTTTACAAACAGTAACTGTTACATTTGTTCACTTCCTGCTTTCCTAATATAGTTTAAGGTTTTATTAATTTAATTTAATTTAATTTTATTTTATTTTATTTAATTTTATTTTATTTTATTTTATTTTATTTTTTATTATTTATTTAGTCACGTACTGAAGTAAGAGGTGATATGAGTATC
The DNA here is from genome assembly GCF_030265055.1 of Doryrhamphus excisus. Taxonomy (NCBI): domain Eukaryota; kingdom Metazoa; phylum Chordata; class Actinopteri; order Syngnathiformes; family Syngnathidae; genus Doryrhamphus; species Doryrhamphus excisus. The sequence goes on from NC_080471.1 coordinate 22,679,055, forward strand.
CAATGCCATAATGGGTACCATATTAAGTGTCAATATAGTGATATATATAGCACATCATGACTGGTTCAAGACTCTTCAAATTTTCCAGTTGCAATCAGTAACTGTTACATTTGTTCACTTCCTGCTTTCCATAATACAGTTTTTTTTTTTTTTTTGTACTTTTTTGTCCCTTACCGAAGTACAAGGTGATATGACCATACAAAGACATTATGTGTACCATAGTAACTGTCCATATATATCACATCATGACTGGTTCAAGACTCAAACACCAAACACCACAATAGTTGTCGATTAATTAGATAATCCATTAATCATGGATTCATTGTTGCAGTTTTCCCAGCATACAATGATATTACCGGAGTATAAAATACTGTAATGTCAGCGGAATACACACATCAGCCTTTTATTGGCGTCTACCAAACAGCACCGAATACCCAACAGCAAGGCGCAACCCAAACAAAGTAGCAAAAGCAGAACCATACGCAATACTCCCATTATATCATATGAAAACAGAAGAATCCAAATAAACGCACAAAAGGAGCCGTTTTGATTGATCCCACTTTAATGACTCCCTATAACAATTCCATTACATTCAAGGGACAGAAATATATGAAAATTGCCACATTATCACCAAATTTCAAGATTATTAGTTGAGTTACCTGTGACATACTCCCTTGTGGGCGTTTTTTAATGAACGCTAAATCGGTCTTTTGCATCTATAAAACACTTTTCTGCTTTCAAGATCCTCAAATCACTTTTATTTTGCTGCCTTGTTTACACAGTAATGACCTAACATCTGTCACTGAATTACACAGAGGACGATCGAGATGGAAAACTCATATTTTTTTAATAATTAATGCCATTTTTTAAAAACATTGTATGTATGTGCACAAGTAAAAGAAAAGATAAGTTTTTGGTTTTGGATATTCTGTGTGATGCCGTGGGGTATGTATGTTTTCATGCATAGTCAGTATGTATAAGATATGCCTTTATTCGTCCCTCAGTGGGGAAATTTGCTGATTTGCATTGGACCCCCGCCCCTCCCCACAACTAACCACCTCTGTGTCTACATAATGTCATTCATTCGATTCAATCATTGATTTCTTGCTGGATGGTTTGTCACCCACTTACTCAACTCAAATTAGAAAGCACTCTTTATAGGAGCCACGATTCAGTCGATTTGAATGGGAAGACCCACGATGAATGTGGTGCTTACTGGGAGATTATTATTTTTGTTGGTATTAAAAATGACTGTAAATGCAACATCCATCCATGCAATCAGGTGTCCATTCTCATTTGGGGCCTTCAGTTCTATAGAGAGGAGACTATGGCCACCATGGCTCTAGTTTGACACACATCTGGTACAGCTCTGATACTACCTCTGAATGACGATAATTACTGGGTCGATAGATGATGATGTGATGGTCGTGAAGGTTGGGAAATGTGTGACACATCGCCCACCCCCTTTTTCATGTGTGTTTATGTTCATTCTTGTTCTTTCAGAACGTTGTCACAGACGCACACAAATGCACCTCGCGGTCTCTCCCTGCAATATGTTAGTAAAAAGCAGCGTTAATGAAGGCCTTTCATGGAGTGGTCTTTGGGAAGGTGCCAAAAATGAGCCCCGTCCTCCACCCCGCATCACAAGATCCCATTACCGCCAATTAGCTCAGCTCTCACAGCCATAATGGACCCAGTCAAAGACACACACAATCAGATTCGCACACAACTACTGTACAATTGGGGAAACGGCAACCTAATTTCAGCTTGGGAGCTGTAAGACCGGAATGAAAACAGCGGTGTAGCACCGTAATGTGCATCTGAATTACAGTAGAGACGTGTAATGGTGACGCACCATAACCGGTTCCTTGTGTTTTCGTTGTTTTTTTTTTTTTCTGGTAAACATAAGCCCGTTCAAATATACCCCAAAAGTCTGAAAATGTTTTTTTTTGGGTCAAGGTTTCTTTCCGGTAAATTTCTCTCTTGTCACGTTATGCGGATGTCAGTTTCTCTAATTGTCTCAGAAAATCTAATCTCAAAGTCATTTGAGGAGTAAAAAAAGTAACAAAGTCACAAAGTAAACAGCAATCAATTCAGTTCAGCATTTTAGCAAACTGATTGGTTGGCAGCAATGAAGGTGGCTCTGGATATTTCTTAAAAAGGCTTGGAAGGGAAAATGAGCAGATGAGCTAGCCAAGGTCAGTACGATAGTTAAATGTCGGGCATCTATAAAGTCCCGTCTATAACTATCTGACGCCATAAAAACGTGGATCGTCAACAGCTTTTACGGTGTGTTGGTTGTGGCTGAGCAGATGACCTTAACTCTTTGGTACGCGAGTAGCTCTTGATAATAGTGCAATCAAATTTAAATGAACTGTTCCGAGAGCTGTTGGAACCGCTCGACCGTTTTCAATTTTCAGTCCCAACTAATGATGACAAAATACACTGGACTTGAACCAGGATGTCGGTACGACTTCCTTGAATAAAGTGAAAATGATGGACGATTCAGAAGCCGTCGATCTGCATTGAAACACTTTTCGTTGAATAAAACCCAACAGTCCATCTGAAAATGAGTTATTATTTATAATGATAATAATGATGAGACACTGTATGCTTTTCATAGCTGGTTGTGGACCAGGTTCACACGTCCAGATAGTGCGTAGTGGTCACAAGGATGCACCTGAACGCAACTCTCAATTATTCTGTTCCATCAGTAAACCTTATTTGTCTTTATGTGCCAGCAACCCATCAAACGTCTCAAATTAGAAGCAGTTCATAAACAAATTTCTTAGATGAAACATTAATAAATGTAATGCATTAAACGGAACAGGGGAGGTGGGGTATATATTGGTAGGGGAAAGTAATTTATTTGTAAGTAGTAAATTTCCTGTTCAGCAATATCCCCTCTGGATTGTGTGGTATGCATGTTAACTTGATTACTCGGGCGAGTGTTTGATTGTACGGACTGGACAAGTGACAGCCGCTGCCTTCATGACAAGCCAGTCGAGCACGAAAACAGGCTTGGAGGCGGAGGTAGAGTGGGACCCAAAGATGTGGAAAGTACGACGGAGCAGGGTTTATATTGCTTAACCCTTAGATGCATAAGTGGGTCAAAAATGACACGGTCAGATTTTCTTGAAATATTTTCGGAATTAAAATTTTTTATCATTTCATATTCCTGGTATTCCTCAAAAAACATGTTTTTGATATCATGCCGTTCATATTTTTAACTTATCTTTTATACATTTTAAGAAATTTTTGTTTTTGTGTTACTACCCCAACCTTCCATAAGTGGGTCAAAAATAACCCGGTCAGGTTGTTGATGAAAAATTGTTATCATTTCGACAAACAACCATTCACACTCACATTCATACCTATGGACAATTTGGCGTCGCTAATTAACCTAGCATGTTTTTGGAATGTGGGAGGAAACCGGAGTACCCGGAGAAAACCCACGCATGCATGGGGAGAACATGCAAACTCCACACAGAGATGGCTGAGGGTGGAATTGAACCCTGGTCTCCTAGCTGTGAGGTAACGCAGCGCTAACCACTCGACCAGCTAACACTCTTTTTTTAAAAGCAGAATATTTGAATCAGACTTTACCTTTGTTATTATGAGCAAGCACAAGGGTGGAATCAAACTCGGGTCTCCTAGCTGTGAGACCTGCATGCTAACCACTCAGCCGATACAGCATTCACAACTCTGCAAATTAGCTGATTTTTTTAACAATAATTTTAAAAAGTCTAATAAAATACACGGAAAATATAACTCATTCACCCAAAACTATAATAAATAACAATAATACATTTAATTTGTATAGCGCTTTTCAAAATAAATTCAAAATACTCAAAGACACTTTACAGAAGAATTGAAGTTGAATAAAAGCAAGTAAACAGTGTAAAAGATACATTAAAATACAACATTCATTCATTAATACACAGCTAAAACATGAGAAAAAAACTAGTCATAATTTATAAAATGTGTACATGTACTGCATTCTTATTCATCAAATATCCACAAACTGAGTTAACATCCGCGGTTCCCTGCCATGTAAACAAAATGAACAGGTGCCGATATGAGCGGTTGTGGTCAGACGTTTCACAGCGCTGCCTGTTTCCCCTCTCTGGATTAAAGTGTGACGTCCGACCGAGGCCAGGGTTGGATTAATCTCTAGAGATACAAGACTCATTTGGATTATGCCGTAGCACGAATGCATAACCATCCATGCCTGCATGTGCACACACTTCCAGTAAGTCGGAAACACAAATATGCAGACAGCGTCAACATTCCGCCCACGGTCCACTGTGTCGCATTGTACAGTGTATTTTCACTCCCTTATTTCCGCTTCCACTACTTCTTACTTCTATTCTGTCTTTTGTCTTTTCTGATTAAATCAGATGATGGATTATTTCTTTTCATAAGTTTGCTCCCGTACCTCCTCACCCAAACCTCTAATACAGCAATTAGCAAGCTCTCAGCCAGCTCCTTTTGTTATTTTTGCTGCGGTACAGCAACCCACGTTCGGAATCGCTCCTCGAAATAGTCACTGCAAAGCTCATGACTGGAGGAGGCATAATCAAAACTAGCCGTCTTGATTTAGCGCTGACGGAATCATTCATTCATTTTCTACCGCTTTTTCCTCACGAGGGTCGCGGGGGTGCTGGAGCCTATCCCAGCTGCCTTCTGGCGAGAGGTGGGGTACACCCTGGACTGTTCGCCAGCCAATCACAGGGCACATATAGACAAACAACCATTCACACTCTCATTCATACCTATGGACAATTTGGAGTCGCTAATTAACCTAGCATGTTTTTGGAATGTGAGGAAACCGGAATACGGAAGTATGGAAACTCCACATAGAGATGCCCGAGGGGGGAATCAAACCTGAGTCTCCTAGCTGAGTGGTAGTGGTAACCACTCATCCGCCATCTAGGTGCTGCGCAGACCATTCATTCATTTTCTACGAGGGTTGCGGGGGTGCTGGAGCCTATGCCAGCTGTCTTTCTGCAAAAGGCGGGGTACACCCTGGACTGGTGGCCAGCCTAATTATTTTGATATTTTTTAATATTTTTTATTGATTTTTTATGTTCTTAAGCCCCCCTAAATAATTTGATATTTTTTATTGAATATTTTTTTACAAAAAAATCTCATTTTTCAATTTTATATAATAGGGAAAAGGCAGGCTAATAAGCAATCCAATAAGCAGGCTAATACTAGCTATTATACTATTAATACTACTAATCACATATATATAGGCACATATAGACAAACAACCATTCACACTCACATTCATACCTATGGACAATTTGGAGTCGCTAATTAACCTAGCATGTTTTTGGAATGTGGGAGGAAACCGGAGTACCCGGAGAAAACCCATGCATGTACGGGGAGAACATGCAAACTCCACACAGAGATGGCCGAGGGTGGAATTGAACCCTGGTCTCCTGGCTGTGAGGTCTGCGCCCTAACCACCACCACGCAGCCTGTATTCATTCATTGATTCATTTTCTACCGCTTATCCTCATGAGGGTCGCGGGGGTGCTGGAGCCTATCCCAGCTGTCTTCTACACCCTGGACTGGTTGCTAGCCAATCACAGGGCACATATAGACAAACAACCATTCACACTCACATTCATACCTATGGACAATTTGGAGTCGCTAATTAACCTAGCATGTTTTTGGAATGTGGGAGGAAACCGGAGTACCCGGAGAAAACCCACGCATGCACACAGAGATGGCCGAGGGTGGAATTGAACCCTGGTCTCCTAGCTATGAAGTCTGCGCGCTAACCACTAGACCGCCATGCCTGACGGAATCATGACATTCACAAACAATGCAGTTGTACATAAACAGCACTTTTCACGGAATGCTTGAACATACTTCTGTGGATTTTTGGAATTTTTGCATAGTTTTTGCAACCGTTTTTCGGTTTTTGCATACACCTTCAACCTTCCAATATTATACCCATCGGTGCTGATTGATTGTTTGATTGTTTGATTGATTGATTGATTGATTGAGAACCAAGGCAAAAACCTTTCAAAACATGCCAGACTCAACCTTTTTTGTCTTGTTCGTGGTGACAAGAGATGGAAGTACGGGGACAAGTTCAAGAGTTGGAGCGTCATGCTGTGCAAGAGAAAAATCTCACATGAAATAAAAACTGAACAAGGAAGACAGCTCTTTGAACCCCAAAATGTGATTCCATTAGGGATTCTTCAACTTGGTAAACATCCAGGGTGGTTTTTTTTTTGTTGTTGTTAAGTCAGCGAGAATATGTGTGTGTCCGGTTTTCTGTGTGTGTGTGTGTGAGTTCAGAGGAAACCTCTGCAGGGGATGAGAGGCTGGGCTTGATGAAGGGGAACACCGAGAGCGGAAGAGCAGAAAGCTCAGTGAGTGGCAGTGATGTGACAGCGCATGTGTGACGCTGATTGAAAACCCAGCTTTTTCACCCTTGAAGAATTCCTGGTCACAATATCAGGTTCACAATACCGGATTCTGTTTTAGCAAAGACAACAATTCGAGCTCTCAGTAATGATTTAGAGCAGGTGGTCCTGAAAATGGAGGATTGGTGTATTGAGTCCACTCACTGCAGTTAACCCGCCTTTGCTTACAGTGTCTAGAAAGGCACTACAATATATAAATCAAAATTAAGAAGAAGAAGAAGTGCGAAAAGGGACAATTTTTAAGTCTTATTGAGCATTTTAACCTACTAATTTTCGACTAATCTACTAGGTTTTAAATGAACAATATTACAGATTAGATTAAATTAAAGTAGATAGAATTTTATTGATCCCTTGGGTGTGTGCCCTCGGGGAAATTAAGTTTCCGATAGCAGCGACACCATATGTTGTACACATGACGCTAATGGAAATAGCAGCATAGCTTAACAGGTGTAAACAAAGTCGAATAATAAGTATAAATAAACAAACATTTATTAAAAAAAACAAGTTAGTGTACATCACATATGTACAGTGGAACAATTCAACATGTCCGAAAAAGAAGGACAAAGGGTAGGATTGAATAAGCTATTCAATCCTACCCTTTGTCCGTTTCAATCATCAGCCATTACTACATTTATGGAATTGACTTGACTTGTATGTCAACATTCCACACTTTTTGTAGTGATGAAAGAATAACAAAATAACAATTTGTTTGTTTTTATTTATTTTTTATTTACAACCAAGTGCAGCTGTATCATCTGAGAATAATAATAATAATAATGATGATGATAATAATAATAATAATAGTTATTATTGTTGTTATTAATATAATATTTTTATTTTATTATTAAAATAATAATAATAATTACTATTATTATATTGTATTATTCTCAGATCTCAGATTCTCAGATTATTAAAATAATATTTTTATTTTTATATTAAAAATATTATTATAGAAATAACAATAATAATTATAATTATTGTTATTGTTATTATATAATATATAATATAATAATAATAATAATAATAACAATATAATTACTATTATTATTATTATTATTATTATTGTTATTGTTATTGTTATTGTTATTGTTATTATTAATTAGTACACCATTGTTGTCATTTTGAATCAGTTTCTTATGGTATTAATGTTGACGAAACAACATTTGAGCTTATACTGTAAACATACTTGGACATATTTGATGATAAGGGATCTGCTTAGTGAACTGCTGAATACTATTACTATACGTTATAGTAATATACATTATAGTACTATACATTATTACTATACTATATATTATTATATCACTAATATGATCTCTTATCTTTCTCTCCATTTGCTATCCTGTCTGCCTGCCTGCCCTGAATGGAATCGCATCACTTCACTTCATTTACTATCAGGTAAGACACACCCAAATGTTTTGGGGATGATGATGAAAAGTCATCTGGGGTAGACTCCAGCATACCTCTGTGACTCTAGTGAGCCGAAGCAGCATAGAAAGTGGATGGCTGGTGCTGCCACCAATAATATTTATCATTTTGGGTCATGAATGTGAGTGTGAATGGTTGTTTGACTATATGTGCCCTGTGATTGGCTGTCTGGTGTACCCTCGTGAAGTGGTAAAAAAATGAATGAAAGTAATGCAATAGATAGAAGCATTCTAGATGTTTACCACATTAATCTGACACAGACGAGAATTAGAGGACGCAAGCTGCTGCCTGTCATTAGGTCATACTCCATTACACCATGACGCACAGCAGAGCGGAACCATTGCTTGTTACGGGGGAATGTGTTATTTAGGTTCTATAGCAGCCCCCCCCACACCATCCAATAATTAATGATGCTCATAAGCATATTTTAATACGTTCACATTTTTCCTCTGCACTCCCATTCCGGACTATTTCCATTCTTTCCTTTGTTCTTCTTTGATGGCTGCGTGTTTGTGAGTTGCAGCCAAGGAAGGCTCTGCAGTGAGGTGTTGTGAAAGAATTGACATGACTGGGAAGGGGGGGTGAGAGTGGGGGGTGGACGGTTGCTAGGGTGTGTGATAGGTGCTCTTTCCACTATGTTGTTCCCCTCTAATCGACAAGAGCAGCCGCTGTGTAGCACGTCCTTCTTCGCTCCTTCTGTCCAACTGTCTCTCCATCAACCCTCACCCTTCTCCTCCCGCTCTCCCCGCCCACCACCTGTGTCTTTCTCCTAGCAACAATCACGAGTGTTTGCATCCTTTTCTGTTTAATGTGCATTCTTTGCACATGTTTGCGTAATTTTCGGCATCATTCACAATACCTTGTTTACCAGTTTTTGATCAAATCCTTATCCGTGTTCTTTATGGCTGTCAAGATCTGTTGGTCAGTGCTCTTTTTTCTCCGTGTCTCTGCAGTAAACTAACAACGTCTGGCCAGGATTGTAGTGTTAGCAAAAAGAGCAAACATTAAAGCGAGAAAGACAGAATGGGGCTAAGATTGAAAGCAAAATGGAAAAAAAAAAAGATGGGGAGGCAGAACAAGACAGGGAGCGTCATCAAATGCAAAGTTCCGAAGCAAATCTAGGGCTTTCCTTCGGGGTAGTAAATGAGGAGCAGACTATGATTAAAAGCGAGGTGATATGCAAACCCACAGAAGTCAAGTTAAAATAAAAGTAGCTGGGACTCAAAAGTCTCCACTCTGCCTTCTTTTCACCCTCCTTTATTCTCCTTTATAAAAAAGGTAATGTATGATGCTTATGTATATTAGTAGTAGTCTTCCCTTTCCTTCCTGGCCTTCACTGCTGCGTTTATGTACTGTTTGTATTAACTTACCTACAATTCCTCAGACATATCCGGCAAATTCTGTCTCTACACCCTCCATTCTGTTTTACTTCCTCGTCCGCTGCACTTAATCGCTGCACCGAGCATTCTAACGGCCATTTGCGTCATCAGCTCCGGGCTGAGCGTGCTTGTGTGCGTGTGCCTGCTGCGAGCATTTGACCCGCGTTTTTCCAAACACAGCGTTCCAGCATTAAGCTCTGACTGTAATGTGTGTTTCCTGTTTAGGGTTTTAGAGGACAGGGACGTGCATGAGTACACACACACACCTAATACGCTGAAAATATGACTTGGAGAGATACTGCAATGACTTCATGTTTTGTAGAAGCAACTATAACCACGATTAATCTTTATTGTTGCAGGTACTGTATGTCATCTTGGGAATCTATGTCATACATTTATGTCTGTATTAAGTTGGCGACTACAGGCATGGTTTAGCAAAACATGTCAACAAGTGAGAAGGGGCTACAAGTTCTTCAACACATCCATCCATGGTACCCCTTATCTTGTTCAAATTGAAGCCTATCCCTGCTGGCTGCAGGCAAAAAAAAAAAGCAGAGTACACCAGGGAATTGGTCGCAAGTCAATCACAGGGCACATGGAGACAAAAAAAATGTTCACACTCAATTTCACGCTGTCACTGAATGGAAACTGAACACACAAAATTCAAGCCAGTGACCAACTACTGTATACCATCAGTGATGTAGTTTTGGGTCCATTTAGTGCACAATGCGATGTTATATAGTACTATATACGTATATAATCATGACAACTGAAACATAACACTGCACGGTGGACGAGTGGTTTGCACTGAGGCCACGCAGCTAGGAGACCCGAGTTCAATTCCACCCTCTGCCATCTCTGTGTGGAGTTTCCATGTTCTCCCCGTGCATGCGTGGGTTTTCTCCGGGTACTCCGGTTTCCTCCCACATTCCAAAAACATGCTAGGTTAATTAGCGACTCCAAATTGTCCATAGGTATGAATGTGAGTGTGAATGGTTGTTTGTCTATATGTGCCCTGTGATTGGCTGGCCACCAGTCCAGGGTGTACCCCGCCTGTCGCCCGAAGACAGCTGGGATAGGCTCCAGCATACCCCACGACCCTCGTGAGGATAAGTGGTAGAAAATTAATGAATGATGTGCGGAACACCTGCATGGTGGATGAGTGGTTACCACTCAGCGAGGAGACCAGGGTTCGATTCCCTTCTCGGGCATCTCTATGTGGAGTTTCCATGTACTCCGGTTTCCTCCCACATTCCAAAAACATGCTAGGTTAATTAGCGACTCCAAATTGTCCATAGGTATGAATGTGAGTGTGAATGGTTGTTTGTCTATATGTGCCCTGTGATTGGCTGGCCATCAGTCCAGGGTGTACCCCACCTCTCGCCGGAAGACAGCTGGGATAGGCTCCAGCATACCCCCATGACCATGATAGAGATAAGCATAAAAAATGGATGTATGGTCTGAGGAGCACCAATCGGCTCAAATTTGCGCCAAATGGTGTTTTATACACAATAGGTCCGACGAAAGTTTTCGACACAAATTTTGCCCTAGGTTGTATTACTTACTTAAAGGCTGCCTTGGTTTATCCCTGTCCTGGAGGGAAAATATACTTGGAGTATTTGTATTTGTCTACTGAAGAGAAGCCGGTCCCCACAGTAAGCGTAGACAGATTTATGCCCCTATATAAACCATTCTGCCTGTGTGCCTTGTTGCCATAGCAGCGCTGTAGCAACCCTCTGTTGACCCATCCAGTCACAAGCAGAGCCCTCGACATGAACTCAAACCGTACCCCCCCTCCTTCCCACAGACCTCTTCATCTGTCATCAGGGACAGAGAGGACTGTCCACCCTCCACGCTGCCAGGTTGATTGGCGTTTGCTGTTCAGACATGCGTGGCAAGTGGCTCTCCAGCCCCGGAAGGACAAGCGTTGAGGATGTAGGGGATGATTTTGTTGAAACGGATTTCCGCTTCATTGGTAAAAAACCTGAATAAGCGAAGCTCTTGCCATGAACTGACAAGACAATTGGTGCTTCCAGGTTTTTTTTCCAAACGGTGTTCCATCCATCCATCCATCGCAGAAGTGCATTATGAATCACGGCATTGTAGTGATACCTGACTGGTGATGTACGGCATGTGATAAGCATGTCATCAGACCTAGCACCTCCACAAGGGTCCTATGACATGCTCATCCGTGTTACCAAGATATATTAAAAACACCTACGACTACTCTATGCATTGACACTGTGCATTGATATTGACTTACCGATCCACATTCACTTGGGAATGATTGATGCAGTTTTACTCATCGGGTTGGCTTTATATCACCGTAAAGTACCTCAAATGGACGGGGGTGTGGAGTTTCAGTTTCAGCAATACATTAAAACTGGTCTGGACAATCATTATCGCTTTAATGACTGCTGTATTTTCCCAGCTGATTGTCACCAAGGGGGTCAAGTCACACCAAGAGGTTCCAAAAGTTCATGATTGCAATAAGCCTTGCAACCAATTGCATGACAACTACATCGGGAGTGACATTTTAAAAATGCCAATAAAGACTTGATAGAGTTAATTGGCTAATACAAATATGTTAGGTGCTGAAGTTGGCCACTTATTGTTCTTTTCTAGGTTGGGTTAATTAATGGGCTACTGCACTATTTGCAATGTAAGCCTTTATCTTATGAATTTTGCTCTATAAACGTGCAAAAATATTTCTGATGACTCGTTTAATTGAAAAAAATACCCAAAGTACTCAATTACTAAAATATTTTAGTAATTGACAATGACAAGTATTGCGCTCAGCTGCAATATTTTTTTTTACTTTTAATGAAAAGTACAGGCAACACAGATTGTGAAAACCAATGTCATAATTTCATAATTAACAGGCTAATCCAGGGGTCAGCAACCCACGGCTCTAGAGACGTATTTTTTTCAACACCCAAATGGGGAAAATACGCATCAATACGCAAAAATCTGACTTTCTGTGAGACTCTATACTAGCAAGACTACTTGATCAACTCTGCCTTTTCTACTCTGAACTACTTTGGTACCCCAATATTCCTTCCAAATCTGGCAGTCAATCAAAATTTATCAATAAAAAACGTTTCTTCAGGCGTCAGGTGTTGAGGTTTAACCAAAATGTCATCACTCTATGAGTTGGCTTCCATTACACGTACACACTGTACTTCTATTTGCTGTATTCTGCTGTTAAAACTTTTAAAATTAAAATTAAGAAAGTTTATAAGATACTGTTTTTTAATTATATTTTGCGGGCTGCACAGTGGTCGAGTGGTTAGCGCGCAGACCTCACAGCTAGGAGACCAAGGTTCAATTCCATCCTCGGCCATGTTCTGCATGTTCTCCCCGTGCATCCATGGGTTTTCACCGGGTACTCCCACATTCCAAAAACTTGCTAGGTTAAGTACCTTGGTTAACGACATTATTCCATTCCAGAAGGTCCAACTCAAACCAAAACGGACTCTAACCAAAGCACATTTTCCCATAGAAAATAATGAAAATCTAATTAATCCGTTCCAGACACACAGTCAGGAGATTGGGAAAATATGGGTTTGAATGTCCGCTTGGGCATCTCTGTGTGGAGTTTGCGTGTTCTCCCCGTGCATGTGTGGGTTTTCTCCGGGTACTCCGGTTTCCTCCCACATTCCAAAAACATGCTAGGTTAATTAGCGACTCCAAATTGTCCATAGGTATGAATGTGAGTGTGAATGGTTGTTTGTCTATATGTGCACTGTGATTGGCTGGCAACCAGTCCAGGGTGTACCCCGCCTCTGGGATAGGCTCCAGCACCCCCTACGACCCTTGTGAGGAAAAGCGGTAGAAAATGAATGAATTATGTTTTGTGGCTCCAGTCTATTTTTCTTTACTGGCCGAGGGGATAAAATGGCTCTTTTGATAGTAAAGGTTGCCGACCCCTGGTCTAATCAATGACATTTTTCCAGTGTCACTTACTCAGCTATTAAGGCGATGACATACCAAAAGGTGCTGGAGCTTATTTTTCTATGGGTTGGGGACCCAGTTGGTATCCTAAAAAGAACCTGCAAGGAAGCGCATCGTCCAAATCAAGTTGTTCACTTCTACTTCCTGTAATGCAGGGATGGTTTAACCCAGGGGTGGGCAAACTTTTTGACTCGCGGGCCGCATTGATATGACAAAATTTACGGGGGGGCAGACTATATATTTTACACGTAACAGTCCACCTGGTATTATTGTATCTGTAAAATTGTCATGCAATCTGCTATTATTATTTATTATTTTATATTTATAAAAAAATATAAAATATTATAATAATTACAATGAAATTAAAATAATAATTATTATATTATTATTATGTAAAATATGCAAATATAACAATAATATTATATATAATTAATATAATAATTAGCATTATAGCATTAATATAATAATTATAATAATCATAATAGTTCTCATAATAATTATAATAATAATAATAATTGTTATTATTATTATTTTGTGCTTGTGTCCCTTTTTTCAGGAGCACTTTGTAAACAACAGACCATGTCAAAAAACGAAATTGATAAAACCATCAAAAGGTTGGCTCAGGCCATGATGCCAGGTTGTATGTTGAGTTTAAATGAAATACTTTGGAAAGATTGGGCGGGCCGTATTCAAACACTTGGCGGGCCGGATGTGGCCCCCGGGCCGTAGTTTGCCCACCCCTGGTTTAACCAGTGGATTCTCTTTGGGAAGAACACGAGACGGAGGGAAAAGGGAGAGAGACCTCAAGCTCTGTGATGTCTGTGTGGAGTGTATTCTCAGGCTCTCTGCGTGTGTGCTCTCCAGCCATCCTGTATGTGATGACAGGGAGACATCAGAGTAAAAGCCCCCAGAAGCCATGTTGAGCAGATGTCTTTTTGCTCTCTCGGTTACCCCGGTGGTGGAACACATGGGCGAGATGCTTGCACCATCTTCCTTTAGTCAGTCTCGTCTTTGTCATTCTCTCGCTTTCCTTTTTATTGTGTCGAGTAACCTCTTTTCACCTCTCTTTTATTCATCGTAGCCCTCTCTTTTTTGCTTTTGCTATTCCGGTAGTATCCTCCCATGGCGTTCCCTGGCACATCAATCTTTGTTCATTTAAAAGGCCAGGTGAAATCGACACATGAAGTGCCCTCGTTTTCTACACTTATTTATTTATTTTTGACTTCTTTTCTGTTTTCCTGGCAATGTTCTAAAATGTTCTCCTGGTATTCTGGCTTCCACGCACATCCCCAAAACACTCAAATTACTTTAAATGGTGACTCAAATTTGTCCATGAATAGTTGTTTGATTGGGATAGGCTCCAGCTCACCTGTGAACCCGAATGAGGACCAGCCGCGTACAAAATGGATGGTTCACTTGTGAGCATTTTGAGGTGAAAACTTCATTTGCAAAACTATTTTAACTGTAAGTAAAACGACCAACTAAACGGCTCTTTACGTCTGAACGTGTTTTCTTCGAACTGGCTCCACATGAGGTGACAAGTATCCGGATCAGGACAGGAATCTGAATATTCCAGAGTGGGGGACTATAGACATAGACATAGACATAGACATAGACATAGACATAGACATAGACATAGACATAGACATAGACTTTCTTTATTGTCATTGCACAATAACACAGCAGTGAAATTGCCAACGAAATAACGTTGCCTGGCTCCCATGTAAAAATAAAAAATAAAAAATAAAAAATAAAAAATAAAAAATAAAAAATAAAAAATAAAAAATAAAAAATAAAAAATAAAAAATAAAAAATAAAAAATAAAAAATAAAAAATAAAAAATAAATTTAAAATTTAAAATTTAAAATTTAAAATTTAAAATTTAAAATTAAAATTTAATAAATAAATAATAAAAATAAATACATAAATACACAAATATATAAAAAATAAAAAATAAAAAATAAAAAATAAAAAATAAAAAATAAAAAATACATAAATACATAAATACATAAAAAAATAAATAAATAAATCATAATGTGGAGAATAAATAGATTACATCAAATATGAACAACAATGTACAGCGTAAACAGTAATTTGTACAAATAATTTAAATAATTTAGAATAAATAACAATAATTTAAAGTTTTGGTCCTTTTCAACCTTGCGACATAGCGACTAATAAGACTTCGTAAAAGTCATTGATGCTGTGGTAATACTGCATGATGCAACTGCAAAGCCATGTCTTCCTGATGTTCCCTGGGGGAGAAATGTGGATAAAGAAGGGGATGTCCAGAAAGCATAGACGAAAAACAGAAATAAGAGAGTTTTCCTGTGAAGGTACTGAGTGACATTAACGGACGGATTGAAGCTATCTTGCCTCCGAATGGGAGAGAAGGGTGAAAAACAGAGATAGTATGGCTTTTTGTTGGCAAATAGAAATTCCCTTGTTGCCTCATTGAGATGCAGCGGTGGCTTGTGTAATGAGATAGCTGCCGCTGACGCATTGATTTAGCCAGAAGAGATGCTCAAATTAACCCACTCCCTGAGAGAGATGTCAACAGCCCCACCAATGGTTGCGAGGCTGATTACCAACACATCCTCCCACCCTAAATACCTCCAGCAACACTTCTCTCATTCTTATCGTCTGTACTGTTAGCTTTCGCTGCTTCCTTGTGGATGTCCCACTAGTGTCTCAATAGTATGAAAAATTATACCACAGGACTGCGATCCATTTATGGCAGCAGTGGGTTGGGTAATGACGCCATCATTTGCATGTTAAATTTAGTGGATGCTGGAGGAGACAGGAATAATGTAATGGTTTTATTACATTTGAACATGCATCAGATTACAATTGAATGCATCACATAATCAGTTCACAGTTCCACATGTCCAAAAGGAGTAGGAAGAAGCAAAGCTTATTAAATCCTACCCCTCCATCTGGTACTTTTACAATCAGTAACAGTTACATTTGTTCACTTCCTGCTTTCAATAATACAGTTTAAGTTGTTTTTTTGTGTTTTTTTTTAAAATGTACCTCGTACCGAAGTACGAGGTGATTTGAGCATCCAATGCCATAACGGGTACCATAGTAAGTGTCAATATAGTGATATATATAGCACATCATGACTGGTTCAAGACTATTCATCCTTGTATTTAGCAAACATCAACTGATTGTATTGTTTCTTGAATTGGCTCATCGTTGTGCATTGTTTGATTTCCTTACTCAATCCATTCCATAGTTTGATTCCACATACTGAAATGCTATGGCTAGCATAACGTAGTCCTAGCATAGAAGTGTTTCAAATGTACTTCTTCCCTGAGATCATATTTCTCCTCTCTTGTAGAGAAGTATTGGATGACATTTTAGCTAATTAGTTATTTTTAGCCTTATGCATTATTTTAGCTGTTTGAAGATGAACTATATCAGTTTAAGTTGAAGTATTTGTGATTTTTGAAATAAGGAGTTAGTATGTTCTCTGTAGGCGGCATTATGAATTATCCTTACTGACCTTTTTTTTGCAGTACATTTAGCGAGTTAAGATTGCTTTTATAGTTATTAGCCCATATTTCCACATAATAAGTAAGATATAGTAGAACCAGAGAGCAATAAAGAGTGTGGAGTGATTTCTGATTGAGAACAAATTTTGCTTTGTTCAATATTGAAATATTTCTGGCCACCTTATGTTGTATATTTGGAATACTTACTGCAGAAATATGTGTTAACAAGGATACAAAAACGCTACGCCAGTATGAAACAAGGCATGGTCACAGGAGTGAAATAGGCGTGAGTCACGTAATAATTTCTTGTGTCCAACCTTGTAGCTTGATCATTAAAATTAAAACACAGCTTTGAACTTCTTTGAGAGTGTTTATACAAGAGAGATAGGTGAGAAAATGTTAATGCCTGTCTGAGTAAAGGCCTCTGGACTATATTTGTTGCTAGTTCCTTGTAAAAAACACAAGGTCTGATTACTCAGTAGTTCCAGTGTCACTAAGTTGGCAATACTGATCTCTCATGCTACATTTTCTTATTCTCTGGCAGGACAGGTACAATGAAGTGTGTTTATGAGCGAGTGTGACCAAGTCGCACCAAATGTATTTGTGACAGTCTAACATTATTTGCGGTGTAACGCAACAAATAAATAAACATACGAATATGGAGAGCAGCCTCCTACCGACGCGAGGCGAATGATTAAATGAGAAGTTAAATAAAAAAGACTTTTGGTCCTTTGAGGGTGGAATACTCAACAGTATAAATAATGTTCAGCAGAAGGCTTTTATTTTATTGAAACATAGCTCTCATAAAAGTAAATCTATGAGAAGCACTTATCATGCCCCGCCACCATGCATGTATAAAAGATTCAGCATAAGGTGTAAAAAGAGGTAAAAAAATGAAACCGCAAATGTTAATTCTACAAAGTGGGTAAAAATAAATGTTTATAGTATGTAGATGTAGCAAGAAGCCTATGCAAAATTGTGTGTCATGTTTTTGATTCACCGAAGGCAGTGCAGCATATTGACACCTCAATGTAATTCCAGGTATGAATAATAAATGCTCTCTTCTAGCTTTACAAATATTGTGTCATGATAAATATTGGCCCAAAGGTAATTATGCTCATGCATCTGCAAGGGACCGAGTACTTCCACCCTTTAATACGGGATTTAATGATAATGTAGAAAGTCAGTACATCTGTGCAATCTAACAAGGGCTACTTACAAAAACAATAATAATAATTTAATTGCTGTACATATAATTATATTTTAGATTTGGGGTTACGTGTTACAGTTAATTTATGTTATGTGTTAACTTAAATGAATTATCTGTTGTCTGCTCAAACTGTCTGTTTGAGCACTGTTGTCAAGCTACTTGCTTGCAATAAGAGCACATTGTGATTCTAATCACTTCCTGTGTGTTGTCGCCACAATATTGATAACACCGTTCTGCAAATTGCTGGATATGATCTGCTTCCGAGATTAAAGTGGCTAAATCTAATTGGTTTTAATAAGATGAAAATGAAAATCAATTGATAACTCTGCTGTTTAGTTAATATTATTATATTTGTTTTACATCAATTGATTGCATTTTTGCTTAAAAATAATATTTATATGTTGAAAATATTTCAGTTTTATCTGTCAAGAAATAAATAATAAATATCTTAAGACATCAGGTGATTGAATACCTTATGAAAAACAAGCTAAAGTATCATTTAAAACAACAAAGTTCCCCTAATTCAGTATCTGAATGATTTTTCTCCATAGCGGCAACGTCCTGGTGGAATCCTTCCCCGTGCTCATCACTTACTTCTCCACACTTCATTGGAAAGACATCTAGCCGGGAATGCAAAAAGCGTACGCAGCCAAGGGCTTTGTAGCACTTCAGGAGGTTGGCCACCAGCTGCTTATAATTATCTGCCTTGTAGTTTCAAAGAAAGTCAATTATGAAATTTCTGTACATGCACGCATTTTGTCTACTTCCAAGAGAGAGACCGTTGCAAATGAAAATAAAATATTTTATGTCAAAATTTTAGACAATTGGAATGTAGGGCCGCACGGTGGACGAGTGGTTAGTATTCCCACACAATCAGGAGATGGGGAAGACCTGGGTTGGAATTTCCGCTTGGGTATGCATTTTCTACGGGTACTCCAGTTTCCTCCCACATTCCAAAAACATGCTAGGTTAATTAGCGACTCCAAATTGTCCATAGGTATGAATGTGAGTGTGAATGGTTGTTTGTTTTTTCTTTATTAGTGAGATTAAGATTCACTACTTCTGCTAGTGGACCAGTGTAATCAAATGCTATGCTTTATTTAGGTAAAAATAACAGTTACTATGGGCTGCACGGCTGCACGGCAGTTGAGTGGTTAGCACGCAGACCTCACACCTATGAGACCTGAGTTCAAGCCCACCCTCGGCCATCTCTGTGTGGAGTTTGCATGTTCTCCCCGTGCATGCGTGGGTTTTCTCCGGGTACTCCGGTTTCCTCCCACATTCCAAAAAACATGCTAGCTTAATTAGCGACTCCAAATTGTCCATAGGTATGAATGTGAGTGTGAATGGTTGTTTGTCTATATGTGCCCTGTGATTGGCTAGCGACCAGTCCGAAGACAGCTGGGATAGGCTCCAGCACGCCCCACGACCCGCGGTAGAAAATGAATGAATGAATAACAGTTACTATTTCCTATTCTTTTAAAGCTCTTGAAATTGGGGCTGTAGCACCCTCACTGCCAATTAAGCCAATCAACAAACAACGATGGAGTGAGACATCAGATTACATCCAATATCCTCTCCCATCCTCAAACTTGTCTTTGCCAGCCACAAATTAGCTTACAAATGAAGTCTCTGAACATGTGAGCATAGGAGCCTGCCAAATAACAAGCAAATAACATCCTGCCGCAGTCTTGATGTGTCATTCCAACTTGGATCAAGCTTCCCGTCTGCTCTTGATGAGCAGAGAGGTAGCTTTTGTGGTTGAGCGTCGGCCGTCCCTTTCCATTACCGTTCGGAAGTTGTCTTGTAGGACGCCGATTGATCCCTGTTTGATAATGAAGTTGTGTCAAATGTACACAACAGTGATACACAACGAGGGTCATGGCTGGTGAGGCACTGATTACTTTGGAGTCAACTGTTGCCGCGAACACGTCAGGAGGGCTTTGGGTATGTGTGCGACAGTTGACAATTGGATATATTTCGATTTGCCTGCTACGTTCTTGTTTATCATCATAACCGACAGAAACCGGTTTTGTTCGATAAAGCAATTGTTGATTGATCTTATCGATATTATCGGTAATGATAGCAGTTGAAAATAGCTTCTCTGATGAATACGCGCACGGAATGTATTACAGAATACTGTAAACGATTCTTCGGTTTGAACAGGAGGAGTACTGCATAAAGATGTGTTAACAAGGATACAAAAACGCTACCGTACTGCAAAATGGCGCCAGGATGAAACAAGGCACAGTCACAGGAGTGAAATAGGCGTGAGTGAAGTACAGTTGATCATCAGTCTCTGATGAATGCGCTGAATACGCTTTACCTCGCAATTGAGGCCATCAGAGAACTGACTGACTTTTTTTGTATGCAATTTTTATGCAATTTCTGTCTGCACCGCCCAGTGTCTTTTTCGTATGTCCTGATTGGCTGTAAACCATTGCTAATCAGTCTCCTTTGTACCGCCCTATCGTGTCTCCTGTTTCATGGTCACTTGCTTGCTTGCTAGCTTGTAGTCTTTGCAACTTTCTGCTCGACACAAACCACAATGTCCATGAAATGTTCTGCACCCAAACAGCAGAGGAGGATGCTAGCTATAGCACAAAAGATTGGACTTCTGGACATTGAATGTATTACAGAATACTGTAAACGATCCTTCGGTTTGAACCGGAGGAGTACTGCATAAAGATGTGTTAACAAGGATACAAAAACGCTACCGCACTGCAAAATGGCACCAGGATGAAACAAGGCATCGTCACAGGAGTGAAATAGGCGTGAGTCATGTAATAATTTCTCGTGCAGTTGAAAATAGCTTCTCTGATGAATACACGCACGCTTTACCTCGCAATTGAGGCCATCAGAGAACTGACTGATTGATAATCATCACCGAACCATTTGTGTTATTTCATATGTATGAATGGTGCCTTGGAATGACAGGAAACATGTTGTAGGTTTGCAATACTGCTCGGAAAATAAAGCAGTCAGAAAGATAACAACCTTTGAGTCAGCGGCACAATGAATCAATATAGATTAATACGTTCCGAAGAACAAGTGCAATATAATGTTTTATTCGTATATGGAATAGATGTGCCCTGTGCTCTGATACTTTGTTGTAAAAGTCTGATCACCTCCTGTTTTGTCTGAAAGTCCAATGTGTATACGCTTTTTAGCATGGATTTATAATCCTCCATCTTGGCAGTCACATTAATTCAATCATTCAGCAGAGCATAAAAATATCTTGCATATTCCAAATCCTAACTCGAGCTGGTATTGCTGTTTATGCATTTTTAACAGACAAAAAATAAACAAAAAATAAACAAAAAACACGCTTACATTTCCTTTCTGTAGAAGTAAGGTGTCGACGTGCACCTTCCAGCTCATGCACGTCCATGCCCCTTCACAAACATATGACATTTCTCTGTATTTTATTGTCGATTAACGAGAAGATATGGTTTATAATAATTAATAAGTGTTTCTGCAAATATTATACTAGTTCAGTACGCTAGGACAATTGGCTCGACTCATGTACTCGCCACAACCTCGTTTTAGGTCTCGGCCTTGTACAGGGTCAGGCAAAATGATCTGACATATTTGTAGGTTAAATAAAAGGCCAATAAAGTAAAACTAAAAATTATTTTTATTTTCAAAATGTAAATATAATGCCATTTTTATCATATAATGCATTTTTGCTTTGTTTCTTTGTAATGTCATCGTTTTTCGTTTCTTTTTCAGTTTCTGAATCGAATCTTCCGTTCAAACGAATCTGTAACTGCAACACAACAAGCGCTCCGTTTGTACTTCAGTCTTGGTCGACATGATCCTGTACCACCTGGAAACCCCATCTTGTTATGAGTTACCAACTTCAGAGCTACTGGATCTGCATTGAAACCAAAATCGGCCGCCCGACCTCGCAGCGCCAGAACTGATTTAAGTTTTTAAAACGTAATGAAACAGAATTGCATTAAGATTAAGATTAAGATTAAGATATGCCTTCATTCGTCCCACAGTGGGGAAATTTGTATTGCACAGCAGCAAGAGTACAGAGTCAGTTAAGCAGTACAAAAATACACAATATAGAAAATAAACAATATAAACAACCCAAGTATTAACAAAATCAACAGTTTTTTTCCAGGAGTTTTATACAATACAGTATGTAGATAATATGAAACGAGATGAGATATATGACCAGTCTATACACTGAGATCTTGTTAGAGAGTTAATATGAGTTAATTAATTAATATGAGAGTTATATGTACTTTTCAAAATAAAATCACTTTTTTTGTTTCTTTACTTTATTTGCCTATTTAACTTACAAATGTGACCAATAAAATTCAGCAATTTATAATTAAAGTGTTTGGAATGGTTGGAATCCTATAGAAAATGTATTTATAACAGTTCAATAGACAAATGACTGGTTCGCCTGACCGATTTGTGAAATAACTTTCAATGGCCTCTTCTTAAGGAGAACTTCTCGCCTGGCTTTTGATGCTGAAATAATTTCCGTCTTTTGTACCGTGCTGTACAAATCACAGTCACCACCAGCATATATCAGTCGCTGATGTGTTTAGTAGCCGAGACATTAAAGTCCATTCTTATCCGACACATGACAAGCAGACTGTGTCGAGGTGCTGCTCTTACTCAGTCTGTCAGAAAGTCATTGCCAAGCACTTTTTACTTCATCATTTTTACCTCTTGATTTCACTCCAGCCTCCCAGGAGGAGCCCGCCGCATTAGCAATACGTTTAGCATGCATACTGATCATACTCTACAAGCGCTAATAGCCTCGTATCTCTAGCCATCCTTTTTCGTCCCTGTGCATATACTGTGCAGGAATGTGTGTGATGTCCACGTGCGTATATGCATGTGTTTGTCCCATCAACCACGTTTGCTGCAGTGTGCCTAGTGCGGCTAATTAAAAGATGCCGGCTTGTATTATTCATGAGGCTGTAATTATACATTCCTTTTGCTGATCCCCAGTCAGTGGCATTAAAAATAGATCTGAGTCTCCCTGACTTGTCCTCCTCTGCCTCTCTTTCTGTCCATGTTTTGACTCAGTATCCCCTGTATCGTTGTTTATCTACGGTAACCAGTTTGTCTCCCTCCCCTTGCACCGTCCACATGGTCATGCAATACCCCGACGCCATCTCATCTCTCTCCGTTATCTGCATGCGATGTCTTCATTCATGTTTGCTCTGATGTTCCCGTTTTGGGATTTTCACAGTATATTCCTCTGACAGTGTCACAGTCGTTTGACTCTGTGGTCTGAGCCTCCTATCACTTCAGGCCAGAAATGAGAGAGGAATATTTTGAATTTGTAACGACATCCAGGCAGTGAGATTCTAGTGAGAAACGATATCGCTGACTTGATCAAGTTAATGGGGGAGATTGCTTCCTCAAAAAAAGGAACGCAATATACAAAACCACAACGAGATAAATGTATATAGAGTGGTACCTTGGTTAACGGCATTAATCCATTCCAGAAGGTCCAACTCAAACCAAAACGGACTCTAACCAAAGCACATTTTCCCGTAGAAAATAATGAAAATCCAATTCCAGACACACATTCAGATTGGGAAAATCTGGGTTTGAATCTCCGAATGGGCATCTCTGTGTGGAGTTTGCATGTTCTCACCATGCATGCGTGGGTTTCCGGTTTCCTCCCACATTCCAAAAACATGCTAGGTTAATTGGCCACTCCAAATTGTCCATAGGTATGAATGTGAGTGTGAATGGTTGTTTGTCTATATGTGCTCTATGATTGGCTGGCGACCAGTCCAGGGTGTTCCCCGCTTCTCGGCCAAAGACAGCTGGGATAGGCTCCAGCATACCAGTGACAATAATGGAGATAAGCATAAAAAATGGATGGATTGATGGATGGAGAAAATGATGCAAAAACAATTACTAATAATGGCTGAACATTTAATTTCACTTTTACAGAGTTCTGTTGGCAAAAAAAAAATTCCCACAAAACCATCAATTAGGAAAATTACACAAAATAAACACATTATTATGCTGCAACCACAATCGGAAAAAAACTAACAAAAAAAAAACGCTGGCAGCATTCATGTCACAGAAGTGCGCCAGAGCTCACACAATATTCTTCTTAACTTTTTAAAATACATTTTTGTATTTTTTAATTAGTTCATGCAAGTTGACTCTTGAATTCGCTTTTATGCTTCTTAGCTCTCGATTTTTGTTCGGATTTCAGGATCTTCACTTACATCAGTTTTGACTTTTGATAAGAGTGAGGGACGTTTTTTCCACTTTTCTGATATGTTGCGGTCCAAATCACTCGCTGTTTGTGTTTGGTCCATATATATTTAATCTGGGGCCGAATCGAAACAGCAAACTTCAGATTAATCGACTAATAAAATATTTTTTTGTTCCAGTCCAAGTTTGAAATAAACCAATGTAAATAGTACACAACACATTGACACCAATGTCAATGCAGACCAGGTTGTGATAAATGATGATGCCTCTGATGATAACATTATAATCTGTTTATGTTTTTCATTCACGATGTGAGCTGCCGTTAAAATGTCAGATATCTTCAGATTGATGAAGTCGGTGTAGATGATTTTCTCCCACTTGATGAATAACATTGTGATGCACTTTTCCTAACCTGAATGATGATTCGGAATGTGAAGTTAGACCCGCTGTCATTGGCTAGTTTGGTTGTTGGAGTCATGTGGATTGGCTCGTCTATACATTTCCAACTGGAAGAGCAACTTTTAGCCCTTGAGCTTCCACAGCGTCACTATGTTCTACGGTGCTGTCATGTCACTGTGTTATTAGTTTACTGCTGGCAGTGTTTGTTTTGCCACCAGGAAACAATCTGTCATGCACGTGAAGAGGTTCTAAGAAAGCACTTGTTCATATATTTGGATAATGATGAGGCAAGGATTCTGAGATCTGCCAGTCAAAAAGCTTATAGCGAGTGATGCACTCTATCATTAGCCTTCTTGTTTCAGAACGTGAAAAAATAGTGCCCTGACTATGGAGTTGAAATAATGCCAAATAATGATAAATTTAGGTAAAACTATTGTAAAATTTGGTAATGGTAATGGTTTTATTTCATTTGAACATGCATCAGATTACAATTGAGTGCATCACATAATCAGTTCACAGTTCCACATGTCCAAAAGGAGTAAGAAGAAGCAAAGCTTATTAAATCCTACCCCTCCATCTGGTACTTTTACAATCAGTAACTGTTACATTTGTTCACTTCCTGCTTTTCATAATACAGTTTAAGGTTTTTTTTTTTTTTTTTTTTCATTTTTATTTGTGGAAGTATGTTTGGGCCATTTGTTCACTTCCTGCTTTCTTAATATAGTTTAAGTTTTTTATTTATTTTTTGTTTTTCTTTTGTCACATACTGAAGTATGAGGTGATATCCAATCCAATCCACTTTATTTATATAGCACAGTTTCCAAAGTGCTGCACAGACTAGTAAAAAAAATACAACGTAAAAATAAAATACAATAAATAAAGATACAAATTGAATTTAATCCAAAACTAAAAGATCAAATAAGAAATAAAATAGTAAAATATATATTAAAATATTAAAAACAAGAAACAAAACAATAAAAGTGTAAAAAAAATAAAACCAATTAAAATAAAAAGAAAGAACTAAAAAACACAGGACCATACAACTCACTCCGAGTTAAACGTGGGTTTTAAGACGAGACTCAAAGCTTTCGATGTTGGGGGCCTTTTTTACTTGGGAGGGGAGAGAGTTCCATAGCACGGTCTCCCCTGGTCTTCTTGAAATTTAAATCTGCTGATCTGACAAAATCTGACAAAATAGGCTGAATTCAGACACAAAACGGCATAAGGTGTTCATATATTTTTGAAAAAAAACGTGATAGAGTGAAATAAATGACTATATGTGTAACATGACATTTAGTTTTTTCATATTCTTTTGCTCAATTTTATCTCCAATGTCAACATGGCCCAAACCTACTTCCACAAAGAAAAAAATAAAGAAAATAAAAAAAATAAAAACCTTAAACTGTATTATGGAAAGCAGGAAGTGAACAAATGTAACAGTTACTGATTGTAAAAGTACCAGATGGAGGGGTAGGATTTAATAAGCTTTGCTTCTTCCTACTCCTTTTGGACATGTGGAACTGTGAACTGATTATGTGATGCATTCAATTGTAATCTGATGCATGTTCAAATGAATTAAAACCATCACCATTACCAAATAGATTGCAGCCCTGTGTATATATCATGTATTATAACATATAATGTGTGCCGTGATACGAGCATCACGTAGCAAACTCCATAGCAACATAGATGCAACCCCGCCTTTAAAAGGTCACCCTGGTGGGGCCCAGCTGTTTGGTCTTCTGTTTCTTCCCGGTCCTGTCGGCGGGCTCCTTGACCTTGTCTGCCTCGTCTGTGTGGAATTAGGAAGGCAGGATTATATTTCACACCATACTTGAAGCCACTCAGTGTCCCTACATTCATAGATCCTCTATACACATGCACTGGGTGCAATAATTCTGGAATCTGGACTTTGTAATGAAATATGGGAGAAAAATAGTGTAAAATATGATTACTGTTGTATTCGTCAGGAGAACCTTGGAGCGGGAAGTTGATTATAAGGAGGCTGTTGTACAAATGTCTTCTTTCAAGGAGGCCAAGTAAACAGTTTCTGTATGCGTGCGTCAGTGTGCCTCCTAGCACTCCAGGGTGATGTTGCTCGTCCGACTTTTGAAGCTGTTCTGTTGGTCTGGGCCGCTTTTTGCAACTGATGTTTTTTTTTTTTTTTGCTTCATCTTGGTAGGCTTTGGAGGTTTACAAGTAGACTAAACAGAGTAGGCAATCATCATGCATGGCTGTGCATGGGAGATGTTTTTTATGCTTTTGTGTTTTCATAAACAGCACTTACATAAATTGCTGAAAATGTACTTATTAGAAGACATCCCTTTGCTCACTAAGAAGTCTTTTGTGCCTGTGTTTCTATTACTAAAAAAGTGACCAGTTTGTTTGTCTGCAAAAAATCATCAGTTGGACGGTAAAATCAAATCCTTTAGAAGTGTACCACAGTCTCCAACGTTGGCAGATGACTATGTCAGAGACAAGATGGCAAAGGGTAAATCAATTTATTGTGGACCATGTGAAGTGAACCGCACTATACACAGTACACACTTGTGTTAACTTCATAATTGCAGCAAGCAGCAGGCCGCTGCCTTGCATTGCTCAACCGCAAGAAAGCATTTATTGGGCTCGAACAAATCACACAACATCTACTCACAGGGAGGCGTGAAGCACACTAACAACTGCAGAAGACCTGATTGACTGCACGGAAGTCAGTTCAGTCAACCACTGCACTGTCAATGCCTGCATGGCTGGGTATTGATTACATTTCCAATGCTTTTTGGCAATTATTACCGTATTTTCTGGACTATAAGTCAAGGACAAAAATGCATAATTAGGTAGAAAAAAACTGGAGTATAAGTCGCATTTTTTGCGGGTAATTGATTTTACCTCACAGCTAGGAGACCAGGGTTCAATTCCACCCTCGGCCATCTCTGTGTGGAGTTTGCATGTTCTCCCCGTGCATGCGTGAGTTTTCTCCGGGTACTCCGGTTTCCTCCCACATTCCAAAAACATGCTAGGTTAATTGGTGACTCCAAATTGTCCATAGGTATGAATGTGAGTGTGAATGGTTGTTTGTCTATATGTGCCCTGTGATTGGCTGCCGACAGCTGGGATAGGCTCCAGCAACCCCCGCGACCCTCGTGAGGAAAAGCGGTAGAAAATGAATGAATGAATGAATTTATTTTACAAACTAATTGACCAAAACCAACATTAAGTCATCTTGGAAGGCAAATTCTAACATTAATAAAATAATATAGAACAGGCTGAATAGGTGAAAGATATGCTAACACAATGGCTATTAGCTACACAAAAAATAAACATGAACAGAAAATGTGTCCAGTGTTTATGTAACATAAACAGTAAATAATCACTCTTTGCTCTGGAGTATAAGTCGCAGGAACAGCCAACCTATGAAAAAAAGTGTGACTTATAGTCTGGAAAATACAGTATACACATGACAGAATCCCTTAAAGAAGCACTCAAACTTAAGTCAGTCCTGCTTAAAGTCAGCTGGGATAGGCTCCAGCATACCCCTGTGACCCTAATGGATGGATAAATGTGGTTCGAGAGACAGTTCTGTTCCAGACATTGACACTCCATGACTTTAGTACACAACAACTGGTGATTCTTGTACACACCAGTCCAAGGTGTACTCCGCCCAAAGACAGCTGGGATAGGCTCCAGCATACCTATGACCCTAGTGAGGATGGAAGATGACAAATACACATCAACGTTTTGGTTAATGATGGGTATTCAGCTCATGTCCTTTTCCAAGAATGAAGGGATTCCCACAGCCTACTTTTGAGGGCTTTCCATCTGGTCAGAAAAAGCTGACGTAATAAGCCCTGTTAGCACATTTTTGTTTCCTTTCAAACTTTGATCCCGGGGAAAGAGCCGTAGCCCTCACGTCAAGTATCCAGGGTTAGAGAGCAGCGGTGGAAAGCAGCTCACAGAGCTGCGTCTATGGGCATTGAGCTTCTCTGAGCCAGCCCCCTCTCTTGGGGAGAGAAAGCTAAGCCAGCATAAGCTACTACCATCTGCCTGCATTGGCTTAGGGCTTCTCAAAGCTCAAGATTGAAAGCGGGAGAGGCGCGCGAGTGGAGCTTTTTTATCCTGGGCTCTTCTCCCTTGTAGATTTCCAGATGGAAATGAAGCTGTCCAGTAATATTCCTATTGCACATTAATCATTTTGCAGTGACCGACGTGGAACTTAAAAAAACACTCTTTATGGCTGTGTCTTCTACTTCTTATCCAAGGTCGGGTCCAAGCAGATTGGTCCTCTCCACGGCCACTCCGTCCAGCTCCTCCCGGTGGATTGTCAAGTTCAAACTCCTGTGACACTTTTAATAACACTTAAATACAGAAATACAGAAGAGACAGACAACAATATTCAAAGTTACTCGCAGCGAGGAGAGTGAAACCACATACCCAATATGCAGTTCACACTCCTCTCTTTCGGGGGTCCCTACTACATGGTCGTGCAACTCTAAGGGGGGGAAGGCAGTTGCACGAGCTGTATTTGTTTGTCTACGTGTGTGTTTATATGTGAGAGTAATTACTTTTATTGTTTTATGAGTTCTTCTCTTGGCACATTCTTGCAGGATTAACATGAACATCTGCAGGGTCGCTGTTGGCGCATCCAGGCACCTCCAGGACCTGGGGGTCGCTGGGGGTCTCTGATCAGGGTCACGGGAACATTCCTTCATTCAAACACTTTCTATTGTCTAAGCAAATGGATATAAGGGTGATAACTAATACTATATTCATTCTATCTACATTTTATTCTAACATGGATCCCGAGACATAGTCTCTCCAACATGTCCAATTGAACACCTCCCCAGGGAGGCGTCCAGGAGGCGTCCTAACCAGATGCCCATGTCACCTCATCTGGCTCCTCTCAATGTGGAGGAGTAGCGGTTCAATGGTTGGTCAAAGTCGGCTCACGGTCATGGTCCGCTTCCATTCCTACCTAGAAGTTCAATAATCAATTGACCACTTTTTTTTTTATGAAAACGGCAACAGAAAGCGTTCTGACAAGTTCACGAGTGACAAAAAGTCCTCTCTGTCTCTTGACTCTGTTATTCTTAACTGCATTAGGAAGAAAATGAGCGTAAACAGACTCAACACGTGTCTGCTAACTCCCATAGCAACTCCACAGCTTAAAATAGACAGCGCTGTTCGCAGAAACACCTCTGCAAATTTGTGTGTCAGTTCACAAGTTCGTCATTAGACTACCAGCCAAATGTTAATACCGACAAGTCATCCGAGGAGAAGCGAGTAGAGTTGCAAGGTTGCTCTGCTGAAATGAAATGATTCACACTCAGGCCAGGATACAGAAACTTCAATAATAATTCTAAAATGTCATCAATCAACCCAGACGTTGTGATGAATAGCCGCCCGTCCCCACCTTCCCCCCTCCCGAGACGCCCACTCAAATCTCCCACCAATACAATTACTGAATGAAACTGAGCGTCAGCAACTGTTGTGTTGCTCGGTGAAGTGTGGATCCTTCCACCAGCAGCGACTCTATGTACTATGTATCATTCCGCATATAAGTACACGGAAAAGAAATAGTGTGTGAAGCCAAGGGCTTTTGATGGCATTGATTTTTTATTTTTTTTGGGGGGGGGTGAAGGAGAGAGATTGATGGACTTGCTGATTCTGTGGAGTTGCAAACTCAGGTCAGTGTCTCTGAGTATTGTTCTATGGTTGTAAATAAAAACTGTTAAAGTGTAGTGTGTGTGTGTGTGTGTGTGTGTTTGCCCCCGGCCATGTTTATACCAAACTGAGACATTCAAGCACAACATAAATACACAGGTTTTTGTTTTCCTCCCCAGAGAGAATTCAAATGCACCAAAATCTTAACAATACAAATAAAACTCTTCAGCTCCAGTGTAGATTTGCATGTTTGCGAAAATACTTAAATAAGCTACTGATATTTTTGTTTTTAATAACAAAGCCAACAACTATTTCTTTTTACATTGAATATGGCAATAAAGATAATTACACTTAATTCCTCAATAGTTGTGTACAGAACCTGGTAATATGTCAGTCAAGCTACGTAGCGTTCATTACGACACACAGTTCATGTATTATGTCAAGTTAGCATTTGATATCAAACATTAACGGTATTCAAGAATACATATATATGGTCGTCAGCCAATCACAGGGGACATATAGACAAACAACCATTCACACTCACATTCATTCAGGGACACTGAGTCACCAACGCCCTTTGTTTGTTTGGACACTGTGCGAAATGACACAGCACAGAGCAAATGGTCAAATTTGTTACGTGCAAAATTGTAAAAAAAACCTAGATATTGGGAAATATTCATTCATTCATTCATTTTCTACCGCTTATCCTCACGAGGGTCGCGGGGGCACTGGAGCCTATCCCAGCTGTCTTCAGGCAAGAGGCGGGGTACACCCTGGACTGGTGGCCAGCCAATCACAGGGCACATATAGACAAACAACCATTCACACTCACATTCATTCAGGGACACTGAGTCACCAACACCCTTTGTTGGTTTGGACACTGTGCGAAATGACACAGCACAGAGCAAATGGTCAAATTTGTTACGTGCAAAATTGTACAAAAACCTAGACATTGGGAAATATTCATTCATTCATTTTCTAACACTTATCCTCACAAGGGTCGCGGGGGGCACTGGAGCCTATCCCAGCTGTCTTCGGGCGAGAGGATGGGTACACCCTGGACTGGTCGTCAGCCAATCACAGGACATATATAGACAAACAACCATTCACACTCACATTCATTCAGGGACACTGAGTCACCAACGCCCTTCGTTGGTTTGCACACTGTGCGAAATGACACAGCACAGAGCAAATGGTCAAATTTGTTACGTGCAAAATTTTACAAAAACGTAGACATTGGGAAATATTCATTCATTCATTAATTTTCTACCGCTTATCCTCATGAGGGTCGCCGGGGGGGGGGGGTACTGGAGCCTATCCCAGCTGTCTTCAGGCAAGAGGCGGGGTACACCCTGGACTGGTGGTCAGCCAATCACAGGGCACATATAGACAAACAACCATTCACACTCACATTCATACCTATGGACAATTAGGAGTCGCCAATTTACTTAGCAAATTTTTGGAATGTGGGAGGAAACCGGATTACCCGGAGAAAACCCACGCATGCACAGGTAGAACATGCAAACTCCACACAGAGATGGCCGAGGGTGGGATTGAACTCGGGTCTCCTAGCTGTGAGACCGCCTTGCAGCCCCAGACCGTACATTGTATGTATAAAATACTGTATATAATTATGTATATAATATACTGTATATATTATGTATTGTACTAAAAAACCTGGGTTACATTATAGTTTGCGTTAGGTTATTGAAGCATTTGAATTTTAATTTTTAGAATTTGAGTGCAGCTCCAAATCATCCCTGGATCAGAAAATGGATTGAGTCGCTTTTGTCGTGTTTTTCCTTTGCCAAACACGCCGAAAGTCATGCCCACACATCACTTGGTTCCACTGTAACTGTACACCCATGTAGTTGTCCACAGCAGTTTTCCACTTTGTTTGTGTCTGAGAACATTTATTAAGGCAGCGCAGACACACTCAAATTTTCTTCGTGTAGCAAATCACAGGATTTAGTTCAGTTTCAACGTCCTGTGGATTCTAAAGCCAGCGTGGAAAAGCATCGGAACACCCGCAGGTTGAGAAACACTCAAGTCTTTTCAAGTGAAGGGTTGCGTCTCCACTTAAGCTTTAAAGTGTCATCATGACTTATTCTTCTGGTAGCTTCATTTCAATTCATTCACTCTTGGCTCTGTTTAACTGTGTGTGCATGTCGGCTGTGGCTGTGCAGTACCTTGGACAGCGTTTTAGCAAACACAGCACAACTGCATTGCAGCTATTTGGTACAGTATAGGAATCAATAACACAAATGGCCCACTCTTCTGCTGCCTTTATGATCCAAATAAAACCCACAGAGCCATTTAAGGAAGTGTCACTACACTTATGAAGTCGGTAATACTAATATGGACTAAAGTCACAAGCCGTTTTACATCAGTGTGGTCAATAAACAATGTCTTCACACATGGTAATATTACTTTACTACTTCACGGTTATCTACTTCATCCGTTATCTTTTATTTATGTTAACACTTTTGAACACTGTACTTAATGATGTGTTTTGTTTTGTTTTGTAGGATTGGTCAAGCTCGGAGTTCATTGTGTAACATGCCAGAAAGTCGCCATAAAGATTGTCAACCGTGAGAAACTCAGCGAGTCCGTATTAATGAAGGTAAGCGCCGACTATTTCAGGTTTTGGTAGTTGACATAACTGACATGGTGTCAACTCACAAGTGTCATTATTATTGTGACAGTCCAAGTCTTACTGAGACTCCAGGACCTGCTGGGACCCTGAACAGGATAAGTGGTATACTATATGGATGGGTACTTCTACAGACTGCGTCCACTGTGAATATATTTGATTTGACTTTGTTTTCTCAATAGTTGGCACATCGTGAAAGACTTGTCATGGCTTATAGCGCATATATAGTTACTTCTAAATCTTTGCATGAACTCCCAGACTGAGGGGCTGATGTGCAGATCAGAAGGCGGTGTCCTCTATTGCAGGACGCCTTGTTCTCTCTTTTGAGGATAGTTCTTTATGACTGGGTGCGTGTTGCTTGTCACTCTGCAGAATAAATTTGGGATGATCAGACGCCTCTGTCATGCCTCCCTGATGGTTATGCAATCATGTCCTCCTCAATACTGAGACTACTTGCAAACCTGCTGTTTGTGAGCAGGCACGACAGGCGAGTCCTTGGAGCTCTGGGCTAAAACAATGTTTGAAAATTGTGACAAATGCGCTCTCACTTGACAAGCGATGTTACAGCACCTCAGAGTGAACCTCTCAAAAATACTCTATACCAGTGGTATTTTCTGTCACACACCAAACCCCCCACCCCAGGGCACAGACCTTTTTTTTGCGCCCCTGTTGGTCACTTGGCAGCTTTTCAAAAAGGTTTAAGACATTTTTGTGCTGCAAAATTTGCAACAATATTGCCTATATGAGTTTCTTCAGGTATTTACATAGTCAGGAACTAGCTACTAACTTTAGGATATGCATTGTGTCTATTGTTGAGCATTGCAAAACGTTTGCCTGAACGAGGGGTGTCACAAGGTCCTTCCATATACTTCCATATACTGCCATAATATATGCATATAAGCGATATGATATGCATAATATCCATGCATTTCTATTTGCCTTGTCTGCCGCCTCCACACACAGAAAAAAATTGTTATTACCTTTTTGTGTTCTTTAGTAATCAGCAGTAGAATATAGGTAAGTTTCAACAAGATATCAGTTCTCACCAAAAACTGAGAAAAAAATGGCTTTTTGTGAAAACTTTCACTTCAACTCAAATTTAACATATATATGTATAGCCAAAAATGTCATAAACAACACAAAAAATGGTTGTTTTACATGAAAATAACACTTTTGTTATAAACTATTGACAATTTTCACATTTGCAACTGAACTGTGTATGTGCACGCGTGCATGTGTTAAAATTTCCCTTCAATACGTAACCCTCTTCACGCAACACGGCAAGATGCCTTTTCACTTCCTGGTTGCTACTGAGCATGGATTTCAATGGGGAAGATGCAGGCCGAGTTCTTATAAAATGCACTTCTGCTACCTTCTGGTTGTTAAAACTGCATCGAACATGCTCTCATTTATTGTAGAGTTTCATCATCACCTCTTTGTGTGTCTCCATCAAAAAACATAAAAGACATACAGTGAAGAAAATAAGTATTTGAACACCCTGCTATTTTGCTATTTCTCCCACTTAGAAATCATGGAGGGGTCTGAAATTTTCATCGTAGGTGCATGTCCACTGTGAGAGAGATAAACTAAAAAGAAAAATCCAGAAATCACAATGCATGATTTTTTAACAATTTATTTGTGTGATACAGCTGCAAATAAGTATTTGAACACCTGTGTATCATCTAGAATTCTGACCCTGAAAGACCTGTTAGTCTGCCCATTAGAAGTCCACCTGCACTCCATGTATCATCCTGAATCAGATGCACCTGTTTGAGGTCGTTAGCTGCATAAAGACACCTGTCCACCCCATACAATCAGTAAGACTTTAACTTGTAACATGGCGAAGACCAAAGAGCTGTCCAAAGACACCAGAGACAAAATTGTACACCTCCACAAGGCTGGAAAGGGCTACGGAGCAATTACCAAGCAGCTTGGTGAAAAAAGGTCCACTGTTGGAGCTATCATTAGAAAATGGAAGAAGCTAAACATGACGGTCAATCTCAATCGGAGTGGAGCCCCATGCAAGATATCACCTCGTGGGGTCTCAATGATTCTAAGAAAGGTGAGGAATCAGCCCAGAACTACACGACAGGACTTGGTCAATGACCTGAAAAGAGCTGGGACCACCGTTTCCAAGGTTACTGTAGGTAATACACTAAGACGTCATGATGTGAAATCATGCATGGCACGAAAGGTTCCCCTGCTTAAACCAGCACATGTCAAGGCCCGTCTTAAGTTTGCATATGACCATTTGGATGATACAGAGGAGTCATGGGAGAAAGTTTTATGGTCAGATGAGACCAAAATAGAACTTTTTGGTCATAATTCCAATAAGCGTGTTTGGAGGAAGAAGAATGAAGAGTACAATCCGAAGAACACCATCCCTACTGTGAAGCATGGGGGTGGTAGCATCATGCTTTGGGGGTGTTTTTCTGCACATGGGACAGGACGAGTGCACTGCATTAAAGAGAGGATGACTGGGGCCGTGTATTGTGAGATTTTGGGGAACAACCTCCTTCCCTCTGTCAGAGCATTGAAGATGGGTCGTGGCTGGGTCTTCCAACACGACAACGACCCGAAGCACACAGCCAGGAAAACCAAGGAGTGGCTCCGTAAGAAGCATATCAAGGTTCTAGCATGGCCCAGCCAGTCTCCAGACCTGAACCCAATCGAAAATCTTTGGAGGGAGCTCAAACTCCGTGTTTCTCAGCGACAGCCCAGAAACCTGACTGATCTAGAGAAGATCTGTGTGGAGGAGTGGGCCAAGATCCCTCCTGCAGTGTGTGCAAACCTGGTGAAAAACTACAGGAAACGTTTGACCTCTGTAATAGCAAACAAAGGCTACTGTACCAAATATTAACATTCATTTTCTCAGGTGTTCAAATACTTATTAGCAGCTGTATCACACAAATAAATTGTTAAAAAATCATGCATTGTGATTTCTGGATTTTTCTTTTTAGTTTATCTCTCTCACAGTGGACATGCACCTACGATGAAAATTTCAGACCCCTCCATGATTTCTAAGTGGGAGAAATAGCAAAATAGCAGGGTGTTCAAATACTTATTTTCTTCACTGTATGAATAGGTTCTCTACGTCCGGTTGAAAAGTACGTCTTTGGTAGCGAATGAGTTAAAACCCCCAAAATCATGAGATATCTCTCAGGTTGTGAATAAAAGGGAGAAGAAGCCAGATGATAGTCCAATGGAAGCTTATGATTTATTGGCCATTTTATTGTATTTTGTGATAGATAATGTCATTTTTGGGGCTGCACGGTGTACGAGTGGTTAGCACACAGGCCTCTCAGGTAGGAGACCCGAGTTCAATTCCACTATCGGCCATCTCTGTGTGGAGTTTGCATGTTCTCCCCGTGCATGTGTGGGTTTTTTCCGGGTTCTCCGGTTTCCTCCCACATTCCAAAAACATGCTAGGTTAATTAGCGACTCCAAATTGTCCATAGGTATGAATGTGAGTGTGAATGGTTGTTTGTCTATATGTGCCCTGTGATTGGCTGGCCACCAGTCCAGGGTGTCGCCCGAAGGCAGCTGGGATAGGCTCCAGCACCCCCCGCAACCCTCATGAGGATAAGCGGTAGAAAATGAATGAATAATGTCATTTTTTGTTTAAAAAAATATATATTATAGAATGCAAGTGTATTGCAGTTTGACTCATAAGAGGCATTATTTTGGGAAATGAAAAAAGCAAGTTAATATTGTGTGTTTGTCATTAGGCAGATGATAATATAATGGCAATGATGGACACCGGTTGATGGTGATACGCCCCTGGGAAGGTTCACGCATATCTCTCAGCTTTGTCCTTTAGACTAGTTGAATGACTAACCCTGCAAAGACAGCACATATATCCAGGAAATGAATTGTATCACAATAATAGGATGCATTCACAACAGTTTATACTCTTTTTTTTTTTTTTTGCATAGATGGCTCTTTGGCTCACAGTTGGTTGTCACATGTTCAACATGCACGTTTTAACCACATACCTTTGTATCTCGTCAGAGCTCCTGGTGGGCAATCCTATTCACTTTCCATGCAAAATTGTCATGCTGCAAAATTGTCATGCTGTCAAACCTTCTTTAGACGGGGGGCATGGTAATAGAGGACAACACAATGCTAACACCTGAAAATTGTCTTAAGAGGACTCCCGCTGAGGCCACACTGTAATTGTTTGCTTATGACATTGAAAACAGATTTGCTTACACTACAGAAAATAAATTCCTTCATTTGCATCTTGTCTGCGGCGGAATCCTTCGGTGCTCAATGAAAAGTCCTTGCCGCTGTGATACTTGTGTTTGATAAGAAGTCTGTATTTATCATCTCTTTGCTTTGTCACCACTCCACACACACTCCAGGAATTGCCTTTTGTTGTTTCCTGTTGTGTACAATTCATGTCTCAATATTTTCACTGGGTAAAGGCAGGTTATTGATACACATCAATGAAGCTACCGTTCAGACATAGTCAATAACAATAAGTAAAAAAACACAATGCAGTGTGTACAGTAGTACACTTGTGCTAATACATTTGTCCACATAGATATGGACATTCTGTTGTTATCAGCAGTAGTGGTCGCCGGAACCACCGTGTGACAGCACATCGGGACCAAGCAGGGAAAAAAAAAAAAGACTCTGCAAGACGATGTCTTCTGCTGAAGCTGCACTTTAGAGCCAATTACTGAACTCACCCATTGTCACTCTCCTCTCTGCTGGTTTCGAGTGTGTCTCCGGACATGAATCTTTTCACTTAGACTATGTCCACACAAACACGGATATTTAAAAAAAAAACACACATCTCCCCGTCTGCAGTGCCCATCCGAATGAGGAGCATTTTTTTTAAGTATCCACATAAAAACACATTCAACTGCTGTCATTTGGCCAGTCAGAAGCTTGCAAAAACAACCACAGCTGATTTGGTCATGCGCTATAATGTCTCTCTTTGTCAATATACTGTCGTGATGTGTTCAATGTACAAGTTCAGTACACAACATGGACCTTTTTTAATGCTATTTAGGCCCACACATGCATGTCTAATGCTACACAAAATCAACACATGTGAGCCGATAACTACCTATTTTGTTGTTAAATGAGGTTTAAAAACATGACATGACTGAATCCACAATTTTGTAGTTCCTAACCGCATCGGGAAAATATGCATTTTTAAAATATCCATATTTGTGTGCACGTGGCCGTAGGGGACACCGGGGTAATGAGTTTGCAGGATTTGAACATCTGGGGAAAAAGGGTAAATACCGGCATAGTTCATGCATAAAGTGTGTTCATGGTACTTCACATCGTGTTCAAAATATATTATAGTCAACCACGGAGTGTATTGGTCCACATACAGATGAGAAAATACTGTAAATACTCTAAACTCTCTCAATATTGGATCACGTCGACTATATGTGCCATCTACTGGTGTGTGTGCCTGGCAGCCTGTGAGCGTGATGTCACTCACTTTTTTTTTTTTACTATGGTAATATTTTGGGTCCCCACGGTGCCATTAGAGAAGAGAATGGCTCCTCGATTGTGTGTGTGTGTGTAATGCCACTAAAGCTGCACACATATTTATATATACATATTTGCCATCGTTCTCTCTCCATGCCCTTTTGCCTAGCTGGCCTTGGGAGTCCGAAGTCTGAGCACATGAGGAGATAGTTTGAATTAAATGTCTCTGTCCGGGGTTGTGTGTGTGTGTGTGTGCAAAAACATGCGAGGTTCATTGCCGACTCCAAATTGTCCATAGGTACTATGAATGTGAGTGTGAATGGTTGTTTGTCTATATGTGCCGTGTGATTGGCTGGCCACCAGTCCAAGGTATACCTTGCCTCTCGCCTGAAGACAACTGGGATAGGCTCCAGCACCCCCATGCGACCCTCGTGAAGATAAGCAGTAGAAAATGAATAATTTGAAATACAAAACCAGTGTGTCGCCATTGTTCAGTAAATATCAGGAACGGGACAACAAGCTGAAATTATTAACTGTCAAATAACCTGAGAGCAAAGATTGTGCAACATCATGGTTTAGGGGCAGGATACAAAAGATTTTAGTCAGATATTTTAGCTATCGGGTTTCACTCTGAGGGACATAGCGAGGAAATGAAAAACCACAGGCACAGTCCTAATTAAGTCCCGGAGTGGCATGCCAAAGAAAATCTCAGATAAGCAGAGCCGAAGGATGGTGAGTTCAGTCAAAGTCAACCCACAGACCAGCTCCAAAGACCTACAACATGATCTTGGTGCTGATGTTGATGATGCTATTCTGGGGGAATCATGTGGAGTAAGCCTTTTCTGTGAATATGCCACAAACTGAGTCTAATGGTAATTGTACTAATGTAAATAGTACTCATGGTAATACTGATTACGCTGATGTGAAGACAACAGAGTCTTCAGTTTTCCCACTGAGATCACAGTCTTCTGTGTATCATTACACTGAGTGGATAAGTGTCTTTAATGTAATTTTTTTTCTCAAGGCAGGTTAAGTTATTGCAAGCCGCTTGCGCTAACAGCTAACTAGAAAATCTTGATACTTCAGCGTTGTGTGGATTTGCTGTTGATGCGTTCAATGTCTTCCGCCTCCGAGATATCAAGCTGGTGGCGACTGATGCCGCTATGGCTGTTGGGATAGGGACAACTAATTAGGCAGAGTGACTCTCTCTCTATCGCTCAAAGTAGCACAACTTCAAAGTCCCTGAGTGTGTTGCTCCCCGAAAACGGAGGAGAGTTTGAGGAGGAATGGAGCGACGGAACGGAGAGATGGGAAGAAGGGAAGTTTCAAAGGGATGTGAAGTGGATGGATGTGTTACCAGGTTACAATGTACTTCGGCACGATGCGAGACGACTTCTGTCATGTACGAAAGTTGAATGGATGCTGGCAGAAGTCGAATCCCTGCTTCAAAGATCTGACTCCAAATACCTGTAGCTGCACCCGGAAATACCCAAGAGCGGATCCATAGTCTTAAGTCTTAATTAACGGAATCAATACTGATTTGAATTCTGCACCTTTTTTCCACAAGTCGGATTTTTTTCGCCTTTTTCGCTTCTATATGTTCACTTCCCGGTGTTTGCAC
Organism: Doryrhamphus excisus; assembly: GCF_030265055.1. Classification (NCBI taxonomy): domain Eukaryota; kingdom Metazoa; phylum Chordata; class Actinopteri; order Syngnathiformes; family Syngnathidae; genus Doryrhamphus; species Doryrhamphus excisus. The sequence continues at coordinate 22,718,964 of NC_080471.1, forward strand.
ATCCGTATTGGAAAGTTTTGTTCCGGATGATAGTTGGATCAATGATTGTGCTTGAATACGTCTCATCTAAAATAACTAATGGACTAAAGAAGCAGAGCGATGCGAGTGATGAAGTTGCTGCAGATATTGCGGGTGGGCGGTCGAGGAGGGAAAAGTCGGGAGCCAAAGATGAATCACACGTGCTTTAATCTTGTTATCCCGACATTTCGGTGACACCAACTGAAGCGTTCTTTTTCTGCCATCCTTACCCTGCCCTCCTAATGATTATAGATTGACCATTCCCTCCCATCTCTGTTGTGCCGCAGGTGGAGTAGATATACTGTAGCAATACTTCTAACACACACATACACACACACACACACACTTTATGTTGAGTTTGTGTGTGTGTGTGTGTGTGTGTGTGTGTGTCACAGCATTAATGCAGACACACTGTAAAATAAATGGCTTTCATATGTTGCGCCCCTTTTACGTTGATCCATCAGTTTGGTACTCCGCAGAGCCAGAAGCCGTGGCTTTGCACACCATTTACACCTACAGTAACAGGATGACTGCATGGAATGATTGTGGAATTAGCAACTGTGGAGGCGGGTGAGCTCAGTGCATGAACGGCTTCAAGTCAGACAATAAAAAACTATTTTTGGTTCAAGTGCTGCATGTTATGCAGCCAGTTTCACTTTTTCCTCTGCTTGCCTGCCTGTCTAAATTCAGCCCGCTTTGATAAATAATGACCTCTAAAGATAGTTCATCTGAACTCGTTATATCCGCATTGTCACCTTTTGGCAGTTTTCAACCAATGTGATGTTTATTATTACCTGAAACAATTTGGCTAATGTAGGCTGCACGGTGGTCGAGTGGTTTGCACGCAGGCCTCACAACAAGGAGACCCGAGTTCGATTCCACCCTCGGCCATCTCTGTGTGGAGTTGTGCATGTTGTCCCCGTGCATGCGTGGGTTTTCTCCGGGTAAAAACATGCTAGGTTAATTGGCGACTCCAAATTTGTTCATAGGTATGAATGTGAGTGTGAATGGTTGTTTGTCTATATGTGCCCTGTGATTGGCTGGCTCGTGAGGATAAGCGGTAGAAAATGAATGAGTGAATGGGTTTTATGGATGCCTTAAAATGCTTATTTAATCTTGTTTTGCGGACTGCACGGCGGACGTGTGGTTAGCCCGACCCGAGTTCGATTCCACCTTCGGCCATCTCTGTGTGGAGTTTGCATGTTCTCCCCGTGCATGCGTGGGTTTTCTCCGGGTACTCCGGTTTCCTCCCACATTCCAAAAACATGCTAGGTTAATTGGCGAATCCAAATTGTCCATAGGTATGAATGTGAGTGTGAATGGTTGTTTGTCTATATGCGCCCTGTGATTGGCTGGCCACCAGTCCAGGGTGTACCCCGCCTCTCGCCCGAAGACAGCTGGTATAGGCTCCAGCAACCCCCCGTGACCCTTGTGAGGATAAGCGGTAGAAAATGAATGAAGGAATGAAAACTTTTGACTGGTATTGTGTGTTAAAAATTGTGTGTTCTTAGGTACGTTCAGGCACCATCTTTTGGTTTCAACATTGCACCTGCCACAACAACACAAAAAAACACTAAAATAACAACACTAAAATATGCTTCTGTTGTTGTTTCTGCTTTTCCTTTGTGAGGGGAGGGACATGTTTTATCCAGTTATTCTATCCTCAAGTGGGTTGATGCTCTCTTGGGGAAGCACAGTTTCTCCCTCAAAGTTCAGTTTTGGGCACTGGGATTCCTTATTAATATTTCTTGTGGGCTTATTCTGTGCATATTTGCCACTGTTTATTGAAAAGTTGTTATCTATTCTGTATTGTAACTGATAAGTAACAGATTTTGTATTGTCAGCTAGCAGGAGGCCTGCACAAAAATGAGAAAAAAAAACTCGACATCTTGAGCCACACTAACATGATCGAATTCATAATTATAATTATTATATAATTTTAATAATATATTAATATAAATTATTATATTAGTTATATAATATACACATATATTAATTATGTATAATTTATTATATTATATATAAAAATATATATAATTTTATTAATATAATGATATTATAATAATAAATATTTATAATAATAATCCACTCCAGTTTCCTCCCACATTCCAGAAACACGCTAGGTTAATTGGCCACTCCAAATTGTCCATAGGTATGAATGTGAGTGTGAATGGTTGTTTGTCTATATGTGCCCTGTGATTGGCTGGCCACCAGTCCAGGGTGTACCCCACCTCTCGCCCGAATACATCTGGGATAGGCTCCAGCACCAGAAAATGAATAAATGAATGATTCGGTTGAGCTGGTTTAATTATACCTCTTGAGTGTTAAGTTGGTGTGTGATGAGTTTAGTGTTCTTTGTAAGAATGCGTGCGTGGGTTTTCTCCGAGGGTTCAATTCCACCCTCGGCCATCTCTGTGTGGAGTTTGCATAATAATAACACCCCCCCGCCTCCCCAACTACCCTTCTGGGACCTCATGAAGAACAAAAGAAAGAATATTGACAGACAATGAAACGTCTAAAAATTGATGCCATTATAATAATAATTAAAAACATTGTGAATTATAACCTAACCACACTCGCCTATGCCTGGTTCAATCCAGTCTAATGACTGTATAGCCCAGTAATTGCAACACGGTGTGTGTTGAAGCTGAATGAAATGCCAGATGACTTTCCTTGACGTTTTAAGGTTATATTGTACACTGCAGGCCATTCCATCTGACCAGCTTTACAGTGCTTCACCGCACCTTATTGAGTCCTGAAATATAGACCAGGCTCCGGTGTCAGTGAACAGGTCATGTATTCATATGTGGAGATAATTATCGAGCCCCGAGAACCACCGTCGGGTCACCACCCGTGTTTGCTTCAATTCCTAATCCAGATAGGATTCGTTCATTAGCGGTTCATTCAGTTCTTGCTTTCTTTCAGAGTCTTTGGATCAGCCATTGCCTCAGAAAGCTGTGGTGTGTATTTTTCATCGACTTTCAGTGGTGTCCTGTTGTAATTAACCCGCTCCTTACTAGTCGTTTTACCCTTAGATGCACGAATGACTGGACCCTACACTCTTCCATAAGGGGGTCAAAAATGACCCATACTAGAATCAATGCCTTTTTATGCCAATTTTGCCATTTTGGTTAGGAATAATCACTTGTATGATATTAAGTATTATATTTAGGACCACACAAGAATGATTTCATCCAGCATCTGTTGGACCATTTCAGCTGTTTATCTAGCAGAGGAAACAAAAGAGTAGTGCCCAACAGTACATATAGTAATGTTAGCCAAGTAGTTATAAAGTAGGCTAATTTGTTGATAATATAATATGAAAATATAATAGAATATGAAATGATAAAAAAATTTTCATTACGAAGATATTTAAAAAAAACAACCTGATCGGGTCATTTTTGACCCACTTATGGAAGGTTGGGGTAGTAACACAAAAACAAAAATTTCTTAAAATGTATAAAAGGTAATTTAAAAATGTGAATGGCATGATATCAAAAACATGTTTTTTGAGGAAGACCTGGAATATAAAATGATTTTTAAAAATTTCCTTACGAAGATATTAAAAAAAAAAAAAAAACCTGACTTGGTCATTTTTCACCCACTTATGGAAGGTTGGGGTAGTAACACAAAAACAAACATTTCTTAAAATGTATAAAAGGTAAGTTAAAAATGTGAATGGCATGATATCAAAAACATGTTTTTTTGAGGAATACCTGGAATATGAAATGATAAAAAAAAAAAAATTCATTACGAAGATATAAAAAAAAACAACCTGACCGGGTCATTTTTGACCCACTTATGGAAGGTTGGGGTAGTAACACAAAAACAAAAAATTCTTAAAATGTATAAAAGGTAAGTTAAAAATGTGAATGGCATGATATCAAAAACATGTTTTTTGAGGAATACCTGGAATATGAAATGATAAAAAAAAAAATTCATTACGAAGATATTAAAAAAAAAAACAACCTGACCGGGTCATTTTTGACCCACATATGGAAGGTTGGGGTAGTAACACAAAAACAAACATTTCTTAAAATGTATAAAAGGTAAGTTAAAAATGTGAACGGCATGATATCAAAAACGTGTTTTTTGAGGAATACCTGGAATTTGAAATGATGAAAAAAAATTAATTACAAAGATATTTCAAAAAAACAACCTGACCGGGTCATTTTTGACCCACTTATGAAAGGTTGGAGTCGTAACACAAAAACAAAAATTTCTTAAAATGTATAAAAGGTAATTTAAAAATGTGAATGGCATGATATCAAAAACATGTTTTTTGAGGAAGACCTGGAATATAAAATGATTTTTAAAAATTTCCTTACGAAGATATTTAAAAATAAAAAAAAACCTGACTTGGTCATTTTTCACCCACTTATGGAAGGTTGGAGTCGTAACACAAAAACAAAAATTTCTAAAAATGTATAAAAGGTAAGTTAAAAATGTGAATGCAATGATATCAAAAACATGTTTTTTGAGGAATACCTGGAATATAAAATGATTTTTTTTTAAAAAAAGTCATTACGAAGATATTTAAAAAAAAAAAAACCCTGACCGGGTCATTTTTGACCCACTTATGGAAGGTTGGGGTAGTAATACAAAAACAAACATTTCTTAAAATGTATAAAAGGTAAGTTAAAAAATGTGAATGGCATGATATCAAAAACATGTTTTTTGAGAAAATACCTGGAATATGAAATGATAAAAAAAAATTCATTACGAAGATATTTCAAGAAAAGAACCTGACTGGGTCATTTTTGACCCACTTATGGAAGGTTGGGGTAGTAACACAAAAACACACTGTATATGGCTGTTAAAATACACACTGTATATTCTTTTGTGACATATAAAACCAACAGCTTATACATTGTTAAAACATTTTTGTTTCGGTTTTGTGGGTTGGAGTACATCAGCAAGGTTTCATCTTGAAATCTGCCAGACTTTTAGACATATATTGTGCACGACCCTCAAAAGGTAACTAAAAAATGCGCGTTGGATTTAGGCCTAGGCTCTGGCTACTCCAACTTTTTTTTTTTTTTCCTCGGGGAGCCATTGTTTTGTTATTGAATACATTATTTTCGAAAGCTGACATTTCTGCCGAGCGTCAGCTTTCTGGCAGCTTTCTGACAGTTTTGGGACAAACTTGACAATCCTTATAAAGGATTTATCAATCCATTGGGTGTGGATAAGGTGTTCTTCCAGTGGTGCCCAGTGCTGTTTTTAAGCCAAACTATGTTTGAATTGTGGTGAAAGTATGGAGAAAAAAAATATGACAAATATTTCAGGTCTCCCAAAACAAGCGGTAGTGTTCACTCGGGGCCAGCAAGGTCATCTCCGCTGGCCTAACCACTATCAGAAGCAGTGATCTTCTTGTACAACTATATTGAATTATTTGTTCCATGAAGTTGAATTAATTTCCAAATTAGCATCGTCACTGTACAAGCTGCAGGGTTCAAAGCATGGGAAATATCTCAGTATTTTCTATAAGATACATTTTCCTGATCCTAGTCAGTGATTATGAGCCATTTCTGGCGGTTATCTAATTTGCATTGAACCTTTTTCCATTATAGTTCACATTATATATCTTGTACACATTGTACACATTATACATTATATATTATATTGATGTTTGCTAAATACAAGGATGAAGAGTCTTGAACCAGTCATGATGTGCTATATATATCACTATATTGACACTTACTATGGTACCCATTATGTCATTGGATGGTCATTTCACCTCCTACTTTGGTACGTGACAAAAATAATAAAAATAAAATAAAATAAAATAAAATAGGAAAGCAGGAAGTGAACAAATGTAACAGTTACTGACTTACGTGACAAAAAAAAATAATAAAAAAATAAAAAAAAATAATTTACATTTAATTTTTTTAAGTATAAAAAATACAAATTCATAAAATAAAGTTTGAAAAAAAAACTTAAATTATATTAGGAAATTATATTATGAAAGCAGGAAGTGAACAAATGTAACAGTTACTGATTGTAAAAGTACCAGATGGAGGGGTAGGATTTAATAAGCTTTGCTTCTTCCTACTCCTTTTGGACATGTGGAACAGTGAACTGATTATGGGATGCATTCAATTGTAATCTGATGCGTGTTCAAATGAAATAAAACCATTACCATTACCATATTGCATTTGATATTATCCTGCTTGTTTTAAAACCATAAAATGAATGCATTCTGACTTAAATGATATGATTCCTTTGTGTTCATGTGTCCTTATTTCACATTTGTACACAATTCAAGGTCGACTTATCAATACAGCCGGGCCTCTCTGGATCTCTCACTGAGGGAGGGAGTGACTGAATTGAAAAGCTGACAAAAAGACATTTGAAATGAGTGATGCACGAGCATGGCGAAGCCTTCCGCTGCCTTCCCATCAATGATAAATAACTCCTGTGGGTGGCTTGTGCGCATCTCGTTGAACCGCTTGCCAATAGCACTGCATCCCGTCTAAGAGCCTCCGCTGGAGCTTACGAAAAAAGATTCACAACAGCACCCTTTGACCTTGGAGTGTGAAAGACCTCTCCCATTGGACTGTGTTATGACCAAGGTTACCCAATGACACGTCTGTTAGTGTGGCCTGCCAACAATGTAAAGAGCTGCCTGATTCATCCGTCAGCCTCGCAGACTAAAGACTGAAGAGTGGAACTAAAGAATGAACATTTGACAGGAAACCACAAGGAAAAGAGCGGGGAGTTTGGTAAACAGCGGAGAAGGATAATGAGCGAGATTTGAGCGTTAGGCAGATGGATAAAGGATAAGGACTAGCAGAGACTGTGTCTACATCGATTTACATGTCTCTGGCATTGATCAAACTCCCTCTGTGTGGGGACCTCCTTGTCACCAAGGATGACTTATCAGAAAAAGCTGCTACACGTCGGTTTGAAGACCCTGCAGAGCAATGTTGTGAAGGATGTTGTCGTGTGAAATTGTAGAAGATTAAAGTTGTGGGGAGATTCTTGAACTGGAATCAAACATTTCTGTAGTTTTAAGTAAGAGGAGCTCATTGAAGGAGAATGTGTTATCCCATCCGTTTATCCTCACAAGGGTCGTGGGGGGGTGTTGGAGCCTATCTCAGGCGGGGTTACACCCTGGACTGGTGGCCAGCCAATCACAGTGCACATATAGACAAACAACCATTCACACTCACGTTCATACCTATGGACAATTTGGAGTCGCTAATTAACCTAGCATGTTTTTGGAATGTGGGAGAAAGCCCAAGCATGCACAGGGAGAACATACAAACTCTACACAGAGATGGCCGAGGGTGGAATTGAACTCGGGTCTCCTAGCTGTGAGGCCTGCGCGCTAACCACTCTTCCACCGTGCAGCCAATGTCAAATTTGAATAACAAAATACTCAATATTAATTAATTCATTCATTTTCTACCGCTTTTCCTCACGAGGGTGGCAAGGGTTGCTGGAGCCTATCCCAGCTGTCTTCGGGCAAGAGGCGGGGTAGAGAAAACCCACGCGGCGAAAACCCACGCATGCAACATGCAAACTCCACACAGAGATGGCAGAGGGTGGAATTGAACTCGGGTCTCCTAGATGTGAGGCCTGCACGCTAACACGCCACCACCGTGCAGCTAATATCAAATTTCATTCATTCATTCATTTTCTATCGCTTATCTTCACGAGGGTAGTGAGGGTTGCTGGAGCCTATCCCAGCTGTCTTCAGGCGAGAGGCGGGGTACACCCTGGACTGGTGGCCAGCCAATCACAGGGCACATATAGACAAACAACCATTCACACTCACATTCATACCTATGGACAATTCGGAGTCGCTAATTAACCTAGCATGTTTTTGGAATGTGGGAGGAAGCCCACGAATGCACGGGGAGAACATGCAAACTCCACACATAGATTGCCGAGGGTGGAATTGAACTCGGGTCGTCTCTCTGTGAGGCCTGCGCGCTAACCACACTACCGTGCAGCCAATACCAATTTTGAATATCAAAATAACCAATATTAGTTCAAAAGAGCATTTTTATTTGCCGTTCAGATTGTTGTCTCTCATGGCGTGTCCAGCAAGACATTTACACGCATGTGTAATCACATATACATACACGTACATGCATGAGTTCACACCAGCTTGGCCACCCTGTGCTTCTGGCATGCAACCGTTCTGCCCCACTGGCTCACTGACCGACATATGGAAGGATGGATGGCGGTGGATGATACTGTAGCTGGCCGTGATCAGTGGGGTGTGCGTCCACATGTCAAAGTATGAATGGATGAAGAGCTGACTGGTTTTGTCTCGGAGCCAGTACCCATGCTGGGCTGTCGCTTCTCCTTCTGCTCACAGACAGTTGAACCCGTGTCTCACCTGTCGGAAGTGTACCTTCTTCTCCTTGGCCCATATGGCGACATGCATGTTTACTGTACGCTATATTGCTATATATGTATTTCCCTCCCATTCAGCTTTAGTTTGCTGAAAGTGTAACGTTGTAGGTTTCTAGTCTAGTTATATTAGGACCTTAAAATATTAGGACCCTAAAATAAGTAATAACTATAATTCGCTAAATGTACTGCAAAAAAGGCCAGTAAGGATAATTCATAATGCCGCCTACGGAGAATATACTAACTCCTTATTTTTAAAATCACAAATACTTCAACTTGCTGAGTTCATCTTCAAACAGCTAAAATAATGCATAAGGCTAAAAATAACCAATTAGCTAAAAATGTCATCCAATACTTCTCTACAAGAGAGGAGAAATATGATCTCAGGGAAGAAGTACATTTGAAATAATTCTATGCTAGGACTACGTTATGCTAGCCATAGCATTTCAGTATGTGGAATCAAACTATGGGATGGATTGAGTAAGGACCTCAAACAATGCACAACGATGAGCCAATTCAAGAAACAATACAAGCAGTTGATGTTTGCTAAATACAAGGATGAAGAGTCTTGAACCAGTCATGATGTGCTATATATATCACTATATTGACACGCACTATGGTACCCATTATGTCATTGGATGCTCATATCACCTCGTACTTTGGTACATGACGAAAAAAAAAATTAAAAAATTAAAAATATTAAAAAAAAAATAAAAAATTAAAACATGTAAAAAAAACTTAAAACAATTTAAAATAATTAAAAATAATTAAAAATAATTAAAAATAATTAAAAATAATTAAAAATAATTAAAAATAATTAAAATTAAGTATATTAAATAATATAATTATAATTAAGTAATTAAGTATATTAAATAAAAAAATAAAAATTAATAAAATAAAGTTTTTAAAAAAAACTTAAATTATATTACGAAATTATATTAGGAAAGCAGGAAGTGAACAAATGTAACAGTTACTGATTGTAGAAGTACCAGATGAAGGGGTAGGATTTAATAAGCTTTGCTTCTTCCTACTCCTTTTGGACATGTGGAACTGTGAACTGATTATGGGATGCACTCAATTGTAATCTGATGCATGTTCAAATGAAATAAAACCATTACCATTACCATTACCATAAAATCATAATTCCAAATGACTGCTGCTTTTGAGGCGTCTATATATAGGTATATTAAAGCTAGATGACTACGCAGTATATCAAAATAAAGTCCAGCCTCATTCTGTTAAACCCAACCTTAAATTCGCTTTGTTCGGATGGTTTTCATTTTCGGTTTTACTCGTCTCAAGGCCTCACCTGCTAATGTTTCGCTCTCTGTGGGCTGTTTGATGCACAGCACAGCTAACAGGGTTATCCTTTCGGTGTTGTGTTAATTAGCTACAAAAAAGGCAGCAGGACTCAGGGGGGCAAGCAAGCTGGCGCTGCCACCGTGCTCTGTCTTTTTGTCTGCTCGACATTTCCCTTTTGGCCCTCTCCATTACATCGCATAAGCTGCAGCCCGCTCACATTTCCTCAGACTCTTTTGTTTCATATCCATCCTGCACCCTTTGAATGCGGTGTGACTCCCATGTTAGCGTAGTCACCCCGGTCTTTTGAATATCTGACACACATGGTTGCACGTTTGACTTTGATCCTCCGATTTTAGGCATCAAGGGACTTTTGTCAGCCTGGGGGAGGTGACAAAAATGTCTGTGTTTTGCCTCTCCGTGCATGAGAGAGAAGAGTGGACCAAAGGCTACAAAATGCAATAAGCAGAGAGTGAGAGATGACAGAACTTGTGATCCGGTATTTTCCCCCCTGGGGGTTTTGGGCCAATCTTTGGATTGCTTTCGTGGCAACACACAAATCAAATGTCTTTGCATCTGTCTCCGAGTCTTTCTTCTCGCTGAACTCAGAGTGCCATGATATCGATATCCCGCATCATTTGTTTGATCGTCCATTCCGAGGCAGGCCTATGATTTAAGGAATCAATATCTAGCTGATGATGCAGTCCAAAACTAGCTTTCGTCTTTTACTTTTGAGTGACATTTATAGCCACGCGTGCAGAAAACGAGTTATTTGTCAGATTGGCAGCATATTCCCAGTGCCCTTTTTAGACATAAGCTAACATGTCATCATAATATACAGGGTCAGGCAACATGATACATTTGTAGGTTAAATAAAAGGCAAATAAAGTAAAGAAACAAAAAAGTGTTTTTATTTTCGAAAAGTAAATATAATGTCATTCTGTTTTTTTATCATGTTTTAAAAATTAAATCAGTTCTGGACGGTTGATTTTCATTTCAATGCAGATCCAGTAGCTCTGAAGTTGTGTTTTAAGTTGGTTTAAGTATTTTTAAGTTGGTAACCCATAACAAGATGGTGTTTCCAGCTGCTACGGGGAAAACTATGGCATTATAAAGAAACAAAGCAAAATGCCATTACATAAAAGCAATGGCATTATATGAAGAGCTTGCAAGCAAAAGGCGCTAAATCCAATTTTCACTAAGTTGCATGTTTTTCATGAGTTTAATAGACCTCTGTCATGTGTATCCAAATCACATATTTTGGTCTTGAAATCATTTTTAAAAATATGAAAAAAAGTGATATGAAATGTATGATATCATTGATTTTCTCGAAATCAGTCAAAATGGATTTAGCGCCTTTTGGTTGCAAGCTCTTCATATGTATTTTTCAAAAATAAAAACACTTCACACTATGCACAACGTCAGGCAAAATGATCTAACACATATGTAGGTTAAATAAAAGGCAAATAAAGTAAAGAAACAAAAAAGTGTTTTTTCCCGTACCAGCTGGAAACACCATCAACCGGCCGACCTCGCACCGCCAGAACTGACTTAATTTTTAAAATATAATGAAATAAAATGGCATTATATGTACTTTTCAAAAATAAAAACTTTACTTTATTTGCCTTTTATTTAACCTACAAACCCTGTATATATTTAATTCAATAGACCTGATCCTCAAGTTCGAACGCATACCTAAATTTACACCTAAGTCACTCACACCGTGTACATAACATAAAATGCAACAATAAAAATAGTAAATAGAAGAATGAAATGAAACATAATGCTGCTTTGTTATTACTGTTGCTTTCATAGGAGCTGATCCTTTATCATGTTCAAGGATATTGTTGCGACATGTGTTGTCTTCTGTGATCTCCGACACGGTGGGATTTTGTAAACGTGACGTGAGTCCTGACTGCCTGAGAGTTGATTTTACAAACGTTTTTTTTTGGCATGGTTCGGTTGACAGTAGCTTTAGCTGGACCTCCTTATCATTCGTACAATGTCCTGGGAGACGTTAGAATTCCATCTTGATTGTCAATGATGTTTGTGACACTTTAGCGATTGACTTTTTCACTTTTTTTTCTCATTTACACATTCCTAATCATGACATAAAACAAGACATTGTGAAGATTTTTCCATTAGAAATTGATAGTGAAGTAATATAATTCATAGGAAAACAATATAATAATCCGAAATTAAACGTTCATCCTTTAAAGATGTTTAATACCTGTGCAGACAATGGCCAAAAATCCCTAATAGGCCACAGATTACAATGCAAATGTTAAATGTTAATATTGAATGCTATTAAAAAAGCGTTTTGATACAACCAGTTTGTCTGTGGAGATGCCAGGTATGATTTCTATGTCTTCTCACCGCATTGAATTAATCGCGACTGGATTGTTCAGATTTCAGTCAGGGTCGAATCTCCAAAAACATGCTGACTTTGAATTAATATTACCCCCCATTTAAAAGTGGACAGTTGTCTTCATTTTTCTTCTTCAGAAGCTCAGTGGTTGCTTTCCTGTTTGCAACAGCAACATCTGTCCATAACGATCCTCTTCTGAGCTGCAGTCTATTGATCCTTGTTAACGAGGTAGGATATGACGCTGATGGATTCCCTGCGGGTCGAAGTATTGCCAATCAGGCCGTCCTGACAGGCTTGCGTTCTGACATGTTTGTCTAAGGATGTCCAGCCGACAACAATAACTACACGCTTAACAAGACAAATGAGCTTGCTGTCAAATAAACACTTGGATTTGTGTCAGTCAGCCTTGTGGTCTGATCTCCGTGTATGGATGAGCTACCGGTGCTTCCTCTAGAGATGCTAGAGATGGTTATTAGAGGTCAAGAAAGGACAAGTAGGGATGCGGTAAAGTATGGATACACCATATGGGACAGGAACTGGAATGGGAGTTATATGGGATTTCTGTTGTCAGTTTATCCCAAAAGAGTTGAATGAGGTTCACGTCAGGACTCTCGAGTTTGAATTTTCTGGAACTTTCAGGAAATTTCTCAGGAAGATGAAGACGTATATGTCAGTATTCTGTATATCTTAGTGATCTCTGTAAATTACTTAACAACAGAGAACAAGAGGCACCACTAACAACTCACCTTCATGAGTTAATTAACAACTTAATCTTGCAATAATCAGATGGTTTCACTGTTAAGTCTTCACATTAACTTTAAGCCTCTGCTTTGTTTTTCAATTAATGCCGAGGGAATGCCTAGAAGTAGCTTAAGAAACCTGCTGCTGGCTTTGCTAGCATCTCGACAGCTCATCTCGCCTTGAATCCCGTGTAGCATTAGTCTCTCTGCAGGGATCCCGGCTGCCGGCGAGGCGAGGCACCGTCATCCCAGTGCCAGGTGAGAGTGTGTGGATGCGCTGCTACTCATAGCGCTCATTAGTGATTAACCAGGCGGTTAATCAGGGCTCTGTGACCAATTTATACACGTTAAGAGGGTGTCGGGCGTTTAGCGAGCGGACAGAAAAATCAAGACAAAGTCCGAAGATGTTAGCGTTTATGTCAGCGAGTGTGCTCATAAAATCAAGTTGCGTTACATGACACGGAATTAAAGTGAGAGCTGTCAAAGTCAAGTGAGGATGTGGAATTTACATTGAGGTGATCAAGACATGGCAGAGGAGTCCTTAACTCGCGATGTCCTTCATCACCATCGGTGTCAAATCTGAAGGGAGCAAAAGGGGGGGCGGGGTGTACATGCTGCAAGGCCATCGAGGCGGCTCAAAGGCTTTCAGACTTTCAATGGCAACTCTTCATGCTGACTGCGGCATCCAGAGATATGAATTCAAACTGATCAGCTTGATTTGAGTCAAATCCAGCTTTTGTCAGTAATTCTCCGTGCAAGGAATGGAACCTAGAAAACCTGTGTGGGGTCATCTGTCAACTTGGTGTAGACCCGATGCTGTTTGTGGACGGTTACCACCACGGACAAGGCAAACATCCCCTGAGAGGAGTTGATATAAGTGGACATTTTGACCCTTACTAGCTTAATGCGGAGTGGATAGAGTCTTGACTGGTTAGCGTACATTTTCTTTCTTAGCCTAAAAAATATTTTGCATATATTTAACTCAGCTGCACGGCGGTCGAGTGGTTAGCGCGCAGACCTCACAGCTAGGAGACCAGGGTTTGCATGTTCTCCTTGTGCATGTGTGGGTTTTCTCCGGGTACTCCGGTTTCCTCCCACATTCCAAAAACATGCTAGGTTAATTAGCGACTCCAAATTGTCCATAGGTATGAATGTGAGTGTGAATGGTTGTTTGTCTATATGTGCCCTGTGATTGGCTGACCACCGGTCCTGGGTGTACCCCGCCTTTTTTTGCCTTCAATACGTAACCCTCTTCACGCAACACAGCAAGATGCCTTTTCACTTCCTGGTTGCTACTGAGCATGGATTCCTATGGGGAAGATGCAGGCCGAGTTCTTATAATATACACTTCTGCTATCTTCTGGTCGTTTTTTCGAATTAAAACTGCATCAAACATGCTATCATTTATTGTAGAGTTTCATCATCACCTCTTTGTGTGTCTCTCGTAAAAAACATAAAAGACATATAAATAGGTCTTTACGTCCAGTTGAAAAGTACGTCTTTGGTAGCGAATGAGTTAAAACCCCCAAAATGGTGAGATATCTCTCATGAGACCCGAGTTCAATTCCTCCCTTGGCCATCTCTGTGTGGAGTTTGCATGTTCTCCCCGTGCATACGTGGGTTTTCTCCGGTTACTCCGGTTTCCTCCCACATTCCAAAAACATGCTAGGTTAATTAGCGACTCCAAATTGTCCATAGTTATGAATGTGAGTGTGAATGGTTGTTTGTCTATATATAAATCAGTCAAGATGGTCAAAAATGACTCAAACTAAAAGGTATGTCTTTTGAAAAACGATGCTCTTGTACCTTCTTCTCGTGAGGGGCGACTCGTAACATGTCTTGCAAAATTGGCAGGTCTATTAGTGCCTTACCTGATGCTGGTACCAGCAACTCATACAGTGGTTTGTACAGGTAAATCAGTGAATAAATACATGTTGGTCCCAAAATGCACTGCTTATAAATGCATTGGAATTAACATAACATGAACATAAACAAAACAAGAACCTTTACTGTGTTCAATAGTGAACATTTTTATTTTAGTTGTGAAGTTTGACTATGAATCATGGAGTTGATTTCTTGCCTGTGTGGTTTAGTGCTGGACATTGCCTGGGATGAAATATTGGAAGTCATAAAAAAGACATCAGACAGCAAGGGAGGACACTGCGGTTCGCAGCTTACCTTGGTGCAATGCTTCTCAATTATTTTGTGTCATCCAACCCCAGGGGGCAGAATTTTTCTTGGTATTTCCTGGTATTTCCTGGTGTTTTCATGAAGGTTATCGTCACTTCTCTGTGAGGTCTCCTTTGTTTTTCTTTTCATTTCTGTCAGTAACCATAGTTCATCCTTTTTTTTGGCTCTACATACGTGTATTCCTATGTACAGTGTTGATTAGTTTCAGCACCACTGCCACCGACCTGGAGGCTTAAAGCATGAATACAATGCATGCAGGCAAGGCACGAAGACACTGATACTGAAAATATCATTTTCCATTCCATTATTTAACATTACATATCTGTGTTTTCGGCAAGTGGTTATCGCGCAGGCCTCACAGCTAGGAGACCCAAGTTCAATTCCACCTTCCACCCATGCGTGAGTTTCTCTGGGTACTCCGGTTTCCTCCCACATTCCAAAAACATGCTAGGTTAATTAGCGACTCCAAATTGTCCATAGGTATGAATGTTAGTGTGAATGGTTGTTTGTCTATATGTGCCCTGTGATTGGCTGGCCACCAGTCCAGGGTGTACCCCGCCTCTCGTCCGAAGACAGCTGGGATAGGCTCCAGCACCCTCGCGACCCTCGTGAGGATAAGCGGTAAAAAATGAATGAATGAATGTTTTCTTCTCGGGCTGCTCAGTGGACAAGTGGTTAGTGCTCATGCCTCACAGCTAGGGGACCCAAGTTCAATTCCACCCTCGGCCATCTCTGTGTGGAGTTTGCACGTTCTCCCCGTGCATGTGTGGGTTTTCTCCGGGTACTCCGGTTTCCTCCCACATTCCAAAAACATGCTAGGTTAATTAGCGACTCCAAATTGTCCATAGGTATGAATGTGAGTGTGAATGGTTGTTTGTCTATATGTGCCCTGTGATTGGCTGGCTACCAGTCCAGGGTGTACCCCGCCTCTCATCCGAAGACAGCTGGGATAGACTCCAGCACCCCCGCGACCCTTGTGAGGATAAGCGGTAGAAAATGAATGAATTAATATTTTCTTCTTGGGCTGCTCAGTGGACAAGTGGTTAATGCTCATGCCTCACAGCTAGGAGACCCGAGTTCAATTCCACTCTCGGCCATCTCTTTGTGGAGTTTGCACGTTCTCCCCGTGCATGTGTGGGTTTTCTCCGGGTACTCCGGTTTCCTCCCACATTCCAAAAACATGCTAGGTTAATTAGCGACTCCAAATTGTCCATAGGTATGAATGTGAGTGTGAATGGTTGTTTGTCTATATGTGCCCTGTGATTGGCTGGCTACCAGTCCAGGGTGTACCCCGCCTCTCGTCCCAAGACAGCTGGGATAGGCTCCAGCAACCCCCGCGACCCTTGTGAGGATAAACAGTAGAAAATGAATGAATGAATTTCAAGTTTGAAATCAAATTTATAATAGTCTGCTGTCCAAGGTGCTGAAACTTCTCTCTCTCTCCTCGCTCCTTTTGTTGTTTACTCTCCTTGCTCTGAAACTACAACACCGACCTTCACGAGTAACCTCAGAGAAGAAGTGAGACATTGTAAATACTGTTTTCCTTCCATTTTGACTACAGGGTGACTTCAGATTACGGTGTTTGTGCTTGTCGAGTCCGCTATTACATTACATAGTATATATGTTGACATATCACTAATCAAATCTTTTTTTCTCTCTCTCTCTCTCTCCCCCCTTTTTCTATTACATCCTTCTTTACCCCTGTTTCCTTTCCATCTTCTCTTATACAGGTGGAGCGGGAAATAGCCATTCTGAAGCTCATAGAACACCCGCATGTTTTAAAGCTACACGATGTTTATGAAAATAAAAAATACTTGTAAGTATCAAGCCCCAGTTTTTGGATTCCTCTCAAATGTACTTGATACTAATTGCACTTCACATAGTAATGAGTTTTAGGATGTATACAAAGATTTGTTGATAACTGTAGGCTGTTTTTCCCACAAATTCCAAGATGATTTTGTTGCCTCAAGGAACGTTTTTAATTGGCTTGCTATGATCTGAGGGCAGCAAGTTACCTTCGACGCGCCGACGCTCCATTAGTATTGGCACGAAGCATTCGATTGAGTCGCTCATGCTTGGGGAATGCTAATAGGGAGAGAAAGTATCCTTAATGTAAACAACGTGACACACTCATCAGCGGCAACACCATTTACGTTAAGAAACATTAGGCATGGAGAGTGACAGCTGCATTAGCCTGCCGTGGCCGCGGCGCACACACACACACACACTCATGTAGACGCATTCATAAAGCTATTTGCTAACTTCTCCCCGCGGTGAATGACAAGCCCATCGGTCATTTGCAGCAGCCTCTTGAACCACAGAGGACGATTTGTCAACTAAATTCAATTAGCTCTCATCTTGAGTTTTACAAGCTAAATGGGATAAGGCATACAGCAGTGTGTGATATGCTTTCAGCTTATAAAAAAAAAAAGCAAAATATTCGGATTTGTAACATAAATGGATTCTTTGACTCACATTTCATTGATGGCTGGTCATGAGTAGCTCAAGTATGAATACTACTAATACTGCCGGTTTGTGTCCAATGTCTATATTAAGACATAAACAGTGTTAGTGTCAGCTGTCCCACAACTAAAACGATTTACGAGGCTGGTGGTATAAATCCCCAGAAAATGTGTTTATAGGTTAGAGTGAAATGGAAGTGGAGTTGATACATTATGGCGTCAATATTCTATGAAAGAATACTTCATTGTCACCCGTGAATGATTATATCATAGATATACAAGATACCTTTAAGAAAGACAGATGGTAGCCATAATGGATGACAAGATGTAGATGTGGAAATGTGATTTATAATGAAATGGCTGAAAAGTCTTCATCTTAATTTCAGCTGTCAGTGTTGAAATGGCCGAGCTACTCTACATGTATCGCCTTTGTATGTTTACATGTACATATATGTGCATGGCTGCCACTGAACATTAGTAAAGAAGCATTTACGTCAATAATTACATTTCAGTTGGTCCTCGGTTTATGGGATTGTTCACATTCCCATAAATACATTTAAATGTAATTTTTGTTCTGTAAACATGAGACTTGATTGGGTGCACTCATTCCAATCACTGGACTGTCGCCAACATCATTAAGGATAAAGATCGTACTAATGTATAAAAGCAATCTTCACTCGCTAAATGTACTGCAAGAAAGGCCAGTAAGGATAATTCATACTGCCGCCTACAGAGAACATACTAACTCCTTATTTCTAAAATCACAAATACTTCAACTTGCTGATATAGTTCATCTTCAAACAGCTAAAATAATGCATAAGGCTAAAAATAACCAATTAGCTAAAAATGGCATCCAATACTTCTCTACAAGAAAGGAGAAATATGATCTCAGGGAAGAAGTACATTTGAAACACTTCTATGCTAGGACTACGTTATGCTAGCCATAGCATTTCAGTATGTGGAATCAAACTATGGAATGGATTGAGTAAGGACCTCAAACAATGCACAACGATGAGCCAATTCAAGAAACAATACAAGCAGTTGATGTTTGCTAAATACAAGGATGAAGAGTCTTGAACCAGTCATGATGTGCTATATATATCACTATATTGACACGCACTATGGTACACATTATGTCATTGGATGCTCATATCACCCCGTACTTCGGTACATGACAAAATAAAAATAATTTTTTTTTTAAATAAATTAAAAAAAAATTAAAAATTAAAAATTGAAAAATAAAAATTGAAAAAATAAAATATTTAAAAAAATTAAAGTATATAAAATAAAAAATAAAAATGAATAAAATAAAGTTTAAAAAAACTTAAATTATATTAGGAAATTATATTATGAAAGCAGGAAGTGAACAAATGTAACAGTTACTGATTGTAAAAGTACCAGATGGAGGGGTAGGATTTAATAAGCTTTGCTTCTTCCTACTCCTTTTGGACATGTGGAACTGTGAACTGATTATGTGATGCATTCAATTGTAATCTGATGCATGTTCAAATGAAATAAAACCATTACCATTACCATTACCATTACCATATCAAATTCAGCTGTTATAACATAGACGAGACCAACTCCATATTTTTATACACACACAATATATTTTACTCCCTGTACTGGCCTGGCGTGCCATTACTTTGGTCCATATACTTTATGGAGAGAGAGTACAAAGTGTGTATTTC
This sequence comes from Doryrhamphus excisus, assembly GCF_030265055.1. Taxonomy (NCBI): domain Eukaryota; kingdom Metazoa; phylum Chordata; class Actinopteri; order Syngnathiformes; family Syngnathidae; genus Doryrhamphus; species Doryrhamphus excisus. The sequence continues at coordinate 22,738,099 of NC_080471.1, forward strand.
ACCTGCTGTCTGACATTCAGTTTGAGCTGTAGTGAAGATAAAAGGAGGTTGAGCACAGAATAAACGAGGAAGCCGGTTCAGAGCAGGACAGGGCAAAACTGGCTATCAGCCCACAGTCTGTTTCATGTGGGCCTCTGCGAAGATTCATCTCCTCGTGTCTCCTCGGTGCACGGGAGCATGGCCGCGCAGTCATGATGATAGACTGCCACCAACCCTACATGGTCTACCTGTGTAGCGGCTAAAAAATACGAGTAGGAAGTACTGTGTGTTTTTGTGTGTGTGTGTTGATGTGATTCCTCTTCCACCGTCAACAATAACAATGAGGAGTCTCCCTTTAGTCTCTTTGGCTTGATGAACTGAACTAGACTGTCATGTTGTTTTAGCACAGGAGGGCTTTTCAGGTCCTAAAGTTGACATCCACAGTAAGTGTAATGTTACTCTGTCATCCTCCTGATGCCTCCCACAGGAGGTCAGTGTCAGAACACTTCACATCTATGAGCAACAGACATGTATCGCTGGGGACACTTTAAAGACAGCAGAGGTCCAAGTATAAAAACAAACAGCCTTTAGGATATAAAATTACTGATTTTAGAAGCAAAACCTAGCATTTAGGTCAGTGATTTTCAACCACTAGTGCACCTTGAGAAACCGTCAGGTGTGCCGTGAGGAATTATCCAATATCACTTTTTATAATTAACATTTATTAATCATCATTTGCAAATATTATGTCAATAGTATACATGGACCCAAATATTCCAATTGCATTTGGTTTATTTGCTCAAACGGAAAGAATTGAACAGGGATGGAATATTCCTTTAACCAATCCAATTGAGGTATCTTGTACCCGCTCAAACGGAAAGTTGTCAGACTGCGTTCTTCTTCGTGGTGTTTTTCTTCTTCTGTTGTTTATTGGCGGTTGGCAAGCAGCTTTCGTATGCATTACCGCCATCTGTGAAACAGAATCTAAACCCTTCTATACTTTATTCACAAGTCCAGTTTTATTAAAAAAGAAAATATATATCTATATAAAACATGTCCTGAGTTTAATTATAAAATATTAGCAAGATTGAATTTGATCTTTTCCTGTTTAAAAAATAAATCCCGGGTGCGTTCTTTCAGCGCATGCTCAGATATGACGTAACACGCAGATCCAGACGTTCTTCACTTTTAAAAATGGAGGCCAGCAATCGGCGCTGGACTAAGCAAAGTTTGTTTTTGATTTAAACTAAATTTCAAGACCGGACAGACGAAAAACTGGCAATACGGAGTTATTCCAACAAGTGAAAGAAATACTCGGGGAAGCCGGTATCACGTGATGTTGATGTTTACGTTTTACTGGGCATGCCCTATTGATTATTCTGGTTGATTTTCACGAACGCATGTAGACAAGAGATTGGAATATTCCTTTCTATGGATACCATTGTTTCCCGAAAGGTCATTTGGAAAGAGAAAAAGTGGTGATGTAAAAACGTGGCTACTGTGGAGTGTCTGTGGTGTAAAGACTGGCAGAGCAATGTAATATTGGTCCGTGTGGCAACACCTACCTGGTTCCTCCCATAGACTTATTGATGCACGTGTGAGGTCGTGGTGACATTTTGGAACATTTTTGGTTAGTGTTGCTTCACAAGATTTTTCCAATGTAAAAAAACGTGCCGTGGCTCAAAAAAGGTTGAAAATCACTGATTTTTGTGACTTCATAAAAAACACAAGCTCTCTTTTTGAATGATTTTTGCACCCTGTTGATGTTTTTCAGGTACCTAGTACTAGAACTTGTGTCCGGTGGGGAACTGTTTGACTACTTGGTGAAGAAAGGCCGATTAACGCCGAAAGAGGCGAGGAAATTCTTCAGACAGATCATGTCTGCTTTGGATTTTTGCCACAGTCATTCCATATGGTAAGTACGCTCGCATGTTTGTACGCCGTTTTTGTTTGTGTGTTTTGGGTTTAGGGCGAATGTGTTGTGTGCTGTTTTTAAATTGTGTTTGTTACACGATTGCATGATTAATTCTGTTTGTTGACTGAAAACACTCAGTGAGACATAAGCGGCGTGGACTATGCAGGGTGTTGTTAGGAGCTTGTTGTAAATATATTGGCAACTTGTGGGTGCAGCAGTTGTGTAGAACTTAGTGATGAAGATGGTAAACTTGATTCCGTTTGTTGACTCAAGTTTTTGATAAAAAAAAAAAACTCACAGAGACATACTGTATGTACGCACTGAGCAAACACATCATTGAGACAGTTGGCGCGTTGCAGCGATGCGTTTGGATTTGGCAGATCTGCTCCTTAAACAAATACACTAAAATGGACCGAACTTAATTAAGCGACTTTGTACAAAGGAGGCTGGTTTCACTATAGGAATCCACAGCATTATGCTGCAAAGTCAACAAATTACATTAGTAAAATGCTGTTATAATAGCAGCTGCATGGTGGTCGAGTGGTTAGCACACAGGCCTCGCAGCTTGGAGACCCGAGTTCAATTCCACCCTCGGCCATCTCTGTGTGGAATTAATTAATGATTTTTATGCACTCCCTTTCATATGGAGTGAACTGTATTTTCCATATACCATTTTAATTATGGGCTGCACGGTGGACAAGTGGTTAGCACGCAGGTCTCACAGTTTGGAGACCCGAGTTCAATTCCACCCTTGGCCATCTCTGTGTGGAATGAATTAATGATTTTTATGCACTCCCTTGCATATGGAGTGAACTGTATTTTCCATATACCATTTTAATTATGGACTGCACGGTGGATGAGTGGTTAGCACGCAGGACTCACAGCTAGGAGACCTGAGTTCAATTCCACCCTCGGTCATCTCTGTGTGGCGTTTCCATGTTCTCCCCATTCATGTGTGGGCTTTCTCCGCCTCATGCCCGAAGACAGCTGGGATAGGCTCCAGCACCCCCGCGACCCTCGTGAGGATAAGCAGTAGAAAATGAATGAATTAATGATTTTTATGCACCCCCTTGCATATGGGGTGAACTGTATTTTCCATATACCATTTTAATTATATGCTGCATGGTGGACGAGTGGTTAGCACGAATGACTCACAGCTAGGAGACCCAAGATCAATTCCACTCTCGGCCATCTCTGTGTGGAGTTTGCATGTTCCCCCCGTGCATGTGTGGGTTTTCTCCGGGTACTCTGGTAGGTATGAATGTGAGTGTGAATGGTTGTTTGTCTATATATGTGCCCTGTGATTGGCTGATCACCAGTCCAGGGTGTACCCCGCCTCTCCCCCAAAAACAGCTTAGATAGGCTCCGGTATAAGCAGCATTTCTGCTGGACAGAAACTGACTTATTTTGTTGTTTTTTGTCGCTTTAGGCTGTAAATAAAATTTTAAACTCAGGGACCGGCTTTGCAATATTCATCAAGTCATTTATAGCACATTATCCACCTTTGTGGCAGATCTTTACAAGCTTTACCCGGGCTTTTTTTATGTACTTTTTACTGGGTCGTACCTCATGTGTATTATGCATTGTCACGACGAGTGCCTCTGTCATGCACATCCTTTTGGTCGTAAACGGTTTGTTGCCCGGGCAATTAAAAGGAACCACATGAATTGCATTGTTTGTCAAGCAATGGTAATGCTGAGATGAATTTTTTATTTGATGATGTGCGTGTGACTTATTAGATATGCTTTGTGTACTTAATTTATTGAAAAAACAATTAGTTTCCGGCTTACGCTGTTAATAATGAATAATTAAAGCTATGCGGGGTCTGCTTTGCACAGCGATATTGACAGACTTTAGAGTTTGTAGATGATGTATTCTGCTCGTGTTATTGTGCAGCTATATTATATTATTCAGTCTCAAATACTAAATAAATGCATTTAAACTTTACATGAAGAATATCGCACCACTTACGGAGCTGATCTGTCTTCCTTCAGGGAAGGGAAGTTCGTAGTGAATAATTAGTGTGAGTAGTAAGGATTAATCCAATTAGGGTAAAGCACCTGACATTTAGTGCGTGCACACATCCAGATTATCACAGTGCTTTTGTGGTAAGATTCACCAGTAAATTTATTTGCTGTCATCTTTTTACTTAGCTGCTCAAATCCGCTCGCTAACGCGCTTATAAAAAGATGCCGAAGTCATCACGAAAAAGATCCTCATTCTTCTTCCATCTCCAATTAGGGTGTGGCTCATCACGTAAAGGGTGCGGTTGAAGGTAAATACACGTTGCCGATCCTGCCGACTCCTGTCAGAGTCATGCATCGCCACTTTGTCATTTGTACATCGCTCCCTCACGCTAGTATTTGTGCATCCAATGACATTACAGTAAAAGAAGGATTATTTGTTCCTTACACATTACTTAGAGCATCTCAAATGTGTGTAAAATAATATGTTTATGTACTACAGATTCATCTTCACACATGCTTGTGCGGAGATTAGCTTTGCATACATACTCATACTAAGTGGCCCTGGAATAATCCATTTTTGCAAAGGAAGCTCAAGCTCCAAAACCAAGGTCAGCTTCTTTTTTTTTTTTTAATGCTGAAGCAAGGATATTTGTTAAGAAAGCTAATTTCCACTTTTACCTAAGAGAGGTAACAACCTTGGCGGAATCTACTCCGACCCTTGTAAAGGAGTAGAGTGGTTCCTTGTACATTGTAGTTTCTCAAAAATGAATGAATCAATTATATTTTTTTGTGGATGCATTAGTCGAATGTAATATTCTCATCACTAGATGTCAGTAGTACCTTACATTACATTACCTTGTCCAAAACGGTAAATTGAAACAAAGTTATCCTCTCATTCTGTGTGGAAGTGGTAAGCACTGTAGCGTAAATAAACAATAATAGCTATAAAAGTGACTACTGTGATATTATTTCATGTCGTGAAAATATTGCATTTATTAATATATCGCAGTCGGGTCTGGAAACAATTAATTGCGATAAACGACGAACGACTGTATGGCATTAATGTTGTGTTAATGTTGTTCCTTCAATGATTTATTTGAACCCTTCTCATTCCGGGATAGCATGATAATGCAACGTACATCTTCAGTGGTAAATAAATTGAAAATTATATGATATAAAATTAAATGAGGCTGCACGGCGGTCGAGTGGTTAGCACGCAGACCTCACAGCTAGGAGAACCGAGTTCAATCCCACCGTTCCCCGTGCATGCGTGGGATCCGGGTACTCCGGTTTCCTCCCACATTCCAAAAAAAAAAACATGCTAGGTTAATTGGCGACTCCAAATTGTCCATAGGTATGAATGTGAGTGTGAATGGTTGTTTGTCTATATGTGCCCTGTGATTGGCTGGCCACCAGTCCAGGGTAACCCTAACCCGAAGACAGCTGGGATAGGCTCCAGCAACCCCCGCGACCCTCGTGCGGATAAGCGGTAGAAAATGAATGAATGATTTTGGCAGAATTGGTCAAATTCATTTCAATTTGCTGATTTTCTTGAGCTTTGGGATTCGGTAAGATCCTTTCAAAAGGTTACACAGGACCTGCTTTATGTTGAATCTCCAAAAGAGTCCAAAAATACCAGAAAAAGTGGCAATATGGTTTGTCGTAATGACAAGCTACATTCACAAAATCCTATTAAAATATGTTCATGAGCGAGGGTGAAAAATAGCCCCAAATCTATTTTAGCGGTCCAATTGTATCCATGGTGGGCCACCACAATAAATAAATGTATGGGAAACACTGTTTGTGCCTGCTTTATCCATTCCGAAACCAATTTCGATGTGCACATGGGATTATCATCCTGAAGGAACACCCAATTGTGTCCAAGTTTCTGTTGGGATGAGGTTAATTTGAAGGTATAGCTCCTTCTTCGTGGTTCTATTCACTTTGTGCAGTGCACCAGTTCCACTGGCGGCAAAACAACCCCAGAGCATGATACTACCACCACCACGTTTGGCAGCTGCAACAGTGTTTTTAGGAAGGCTTCATCCTGACTACTTCAAACATATAGTTCTAATTATGGTCACAGAGTGCAATCTTTTTCTTGTTTGACAAATACAGCAATATGCAATGTAAGTTTTTATTTTTAACATTTTGTCTCAATAAGTCATTGAAAAAGAATAATCAAAAGACAACAAAAATAATACATTACTATGAACAGGTAAGACAGGTTAGTCTGAAAAAAAATCAGAAATAATAATCCTCTTGAACAATGCTGGTATTGAACAGTTTGGAAAGCTGCACATTTCTATGTGGCACAAACATCCATATGACAAACAAAGTATGACATACAAAGTATGAAACTCGGGACTAATACGAAACTAATACGAGGAACATTATTTAAAAAAAAAAAACCTTAAACTGTATTATGGAAAGCTAAAGTAAAGTAAACTAAAATAAATAAAAAATAAGATAAATAATATAAAATAATAATTAAAATAATATAAATAATAATGTATAAAATTAAAATTAAAATTAAAATTAAAATTAAAATTAAAATTAAGCAGGAAGTGAACAAATGTGACAGTTACTGATTGTAAAAGTACCAGATGGAGGGGTAAGATTTAATAAGCTTTGCTTCTTCCTACTCCTTTTGGACATGTGGAACTGTGAACTGATTATGGGATGCATTCAATTGTAATCTGATGCATGTTCAAATAAAATAAAACCATTACCATTACCATTACAAGCTGAATTCCAAGGTTGAAAATTATTTCAGAGAGCGCAAGCTGTCATTACTCCCAGATTCATTACTGTCAGAAAAAAAACAACACAAATATGAACCAATATGTCATTTTTCTGCCACAACAAATATTATTGGACATCATGAGTAGTAACCCAAAAATTATTCTATTTCATATGTCTTCTAATCACTTTTGTACACAATCTCTTCTCTCCAAAGAGTCGACTGACTTCCTGTGACAACCACTGGACACGATGATTCAGTTCCCATATGAGAAGAAAGGCTACATTGTATTGATTTCCTCAGTGGCACCGCTCTGAGAAGGCGATGACAATCAGCCCGAGGTCAAGTGAATCAGGGTTAACACCCCAGTCACTTTGTCCTCCCACCCTGTCACACGTTGGACATGCACGCTTTCCCCGGACTGTGTTATACATTTTCATGACTCTGAACCTCCAAACCATTTAAAGCAAAAACAAAAGAAATCAATGCATGGTTCCGCCCGGCCTGCAGCGTGACCAAAAGCCTTCTCACCCATGTTGTGTTAGTAATGGCACCAGTGAGTCAGTTAACAGTGCTGTATGTGTGACTTAAATACTAATTGACTGTGTGTGGGGGGGAGATAATGCCTGGGAACTGTAATCTGACTCCCAAGATCTTCCAGGTGAGGTGGCGAGAACGTGTACAAGTTGAGCAGTGTTCTGCCCACGGACTCGTTCTTTTCTCACGTGTGGCCATTACACTTTATCTTAAGATTGCATTAAACCCACAGAGAGGCATCATTTTCTTCGGTATCTATCTTGTTGTATTCGTGTCCTTCTTACCTACTAAATTCCTGGCAGCATGCTGTAAAAATGGCTGCTGCCCTTAGGTTCGCCTTTTTGTAGGAGGCTAGTCAGAATGTTGGTCCAGGGGGTTAAGATGCCTTCACAGAAGTAATGCACTGTCGGGACCTGGTGTCCATTTTTATTTTAAAAATGCCGTCCATCCCCAATTGTTCTCAATCGAATTTAGGGGAAGAAGTACTTTGTTGAACTGCAACATCATCCTGTTGAATAACCCAGTCATTACCACACTGACGAGGGTCTTCAGTCATGAGGGATGCCCCCTGCAACATCTCTACACAGAAATTTACCTTTTGACGCCCCTGCACAACTGCACGGTCCGTTCTTCCATTGAAGGAAAAGCACCCCAGATCAAAATGAATCAACATTTTTGCCAAGGTTTTGTCTTTTGAAGGCTGTGGTCTTAAACTTTTGATGAGCTGATGAACGGCCTATTTCACTTTAATGTATGTTTGCAATAAATTGCTTTTTGTCTCATTCCCATTTCTTATTTTTTCCATTTTGAAGCTTATTACCATGACAGGTTACCAGCACGTCACCAATAATATAAAGTTTGCAGAAACATTTATTAAACACAATGACTTTCTACACCCTGTATGGTGTTTTTAATGTAATGGTAATGGTAATGGTAATGGTTTTATTTCATTTGAACATGCATCAGATTACAATTGAATGCATCACATAATCAGTTCACAGTTCCACATGTCCAAAAGGAGTAGGAAGAAGCAAGGCTTATTAAATCCTACCCCTCCATCTGGTACTTTTACAATCAGTAACTGTTATTATAATTTATATAATAAAAAATTTTATTTTTATTTTTATTTTTATTTTTATTTTTATTTTTATTTTTATTTTTATTTTTATTTTTATTTTTATTTTTATTTTTTTATATAGCACATCATGACTGGTTCAAGACTCTTCATCCTTGTATTTAGCAAACATCAACTGCTTGTATTGTTTCTTGAATTGGCTCATCGTTGTGCATTGTTTGATTTCCTTACTCAATCCATTCCATAGTTTGATTCCACATACTGAAATGCTATGGCTAGCATAACGTAGTCCTAGCATAGAAGTGTTTCAAATGTACTTCTTCCCTGAGATCATATTTCTCCTCTCTTGTAGAGAAGTATTGGATGACATTTTTAGCTAAATGGTTATTTTTAGCCTTATGCATTATTTTAGCTGTGACATCATTATCCTTGCTAACCGGACCATAAAACACTCTCCTTATCCTGAAAGGGCGTAGGCGTGTGTGAGGTGGAAGGTGCTTCCATAAAGAGGAAAAAGCACTATTTTTTTTTTTACACCAACTCATCAAATGTATTAAAAATGTTATACTCGGCTGAATGCACTTCCAAGATGGAGCATTAGATAGTGAAGCTCACCAGACTTTTACAACAAAGTATCAAAACATTTCCTGTAAAATGTAAATTTTTTGTCAAATCTGTTAGCCTTTGCGATCGACCAGACGTGTTTACTTGAAGTATGGCTGATGTTACGTGTATTCCTACATGTACATCTCCCAAGACCATTAGAGGGCCATTACATGGTTCTGTAAGACAGAAGAAATCAACATGGTTCTTGCACATGATCACAGACAATTAAGCTCTTGGTGTTGGATTGCAGGAATCATGTCTAACAGCACCACCGGGGTGCTCCTTTTCCTCAGACAGCATGTAGCTATACGTACGTACATGCAGTTGTTACACGCCTGCGTGTGTGTGCGCCACACTTCACTGTCGAACAATGTTATTGAAGCTGGCGTTTATTTTTGCACTTTCCTGTCATGTGTTCACATTGCGGCAAGCATTTCAGTAACCTCCATGTTTTATTTTCTGCAGGCCTGTCTAAAAATATATTATTTCGGAATTAATTATAGAGTTTTACATTGCAAATATGAGAGAAATATTTGTGCAAAGCCTGCAGTGTGAGTAAGATTATAGGACGAAGGGGCAGCCAATTTGTTTCCTTAGGGCCGCTAATGTCCCATTATGGAGACGTTATAGAGACCCGCCAACCAATAATTCAGCACCTCTCCAGATGCACTATGTCCCCTGAAACCGGCGGTAAATTAATTCATTGGTGCCTTGTCGCCTCTTTGGATTCATCTCTTGCGGTGTGTGTCTTTGTGTTTTGCATGTGATTAGCCTGTGCTCACACAATGATGAGCTCTTCAGGATTATGTCTACGGCCATGTCAGATAGTCAGAAAGTACTTGGATATTCGTATTTGATGACATGTTTTTAAATGTTGCGACCTTTTTGTGTAACAATAATAACACAAAAAAGGAAAATCAACTCATCCAAAATCTAAATAAGGAGATAGAAGTTAATCTGAGGATGATTTCGATTCCAATAGGATCACATAGGGTGTCGTCGTGATACTAAACCAAATGACAGCTAATCCCTCAGGATAGGAAACAAGCTGCAGCGAATGTCACATAAGTGAAGCGTCCATTGTGATGTGGCACTCCGTCCAAAGGCTAAATGTTTACAGATGTTCCCCCTCCTGAATCATTATTTTAAACGTACTTTGTGACAGCTTGCTGGCGGGTTTCTTAAACCAACATGGCAGATGTAACTGTATAATATAATATAATATAATATAATATAATATAATATAATATAATATAATATAATATAATATAATATAATATAATATAATATAATATAATATAATATAATATAATATAATATAATATAATATAATATAATATAATATAATATAATATAATATAATATAATATAATATAATATAATGAAAATAAAACGGCACAATATTTCTTGTTTGGAGAAAAGCTGTATCCTGAGAACAGGGCGGCCGGTAGGAGTGTGACGATATTTCAACATGGCGATATATCACAATAATTTATTTCTAGATTGACAATAGATATGGAAAAATATTACCATATTACCGCATGGGGGTACTATTACTGCACGGCGGTCGAGTGGTTAGCGTACAGGCCTCACTGCTAGGAGACCCGACTTCGATTGCGCTTTCGGCCATCTCCGTGTGGAGTTTGCATGTTCTCCACGTGGGTTTTTTTCCGGGTATTCCGGTTTCCTCCCACATTCCAAAAACATGCTAGGTTAATTAGCGACTCCAAATTGTCCATAGGTATGAATGTGAGTGTGAATGGTTGTTTGTCTATATGTGCCCTGTGATTGGCTGGCCACCAGTCCAGGGTGTACCCCGCCTCTCGCCCGAAGACAGCTGGGATAGGCTCCAGCCCCCCCGCGACCCTCGTGAGGAAAAGCGGTAGAAAATGAATGAATGGATGAACTTGTTATTATAATATATTATTATAATATAGTGTTATATAATATAATAACAAACAAATATTTCCTCATCAGACCAATCATTCATTGCGTCACATCCTCAGAAACCACTAACCAGCCCCCTCCCTCCTGAACTTTGAAACTCACCTCACAAACATCAATAGCCAGTGAAAGCTAGCTTGTGTTAGCTTTGTTTATCCAATCACATGAATGCGGCTGAGTGTGTGCTGCATACACTGTACTATGTTGTGCTTTAGTGCTTCTTAATGTAACCCAGCGGATCGCTGGATTCACGATGGCTGATGGTGCCTTAACTACTAAAACATTCAATATCTCCACACTATTGACCTTTTATGGAGAATGGATGTTGGAACCTATGACATTTATATTATTCATTACGTTGGATATTCCTTCTCTTGGTCTCTTTCAAAGAAAGTATGCCCCTCACTGTGTTTAGTGGTAATGAATGGCGGCTAATGAACTCCACGTCTGGGGCTGGCCCCCCTAACTGGTGGCTGTCTGCAAGATGAGAGGGGCGGCATTATGGGAGCAGAGGAAGGGAAACGGAAGAAGAAAAGGGCGCAGCAGGGGGCTGTCATACCTTGTAGCATTTCAGCACCGAGGTGGGAGCTTCTTGTTTTCTGCATGAGTCTCTTAGATGAAAGGTGGAGGTGGTGGAACAAGCGGGGGGGGTGCTCGCCAAAAGAATGAAGGTGCTGAGTTGCAAGAATGAACGTGGATTTAGAGCTTGACCCTTAGGTGTTTGATGGAGCGAACGTGTTGCTTCACCTTCATGCGGGTTGTAATAGCACACGTGAGAAGTGCATTCATGTCTCATTAACTCCAACACGCCGCTTGTTTGCTTGCTTGCTTCCAGCCACCGGGACCTGAAGCCAGAGAACCTGCTGCTTGATGAAAAGAACAACATCAGGATAGCAGATTTTGGCATGGCCTCTCTTCAGGTTGGAGACAGTCTCTTGGAAACCAGCTGCGGGTGAGTAATGTACAACATATTATTATGCCTGTTTTAAAATGACCTTGACAATTAGCGAAGAACAGATGGACCGAGATGCCCATACATCGCTTCCATGTTTGATGTTGTGTTGGGCGTTTAAGAACGGACAGACGGCGTCTCTCTCAGAGTGTGCCATGGCTGCGAGCAGGGCCAGGGCCATGGCCGCACATTAGTCTCTCCTCACATCAGATGCTGGGTTTTATGATGCGCTAGTCATGACCATGCCGGGCCCATTATTCCCACAATGACTGCAATGAAGTAGAAAAGTCACTTTCAAAGTGGGACGACTACACGAACCTTTTATGGAACCCTAAAGTGTAGTGAACATTTTGCAGGGTCAGATTGGTCGGAAAACGGATCTGAACACTTGATGGTGATGAAAGCTTCACATTAGCACGCAATGGAGATGTCATTAAAGTGACAGCTGCCCAAATGGAGCTGAGGAAAGAGCATTGGATTTGGATTTGGATCAATATGTATGGTCAATATTCTAAATCAGGAATTTGATCAATAAAATACAGCATCTTGCAAATACTGATATGCAGTACTGTCGCCACATACGGCCTATTATTGGACAACAAAAAAACATGAATATTTAAACAAATTGTGCATATTTTTTATATTATATTACATTATATTACTTTTTATATTATACATTTTATATTATTTTTTATTATTGTTATTATTATTATCATAATAATGATATTATTAATATAATATTATAATATATTATAATATGTATAGTATATTATTACAATATAATATAGTATACTGATATTATTAATTATTATTACTATGATAATAATTATTATTAGTTATTATTATACTACTAACCTCCTAGTGTATTGAATTAAGTACTTATTATTATTATTATTATTATTATTATTATTATTATTATTATTATTATTATTATTATTATTATTATTATTATTATTATTACTATTATCATTATTATCATTATTATCATTATTATCATAATAATTCTATTAATAATATGATATGATATTATATAATTTTATATTATAAATGTTTTATTATTATTAATATTATGATAATAAATATGATGATGATTATTATGATGATCACAATCATAATAATGATATCATTAAAATAATATTATAATATATTATAATATGTATAGTATATTATTACAATATAATATAATATACTACTATTATTAATTATTATTATAATGATGATAAAAATAGTAATAATTGTTATTAGTTATTATTATAATACTTGCTTGTCATAACCTCCTAGTGTATTGAATTAAGTTATTATCATTGTTATTATTATTACAATCATAATAATGATAATAATAATATAATATTATTATATGTTATATATGTATAGTATATTATTACAATATAATATACCATTATTATTATTATTTATTTTTAATAATAATTATTGTTATGGTAGATTGTTATGGTAGTAATAATTATTATTAGTTAATATTACAATACTTGTATAATACTACTTGTCATAACCTCCTAGTGTATATTTTGTTGTCTTCACACACCTTATTGAGGCTAGTTCAGCCTTTGTAATAAGTGACGCAAAGAGAAAGCAAAAGAGAAAGCAAAACATTCCTCGTTAAATCCCTGGATCCTCTTGAGGTCTCACGCAAAGAAGTGACATTTTGCATGATGTCATAACGGCCATGTCATATTCTTGGGTTATGTGTGACCTCCAGGCCTGGTCTTCCAGAGGTTGGAGACACTTTTATTGTTATGGCAGTGCATGTCAACCACAAATGGCATGAAGAATCTTGAAGAACGTTTACTCTGTGGTGACATCAGATGACACCAAGCATGTATCCCAAGCATCTATCCCAAACTCAGACCTAATTCCGGAGAAAATTTGAAATTAGACACACTCAAATATCACACACTTCAGAGAACAGGCTTGCATAAAAAAGTGCTGACAAGGCTTCGTTTATCCTCTTGTCTCAAAAATATGGCCCTAGGTTTATCTACATTGTCTATTTATGGTCATTTGGACCCCCTCCCACTGTCGTGTCACAACACGCTTAAATAAAAATAAGTGTGCGTGCACATACTGGCATAATTGTTGCATAATTCCTCATGACTCAGATGGGGAAGCAGAGGGATGTGTGCATGCCTACCAGAAATGTGTCCTTTTCCTAGAAAGGGCACAACAACAAAAGCGACATGAAGATGACAACGGTATTTATTGCTGCAAAAAGTATCCATGTCTTTTATACATTAGATACTAGGGGCGTGTATTGGCAAGAATCTGGCGATACGATACGTATCACGGTACTAGGCTCACAATACGATATATCACGATACTGTTAATAAGGCGATATTTTTTTTTTTCGTTTTTCTTGTAGTAAAAGATTATTTCCTGGAAAAACTGAATTACACCAGCAATATGCACTTACTAAACACATTTTTATTCCATTAGAACAGTATGTTATGCTGTATCACAAACTTTCCTCTGTAAAAAGTGTAGTATTTGGATAAATAAAGCTTTAAAATCCAGCTTTAAATTTACAACAACAACAAAAAAAAATTATGTCTTAAGATCCTGCTCAAATGTTCACATTCTATTAGCTGTGAAAAAATGCAGAGTATACAGTCCCTGACTTATCCACCATCGGAAGAGTATTTTTGTGGAACAAAGTACCTAACATCAGTAAAAAGTCATTTTAGGATGCATGAAATAACCATTATTTAACAAAATAGTGATATCAATTTGAAAAACAAAATACCCGCAATATCACAGTACTACTTTTGTAGTATACAAAAGGACCTTGGCATTGCTTGCTAGCGGCAGGTCCTCATGGTGTCTCGCTAAGTGGACTCCCAATAAAGTATTCGGGAAAAACGACATATTTTACAAACGGCATGGGTTTTGTCAATTTCTGCACTTTGTGTAGTGCTACTTTGCCGTAGTGTCTGCACTTGATTAAATACCATATACAGTCTATGATAAATGCCTAAAAATATCCATATCATACTTTTTCATATCGATACAGTATTGTGGAACAAAGTATCGCAAAATATCGCAGAAACGATATTTTCTTACACTCCTACCAGATACTGCTTGTTAAAAGTGGGAGCACATAAACGAATACCCATGAAAACTACACACAGGCGCCCCATCATAGCAGTACATGATGTGTTTCCATAAGTTGGTACATTACACTATGACAATTTATTGATTCCCCTTTGACTGTCCCGTATCTTATGTGCAGACATGGCAGTTTTTAATTAAACACATTTATCTGCCACCATCGCTATTCAGCAGTTTGACACAAATGTATTCTTTTTGCCGTGGGTAATGGAGCCGATGACGCTGCCCCCAGGTAGATTGGGGGGAGTCTCAGAGTGTGTACATTAATACAGATACAGCGTAGATGAGCACAGCGCCATTGGCAAGAACATACAATACGTATGCATTCAGACATGCACGTATTGTCTGTCTTGTCGGGAATTAGCATGGAGTTTGTACTGTATGGCTGTGTGAATGGTTATTTGCCTATATGTGGTCTGTAGTGGGCTGGTAACCAGTCCAGGGTGTACACCTGACATAGCCTCCAGCATACCCCGCGACCCTAGTGAGGATAAGCAGTATAGAAAATGTATTGATGAAATACTTCCTGTCCCTAAGGGGAAAAATGACATATTTACTTAGCTGTATATATGCATGTCACATGCATAACAAAGCGCAAAGTGCCACATAATAATAATAGCTAATTATAGATTGTTTATTTATACATATTTCCGCTACGGTTTATGTGTTTGTGGCGTCTCGGGCTTGATTTTGTTTTCCTGCGCTCATTTGCATAATGCAGCATGACACTCCCAATCAGGAAGGTTAGAAATTGTATGTGCTCACGTGTGAACTTCCTCATTGACGTGGTAGCGGCGCTTGTAACGGGACGATATTTTGACAGCCCGAAGGAGCCGGGACATCGGGGCGGCGATAGATGAGTAAACACACACGAACAGGCCATCTAATGGATGCTATGTTTACAGACGTCAGACTGTCATTATTGATATTATTTTTTATTTTATTTATTTTATTTATTTTATTTATTTTATTTATTTTATTTATTTTATTTTTTATTTTTTATTTTTTATTTTTTATTTTTTATTTTTTATTTTTTATTTTTTATTTTTTATTTTTTATTTTTTATTTTTTATTCATTATTGCTATTAAATGAGACTGAAGTGGAAGCTTTGTCTCTATAGGATATCTAATGGAAAAAAAAAGGACACATGCAAAAACGATTGGTGATGCAGACTAGTTTCAATGATGGCCTTACACATAATAAATGCTTATTTAGATTTTTGCCTACCTTGCAAGTGACACAACAACCACTCCACTCACCTGTGAAGCAACCCCTGCTAGGGAGCTCGATAAATCTAAACACAATATTGACGTGTCAATCATTGGCTTTACTGTCAGCACATCCAGGTGCTGGAAAGATTAGTCGCTCTGCTTGCTGTCTGCTGCAAGACGTTGGTTGCCCTTGGTGGAGCGAGTAGGAGGACATCCAAATACAAACACCCTCAGGATGGTCCAGATTTCCTCCGGCACATTTGATCCTGATCCACGTTCAATTCTTAAGACATTTAATGTGCAAATTGTTCTTTGAGTAGTTTTAATGCAGCTGCAGGGAAATGAATGCTAATGTATTAAAAGTTGATTTTACATTTGACTCTTTTAATTCTACACATTTATTGTGTGTTTTTTTTGTGTGTTTTTTTTTTTCAGATCTCCACATTATGCGTGTCCAGAGGTCATCAGGGTGAGTTAACTAAGTTATCTTTTCACTGGAGATCTATTAGCCATTTTTACAGCATGCTTTTCATTGTTTTCTGCTATACTACCACCTATTAACCTAATGGGTCTGCTGGTAGGTACGTATGCTCGTTATTGGACCACATTGAAAGCGGCATGTTTATTCTCTAATGGGTTATACCATTTCATAAACAGTAATAAATATGACCAAAATCACGGTGAACACAGTTATTATCCTGTATGCCAGGGGTGTCCAAACGTTTTTTTTAACCGACGACCACATACAGAAAAGTCAAGGACCACTGCGATGCATTTTGTACATTAAAGATAAGGTAAATTTATCAATGTATTTATTTATTACCTTATTATGTTAGCCAGCTAGCTGTTGGCAATGATGCAGAATCACAGTCAGGCAAAATGTGTAAACAAAAACGGTAGAAAAGTCAAAGTTAAATGGTAAACACACACCGGTGACAATCTGTCGTTAATCGTTAATCCACATTTTACAGACTATTTTTTATTTACACCGTAACAAAGTACAACGTGTATATCTTGTCAACTCAATATGAGACACGTACTAAAATAAGTCACCATTACACCACAAGGGATCTAATACTACATCTCATCAGTAAGAAATATTTTTTATATTTGTAATAATGAGTTACTTGCCGGAAAATAGCCCCCAAGCCACACTTTGGACACCCCTGCTGTATTGGCTTTCCCGTTTATTGTGTTGTTTTTTTTGTAATTCTGTGTAAGAATTGTTGTCCTGCGGGATCTTAAGCGGAATTAAGTTTGAAAAGCTCAGTTTTAGATCGTTTTCAACAACAATTTCACTGATGTCAGCTCATAATATATTCCGCTCCAGGCAGCTCGGCCATTCCAAATAAAGCGGGCTTTTAGGAGCCATGGATCATGCAGCGCTATTACAGTAGAGTCCCAGAAATAAAAAACACAGAGCTATAAATGTGAATAATCTGTCCCCTTTGATAGTGTTTTTCCCCGCTTTATGCCGTACATCATATGCTCTTTTACTAGACTTCTCTCCGGGCCTCAGTCTTGTTTTACTAATCCGAACATTAACACTCTCGTCCTCAGGGGGAGAAGTATGATGGGAGGAAAGCGGACGTGTGGAGCTGTGGGGTCATTCTTTTCGCCCTGTTGGTGGTGAGTTTGTGATCTTGTTCTTTGGTCGCCGAATGCAAAGTTTGGGACAATGTGATGGCACAGTTACGGTACGCCAGGGGTCTCAAACTCAATTTACTTGGGGGCCACTGGAGCTAGGGTCTGGGCAAGGCTGGGCCGCATCAGGTTTTCCAAAAAAAAAAAAAACGCATTTATTAAAAACTTTTTCAGTGCTTTGGTTCCGATTTTCTACAATAAAAGCTCTGATAAAACATTCCACTGTTCTCAAATATCTTATTTTTTATTTTTCTGCACAAAATAAGATGAAAAATAAATAAACAAATCAAGAATAAAGAAAATCAATCAGTAATAAAAAAAATATAATAATAATAATAAAACGGCAAATAATAAAAACTTAAGAAACCACATATAGTTGGTGGGTAGACAAATTATTTTTTTCAGATTAAAATGAACAAAGCATTATTAGAGCCCTGTAGACATGACAAAACACGACTATAGTCACATTTATACTCTTTTTATTTACAACATATTGCGCAACTGCAGGGTCTTGAGACACATGCTAACTCGCAAACTAGAGAGCTAGCGACCTAAACGGTAGCCTTCAAGTTATTTCCTTTAAACTTAAAAAAGCCAAAAACTTACCACTTCCACACGGATAGGGAGGATAACTATTAACAGTTATTTAACCTTTAACATGAACATTAATCAAACGTAATATTTTTTTCTGGGTACATGATACCATACAGCATCCATATCAAACTTGCACGGGGCCGCACTAACATTAAACTTTCATATCAAGGCGGGGCCTCAAAATAGTGTCCTGCGGGCCACATTTGGCCCACCAGCCGCGTGTTTGAGACCCCTGCGGTACGCTTTACTGAGTTTCACCTCAGTGTAATAGAAGTTAAATTTAAGCTAAGTCGGCATCCAGACACACATTATAGGACCCATAATGGTGTCTTTTTGTCCATCGTGCAGCCCCGCAGTTTTGTTTCATCGACAGCTGTACTGTAGTTTCTGTGCACACCCCTGCTTCATGAATAATTCAACCAGTCCAACTGGAAGGAGGCTGCGTAAAATGAATACCATCGCTGACAGAGTGACTTTAGCCACAGGCCTTGTGTGTATATCTTTGTTTTTTGGATTTACTTTTTCTTACATTTGTGTGTGCATGGCTGTCATCTACCACCGTCTTGCATTAAGCTTATGGTAATGGTTTTATTTCATTTGAACATGCATTAGATTACAATTGAATGCATCACATAATCAGTTCACAGTTCCACGTGTCCAAAAGGAGTAGGAAGAAGCAAAGCTTATTAAATCCTACCCTTTAACTTTATCTTTTCCTGTTCCCGGGTGCGTTATTTCCGCGAATGCTGAGATATGACGTAACACACAGCTCGAGACGTTTTTCGATTTTAAAAAAATGGAGGCAAGCAATCGGCACTGGACTGCTGTGGAAAGTTTGTTTTTGATTCAAATTAAATTTCAAGACCGGACGAACGAAAAACTGGGAATACGGAGTTATTCCAACAAGTGAAAGAAAAACTCAAGGAAGTCGATATCACGTGATGTTGGTGTTTACGTTTTACTGGGCATGCCCCATTGACTATTCTGGTTGATTATAGCGGCGCATGTAGACAGGCAATTGGAATATTCATTTCCATGTATACCATTGCTTTCGGAAAGATTCAATTCGGAAAGAGAAAAACTTCTCATGTAAACGTGGCTACTCTTACATTTGTTCACTTCCTGCTTTCCTAATATAGTTTAATATAGGGTTTTTTGTTTTAATTTTTTTTTTGTCACATATACAACTTATAGGCTTATAGAATTTAACTTTGTCAAGTTTTTTCCCCCGTTTGGAAAACTTTCATGTTTTCAGGCTGTAATACAGAAATTCATGTTCATGTGGGTGACGCAGATACTCCACAGTCGTTAAGCCCCAGCTCGGATCATCGCTTACAAAAGCACGCCCTCCAACATTTCTTGTTTCATTCCGTCTTCCTCACTCTTTCACCCCCCCTTCCCCCCAATCCCTGCACCCGTTGGAGGTTGTCATTCATCACGCAGCCGCATCTGTGAGGTGTCAGCTCGCTCTGATGAATGACTCTGATAATGCTAAATGAACACGTTAAATGCCAAAGTGGGGTAATTATTAGAAATGCCCTTGTTTTCATCTTACTGCTGTTTATTATTTATTTTGCGTCATTGCTGAGGGGAGATTGCTCTAATTGCTAAATTGAAGAAGTTGAGCGAACGTGTTTGGTAAATTCAGTTTCTGATATCCTCCTCATGTTTTTGCACTCAAGCCGCCTTTAAGTGACAACTCGATTATTTTGCTCACTTTTCCCCTTCCCTGTCTCCCTTCAGGGTGCTCTGCCGTTTGATGACGACAACCTGAGGAACCTGCTGGAGAAAGTGAAGTTAGGGGTGTTCCACATGCCCCACTTCATCCCTCCAGACTGCCAGAACCTACTTCGGGGCATGATAGAAGTGGATGCCTCCAAAAGGCTAACAGTAAGTCAAGGAGAATATGCTTTTTCATGTGTATCATCACATCACATCACATATGCTGATTTGTATTAATTTCACTGAAAATAAGCACCTCAGTCACCCTAAGTTGGTAACAATGTATAAATATGTGATAATACAGGTACAATGTATAGCATACGGGTACTGCTGTTTAAAGAGCCCACAATGTTTATGTTTGTGCTTCACTGATAACGTTTTTATTCTGAGCATTGAGATTTTTGGGGGATCCTTGAACGCACCATTGATCAAGTGAAACCTTTGATTCGTTCTATCTGTTCACTGATCATGGCGTTAGGTTTAGGGTTATTTGGGTTTGGGTTAGGGTTAAGGTCAGAGGGTTAGAGGGTTAGAGGGTTAGAGGGTTAGGGTTATAGGGTTATAGGGTTATAGGGTTATAGGGTTATAGGGTTAGGGTTACGGTTAGAGGGTTATAACGGTAGAGAGTTAGGGTTATAGGGTTAAGGTTAGAGGGTTAGGGTTATAGGATTAGGGGTTAGGGTTAGGGTTAGGGTTAGGGTTAGGGTTAGAGGGTTCGGGTTATAGGGTTAGGGTTACGGTTAGAGGGTTAAGGGTAGAGAGTTAGGGTTATAGGGTTAAGCTTATAGGGTTAGGGTTATAGGCATTCAAGGGTTAGGGTTATAGGGTTAGGGTTAGTGTTAGTGTTCGGGTTACGGTTACGGTTAGAGGGTTAAGGGTTAGGGATTAGGGTTAAGGGTTATGGTCATGGTTAGAGGGTTAGGGTTATAGGGTCATAGGGTCAGGGGTTCGGGGTTAGGGTTGGGGTTAGGGTTATAGGGTTAGGGTTGGGGTTAGGGTTGGGGTTAGGGTTAGAGAAGGGGTTAGTGTTAGAGGGTTAGAGGGGTTGGGAATGGGGTTTAGGTTGGGGTTGGGGTTAGGGTTGGGTTTGGGGTTAGGGTTTTGAGCCATGGTCTCAAACTTTTGCTCAGCTGATGAACAGCCTATTTCGGTTTTGAGTACTTTGAGTAAGCAATAAATTGCTTGATCAGATTTGTTTTGTCTCACTCCCATTTCTTCTTTATGTATTTTGAAGGGTTAGGGTTAGGGTTGAACATCCCTGTTTTAGGACTGAATACCCAGACCCAGCACAAGGCAAACATAACAACTCCACAACAAAATAGCCATGCCAACATTTGTTTCCAGAACCTTCTTGCATTGCTGCAGTGAAAACTAATATTCGACTGCACTGCTTCCATCCACATATATGTGCATTACAATGCATTAGGAAAGACGTCTACATTTTAGCATCATGGCAGCTACACACCAACATACAGTGTAAGTGTACAGTGAACATATGCTCATTCGCAGCAGAGGAGCGAAGATCAGTTGCCACAAGTGGAAGTCAAATCCAAACAAGAAAGGCTCCGCTTCTTTTGTATGCAACGGGGACACATGCTTCATTTCCTCCTCCCTTCGCTTGACAAGGACGGGTCACCCTCAGGTCATCCGGTTATGTCATCCACCCTCCAGCACTGTCCTCCACAAAGTGCTGCACATCGGCCGAGCTGCTGTGCGAGAATATGCTACCTGTCCCCCCCTCCTGCCCTGTCGCTTTCGTGCTGGAGAGGTCCAAACAGCTCCGGGGATGTTTTGTGACCTTGTAGAACTCAAATAGCCCGACTCCATGAAGTGTTACGGCTGCTTTGTCGTGCCCAATTCAGAAGCAGTGGGAATGACGACGTGGATGATAATATTGAAGTTGATTTGAACAAGTGACAGCGTATTGTTGGTAAAACTCTTCCTTGTGTTTCATGTTTGGATGCCACATTTTAGTTCATTTACCAAGAATTTCTGTGTTCCATCAGGCACAAATGCACGAAGTAGGGTCCTTAAACACATCATTGGATGAGAATGGAGAGTGTCACACTTTTTGTCCAACATTTGTCACCTTAAAATGTTCTTTTGGGTGAATGAAAAATGTCCAAAAACTCATAGAAACATTTCACAAGCCACAATGTCTGGTCCAATAACGGAGACTATTTTATCATATGACTCCTTCTTGGCTGCACGGCGGTAGAGTGGTTAGCGTGCAGATCTCACAGCTAGGAGACCCGAGTTCAATTCCACCCTCGGGCATCTCTATGTGGAGTTTGCATGTTCTGCCCGTGCATGCGTGGATTTTCTCCGGTTTCCTCCCACATTCCAAAAACATGCTAGGTTAATTAGCGACTCCAAATTGTCCATAGGTATGAATGTGAGTGTGAATGGTTGTTTGTCTATATGTGCCCTGTGATTGGCTGGCCACCAGTCCAGGGTGTACCCCGCCTCTCGCCTAAAGACAGCTGGGATAGGCTCCAGCACCCCCCGCGACCCTCGTGAGGATAAGTGGTAGAAAATGAATAAATGAATGATTCGGTTGAGCTGGTTTAATTATACCTCTTGAGTGTTAAGTTGGTGTGTGATGAGTTTAGTGTTCTTTGTAAGAATGCGTGCGTGGGCTTTCTCCGAGGGTTCTATTCCACCCTCTGCCATCTCTATGTGGAGTTTGCATGTTCTGCCCGTGCATGCGTGGATTTTCTCCGGTTTCCTCCCACATTCCAAAAACATGCTAGGTTAATTAGCGACTCCAAATTGTCCATAGGTATGAATGTGAGTGTGAATGGTTGTTTGTCTATATGTGCCCTGTGATTGGCTGGCCACCAGTCCAGGGTGTACCCCGCCTCTCGCCTAAAGACAGCTGGGATAGGCTCCAGCACCCCCCGCGACCCTCGTGAGGATAAGTGGTAGAAAATGAATAAATGAATGATTCGGTTGAGCTGGTTTAATTATACCTCTTGAGTGTTAAGTTGGTGTGTGATGAGTTTAGTGTTCTTTGTAAGAATGCGTGCGTGGGCTTTCTCCGAGGGTTCTATTCCACCCTCTGCCATCTCTGTGTGGAGTTTGCATGTTCTCCCCGTGCACGCGTGGGTTTTCTGCAGGTACTCCGGTTTCCTCCCACATTCCAAAAACATGCTAGGTTAATTAGCGACTCCAAATTGTCCATAGGTATGAATGTGAGTGTGAATGGTTGTTTGTCTATATGTGCCCTGTGATGGTGTTGGTGATGGTGTACCCCGCCTCTCGCCCGAAGGCAGCTGGGATAGGCTCCAGCAACCCCCACGACCCTTGTCAGGATAAGCGGTAGAAAATGAATGAATGAATGAATGACTCCTTCTATGAGTAGCACTTGTGTTGACATTGATAGTTAGCATGATTGATGGTATGAAATAGTTTTCTTCAATGACCAGATAAGGTTGTGTAACAGACCCACACACACCTTTATCAGCACCGTGCATGAGACGAAGCAACCAAACGAATACACACTTGTAAGGATAACAACATTCCTCCATCAAAAGTGACTGTAATTGCTGCTGTCACGTCCAATGATGGAAGGATGCGATATTCACCCTGCCTTTCCGTCTGTCTGTCTGTCTCTCTGTGTAATATTGCATCTCGGTCTGCAGCCCTTTAATAAAAGTGTGAAAGAACAGGTCACATACTGACTGGTATCTGATTTCCACGATGTCCATCAAGAGCGTGACCTCTGTGGAAGCAGACCGAAGCCACCCACGGTCGCTAAGCTCTGCCTTTGGAGCAATATTACACCAAGGCAAAGCGGAGGTTGCTCCTTTGGGATGGTGGACTCATTGAGCCGCTGATGGAGGCGCGATGCCCGGAGACTGCCTGTGAATGAATGACAGTAATTACAGCTGCGATACGTGTAGCTCCCGTGGTTCCTCCAAAGTCCCGGAAGAGACATCGATCCTGTTTGCCAACATGGCCGGTTGAAGCACAGCAGAGTCATTTGAACCGGCGTCTTCTTTTGTCGTTTTTTTTCTCAAATTCTGGACGTCAGCCTGGACAAAAGGCTATGTTGATAGCGTTGGCTATAGCAAGCACATTAAAATTGTGTTGAGAAAGCACGAGTGCTGCAAAGAGAAGTGGAGATTCCCTTTAGACCTGGAGGGCTTGTGTGGGTCAGCAGTGTGTATGGAGCAGATAATATTCCGTTATGCTTTAGAGTTATCATCTCTCTCTCTCTCTCTCTCTTTCTCTCTTCTACTTCTCCCTCTTTACTCTTTTATTTTTTATTTTTCCACTGGCAGTATTAATATTTGAGGGCCTCATTTTATCCTCCCACTTTTCAATCACTCTTTGTGGCCCAATCACATTTCTATTAGCTCACCGAGATTATGGAGGCCATGCAGCATTCAACTCTATTCTGTATGCTTCTATTATTTACTCAACAATCACCCGCTCATTTAGTTTGAATGCTAAAAGTAAAAGTTATTAAAAGTTAAATGTATCGCCGTATTTCTAACATGTAGTCTTTCTTTCTTTTTATGTTCCAGCTAGAACAGATCCAGAAGCACACGTGGTACATGTAAGTATATCCCACCATGTTGTTATCCTTAGGGGGGGGGGGGGGCTACCACGTGATAAACGACTTTGGGTTTTGTCCGTGCACATTGGTGCAAGCCACAACTCCTCTGAGGGATGTGGGGGTAAATTGGTGGTGCTTGGAAAAAAAAGATATTGAGCATGTGATTTACTGCAGGGAAGAAAGGGGGCCTACCTATTGGGGATGGGGGGAGGGGGGTCACTCTTTTTTTTATGTCACTTTTTGTGACTCTTTGAAATAACATTTTGAGGTGTATGTAGTAATGTGTATTCACTGTGAGTTATTGTCTGTCATCCAATCAGATAGTGGCTGTTAAATCAACAGTTAGAGCCAGTGTCTCAAATAAAGGCTGGATACATTGAAAACGAACAAAAACATGTTTTTTAAAATAATATTTAATATAATATTAATATAATATAATATAATATTTTAATATAAATCAACAGTTAGAGCCAGTGTCTAAAATAAAGGCTGGATACATTGAAAACAAACAAAAACATTCTTTTTTAAATAATATTTAATATAATATTAATATAATATATTTTAATATAACATAATATTTAATATTTTAATATAACATAATATTTAATATTTTTTTATTATTTTTTTCTTCTTAATTTATTTCAGACATGCATACTATGTTACATTAATGTTTCTCACATATACATTTACAATACAATACGCTTACACTTACACTTACACTTACATATCTATTTATGTACTTACATATATACACACATATATACATATACATGCATACACATATTCATACATATAGTACATACACACATATATATATATATATATATATATATATATATATATATATATATATATATATATATATATATATATATATATATATATATATATATATATATATATATATATATACATATGTACATATATACACACATGCATACATACACAACACCTCGTTACTACACATGTCTGAAAAGGAGCAGGAAGAAGCAAAGCTTATTAAATCCTACCCCTTCTCCACGCCAGAGCAGTTACCAATTCAATAAGTGATTTTTTTTCACACATATAATCACAGAATCTTACATAAGACAAAACAACACAACAACAAAATTTTGCATATTTGGGCTACACGCTGGACGAGTGGTTAGCACACAGGCCACACAGCTAGGAGACCCGGGTTCGATTCCACCCTCGGCCATGTCTGTGTGGAGTTTCCATGTTCTCCCCGTGCATGCGTGGGTTTTCTCCGGGTACTCCGGTTTCCTCCCACATTCCAAAAACATGCTAGGTTAATTAGCGACTCCAAATTGTCCATAGGTATGAATGTGAGTGTGAATGGTTGTTTGTCTATATGTGCCCTGTGATTGGCTGGGATAGGCTCCAGCACACCCATGACCCTGGTTTGGATAACCGGTAGAAATTGAATGAATGAAAAATGTAGGGTAAGATGAATGTGGGAAGTTCTGTCTTTTTGTCAAGGTCACATTATTCTACAATTATACAGCAGATGATCACATTATACAATATAATGTAAGTATGTACTATATATAATCTTATTATATCCTGAACAGATTAAGAGAGTGTAATAAATGGGTTGGTAATTAACTTTAGCTAAAACATCCTCTGTTGACCTGAAACTAATTGTTATCATTTCACATGAGTATATATTCCATATTCATCCATTATTTGAATTTTTTTATTGGAAGCAAGAAGAGATAGAATGCAAACTCATAACTCAACTTTTGGAGATAATGACCATTGGGATAAGATGTTGCAATATGTGGTAAATATGTATTTCCCTTTTCTTTCCAAAGTCAGTAGGATCGTACCATATCACCTCATTGTGTTGCCTTCCCAGAGGGGGTAAGAACGAGCCGGAGCCTGAGCAGCCTGCGCCGAGGAAGGTGACCATCCGCAGCCTCCCGTCTGCAGATGACATCGACCCAGACGTCCTGGACAGCATGCACTCTCTGGGCTGCTTCAGAGACAAGAACAAGCTGCTGAAAGACCTGCTCTCAGATGAGTGAGTGCACTGGGAAAGCTTAACCGCGGCTTGTGGAGGGGGGAAAAAAGAAGGCAAAGAGAAATAGATGAAAAAAGTAAAAGGGGGTGATGAAATGGGAAACAATAAAAAGTGATCTACACCGACAGCTATGGGTTCTTTTTCGCTCTTATGAAATCTTGCGCAGCTGTCACTTTCCATGTCGGAATCCATGGATCACTTTGCAGTTACCACCACACGTTCCCACTGGATGCTCCCCTCCTCCCAGTTCATAATGAACCATGAGGGTCACATTATTTGTGTTCCTTTGCTAATACTTGTTTTTATAACATGAAGGAAAATACATTTCTGGGGATCACAATAGATGCTGGAAGCCTCATGGGCTAATAACTATAAAAGCAATCTTCACTCGCTAAATGTACTGCAAAAAAGGCCAGTAAGGATAATTCATAATGCCGCCTACAGAGAACATACTAACTCCTTATTTCTGAAATCACAAATACTTCAACTTGCTGATATAGTTCATCTGCAAACAGCTAAAATAATGCATAAGGCTAAAAATAACCAATTAGCTATATATATATCACTATATTGACACTTACTATGGTACCCACTATGGCATTGGATGCTCATGTCACCTCGTACTTTGGTATGTGAGTAAAGTAAACTAAAGTAAACTAAAGTCAATTTAATTTAATTTAATTTAATTTAATTTAATTTAATTTAATTTAATTTAATTTAATTTAATTTAATTTAATTTAATTTAATTTAATTTAATTTAATTTAATTTAATTTAATTTAATTACTAAACAACACTTTTAACTATATTAGGAAAGCAGGAAGTGAACAAATGTAATAGTTATTGATTGTAAAAGTACCAGATGGAGGGGTAGGATTTACTAAGCTTTGCTTCTTCCTACTCCTTTTGGACATGTGGAACTGTGAACTGATTATGGGATGCACTCAATTGTAATCTGATGCATGTTCAAATGAAATAAAACCATTACCATTACCAGGATAAACAATAATACACGCCAATGGCAGTGTTGCTTATACTAGCCTCACATCCCACCTTCCCCAAGATAGCATTACTATCCTCCATTCTCTCTCAGGAGTGACCAGTAATGGTGCAAGACACAGGAAAATGCGCTGTCTGGATTCCTTTCCCCTCCTTCATTGGAGCTGAAGATGCAGGTTCTTGTCTCTTTGCCTCCTGCTGCTCTGCAGTCGGCTTTTATTATGGAAGGCCAAACTCCAGCTGCTCTGCATTGCAAAGATTGGCCCACAGGCGAACTAGATATCAGCCTTTCCATACTTCGTCCAAAACTTTCGATACATCTCTATCCTGTAGTATGTAGGTGCACAACATCATAAACGCATCTTCATTTTCTGGAGCAGGAATTAGTTTGAATCGTTTTTTTTTTTTTACTTTATCTGCATTGGTTTGTTTAGCTGACCACCTCCTTTTTAATGCCCCCCCTCCCTGCAGTGACAACCAAGAAAAGATGATCTACTTTCTGTTACTGGACCGTAAGGAGAGGTACCCCAGTCAAGAGGACCAGAACCTTCCCCCTCGCAACGAGATCGGTGAGGCTCAGACACAAAAGACAAGCGGTGATAAATCATGTATTTCTACCGAATATGAAAGAGGAAAAAGATGCTTTAACAATTCCATGCTCGGTTATGTTCTACTGCAGTTTTTTAAGATAAGACTACTTGAGCTACACTTTTACATTTCCCTGCTGTAGAAACTGATACACTTGTCTGAATTTACATCAGCCCCCCGCACTGCTGGAATGGCTCAACACTAGATAGGCGACTAAAGCACAAATTGTAAACATCTGTCACACACACACACACAACAACAAAAAAAATATTCATCGTCGTTTATCCAAGTTAATTGTTTCCTGTGATAAGTAAATTCATGCCAAATTAAGGATTCCTTATTTATAAATCTAATATTTTTATATGTAACATGAATAGAGCCCTCTAGACAAGAAATAACAACCCTATAGTCACATTTACACTCTTTTTACCCACAATATTAGTCAAAATAAACGGAAAATAAGCCATTTCAGCGATAAATAAGACATGTTGGGTGCAAAGTAAGCTTAGTCGGAGACAGACTTGACGTAACGTTGGGGGTTCAGAGTTGGGTTTTAGCTTGACGTGGGTTATGGACACAACAGTTCTGGATTTTTGTGCCTGATGTATAATAATCCAAACCTGGCTTGTGTGTCTCACCGTAACGTACAGTAATATTACCGCCACCTAGTGACCATAGTAGAATACTACTTATCATCCCAAAATGTTGAATGCATCTTCTGGATGCCTTGTATTTGTATCTAAGTTCATTTAGACATTTTTATGTTTGGAAATGCTTAATTTTGGCAAAAAAAAATTAAACTTTACTTAAAGTTTAAAGTTTTTTTTTTACTAATAATAGGTCATATTCAACCCTGAAACAACATGATTTATTTGTTTTTTTCCAAGTTAATTGTTTCCTGTGATAAGTAAATTTATGCCAAATTAAGGATTCCTTATTTATAAATCTAATATTTTTATATGTAACATGAATAGAGCCCTCTAGACATGAAATAACAACCCTATAGTCACCTTTACACTCTTTTTACCCACTATAGTAGTCAAATTAAATGGAAAATAAGCCATTTCAGCGATAAATAAGACATGTTGGGTGCAAAGCAAGCTTAGTCGGAGACAGATTTGACGTAACGTCAGGGGTTCAGAGTTGGGTTTTAGCTTGACGTGGGTTATGGACACAAGAGTTCTGGATTTTTGTGCCTGATGCAAAATAATTCAAACCTGGCTTGTGTGTCTCACCGCAACGTACAGTAACATTACCTCCGCCTAGTGACCATAGTAGAATACTACAAATCATTCAAAAATGTTGAATGCATCTTCTGGATGCCTTGTATTTGTATCTAAGTTCATTTAGACATTTTTATGTTTGAAAATGCTAATACTTTTTTACTAATTACTAATAATAGGTCATATTCAACCCTGAAACAATATAATTTATTTATGTTTTTTATGTTTTTTACCTGGGTATCCTAGCTGTGAGGCCTGCATGCTAACCACTCGCCTAAAGATCATTAATTACACATAATTCCTCAGTAGTGTACATACACTGAGCTACATAGAGTTCATTTATTATATTATATGTTACCGATATACAAACATTGAAAATGTTTATGCCAAAATCAATGCAGCCGAAGTCGAGTCAACATATTGAAAAGGTTTCAGCAATGGATGCATTTTCTAATTCATCATGAAATAATAGTTTAAGAAACGAAAGTGTTTAAAACATGCATTTCTCTAATGGAGTTCATGACACAAAGAAAAGCTGGCTTATTTTTGAAAGGATAACTTTTTTTTTAAGCGCAAAGTGGCGAGGGATTACTGTGTAATATTTGATATAAATACACAGTATACAAAGTCTAAGAGGTCGGGCAACGGCCATGAAGCTAATAAGAATTGTTAATTAGTGACATTTTGATGATTGGACTCACCTCAATGAATGTGATATTATTGATATTAAATGACTAATATAGTAAATATCAATGCAATTAGCCATAAATATCACTCCAACAAGTTTTAATGTGATCCGACTCTTTGATAAACAGATCCTCCAAAGAAGCGTGTGGACTCCCCCATGCTGAACCGACACGGCAAACGGAGACCAGAGAGGAAGTCCATGGAGGTCCTCAGCGTCACAGATGGGGGCTCGCCTGTGCCGGCGAGAAGAGCCATCGACATGACCCAACATGGCCAACGGTACGCATATAACACCACGAGTATGTTTGCTGCTTCTGACATGACATTTCCGAGGTCATAGGTCAAATCAACTCATTGATATTGGATCTAAGATGTTTAGGGTCGCTGAGGTGTTTTTGGTGAACACTTCCAACACTTGGAGGGGGGGGGGGTTGCAAACATCTGACCATCTCCTCGCTTTCTGTCCTATCTCACTGTAGTAAGTCAGTGTACAGTAAAAGCTTGGATATTCCTGTTGGCAGAAAAAAATGCAGCAAAGAAGAAAGGTATTCACTTCTTACACTCTCCCCCTTTTTTTTTTTTACCCCCTGTCCTATACCTCTCTTGCAAGGACACGCTCAAGGTCACAGAAAGATGCAGAAGAGTCAACCATTTTGGTGCAAACCTTGTGAATCGACAGTCTAAGATGAATTATCAGCGCCTAAATTCATTGATAATCACTTTTTTCACATCGAGTGCATCACTTTTTTTTTTTTTTTCGAGATGCGGAATCTTGCTTCTATTTCAGACGCCGCTGTCCGAGCCAAAACCCCCGCAAGGCACAGCAAGACTGATTTAAAATCTATTTGCACGTCTTATTTCCGCCACCGGTACAGTACATCATGGCAGCACATATTTCTACTAGGTGGCGTTGACGTTTTTGACAGCAGGCAAGGTGGAATGCGCGTTAACGTGATGAGCTTAATGACACACCTCTCCTTTGCAGTGTGGGGGGAGTAATATAATATTACTAAAAAATAGACATTTGTGAACTCTTCCCAAAATGTCGGATATATATTAATAACTCCTTACTGGAGCGGTTTGGCTGCAAGAGTGCATCATGGATTCACATCGTGCCGCTTTAAACTTCCATCCGTAAGACACTTTGGATGGTTCGGCTCCCACTTTTTTTTAGCTGTCCATCTTTGAATTCCATGTTAAGATTCATCTGCTCATTTCATCCCCTCTGCTCCGCTCCATCATCCCTTCAGGGCATCCAAGTCTTTATTTAAACGCAGTGCTGGTACGAGTTGCTCTAATACAACTCAAGTAGTTTATATAATTATATTCAATAAGGCAATAAAGATCATTACAGCCAATCACAGAGCACATATAGACAAACAACCATTCACACTCACATTCATACCTATGGACAATTTGGAGTCGCTAATTAACCTAGCATGTTTTTGGAATGTGGGAGGAAACCGGAGTACCCGGAGAAAACCCACGCATGCACGGGGAGAACATGCAAACTCCACACAGAGATGGAATTGAACACGGGTATCATAGCTGTGAGGCCTACGTGCTAACCACTCGACCGCCATGCAGCCTAAAGATCATTAGTGACCCATAATTCCTCAATAGTGTACATACACTGAGCTACATAGAGTTCATTTATTATATTATATGTTACCGATATACAAATATTAAAAATGTTTATGCCAAAATCAATGCAGCCGAATTCGAGCCAACATATTGAAAAGCTTTCAGCAATGGACGCATTTTCTAATTCATCATGAAATAATCGTTTAAGAAACGGAAGTGTTTAAAACATGCATTTCTCTAATGGAGTTCATGACACAAAGAAAAGCTGGCTTATTTGTCCACATAACTAGCCGCTACAAGTGAAAGGATAACTTCTGTTCGAGATGTAGGCATGTGTAAAATCGAGAAAGCGACGTTACACGATCGACCCAAACGACCTTGGTGATTGCGATCCACATAATGGCCACCCCTGATCGAGATTATGAACGTCCAAACTTATTCAATTTTTTAAAAATATCTTTTTAATCTTATAAAAAAAAAAGTTTTATATGTCATATATAATTTCAAGCTTTTTGGTATTATTAGCTATTGATGTCAACATTTCAGCTCATTTACTAATGTAGGTTAATATTTTATTTCTACAATATGATGCGGACCAATAAAAAATGAGCACTTTGGAAGATTTAAGTAAATAAAATTGGTGATTTGTATTTATTTTTTAAATATCTTTTTTTTTAAAAAGTTTTATATGTCATATATAATTTCAAGCTTTTTGGTATTATTAGCTATTGATGTCAACATTTCAGCTTATTTACTATTGTAGGTTAATATTTTATTTCTAAAATATAATACAGATCAATAAAAAATGAGCACTTTGGAAGATTTTTAAGTAAATAAAATTGGTGATTTGTATTTATTTTTTAAATATCTTGAAAAAAATGTATATGTCATATATAATTTCAAGTTTTTTGGTATTATTAGCTATTGAGGTCAACATTTCAGCTTATTTACTATTGTAGGTTAATATTTTATTTCTACAATATGATGCGGACCAATTAAAAATGAGCACTTTGGAAGATTTAAGTAAATAAAATTATAGTACATTAATTATCTTTAATTAATGTACTATAATTTGGGGAATTGTCATGGCAATATTTGATAACTAAAATCAAACACATTTGTCCATATATTGTATTTCAGCTGTAAACAAACTTGCTGCATCTTTCTTTATTTCTGTAGTTTTATTCCCTCCATTCAAATGTCAACTATGTGCTCCCTCCAGCCTTTTTTTATAACTCCTGTCAGTCTCACTCACTCAGTCTCTTTTCCACCCTTCGTGCCGCTCATCCGCAGTCCCTGTCACCCCTCCCACCCCCCATGTTAGTGTAGAATCGCTCCACTAATGTAGAAATGCGGCTAGATTTTCCCTGTCTGCCGTCTATCCGTGCTGCCGATTTGGTTGCTAGTTTTATACGCCGCTGCTTCTGCGACTCCAAATCAAATGTCTGCGGCTATAAATCTCTCTCCCGCTTCTTGTGTTTTATTGCTCTGCGGCAGATAGCGGCCGTAGTGAAATGTGTTGTTAAGGAGAGAACTGTGAAGCTACATTTTAAACTTTATCTGCCTGTTCTCTGAACCCGAGTCGGCGTTATTATGCCCCGATGACAGACTGGTAGGACTAAAGCTATCAGGTAGCGTGACATTGATGTGCTGTTGTGGCGATGTCGCACAGAAATACACACACGGATGACAGTTGTGTTTCTTCTAAGTATGTCGAGTGGGCATTTAAAGCAAGAAATCCCACTGCTTTCATTTAAAATCCTAACAGCATGCAAAGAGAAATGAGGGCAGGTTAATGATATGGAAATTAAATATGAAAAAGTGCTACAGTGTGAGGAGTAGCATATTAAATCTTTTTTTTTTTTTTTTTTTTTCTGGGCTTGACAGATCCGCTTTCATCACTCGATTTGATTGAAACGACTTGAGTTCCAGCGAGTAGTCATGATAAGTCCTAAGGTTGATGCTACTTATTGACTCTAATGTGTTTTAGATACTGAAATGCAGCACATGTACGACAGATCTGTTGAGAAGAAGCTGCAGGGATCTTATTACATCTTCAAACTGGAGGAGCTGAACTGTGGATATTAATTTAGTGCATCATCAGGGAGTTTCTCCAGACTCGGGAAAGGAAATTGCTTTAAAGAGCGTGTTGATTGATACGGCAATCTGCTTCACAGAGAGGAAATCAACCGCTGAAGCGGAGTCAAAGAAAAAGCTCACAGGGCTTCGGCTTCCATTATATTTTCTTTCGGGTTTTGTTTTTCGCTCCATACCCTCGTCTCAGACCCTTTTGGAGTAACTCCATCTCGGCACCCAGATGGGGATCGGGATGAGTATTCAAAATGTGGGCGCTCGTTTAGCACCAAAATGAGGTACCAATACTGTTTTGGAGCCGATTAGCTTTTGGGTCTGGTTACTACTGTTAATGTTAGCATTAACGCCATTATAAAACCGGGTATCTGTGACAAAAAAAAACACATGCAACTACATCAAACTTGTTCCAAAGTACACTTAAAGGACATAGAAATTGAATACATGAATACTAATATACTAATATACTATATACCAGGGGTCTCAAACAAGCGGCCCAGGACACTAGTTTGAGGCCCCCGCCTTGATATGAAAGTTTAATGTTAGTGCGGCCCACGCAAGTTTGATATGGATGCTGTATGGTATCATGTACCCAGAAAAAATTATTACGTTTGATTCATGTTCATGTTAAAGGTTAAATAACTGTTAATAGTTATCCTCCCTATCCGTGTGGAAGTGGTAAGTTTTTGGGCTATTTAAGTTTAAAGGAAATAACTTGAAGGCTACCGTTTAGGTCGCTAGCTGTCTAGTTTGCGAGTTAGCATGTGTCTCAAGACCCTGCAGTTGCACTCGCTAAATGTACTGCAAAAAAGGCCAGTAAGGATAATTCATAATGCCGCTTACAGAGAACATACTAACGCCTGATTTCTAAAATCACAAATACTTCAACTTGCTGATATAGTTCATCTTCAAACAGCTAAAATAATGCATAAGGCTAAAAAAAACTAAAGTAAAGTAAAGTAAACTAAAGTAAACGAAAGTAGAGTAAACTAAAATAAAAAAAAATAAATATTATAAAATAAAATAAAATAAAATTCCCCCGAAAAATTAAATTAAATTAAATTAAATTAAATTAAATTAAATTAAATTAAATTAAATTAAATTAAATTAAATTAAATTAAATTAAATTAAATTAAATTAAATTAAATTAAATTAAATTAAATTAAATTAAATTAAATTAAATTAAGTTAGGAAAGCAGGAAGTGAACAAATGTAACAGTTACTGATTGTAAAAGTACCAGATGGAGGGGTAGGATTTAATAAGCTTTGCTTCTTCCTACTCCTTTTGGACATGTGGAACTGGGAACTGATTATGGGATGCACTCAATTGTAATCTGATGCATGTTCAAATGAAATAAAACCATTACCATTACCAATGTAAGAGGCATATTATAGTATTCAGTAAATAGGCATGGGTGCATCCATTGTTGCATGTATGGGGTCTTGGAGCCCTTGGAACAGTCACTCCAATGATGCTGTAGTCCAGCATCTTCCTGAAACAAGAGGATGTCTCTGATAGAGCATCAGTGTGCAGCATCGCCATCTGTATTATTCGCTCTACGGACCTCCTGGTTCAACACTAACAGATGCAGACTATGTTGAACAATATGGTCATAATGGACCGAGGGGGCTGACACGAGGGGCGCACAAGCTATTTGGCCGCGTCTCAGTGGACCGTGTGCCTTCAATGTAAACTGTGTGTCTGCTCGCGTACGAGTCCACGTGCTCTCAGCGTCGCCTACGCTCATGTGTAATCAGTGAGAATATTGTAAAAATAACTTGAGTGGGAGTTGTGTCTTTTCACTGTAGCAGTTACCGTCTTATTTTTATGTCTCACGGGGGGAGATTTTTCTTCATGCAGTTATGATTTAGAACAGGGGTCTCACACTCAATTTACCCTGGGGCCTCTGGAGCTAGGGTCTGGGCAACGCTGGGCCACATCAAGTTTTACGCATTTATTAAAAACTGAAAAATATACAAACTTTTTCAGTGCTTTGGTTCCGATTTTCTACAATAAAAGCTCTGATAAAACATTCCACTTTTCTCAAATATCTTCATTTTATTTTTCTGCACAAAATAAGATGAAAAATAAATAAACAAATCAAGAATAAAGAAAATCAATCAATCAGTAATAAATAAATATAATAATAATAATAATAATAATAATAATAAAACGGCAAATAATAAAAACTTAAGAAACCACATATAGTTGGTGGGTAGACAAATTATTTTTTTCACATTAAAATGAACAAAGCATTATTAGAGCCCTGTAGACATGACAAAACACAACTATAGTCACATTTATACTCTTTTTATTTACAACATATTGCGCAACTGCAGGGTCTTGAGACACATGCTAACTCGCTAACTAGAGAGCTAGCGACCTAAACGGTAGCCTTCAAGTTATTTTTCTTTAAACTTAAATAGCCAAAAACTTACCACTTCCACACGGATAGGGAGGATAACTATTAACAGTTATTTAACCTTTAACATGAACATTAATCATTCATTCATTCATTCATTCATTCATTCATTTTCTACCGCTTTTTCCTCACGAGGGTCGCGGGGGGTGCTGGAGCCTATCCCAGCTGTCTTCGGGCGAGAGGCGGGGTACACCCTGGACTGGTCGCCAGCCAATCACAGGGCACATATAGACAAACAACCATTCACACTCACATTCATACCTATGGACAATTTGGAGTCGCCAATTAACCTAGCCTGTTTTTGGAATGTGGGAGGAAACCGGAGTACCCGGAGAAAACCCACGCATGCACGGGGAGAACATGCAAACTCCACACAGAGATGTGCCGAGGGTGGGAATTGAACCCTGGTCTCCTAGCTGTGAGGTCTGCGCGCTAACCACTCGACCGCCGTGCCGCCCATGAACATTAATCAAACGTAATAATTTTTCTGGGTACATGATACCATACAGCATCCATATCAAACTTCCGTGGCCCGCACTAACTTTCATATCAAGGCGGGGGCCTCAAACTTGTGTCCTGCGGACCACATTTGGCCCGCGGGCTGCATATTTGAGACCCCTGATTTAGAAGGTTCGATTTACTTACAACGTAAGTAGTTTTAGGTCCATTTAATGAATTCACACATTTTGTGAGATCCCGATGGGAAAACTCTCATTTGACGGTTCTCTTCATTTTGAAATCCCGGGGCCCGGGCCCACATGTTGGCACAAGGAGGGGTGCCTTAATGGAATGAATGTTAAAAATGAGCAGTGTTGAGACAGCGAGCAGCTGGTGTTGACAGGCACTGTTTGTGTGTCTGTGTGTATATGATGGAGACAGATTGTCCTCTGATTGTTCATTTCGGAGCTTGGCTCGGCTCACAATATTATTGACAGCATCTGCATGGAAACGGAAAATGAATGACACACCACCAAATGCCCTACTTCATCCCCCCCCCCCCCCCCCCCCACCTTCAAGATATCTGCTACTGATCTCGTGCAAAGAGTTGACATGTTTTATTTATTAGCGAAGTGCAGACTGAGAAAAAAAAAAAAAAAGCTAATTTGAATGCTAATGTGTGGAAAAGGCGCTGATAGATTTCCAGGTGAGCGTGTAGTCAAATCAACAGTGATTGCTGGGAGTCACTGTTAAATACCGTGTGTGTGTATGTGTACTACGTGCTTTAGTGTTTCCACCCTCCAAGTATCCGCCTGGTATCCGCCATATGCTCTAGTGCTTCCCGCCGCAAAACATCTGACCTCCAAGCTTCTGACCCCGTGCCTGCATTTAAGCATGTAACAGCGTCACATGATCAGCCCGCCAAACCCGACTGCTTCTTACCTTGTGTGTCTTTTTCCTGTGCTCCAGGTCACGGTCCATTAGCGGAGCCTCCTCAGGCCTCACCACCAGCCCGCTCAGCAGCCCCCGGGTAGGTCGCCACCTTCCGTGCACTTAGAGATGCAGACATACTATATGTGACATTACACCTTTTGGCCTACTTCTCTATGGAAAGACTATAAAACTACTGCTGATCTCATCTTCTTGCTGTTGTAGCGTGTCAGCAAGAGATGATAAAGACGGTCATTAGGGCTCCGATGCAGTACCTTGTGACCTTTAGTACAACATTCAAGCAATATTACTGCAAATGGGACTTTTGGTTTGCACTCTAATTAGATATAATACATGAGCTGCATTAGAAATATGTGCTTTCAAATGAATGATGCAACAGTTCTATGCCTTTATTCATATTAGAGGTGCATGATAATTATATATTACATTATATTACAGATGAATCCCATTGCATTAAAAATAGCCTATATAATGAATCATTTAAAATAATCGTGTTGTATGGGGGTGGGCAAATCAAGCGCCCCTTTTTCACTTGTAAACAAACAGTCACTGTGACATTTTGCATGCTAGTTGTACCAAATGTTCTGCAATGATGAGAAAAAAAAACTGAAATGCTCTCTGAGATCATCACACATCATGTCGGCTACTCGGGGCATGTGCCCGAATACAGTGTACCTTGCTGGGCTATGCCAGATAACTCCTAAGGCTCTATACTCTGGTTCTCCTCTGGCTGTATACTGAGGAATTTTCAGTGGACTTTATTTTTTTTTCTCTTTTTCTTTTTTTCCAATAAAGGCCTTTAAAGGGTTAAAAACAGCAAAAATATATCTAAATATAATATATTTTTTTCCATTTTCTTAATTATAAAAAATCTTTGCATGACTATCATTTATCATTTTCACGGCAATGCCATGGAATAATATAATAATCATATTCAGCACAATATTGGGCATTTCTATTTACTGTATGCGAGAAAATAAATTATTTTGAGGGTGGGCAAATCAAGCGCCCCTTTTTCACTTGTAAACAAACAGCACACTTGAAATGCCACATCTCGACCACGCCTGGAGAATGTTGTGCTGCTATGTTTGAAAAGAGCAAAAAGTTTGCCAGAGATCATCACACATCACATCGGCTACTCTGGGCATGTGCCCGAATACAGTATACCTTGCTGGGCTATGCCAGATAACTCCTAAGGCTCTGGTTCTCCTCTGGCTGTATGCTGAGGAATTTTCAGTGGACTTTTTTTTTTCTCTCTTTTTCTTTTTTTTCCAATAAAGCCCTTTAAAGGGTTAAAATCGGCAAAAATATGTATAAATATAATATATTTTTTCCACTTTCTTAATTATAAAAAAATGTGCATTACTATCATTTATCATTTTCACGGCAATGCCATGGAATAATATAATAATCATATTCAGCACAATATTGGCCATTTCTATTTACTTTATGCAAGAAAATAATTTACATTCAATTAATTAATTGTGCCTAATGTGTATGACATTTTATTACAATTTTTTTTTCCAGTGGACTTTAAATCTACATACAATACATATACAAGCTGTACACTGACTACTCCTGTAGTTGTGCAAGATACCGTAGGAGCAAAATGTTCCTCAAATCCTAAAGCATCGTCTCACTTAATTACCCAAATCTCTGTTTTCTACGGCTTGATCTCTGTGGAAATCCAGCTCAAGGAATACGTTACAAAATCCTAGTTTTTGAGCTAGCTTTGGGAATGCGTGCAATAAACGTATCCAGTTGACTAACCCGAGAAGCCGCTGGATTAAGGCGGAATTTTAAAACAAGATCCTCAAAGACCCAAAGAGGTTTTTTTTCCCAAATATATGCATTGAAAAAACGAATGCATTCGGTCCATGTAATTGGTTTACTCAATGTGGCTTCAATTACAAGATGAACAATCAATACCAGACCGGTAACCCCTACTGGGGGCTTTGGTGGTGGCCCCAGTTCCAATGTTAGGATCCAAACGGTCTTCCTGTTTGTATTTAATTTTATTTAACACAATTGCATGCTCATCTTTTTGTTATTCCCTGATTTTTTTCTTGTCACATTTTCTAACTGCATGTTTTTTTTCCTCTTTTTTTTACTTTTTTTGTGTATTTTTACCCTCTTTTGTTTTGCTTCCTTTGCTTCTGGTTGCACGGTGGTTCTGTACGTTCTTCCCGTGTTCGTGTGGCTATGTGGCTTCCTTCGTATTTGTATTTTATTTGATTAACAGCCTGGTAGAAAGTTTGGTGTTCCACCTCAATACACCGACTTGCCACAGTCTCCCAACACCACCCCCTGTCCTTCCCCTGAGCCAATTCCGACTCGTGCAGGCCCTCGTATCTCTACACCCAATTCACTGGCCCCGAGCGCCGAGGTCCTTCCCGGTTCACTCAACAAAACGCAGACGCTGCCGGCCAAGCCCAAAGTTGCCCCAAAGCCTCTCCAAGCCACAAGATCCAACCCGCTCCCTGAAGCGTCTTCAGACACGGCATCCTCGCCCGAGCCCTCAGCTCCATGCCAGATAACACCGCACCAACCGTCTACCTCCATGCCCCCCACGCCGACCTCCCCGCTCTCTCCAAGCTCTCCCATCCCTGTTTCGTCCACCTTAAATAGCCCCCAAGTGAGGCGCTCCCATTTTGCTGCCAACCCCCAACTCTCTGTGCCCTTCAGCCCAGTGGTGCCTCCCTCCCCTATCCGTCTGCACCACTTTCACCCCGTGACGCCCATGCCTTCCTCATACGCTGACCACCCGCCTAAATCTATCCCCCTCATACAGGTTACCCCCCATCCCTCCCCTAGAGGCAGTCCCCTACCCACCCCGAAGGGCACCCCGGTGCACACACCCAAGGACAGCCCGGCCGGAACTCCCACCCCGACGCCGCCTCCCAGTCCCTCCATTGGAGGCATGCCATGGAGGACGCGCCTCAACTCCATCAAGAACAGTTTCCTGGGTTCCCCGCGCTTCCACCGCAGGAAACTCCAAGGTAATGATACTTTTTTTTAAAATTGTGCTACACCTCAGAAAGGTGTTATCATCTTTTTGGGCTTTTGTCTCACTCTAACTCTCTAACTCTTGATTCCACAGTTCCCACGCAAGAGGAGATGTCTAGCCTCACTCCAGAGTCTTCCCCAGAGTAAGTCGGTGTAGTACTTTGGCTGTCATAGTAATGGATATCCAGATATACTACAGTATAAGTACTCAGAGGTCTGTTTGTGTGAAGCTACCAAGTCTCCTCTTGGAGGTTTATCAATAACTGGGGGTCACACTGATGTTTTTCTCTGTATTGCATAGTTATGTATTTGTTACAAAAATATCATAATTTAATATTAGGTATGACATCTTTTACATTGGTGCTCAAGGGTGACGTTCACCTGTCACAAAAAAAGCAATAATGATAACATAAAATAATATTGATATTTGTCCATTGTTTTGTATGGTAATGGTAATGGTAATGGTAATGGTAATGGTAATGGTAATGGTAATGGTAATGGTTTTATTTCATTTGAACATGCATCAGATTACAATTGAGTGCATCACATAATCAGTTCACAGTTCCACATGTCCAAAAGGAGTAGGAAGAAGCAAAGCTTATTAAATCCTACCCCTCCATCAGGTACTTTAACAATCAGTAACTGTTACATTTTTTCACTTCCTGCTTTCCATAATACAGTTTAAGGTTTTATTTTATTTTATTTTATTTTATTTTATTTTATTTTATTTTATTTTATTTTATTTTATTTTATTTTATTTTATTTTATTTTATTTTATTTTATTTTGTTATTTGTATTATTATTTTAAAAATATTTATTTTATTTTATTTGTTTTATTTTATTTTATTTTTTTTTACTTTACTTTACTTTAGTTTACTTTAGTTAAGTTTTTTTAGCCTTATGCATTATTTTAGCTGTTTGAAGATGAACTATATCAGCATGTTGAAGTATTTGTGATTTTAGAAATAAGGAGTTAGTATGTTCTCTGTAGGCGGCATTATGAATTATCCTTACTGACCTTTTTTGCAGTACATTTAGCGAGTGAAGATTGCTTTTATAGTTATTAGCCCATATTTCCACACAATAATTGTTTATTTATAATAATAATAATATATAATAATAATAATAATAATATAATTTATTTTTATTTTTATTTTTATTTTTATTTTTATTTTTATTTTTATTTTTATTTTTATTTTTATTTTTATTTTTATTTTTATTTTTATTTTTATTTTTATTTTTATTTTTATTTTTATTTTTATTTTTATTTTTATTTTTATTTTTATTTTTATTTTTATTTTTATTTTTATTTTTATTTTTATTTTTATTTTTATTTTTATTTTTATTTTTATTTTTATTTTTATTTTTATTTTTATTTTTATTTTTATTTTTATTTTTATTTTTATTTTTATTTTTATTTTTATTTTTATTTTTATTTTTATTTTTATTTTTTATTTTTTATTTTATTTTATTTTATTTTTTTATTTATTTGTTATTTTTTATTTGTTATTTTTTTATTTTTTGTCATAAACCGAAGTACAAGGTATAATTATTATATTATTGTTTGTAACATTTTAAAAGTAAAAATCAACTGAATCTCAACCTTGTTTGTCATACCATGAGTACTCATCACTCATATGCGTTTATAATTCTCCAAAAGTAGAATGTAAGATAAATTTTTATGATTTTTGCGCAGCTGCGCCACAGGTGATTGTCTCCCTTGTAGAACACACGTTCCATTTTATTGTCCGCCTTAGTATGACATGATTAGATTACGTACATTTATTGGTCCCCGGGGGGGCAATTTGTTTTCATTGACTGTACATTACAACCACAGCATTATAAAGACAACAAAGCACGTCACATACCACAACAGTAACAACATACAATCAACATACAATACTTTTTTCTTTATTTTTTTTTAAATTAATCATGTAACATTGCTTTGGTCTTTCCACAGACTTGCCAAAAAATCCTGGTTTGGTAACTTCATCAACCTGGAAAAAGAGGAGCAGATCTTTATTGTCATCAGGGACAAGCCTCTCAGCTCCATCAAAGCCGACATCGTTCAAGCATTTCTCTCGGTACAAAACCCCGACTTTATGATTTATGCTCTTTTTGCACTGCATTGTGCTGACGTGACGAAAGTGTTCTACTTTGCTATTGACGTTTTTCCCTTGGACAATCCTGCAACCTTCATTGCTATGGTTCAAAAATACATTTTTGTACAGATACTAGTACTGTACTGAGGGATTGTATGATAATAATATAAGA
The DNA here is from genome assembly GCF_030265055.1 of Doryrhamphus excisus. Taxonomy (NCBI): domain Eukaryota; kingdom Metazoa; phylum Chordata; class Actinopteri; order Syngnathiformes; family Syngnathidae; genus Doryrhamphus; species Doryrhamphus excisus. Next base: position 22,780,961 of record NC_080471.1, read on the forward strand.
ATTAATGTAATTAAATGTTAAAAATCTGATCTCAGAACACAAGTAAAGGGTTTTATGAAGTGGGAACAAATCAAAACTTGAGCCAGTGTGATATTTTTTGACATAAAAGTGACAATAGCTCACACCTCATACTGAGTGTGGAAGTGGTAACTCTCCTCTCAATCCGGTGCTGGCTTTTAGCCTTTTTTCTCGGATATGTGTCTCCTGAGTACATGGTGAGTTTCAGGTCTAATAATATATAGCGTAATTTATGTAGCAATTTAGCAAAACTTTAGCTTGTGCTCGTGTCCTATTTTCTACCCGATTGCAGACTCAACAGCAGGTCAAAAGAAAATCAACAGAAAGCATTCATGATTCGCATATAGAAGCTTTGCCGTCATGAGCCAGTGTGATATTGTTTGACATAAAAGTGACAACACCTCACATCCACTCATACTGAGTGTGGAAGTGGTAACTCTCCTCTCAATCTGGTACTGGCTTTTAGCCTTTTTTTTCGGATATGTGTCTCCTGAGTACATTTTGAGTTTCAGGTCTGCTAACATGCTTGTAATTTATGTCGCAATTTAGCCAAACTGCTTGTGCTCGTTTCCTATTTTCTACCTGACTGCAGACTCAAAAGCAGGTCAAAAGAAAATCAACAGAAAGCAATCATGATTAGCATATAGAAGCTTTGCCGTCATGAGCCACTGTGATATTATTTGACATAAAAGTGACAACACCTCACATCTCATACTGAGTGTGGAAGTGGTAACTCTCCTCTCAATCCGGTGCTGGCTTTTAGCCTTTTTTTTTCGGATATGTGTCTCCTGAGTATGGAGGACCAAAACTGCCAAAATAATAAATAAATAAATAAATAAAAGTGAAAATAAAAACAAAAATGAAAAAAAAAATCAAAAAATTAAATACACAAAAATAAATATAAATGGAAATAAAAACAAAAATAAAAAAATGTATCCATAAATAAATAAATAACAATAAATACAAAAATAAAAAACAAGATTCAAAAATAAAAAATAAATAGAAAAATAAATGTAGAAATAAATACAAAAATAAATATATAAATAGAATTACATATCAATAAATAAATAAAAGCACTCTGCTCTCATATGTATTTATTTCATGCTGCAGACAATGTCAGCTTGAAATGCAGAAGGAAAAACTATTCAAATGAGGGGGCGGTCCCTAAGTGTGTCTTGGGTTGAACTGTTCGCCTATTGGTTGATCGACGTTTATTTTTTTTGTGTACCAGTGTGTGTGTGTATAATAGAGCAAAACTGCAGTATTAGCACTTGTAAACATTGCAGTCTTGTTAAGTATTCAGCATGCGGGATTGAACAGAACCTATCCTCACCCCGGTTATATTTGAACAAAGTCAAACTAAATGCACGCATGCTCGTTGTGCCTGCACAGGTCAATGTCGAATATGTCCCCCCCCCCATTCCATTCCCAGAGGTACTTATTATCCCTCCCGGGCTGTGCTAGCTGGTGTCCCGACAGGAGATTGGCATCCGAATCAGTGGAATTATACCTTGAAGCACACTCTTATTAATGGAATGTCAAGCACTCCACACTACGAGGGTGAAACGTGACAATTTCACAACTCGCCTTTTTTCTTTTGGGCGTACGCATTCATTTTAGGAGCGCTATGTTCGATGACACAAGACTACATTAGTTTAAGTCCCTTACCTGCGTGGCGGCTCCTGGAGGTATTTCAATGTGGTCGTTTTCAGCATGCGTGTAAAAAATGAAACATCAACGGCGTCCCTATGCCATCACTTTTATTGATGGCCGTGTTTTTTTTTTTTTTTTCTTCGCTCCCAGATCCCAAGCCTGAGCCACAGCGTCATTTCACAGACCAGTTTCCGAGCAGAGTATAAGTCCACAGCCGGCCCGACAGTCTTCCAGAAGCCGGTGAAATTCCAGGTGGATATCACCTACACGGAGAGCACGGCTGCCACCAAGGAGAACGGAATCTACTCCGTGACCTTCACACTGCTCTCAGGTCAGGATGCTGCGGTCATTCCAGTGCAGTAATCCCTCGTTTATCATAATTAACCTTCCTCTTGTGTTAGCTTTCTGGTATCATCTCGTATGTTAACGGGTCGGTTTTGACCCGTGTATTAAATCAGATATAAAATACACTAAAAACAATAAATTAATAATAATTTGTTAATTTGTTTCTCATCTCTTGGTTACCTTCTTAGGCTTCCTCATCCATGAAAATATTGGTTTTAATACTTTTTGTGTGGGCATGTAGGCCTTTTTTTGTCACTATACTCTTCGTTTTCAATTTCCAACACCTCACATCCACTCATATTGAGTGTGGAAGTGGTAACTCTCCTCTCATCTCTCATATTCTATATTCTATATTTCTCATCTCTTGGTTACCTTCTTAGGCTTCCTCATCCATGAAAATATTGGTTTTAATATTTTTGGTGTGGGCATGTAGGCCTTTTTTTTGGTCACTATACTCTTCGATTTCAATTTCCAAAAATGGTCAAATGAACCTCAAAAGAATCATATTAATAAATTGAAGGTTCTTTTGGTACCTGGCTATTACTGAGGGCTATAGAACATATCACTTAAATCAATTAGTTTTATTTATTTTCTCATTTTAGTATTAATCACTAAAGAAACATCTATGGTGTTCGGGTCAATTTTGACCCATATATATATATATATATATATATATATATATATATATATATATATATATATATATATATATATATATATATATATATATATATATATATATATATATATATATATATATATATATATATATATATATATATATATATATATATATTTAATATTGTACCATGTACCAAAGTACGAGGTGATATGAGCATCCAATGACATAATGGGTACCATAGTGCGTGTCAATATAGTGATATATATAGCACATCATGACTGGTTCAAGACTCTTCATCCTTGTATTTAGCAAACATCAACTGCTTGTATTGTTTCTTGAATTGGCTCATCGTTGTGCATTGTTTGATTTCCTTACTCAATCCATTCCATAGTTTGATTCCACATACTGAAATGCTATGGCTAGCATAACATAGTCCTAGCATAGAAGTGTTTAAATTAAATTAAATTAAATTAAATTAAATTAAATTAAATTAAATTAAATTAAATTAAATTAAATTAAATTAAATTAAATTAAATTAAATTAAATTAAATTAAATTAAATTAAATTAAATTAAATTAAATTAAATTAAATTAAATTAAATTAAATTAAATTAAATTAAATTAAATTAAATTAAATTAAATTAAATTAAATTAAACTGTATTATGGAAAGCAGGAAGTGAACAAATGTAACAGTTACTGATTGTAAAAGTACCAGATGGAGGGGTAGGATTTAATAAGCTTTGCTTCTTCCTACTCCTTTTGGACATGTGGAACTGTGAACTGATTATGTGATGCATTCAATTGTAATCTGATGCATGTTCAAATGAAATTAAACCATTACCATAAAATGTAAAACGGGTCAGTGCCAACTTTAACACAAGAGGAGGGTTAAGGCATCATTTGTTTGTTAAAAGCAGAGATTTCATATTGGATTTGGCCAGATTGTCTAATATGGGACCCCTGACTCTATGGGGGGGGGGTGCTTAGAGTTGCTGTTCCCAGAGGTGACTGTTATCAGATGTGCTGCCAAAAAGGGATTTTCACAAGTCTTCAAATTGTGAGTGCTTGATAAGATTTCCTTCCACGCTCCCTGAGCTCAGCCGGCTTACACGGCACGCTCACACATACGCAAACTTCAGAGCGGATACGAGTTGGTTGAAACAGGAAATGTTTTGCATCAAGCGTCTACCGTCCGCGCTTTTACTTCAGTACCTGAAGGCATCTGCTCATTCTTCTGACTGTGCTTTGCGTATCCGTACGCAGGACCCAGCCGACGCTTTAAGCGGGTAGTGGAGACCATTCAGAGCCAGTTGTTAAGCACACATGACCAGCCTGGAGTCCAGCAGCTATCTGGTGAGTAGGACCTCCCCCACCCCCTCACCCCCCCCAATACCCACAACCTTACCCTCTCATCAGCATCACCTTACCTGAAGCAGCCTTCCACAGCTGAATGTGCACTAGATAGCCCCCCCCCCCCACCCCCCCCCCCCCCCCCTCGTCTTGCTCTGCTCGAAACGCGTCGCCACTCCAAGCGATTGGCTTTGCATGGCTGCCCTCGCCGCATTCCAACACTCCGAGGGTCAAAACCTTGTCAGGCTAGCCAGGCAGCCGAGATTACAGTCAGGTATGGAAAGCTGATTCATCTTCTTACGCCTACTTCCACGAGTCGGAGGCCGATCACCATGGCAACACAGCAGCTATACGCTCGCCTCCTGAGTGGATGATGATGTGAGACCGTGTTCTTCTCCACGTGGGGTTGCTTGCTCCGCGTTCTCATTAGTCATTGGAATGTTCCCTCAGCAGCCGAGTGACCAGGACAAAAGGACCTTAAGTTTCTCTTCTGTTGCTCTTTGCATCCTTTTTCAAGCCATTGTTTTTTTGTTTTTTTGTCTTATATTCTCATATTTATGGCAACAGCTCCACCTGCTGGTGAGATTGCATCGCTGTTATGTGCCTGTCTCTCAAAATATTCAATATTCATCTTTCTAATAAATGTATCCATACACCGCCATCTGATATCTGCTTTTTGGTTGGCTCAGCAGTCGTGACAGCTGTAAGGATATTTAGCAGATCATTTTTCTAGTTAGTACTTGTTTATTTTTCTATTTCATATACTTTTGACACTCTTTTCCTTTATCATTGCATAAGTGATCAATGTATTGATACACATTCTCTATTCTTTTCTCTCAATTCGGGCTGCAACTACCGATTCTTTTAATTATTTAATTATTGGATTATTTTATTATTTTATTGTTTTATTATTTTATTATTTTATTATTTTATCATTTTATTATTTTATTATTTCATCATTTTATTTTTTTATTTTTTTATTTTTTTAGTTTTTTATTTTTTATTTTTTATTTTTTTATTTTTTTATTTTTTATTTTTTATTATTTTATTATTTTATTATTTTATTGTTTTATTGTTTTATTGTTTTATTATTTTATTATTTTATTATTTTATTATTTTATTATTTTATTATTTTATTATTTTTTTATTTTATCATTTTATTATTTTATTTTTTTATTTTTTTATTTTGTTATTTTTTATTATTTTAATATTTATTATTTTATTATTTTATTATTTTATTAATTAATAATTATTATTAATTATTTATTATTAATAATTTTATTTACCGATTAATTGGTCGATTATTGCTTTGATTAATCGATTAATCGTAAACACCAGGTAGTCCGGCAAAATAATAAGATAAGATAAGATATGCCTTTATACGTCCCTCAGTGGGGTAATTTGCATTGCAAAGCAGCAAGAGAACAGAATCAGTTAAGCAGTACAAAATACACAATATAAAAATAAACAATATAAACAACCTAAGTTTTAACAAATTAACAATTTGTAATATAATGTAAAATAATACAAAATATAAATGTTTGTCAATTCATTTCAGTAAAATAAATGTATACAATCATGATCATTTATCCTCACGAGGGTCTCGGATGGTGCTGGAGCCTATCCCAGCTGTCTTCGAGCGAGAGGCGGGGTACACCCTGGACTGGTGGCCAGCCAATCACAGGGCACATATAGACAAACAACCATTCACACTCACATTCATACCTATGGACAATTTGGAGTCGCTAATTAACCTAGCATGTTTTTGGAATACCCGGAGAAACGGGTAGAACATGCAAACTCCACACAGAGAGGATGGAATCGAACTCGGGTCTCCTAGCTGTGTGGCCTAACTACTCAATCACTGTGCAGCCTAGGATATTTACATATAATAAGAAAACAATCAATGCATTACCAAAATAGTTGTTGATTAACTGGGTATTCTATTAATCTGTGATTAATCGATGAATTGTTTCATCCCTGAACAGTTCAACACAGGAAGTGACTAAACCATGAGCGATTGTTGACGTAAAATATAAGGATAGAGGTTCGGAATGATATTCCATATATAGTTCACATTTAGATTGATATGAAGAACTTAAAGGAAAACTGCCCTATTTTGGAATATTGCCCATGTAATGGCTGCCAGCCCGTGCAGCTGAGCAAGTGTACGTTGGTAAAACATCGTTCCCTCGCCCTTAACAGCTGTGCAGAACGCTTAGTCGACAGTCCGGGTTTTTGCCCGGACGATGAGTGCTCTCGTATCCCATTCCAAAAGTCATGTTTTAAACGCATCATCCACAATCTTTATATGAGACATAAATAAATCCTTTTTTTCTGTGTATTAGTAACAGGTACTTTCCATTCATGATGACATGTAGTACTACATGTAGTATTTTGGTCATTCCACTGCACCAATGCTACATACATACGTCAACAGCTCTAGTGTTCCTTTAACGCTGTCAAAACCCATTGAGACACTCCTTTACTTTTCTAGTGCTAGCTGACCACGGGGCCTTTCAAATGAGATAACGACTGTAATTAGGCGATGGTGGTGTGGTGGTGGTGTGGTGGTGGTGGGGGGGGGGGATATTTGCATACCATCTTTTCAAAAGGCCTCATCAATCTTTGTCATTATGTCCTTAATCTGAGCATACCTGGAGGACACTTGAGAGGACAAAGGAGGGCGTGGGTGGTTGAGTCAATGTTCAAGTACAGTACAACCTCTAAGGTGGAACACAATCGGTTGCAGGAAGCTATGGTAATGGTAATTGTAATGGTAATGGTTTTATTTCATTTGAACATGCATCAGATTACAATTGAATGCATCACATAATCAGTTCCCAGTTCCACATGTCCAAAAGGAGTAGGAAGAAGCAAAGCTTATTAAATCCTACCCCTCCATCTGGTACTTTTACAATCAGTAACTGTTATATTTGTTCACATTTGTACATTTATTTTTTATTTTTTATTTTTTATTTTTTATTTTTTATTTTTTATTTTTTATTTTTTTATTTTTTATTTTTTATTTTTTTTATTTTTTATTTTTTTTTTATTTATTTATTTTTTTTTATTTTTATTTATTTTTATTTTTTTATTTTTTAATTATTATTTATGTATGATTATTTATATTATTTGTATTATTATTTTATACTATTTATTTTATTTTTAAAATTTATTTATTTATTTTACTTTACTTTACTTTACTTTAGTTTACTTTTGTTTACTTTAGTTTAGTTTTTTTAGCCTTATGCATTATTTTAGCATCCCATAATCAGTTCCCAGTTCCACATGTCCAAAAGGAGTAGGAAGAAGCAAAGCTTATTAAATCCTACCCCTCCATCTGGTACTTTTACAATCAGTAACTGTTATATTTGTTCACTTCCTGCTTTCATAATATAGTTTAAGGTTTTATTTTATTTTATTTTATTTTATTTTATTTTATTTTATTTTATTTTATTTTATTTTATTTTATTTTATTTTATTTTATTTTATTTTATTTTATTTTTATACGTATATTATTATTTATATTATTTGTATTGTTATTTTATATAATTTATTTTATTTTTTTAGTTATTTTAGTTCACTTTACTTTAGTTTAGTTTTTTTAGCCTTATGCATTATTTTAGCTGTTTGAAGATGAACTATATCAGCAAGTTGAAGTATTTGTGATTTTAGAAATAAGGAGTTAGTATGTTCTCTGTAGGCGGCATTATGAATTATCCTTACTGACCTTTTTTGCAGTACATTTAGCGAGTGAAGATTGCTTTTATTCTGATTTTACTTCTGTAATAAAGTTTTAGACATGTCTCATATCAGAATCAATAACTCCTCTGCTGGAGTCTTCCAAATGTTCCTTGGTGGGTTTACCTTCATTTTTTTTTGTGGTTAGCATGTGGTTAGCATGACAGGAGACTCGGGTTCAGATCCGTGTTGGGACGTCTATGTGTGGATTTTGCATGTTCTCATCTCCTCCTCACCTCCCCGAAAACATTCAATGGAGACTCTAAGTTGTGCACAAACATTAATAGAAACATAATCAATAATCCATGGACGTATTTCCATACCCATCCCTACTGTTTCATCATCATCCTCTGCTTGCTCCGTCTACCTTGTGGACCCCACTGTTCATTCGTTTTTTTTTTCTCTCTTTCTCCCTTTTCTTCTTCTTCTTCTTCTTCTTCTTCTTCCCTCCCGCGTACCTCTAGGCAGCCCCTTGAGTAACTTGTTTGACGTAATTAAACAACTCTTTTCAGACGAGAAGAATGGACAGGTGCCCACGTCCAAGCACTGCCCCCCGCCCCCGCCCTCGCCGTCGCCCTCGCCCGTGCACGTCCGCCGGCAGGAGCAGGAAAACAATACCAGCAAATGTCCGCTCGTGTCCAGAGACAGAGTCAAGTTGTCGCTACAAGAGCGTTCTTTAGACTGAGACGCCGTCTGTCGGCTCAAAGTCGCATTGTAGCTCGCATCTTCATCCCCCCCCCCCCCCCCCCCCCATCCCCACCCGTCATCTCCACCTTGTCGTTCTTCTCAACTGTATGCTAACCTGCCTCGTTTCTCACACTAGGAATTATCCAGAAAACCTATTAAGCTCTGTCCCTCCTCCCTCGCCCCCCCCCCCACGCCCCCCCTCGATACACACACTACTCACCCCCTGAAGGCCGCCGACCACCAGAGAGACCACGCTTTTTAGAGCTTTGGGTTACCATGGAAACAGACTTCTACCTTCATCTTTCACCCTTACAGTAGAAGTAGATAAAAATACCTTTGGTGTCCCCCACCCCCCCACCTCACCCCCCCAACTTAAAGTAACCTAACCCACTCAGCCTCCAATACACTTGCCTCAAGGAGCTTTCTCGAATTTGGAGCATTTTTTTTTTTGTGTGAAAAAGACAAAGCATCACATAAAACCAGCTGACTGGAGATTGGGACGTCTTCATCATCGTGGAGAAGAGAGGAAGAGGAGGAGAATGCGGACATTTGCTGGATTCTACTTTTTTTTTTTCTGTGCTTTCTTTTTTTTGACAAGTGGAAATACTGACTTGATCCCAAATACCACTACTGCTGCAAAAGAACTTGAACTGTGACGGGGTTGGACGGACCGGACCGGGGGGCGGGTGGGTGGGTAATGTTGGTTGGTGGATGTCATAACATTGTGCTGATGTGACAGTGGGGGGGTGATGATCATGAATGATCATGAATGATCATTCATGATCTATGATTCTGTTGTACAGACTGCTATACGGTTTTCTTATGTACAAAGTCAAAGAAATGTCTTAGTTGTGACGCCATGTTTAGATACCGTCTAGGGAAAAAAAAAAAGTCACGTGTGTATTTTCCGACCAATCCAAATCATCGATTTGTCCATGGATACCTCTCACTTACCAGCAGTAGAAGAACAAAGCAACGGAACAATGTCATCAATGCAGTTGTGCTTATTTTTGTAGTTCATCTCACTGTGTCATTTCCTAATTTATTATAACTTGACTATTTATATGAACAAAGCTGTTAGCTCAGTTGAATGTTATTTATTATTATTATTATTATTATTATGATTATTATTATTACCCTCGTGTGTTTGTAAATGGGGCGTCAGAACAAAAAGAAGACATTTTTCTTCTTTTGGTCAAAGTTTAGCTGAATGACTTGTCTTTTTCTTGACTTTAATGACACGGGGAAAGATAACTTTTATTTAAAAGAAAAGAAACAAAAAAAATAATAATAATACAAAGTGATTTAAGAATGTAGACTTAGCCTCTTTTTGGAGAGAGGGAATGCTCTTTTATTGCTGTTTGTCTGTTTCATATTGTTTGCTTAAGCCGGGCCTGAGAAGGATATCATTGATCCATAGACCTTCTCGTTGTAAATAGAGCATTTAAAGACAAAAAAAAACAAAAAAAAAAACAAAAAAAAAAAACACAACATGGGGTTGATTGTGGTCTTTACCATGCTGGGGATTCCTGCTCTATACTTGTATTGCTGTGTGCATGTCAAACACCGGCTTCTCTTTGCATGGCTTTGGTGTTAATGTTCTCTCAGCCGCCAATCAACTTCCTATTTTTGTTGATTTTCTGATCCCTTTTTTTTTTCTGATCCCCTTATTTCACGCATAAATCTTTTCAAAGCAATGCCTCTTTTACCCTGTGTCACTCAACGGTGTGACGACATTGTGACGAGAATAAAGTGTGTGTGTGTGTGGGTGGGGGGGTAGTATCAATACCAAGACGAAGCAATAGCATCATGTTCACGCTCCTTTTTGTTTTGTAGAAACGGCAAAGCAAGCGGCTCGGTGATTCCGAGAGTCGGCAGAGCAGGAACTAAACAGAGACGATGTAATAATCCCCGTTTAACATCAAAACTACTGTGAGCATCCAACAAATAAACTCATTCAGTTGCCGTCTTTTTCTTTTTCTTTTGCTTTTTCATAGTCGGCGGTGTGTCAAGTCCAAAATATATCCAAGTTGTTCACTAAGAGTATATTTATTGGAATATATACACACACACACACAATTCCCATGTGATCATTCTTAAGTCTACCATGCTTAAGTCTACCATGAATAGCAAAAAACAATTAATTGGGATTTAAATACTTTCAAATCTTTTTTCTCATTAAATAGCAAAAAGTCCTTCCCATTCTCAAGTAAGTCTTTTCTTGGTCTGGTTACTTTTTTTAGGGGGTTATTCTGTATTATTTGTCCTTCAAAATGGATCAAGGCCACAAGTCCAGCCTGGCCATTCATGAATGCTTCTGTCAGATGCATTTATTGTTTTGTCCACTAGAGGGCAACAACGGCTTATTTTTTTTTTTTGGCCATTATTCTACACAAAAGCTTCCTGAGCCTCATAGAGAGAAACTGTCCCATCTTCTTCATAATCTAACTTGTAGGCCACAAGTCCAGAGGTTCCCACTCCATGCCGCCGTGCTCAGACTCTGGAGGTGACGTAAAGCGAACGTAGACGCCGAGCCAGCGTAACTTCCAGCTCCTCCAGGAGCGATTCTCCCTGGTTGAGGGCCAACGTGGACGTGGAGTTGTTGCCTGGTCGGTACCCCAACAGCAGACTCCTGAAGGTCTCCCTCTCCATCAGAACAGGCATATGCTGTAGGAAGTAGCCTTCACAGAACGAGGTCAGCTCTACTGAACCGTGGGCCTGAGAAAAGAGACACTTTGTTTTCTTCTTCATGTGATGATATGTCCGTATAGAAGATGCAAGATGTGTATGTGTGTGTGTTACCTTTGCAGTCTTGTAGATGCTGACTGCATTATCCAGGTTGATGAGCTGAGAGCAGATGAGCTCACAATGTCTCTGCAGCGCCCCCAGCTGGAATACGCACGCAGCTGACAGCAGCTAAACAATAAAAATAGACTATACTGTTACTATTATAAAAGAAAATGACATATAGAATATAAATCATGGATTCTGTAAAGGACATTGAAGGCCAATATTTGAAAACATGACTAAACTTATTATCTGACATTGCATAGCAGACTTCATACTTGTCATATCGTTGTTATTCCACAGCAGAAAAATGTCACTGATATCATTGTTATTCCATAACATCTGATACATGTCTGTGTAATGTCTAAATGCCACTAATAAGGAGACTTTTATCCTTGTGGATGCAGAATGACATTATATGATATAAAATATGATAAAATGCATACAATTCATCGGCACCAATACAAGAAAAATACTTTTATTGTCATGCAGGAACTCTCTTCGATGAATTAATTCTCACCTCCAATAAATCAGGCACTTTGGTTTTAAGCGACTCTGTTCCTCCACAGTACAGGTATGACATCATCATCTGCACATAGGTCAAAGGTCACAAGCAGTCAAGCAGCGTACAAGGCACATTTGGTTGCATTTTACGTGATTCATTATTTTTAATCAGATTAATTTATTTCCAAATTAATCATGATTAATCACCATTTCCGCTATTTTATTGAAAGAATGATAAATGACAGGGCGGGACTATGTTATAATATTAATAATAATATAATAATAAAATATAATATTGTATATATATAAATAATATAAAAAAATATAATTAATAATAATAATAAAATAAAAAAAAATATATATATATATATATTAATAATAATAATACATTTTATTTGTATAGCGCTTTTCAAAATACTCAGAAAAAGTAGAGTTGAATAAAAGCAAGTAAACACAGTAAAATATACATTAAAATTCAACATTCATTCGTTTATACACAGCTAAAACATTGGCAAAAGCGGGGCACAACATTAATAATAATAATAAATAAATAAATAGTTAATTATATATTAATTATTAATAATTAATAATGTATTCATGACTGAACATATAAATCAAACTTCAATAGTAGCAGAACATTTTGACATCATCATCTGCACACAGATCAGAGGTCACAAGCAGTCACCGTACAAGACATATTTGATTGCATTTTACGTGATTAATTATTTTAATCAGATTAATTTATTTTCAAATTAACTGTGATTAATCACCATTTCCCACTACTTTATTGAAATAAAGATAAATGACAGGGCAGGACTATAATATATTGATATTAATCATAGATTAATTAATCATATATTAATATTATATGAATGACTGAACATTTAAATCAAACTAAAGGATGGCACACATGTCTGAAAATCTATCTTTAATAGTAGCAGAACATTTGAATCACATGGATTATGAGCAATGAGGGGTTGCGTTCAAAGACACAACGTAAATGAAGTTAAATTCACATTTTTTAAAAATGTATTTCCTGTGATTTCCGAGCATACCTAAACACAACAAATTGTACTTCCGCATTAAGAGTTACATGGGAATATCCACGTATTATTTTTCTTTCTGTTTACTTAGACGGCACATACACGCATAATGAAGCCGTTGTTGTGATGTTCGGAGTGTCCCTGAATGCATCTCGCTATAGTCTTGTGACAATGAGGAAGTGTTGTTCCAATGCTGAACGCACTTGTTGTTTATGTGTTGAGGTCAGTCTAAACAAGTAGAACAGTCACCTGGAAAACATTGTACTTCACGTCGCTGATCTCAATCGGCTTGCTGGCACTTTTATCAGAACCGGAGGATGCAAGCAGATATTTGAACCTAACGGGGAAAGAAAAGCATCTCAGTGAGAAATTGTCGGGAAAATGTCTTGCACGAGAGCCTGGGTGCACTCACCTGTCAGAGGCTGTGATCAGAAGAACCCTGTGGCCGTAGAAAGGTTTGCCTTCCACCAAGAAGGTCACATCTGACATCTCCTGGTTGTTCAGGAAGTGGGGGTCTGCAGGGTAACAATAATATTAAATGTTGTTCTTGTTGAGACGAGAAGAAGAGTACTAAGAGTTCTTACCCAACTGCGCTGAGAGCGTTGCCTTCACCTCGGGGACAGCAGGAAGAGGAGCAGGACCGAAGCAGTGACTAAGAATGCTGCACACCTGCTGTATGATGGCATCGTTCTGCAAGAAGAACATTATGAAGATGCTGATGAGCCTATGTTGTTCTACTTTGCTGAACAGAAGAACCTTTGTCTCCTACCTTGGTGGTGCGTAGGATATTGAACATGAGCGGCAGGCCCATAGTGACCAGATCCTCGCAGTAATCTTCTTCTCTGATGCTGGTGAACTCTCTGAGAAGCGACAAAGTGACCCCCGCTCTGGACTGCTGCTGAGCACACCGCAGGGACTCCAGCCACACGTGCAGCTTCCACGGAACGCCTGGAGAGAAACCGTGAGTCGGACGCCATGGATGCACGGATCCGGACACTTCGAGTTACCTTACCTAGCGCTCGTAGCTCCATGGTGACGTCCAGGTAACCGTGTTCGGCGCTGTAGTAGCTGGCCTCCTGCAGAGCCTTCATCCTGGCCTTGCAGAGTCTCGCTAATCCCCCCTCTGGGGAGGGATTGGCGAGGGGGGGTAAAGGCAGGAAAGGGCAAATGCCAGCGTCCTCCCCTTCCACCCCCTCGGCGAGTATCTCCTCCAGAGACAGGACGTCCTCTTTGACTTTCTGGGGCTGAGTCAGTAGCTTTCTCAGCACGTTCCTGGCGTGATAAGAAGAAGAAAAGCGTTAAGGACGGGAACGGAGGAGGGAACTAGCGGCGGGAGAAGGTGCGGAGAGATTTATAGGCGCTCGTGTTGCATCCGAGACTGTGACCCTACGGCCTCCGCACATTGCGGAATGTGACGTGTTGAGTCTGTATTGTGTTCACACGTACTCGCGAGGCAGCAGGTGGAGACGTTTACCTCAGCAGCTGGCGCTCACGAGCAAAGGAGCGTAAAACTAAATTAGCAACTTTTAATGCAAAAACGTCACTAGGGATGTTGGTACTCATAATAATAGTCATGTGATGATGTACTCAGAGCAACAAACTCAGCATGTCTGGACCGATATATCGGTACAAAAGTCGATATTGAGCATCTCCGGTCAGAATGAAGCTAGAAGTACCTGTGTCCATGTGCTGCAGCGTGGCTGAAGCAGTTCATGTCTTCATAGAGGGACGACGTCAGGGCGTTTCCATCACACGCCTTCGATAATGGATCGGCACCTCTTGCCAGCAACAAGGTCACCATCTCATAGTGGCCTGCACGTAAACGCAGGACAGTCAGTGATGTCCACACATCAACACATAAAAGCTACATTTGTGTTATTGTATCCCAAATGACTGCTTTTTGGCCCCTGCAGTAGAGATTGTGGTTTAAATTTAACACTTTTCCACCGTAATGATGGACTCTTCACACACTGTCAGTATGACATATCTTACTTATTGTGTGAAAATATGGTAATTTTAATGGTAATGTTTTTTTTTCATTTGAACATGCATCAGATTACAATTGAGTGCATCCCATAGTCAGTTCACAGTTCCACATGTCCAAAAGGAGTAGGAAGAAGCAAAGCTTATTAAATCCTACCCTACCACATCTGGTACTTTTACAATCAGTAACTCTTACATTTGTTCGCTTTCATATTTTATTTTATTTTATTTTATTTATTTTATTTTATTTTATTTTATTTTATTTTATTTTATTTTATTTTATTTTATTTTATTTTATTTTATTTTATTTTATTTTATTTTATTTTATTTTATTTTATTTTATTTTATTTTATTTTATTTTATTTTATTTTATTTTATTTTATTTTATTTTATTTTATTTTATTTTATTTTATTTTATTTTATTTTATTTTATTTTATTTTATTTTATTTGATTTGATTTGATTTGATTTGATTTGATTTGATTTGATTTGATTTGATTTGATTTGATTTGATTTGATTTGATTTGATTTGATTTGATTTGATTTGATTTGATTTGATTTGATTTTATTTTATTTTATTTTATTTTATTTTATTTTATTTTTTATATATTA